>NC_143436.1:47172500-47797500 GCF_987193195.1 Phasianus colchicus
GTTTTTGCTTTTATTGTGACTTGAAACTATTTTACGACTGCATTCTATTGTTGTTCTGTGTACAGTGGGTAATGAAACACCTTTATCTGCATCTTTTGCTTCTTTCTTTTATTCTCCCAGCTTAATGACATTATTGTGAGCACCACTGGGACTGTTATGCAGATGTACTGCATACTGGAGAAGTTGCTGCTTCAGGATAAGCCATTACTTTTTGTTGCCCCCACAGGCCTGGGAGAGATAGCTATTACAAACAACTTCCTGCAACAGTTACCTCATGAAAAATATGTTGTATGTCAAATTAACTTCTCAGCACAGGCCTCAGCTAATCATACCCAGGACATCTTCCTAACGAAAGTCGAAAAGTACCCAGAGTTTTAATTAAAATCAAATATGTAATTGTGCTTAGTTTACTCCACAGAGATTATCCACCAAATAATATGAAATGCTCTCCTTCCATTTCTGACAGAATAAATGAAAGCTGATTTGTTTCTCCGTGTAATGTTTATTACTGGGGAAACTACACTTTAACTGATGTTGACAAATATTCTGATTTATGGAGTATACAGAAACAACATCATCTGGAGAGCATGTCTACTTAACTTCTTCTTAGCTGGTTTTGCTTTGGAGAATGAATCAGCTGCCCCCATCCCAGATATTTTTCTGCCCGAAGCATATTAAAGGGAATAACCAGATTGGGTCCCAACCAGTAAAGAGAGCCATCTGTTAGGGAAAGATCTGAGCAGTAGGCTATATATGGTACCCGCCAACACACGGAGGGCAAAAAGATCAACTGGAAGAATGGCAGCATCCAGAGGATTATATGTAGAAAATGGCTAGCTCTCCAGCATCTAAATCATGCATTTTTAATTTATCACATGGCAGACAAACAAGTCAAACATTAATTGGCATGATAAAAGGGAGCTCTTATTGTATTCTACACCTTTGAGTATGGAGTACCTCTCTTGCCAGCTAGCCCAGACATAACTTGGAATTTGCAAGCACCAGAAATGAGATCTGTGGGCAACACCATACACCAGTTATTAATGAAAATTTTAAAAGTATAGAGAAAGGGCTGAACGCTCAGCACAGGCATGACTTGTTAAGAATGTCAGAGATTACATTTTTACTGTTAAAACATACTGTAATAATTGCAACTTCCCTGAGCAAATAAAATTAAGGATTCGATTCAGACATAACATGGATAGTTCAGCTATGTAAAGAATACATTTTTATGCACAGTGGAGTTTGATAAATATTATTATGAAAACTGACAGACTCTAGTGAATGGGGAAATATATCCTATCAACAGTACAAAGGAATAGAAAATGCCGTGAGGGTATTTGCTGAAGAGGCTTGCAAGTCATGATCATTTTCATCTGTAGATAGTCTATACTTCCTCAATGTATTTTTGTTTTATATTTATAGTTATCTTTAAGCTGTGTTTCCAGACTTCTGTCATCATCAAAGAGAATAAAAGTGTCTAAGCAGAAGGTTTTGAATAACTAGACACTCAAAAATGATGAGTACCAATGCTGGCAAGGTCACCATCAGGTTGTGGTCTCTGAGGTAGGCAGCTGGACTGGTTTAGCCCACACTGAAATAGAAATCTTCTTACAAATAAGGAAAATTCTCAGGAGGGAATCATTTTCAGTTTACACCCGTGCTATTTTTTAATTTTTAATTTGCACATACACAATGTTCCAATAAAGTCAATCCAGCTGGAGTTTATCTTTAAGGAATGGAATTCAAAGAAAGACTGAAAAAGCCTGAAATTAAAAAAAAAAATAAAAATAGTATGAATGCACTAAAATAGTTTTTCTCCCTCTGGTACTTCTTCTGTCAGACCCTGTCCTCAGCTCTCCCATTACATACTCACACAATGACTGATTTATTCATTGATAAGCTATTACTATGGGTCTGGTTAGAAACATAGCACGTGAGCAGGCTATAGGAAAGTTCTAGTTGAACACAGAAAAAGTCAAAAATTACAAAATTTAGATTATTAGCATTATCATTTTCTATTTTGTAGAAATGATTAGAAACGTCCATGTTTGGATGATTGATTACAGTGGATTAGCTAGGGAATGAGTAAGAATATGCAGATTCTGAAAATCATAATAAATGTCTGGAAAAACAGTTAAATATTTTGAAAAGAAAAAAAAAAAAAAAGACCTTCATGATATTTTCCTATCTATTTCTGAGCCAAAAGATGCTGAAGAAAAAATGTACCTTTTTTTGAGTGAAAAACACCAGCTACACAGCTTAGAGATTTTTATGGACCACATGAGGTTTTTTCCCTGATTCTGCCTGGCCAGGATCGCTTAGGGTTGTTCATTAACAGCCAGGATCCCAGTGAGACAACTTGTACCATGGTTTCCCATTCACTGAAACAAATAGGGAACATTTCAGAAACATTTACTCAGACCGAGAGAACCTTTTATGTACGCATCTACAAACTCTTCCTGGGAATGAAATCAAACTGTAGTACAGATGTTGCAGAGCTTCATTTTAAGGTTTCCAGTTGATCACAGAGACGTGTAAAAGCAAAGAACAGAGAAACTCTTCTTGTACAAAAGGTCACTGTTTGTATTTTATTAACTTCTTTATTGCTAAATATCTGCCACTAAATTGAAAGCCTCAGCACAAAGCATGTTGCATTTTATGTACAAATCAACGCTATCTAGTCTAGTAAAAGTAGATGCTCAGATGACACGGCACCCAGCTTGATCTGCACGGTATAGGTGGCTGTTATCTTGATGTTTGGAAACATAGACAGTGATTTGGAAAATGCAGCCCAACTGCAGGTGGCTGGGGTGACATTTGAACATGTCCAGTGGAGGTGATCAAGGTAAGGAAGGAAGAGAGCCTGGCTGGGTTGCAGGGCTCTCCTGTGGGCAACGAAGTACTGAAGTAAGACAACAGAAGCCATTTGAGTGCAGGTCCACCTGGATAGTCATCTTCTGAGACTGGTGAGGGGATTGCATCAGAGGAGGCAGGAGTCAGGGAATCATTCATACCAGGTTCTCAGAATGGAGGCAGCAGGAGGCTGTGACAGCAGCACACGGTGTGCTTTTAGTGTAACAAACACTGCCAAACTGCCTGATCAAAGAAGTGCTTAAGTTACATACAGCACAAGGCAACTTTCTGGTCTAGAAAGAAATCAGCTAAAGGAGAACTCATCCTCGATCTGTCAGAGTTATTCAGTCTGTGATTATTTCAGTGGAGTATTTGATCAAATGACTCAAACTTCCAGGCATTTTGTCAACTGACTGAAAATGAACACCAGACATCAGACTACATGCCTGAAGTCACGTACTGAATTAAGCAGTCAAATAAATAAAGGGACTAACAGTTAGTGCACAGTGTGCTCTCAGAAATGAGATTTCTTTTATCCCCTGACGACAAAGATTGGGTTGCCCTTCTTTGAACTGGTGGGGGAGGAAGGACGCCCTGTACTTCTCTGCCTGTGTCTGCTTGGTTCAAATCTTGTCCAAGTCCTCTGCTGAAGGGCAGTGAGGGGAAGGCGGGGGCTGGAGTGTACCTCTTCTGTGTCAGGCCTGGTACATGAGATGGTGAAATATGCTCTTCAGGGGCTGGTGAAACAACTTCATCTTCCTTGGAGCTTTTTTTGTGCCGCCTGTCTCAGAGCAGATTGCATTTACCCACCTACTAGAGCAAATGTGGGTTGAATGATGTTCATAGTTTGATTACAGTTTCTGTTTTTGAAGTTCTTTGCCTGAGCTATTTCATCATCCCTAGGTGGCCACATTTAGTTAATTCTTGGGGAAAAAAAAGAAAAAGAAAGAAAAAAAAAAAAAGGAGGGACATCTTTGCCAAGTAACTTCTCTCACAGACAAGGTCTTTGCAGGGTGTACAGTTAGGGCTCTGACTGGAAACTTTTCTGTTTGCTGTGTTATTTTCCATCAAGACATATAGGTTGGTTACACTGTTAAGTGCACACTTCACTCCTGCTTGGGGTACATGAAGTGCTGCTCTGAAAGGCAAGGAGCGAACTGGCACTTATCCATGCTTGTCTGCACAGCCCTCTGGTGAGCAAATGGAACTCCACATCCAAGTTCTCCCTGGAGAGGTAGGGATTAAAGCAAACTTCTCCCATGCTCCCTCCAGGAGGAGAATGAGGAGAGGAGACTATACTTATCTGAGGAGCTAACAGGCATTGCCAGAGCTGCAGCCCACTGATAGGTTATAATACAGAGAGAAACTTCGTGGCAGATTTCTCAACATGCGGGAATCTGAAAAGGTACTTTGTGAACTGACAATGGGATGTTTCTGTATTTGGGAAAAAAACTTTCCTTGTCTAAATATGTTCCTGTGAATTTGCTTTGTGCTGAGCTTCAAGCTGGAAAAAGCTTACAGGAGGCCTCCAAACTTCAGGTCTCGCTGTTTCTGCTATGCAAAGAAAGGAAAAATGACCTGCTCCCAACACTGCCAGCAGTTCCCTTCATCACCAGAGAAAAAACCCTCACAAATGGCATTTCTGCAGGGCTCCTTCATCCAGAAGAGTTCAGAACAGATCTTACTCATCTAGATGAGTTACCACTTCCATTAATTCCAGGCAAGAGGCCTAAGTTAAAATGGAAATTAATGTGTTTGTTAACTTCCCTCTCATTTATGTTTGTTAGCTTTTCTCTTATGCACAGTGAATTAAAAAATAATAATAGCTAATCATGGCCTGGCAGGGATTTTTAATGGATTTAATTTTTCTCCATCCTGCTTACATGTAATCTCTACCATTCAGTGTTTTATGGGCTTGTTATCACTCTAGAAATGCTTGCAGAGCATGCCTGGAGTGCTTGCAGAATAACTGCAGGAAATACACACTCCCCCAAAACCAACAGGTGCTGGTTACTGTTCCCAAGCCAAGCATCACATGTCCTGTCTCTGGATGGCTGGTTTAGCATGATTCACACCAAGGGGGTTTTTGCCTTTCCTGCAGCCACTCTGAGGGAAAGGAGCGTTTAAAGGAATGACTTACAACACATAATCAGTAAGTGGCCTAGAAACATGCTCAGGCTCGGCCCTTGAACTGCCCTTGCTGTGATGGAGCTGACAGACTGCATGCTTTTTGTCAAAATGAAAGGTGGTTACCTTTCACTGCATTGTGACATATTACATACAAAACTATTACATTATTACACATGAAATAGTAGAACCTGCCCGTTGCCTTTATGGGTATAAGTGATGTGCATGTCAGCTGCCCAGGGGATCAGAACTGGCTGGCGTTCATCAGTCTCCCCACACAGGTTCTGCCACTGCCCAGGGGGATATTTAGGTTTTTCCACTCAGCTTCTTCCAATATAGCACGAATCCATTGTAAGGCTCCAAAATAGTGAGGGATTGTTGGTCCACGCGGTGCAGGAAGCGCTGTTGCTATGGTAACCAGTGCTGTATCATTTTTGTGTGTTTCTGTAGTAAAAAAGAATATATATATGTGCGTGTGCATCACTTTTATTAAATTATTGTACCCTTGAAAGCATTGCTCAGCTTTTTACCCCAGAATCAACAGTTTAATTTCACACTGGGTCAGTACCGAAATGATCATCATTGTTATTCCAGATGCTTTTTTGGTGGCCTTTGTGAATTTACTGATGGCCCGAGCTCAATAGATAGTGACAGGTGTCTACACTATTAGTGTCTACTACAATTAGCACTAATTGGTACCTCTATTGGCAGTGGAGATTGGCTAGGGATTTAATGGAGATGAGAGATGAACACGCTTTCTGTGTGTTCGCCCCTTCTTCCCTCAAATATAGAGCAACAATTTCTAAAACAAGTACTTGTGGTCAAAGTAAAGAAAGTTTCAATATTTATTACTTGGTTTGTTCCTGAGTTATAGCTTAATGGAAGCATTCAATCTCTGAGACTTCCAATTTGGCACTTTTCAGGTGAAATTTTCATTACTAGCCTAATTTTTTCCAGGTGCACTTCTGCAGCTGCAATGTATTGTGCCATAATTTAGCACCTGCAGTTCTTTCTAGCAGCAAGAATTTCCAACCAGGAAAACAAAGGTTGAGTCCAGCCTTGATTTAAATAAATAAAATTTTAAAAGCATCTCCATCATGAAAAGAGCAACAAAAAGCTGCTTTCAGGGGAGGTTTAATCAAGCAAAAGCATTAGTGATACAATACTGTTTGCTGATAAGCATTAACAAAGAGGAAGGAACCTCTGTGTATTGCATTTTAAAACATTTCCTACAAGATTGCTCTTTCACTTAATTGTTACTACTCTGTAGAAAAATCTGCCCCATTTGTTAATTTGTTTCTTTTCTTCTTATGCCTGACAAACACCTCTAACAACGTTAAATTGTTTGCTTGTGATTATGGGAAAAAGGGTTTTATTTATTCCTATGAAGTTAGTTGAAGGTCTTAGAAATGCGAAATATATTGAGAGTTCAAAACAGGTGAATTACTCTCAAAATAAGTGTTGGCAGCTTTTTATCTTTTCCTTGTTTTCCATATTTAATTCCACCCTTGAAAGATGGAACATGCATCATTTCCCCATCGTCTCTCTCTGGTTCATATTGAGTGAAGTGTTTTGAATTAATTATGTTAAATTATTAATAGCTTAAGATTTGAAAACATTACAAGGTTTGAGTAATGTTTTATCAGGCAGTAACTGTATGATAATTCTTTCATACAGTAGAGTACATTTCCAGCTGATAGGTAAAAATTACAACTATATGCTGGGAGCATTGAATTCAGTTCATTGTGAAGCATAATAAGGTAATGAACGTTTAGGCTTCATATTAGGAAAAAAAAAATGCCATTAATGAATAGATTCCAGGAGAAACAATGAAAGCAGCATTTCTTAGGCCACGTAAAATGAACTGTGCAGAAATACAGAATGCAAAACAGCTCTGTATTGGTAAGAATGAATGACATACAAGGTCTCTCTGCATCTAAATTCTGTGATTCTCTGATACAAAATATCCTCTGATATACCACCTCTACATGTATTTTATTAACTGATGGCTAACAAACAGCTCATTTGTCAGGGAAAATGAGAAATAACACAGCACTGGGTCCTCTAAACAAAGCATTGTGCCGCTAGAATTATTCTAGCTTAAAGGTCCAAACACAAAGTTTATCTTCTGTTAAATCTCCACGACATTTTAACTAGGGCTATGAAATAAATGGTCAACTAAATCAAGCTGTATTAATTTCAGGCATTATTTTGAGCCTGTTTTATGGTGCTACAAACATTTGACAGCATTTAAGGGAGAGGCACGACAGCTGACAAAAGACCTGAGAATTAGCTCTATAATTATTTGCAAAGGGAAAATGGCTCCTTTCCACTTTCAGCCCACTGTGTAAGTCTTGATACATTTCATCAGCTTCACGTAATAAACCCTGTGGAGGAATTAAGGAGCCGGGAAATATAGGTTAGGCTCACAAGACAGACACCAGCACTTAGTTTTGCTGAGGCCTCTGAGCACTGCAAGCCTCAGGCACCCCTCCACCTGGGTGGGCATCTAGGCCACTCCTCATCAGAACTGCCCTACCCAGGGCATTTTTCTGGGCATGGCCCAGTTTTTGCTTCTCATACCAATAAACGAGCTGTTACGTGGGAAATGAGAGCAGAGGGGTGCTTAACACTCCTTAAATGTGGCATTTTGCCTTGCTTTGATGCTTGCTGTCTACTGGTGGTTTGGGTGCTGGGCAAGTGGTGTGCTGGATCTGTTCTTCAGTGACCAGCTCTCCCCAAGGGCTGTATGGAAAAGCCTCCAGCATCCAGCCTGGTGCTGTGTGCAAGAATGCAGACTGCCTAAAGCTGTGTGTGGCATGACCTAGATCTTACCTGTGAGTCTAGATCCATCCAAGTAACAAGTCATAGCAGGAGAGGAAAAATATGTATACGTCTCTCTTCATCTATCTAACCATAAAGGGTTGTATTTCCAAGGGTATTTAGACATTTGTTGAGTCATGTAACTGCTAGAGTGATTTTCAAAAGTACCTTAGTAGGTTTGACAGCCAGTTTTTATTTCAAAGAGTTATTTGGACAGCCAGTGAGATTTTCAAATATTTATCTATTTCTCTGTATATTGCATATAGCGTGAAAATCCAGCCCAGTGAGAAGCATGATACCATTCATGTACATCTATAATGTTAAAACACCCATTCCCTGACCCTTTTATATTATGTTCAATATGCCTTGACATCTGAATTCAGTGCTCCCATGGGTTCCCGAAGCAGTGGGCTTCGTTAAGATGTTGTCTGCCTTCTCCAAAAGAAGCGAGTGCATTATTCCTCCTCCAGACAGGAGCTTTTCAAGCTGTTTCACAACTGGCACAGTTTGTAGCTGCTATTTCAACTCTGCCTTAGAGCCTAACATTGTCTTGCCCTCTGGTCCCAGCAGCATGAGTACCTAGCTATGTAGATAGTTATTAGGGACCCAGAGAAACAAATCCAGCTTGAGTAAAGAAATTCCTTATTTTTGACATTTTGGTTTACCTAGTATCCACACTTGAGCACGGTATCCTTCTGCTGACAGCCCTACCAGCTACTTCTGGAAAGAAAGAAAAAAAGAGTTGCTTTTGCATGGCTGGTAATTAAAATTTGTTTTCGTACTACATGCTGAAGTGCAGGGTGTAATATCTCAGCTCACTTACATTTATGCTGTTATTTCAGAGTGTCAAAGTGTTCATGGTGCAATCAAGAAACAAACTGGCAGAACTGAAGCAATCTGCTCTGTAGTCGCCTTTAGTTCAAGTTCTCATTGTCTTGTAATTAGCTGGAGTGAATGCAGCTACCCAGCAGCACGCTGTGCACTGTGACATGCTTTGGAACGAGGCACAGGGCTGGAAATAAAAGCGCTTCGCTCAGGGTGCCAAAGTGCCTACTGTAGGTGCAACACCGAAATTCACTTATTATAATCCTTCTTGCCTAATTAATTCCATTGATAGCCATTCACGATCATCAGCCTTTAACAAAGATTTTTCTTTCTTTTCCTTTTCTTTTTTTTTAAACTGAATAGTTTTATTAGCTTGTTTACTTCAGAACAATGTGCCATCTTTGATTAAACTCCATGTGGATTTATAACTATGTCCTCCCTATGTTTCTGTGACCTTTACGGCACATCTGATAAAAATAAAAGGTCACGGATTCCAAAAGAACCGGTTCTAATAATAATGTCAGGCAGGCTCCCCCGAAAGTGTGTGATTTTCCTCCCTTCTTTCTTCTCTTTTCTTCTTTTCCTCCCTCTCTCTCTCTCTCTCTCTCTCTCTTTATTCTGCTGTTTCAAAGTAAGATGAAAATTAACATGAATAAAATTAATGGTTTAATTTTGCAGGAGAAAGAAGACAGTTTACAGTGCTCCACTGGGGAAAAGGGCTTTTGTCTTTGTTGATGACCTAAACATGCCTGCCAAGGAGAAATATGGTGCCCAGCCTCCCATTGAACTGCTGCAGCAATGGATTGACCATGGCTACTGGTTTGACAGGTGCAATAAATATTAATTAGTGTGCTTGGCTACAGCGGAGTAATGATATACACTGTTTCTCTGAAGCGTTAAATTGTAGTGTTAGTCTTTTATAATTCCTCATCTTCTCCGTCACAACAGGAAAACACTCCGAGTTACACGACTCCCTGTACAGAAAAAGGAATAAAGGCTTATACGTTGCAGTGAATTACAGCATGAGAAAGGCAAGTCTATATGGGAGAGAGGCACAACATGCATTTTCATGTGTTTGTGAAAACACCATCAGTATTTAAGCCAACACAAAACGGTTTCAGATAAATTTTTAGTTCGTGGTTATTAAGGACTAAAACAAAATAATTTGTCTTTCAGTGAATGACTGAGGTTAAAATGCATTTGAAGATGGCTTTTCTAGCATGCAGTCAATGTTTGGGGGAAGAGTGCGTAATAGACTCAGACACTTTTCTGCATGATTTATGTTAATACTGGTTGTTGGAAGACTTCAAATTCTCTCTTGTTTATGTCTCATCTGTCTGAATTTTAAAGAAGTGCATTTTGTTTAAGAGCAATCCCAGTTAATCCACTGCTTTTTAAAAAAAAAAAAAAGTGTAAAGTAGCACCTAGTCATGGAGGCTCCATTACAGTGCTTGATCATTAGATGAATGTAACCATACTTTATGATACACTTAATTATATACACCTAAGGTACAAAGCAGCTGCACTTCTTGCAAAAGAATGGGCCATTAATTAAGAACTAGTACTTCCTATATGCTTTATTAGTATTGCAGTTCACAATTATGCTTAAACCAGTCATTACACATTTTACTGTGCTGAAGATCTTGTTTTCTATTATATGTGTTTAACAGTGTATTACAACTTTGCATGGCAGCCTCAGCCTGTTCCCTCTGTGCTTTTCAAAACAGAGGCATGAAAGTTGGCAGGTAGTGTCTGCATTTCAATTGGAACTCCTACCTTTCTCTTTACTCTTAACCAAATAAAATAAAGGCTTTAGCTTTTCTGTAGCACAATACAAAAGAGCCAGGAAATAAAAGAGGAAAAATGTGGGTGTTTTCAAGTCTGATGTTTTCCCAAAACTATAGAATATTTCTTAATATTTTCGAAGTGAAATAGAAGCTGAAAGCATTAGGTAGAATCATTTCATCATTTTATACTGAACTTGGGAAATAGTGGTCGAAATGCATGTAATTTTCTAGCTCCAAAATCCCTCATTTTCTAAAGCATACAGCAGAATTTCTCTCCTTTTATGAACAATAAGGCCTTTCATTGTCAGCAGTGTTCATACTATCCTACCCTCTGTGTAAACCATGAGATGAAGTTTGGGAAGATGCAGGTGGAGACAATGAGAAAACAAACTCATGCCATTTTAAATATAAAGGTTTCACTCCTTTATATACTCAGAATTACTTCTGCTAGTGGCTGCAGCTTGTCACTTGTCAGCCTGTCTGGATGAGCAATATACACAGAAAGAACAATTTGAAGAAGATGGTCTTTGCTGGATAAACAACAAAGCATTAGTTACCTGGAAGGCAAGAAGACTGGCATGTTTTTTCCCCCAATGACAGTCTATAACAAGCAAATATTTGCTGATAATGTCTGACAATATAGCCACAGGAAGAAGCAGCTGAGGTAATTCGAGGTAGTATCCTTTACTGTCAGAGGGATCCGTGGCTTTCTAAGGTGATTAAACTGTTGGCAGCTATGCCATTGAAGATGTTAAATAGGAGAGATCTGCTAGTAAAAGACCCACCACTGCCTAAGAGCCTGCTTTACATCACACTATCTGCATGGTTACTGCAGACAATGAAAAAGGTTCCTGATTAAGAAGGCAAGAAGTCCCAAAGAAACGGTGCTCTTGTGTTTGCCTTGTCTGCCTGCCTCTACTTCTTGCTAACTTGTGATCGAAATTTGACAGAGCTGCTGCAGTCTCAGAGATGTAAGACCATCCTGAACGCAGCAGGTATGACCTGCTGAAGGAAGGACAGATGGGGGGCAAGAGGATCCTGTGTGGTGTGTGGCTGGGATACCAGGCTTGCGAGCCAACCTGGAGCTGTAGTGCTATATGAAAGATGACTTGGTGTCCCACTCATTGGGAAATTAGTTGTCTTTATAATATACAATAAAGAGAGCTTTGGAACTAGGCCTATGCCTGGACAATCTGCTTTATGACATATTTTCTTTTCTCTACTGCTTTAAAGCCTGCTATAAATTTTAGTGACTGCTGCAATCTCCTCAAGATCCTCCCAAGATGATAGGAGACCAACATACTGATCTCCGTGCTCAGAGCCTCCTGAACGTGCCCAGATACCAGTGTCAGAAGGAAAAGCAGATGGTGTGGACTCATTTATACTAGAAGTACCCCACATGAAGTCTGCTCAAAGGCTTCTAAGTAAGATGGCTGCATCTCCATCATCTTTGTGCTACCTGAACAGAACAAAGGAGCAGGAATTAATATCTGGCCTCCAGAATAGCTCTATCTGGCAGAAAAGAGGAGTTGAAATGTCACGATGTGGCAGAAAACAGGAATTGAAATGTCTTCATGACACAAAGAATACAGTATCCTTTAAATGGGAGCACGAATTTCTTTAACAAAGTAGCAAACAAGACTTGCTTTCATATTACCAAAGCTGTTATGACTTTCAATCTTCTTTCTGGTAATTTGTTTAAAACCTGTTGAGAACCCACAAGGTATACTTGTGTTTGCTCATCTAGGTTTATTTCTCTGTGTCTGTGTGTATTGCATTCAGGTCTACTGGGTCTTGAATATGCTAATGAAATGCTTTGACAAACACATAGATACCCTGTGCAAATGAGGTGTGGGAGAGGTAGACACAAGTGCACTAATGAGGAAAGGAAGATCTAAGCTTAGGTTTGGACTAGGAACCCTCACTGGCTGGAACTGCATGTACCGCCAGCAGAAGGCAGGTGTACCCTGCAGGAGAAGCTGAATAAATCTGATTCTGAGCAGTATCATCATCATTTTGTATCCACAGCACGTTCAACCCAACGTTCATTTGTGCATCTGTTGTATACCTCGGTCTTTGTATTCCAGCAAGCCTTACCTTATTTAAGTGGCTGCACGTCTACACCTAATAGACCATATGTTACAAAATGGCTCTGAGGTGGCAAAATAAGAATGGGCTCAACATGAAGCAGAGTGCTTAACCGTGCCAGTGAAGAAATAGAGGGGATATGTAGCAATAAAAAGGAACAAATCCTGATTTAAGATACAGACTGGGAGATGGGTAACTTTTCCCATGACAACAGGGGAAAAAAGTTTTCTGATGCTTGGAAAAAAAAGAAAATGCTTCTCTCTTTTCCTCTCCCACTTGTCTTCCTCCCCTATCTACTGATACCATCTCTGAGGAAAGGCTGTATTGAAGAGATGATTTGTAAGTGTAGATTAACTCAGTTGAGGAAACTCAACAGCTGGTGTTTGGCCAGACATTCCTGTGTCCTTAGCTTACATCACTTTAAAATCAGAGCTTTTCACTGCCACAGGTCCAGTGAACAACATGAACACTGGTGGATATGTTTCTCAGGTGGGTCATTCCCAGTTCCTGGAAGACTTCTCAGAAAGCAGGACTTAACCTTTGAGCCTGGTCTGAAGGAATTTGTGATCAGACAATTTTGTAAAGGAAAATGAAACGTGCACCCTTGGCCCTTGGCAGGTTACTGTGCTGTCTGTCTCAAACCATGTTAAGTAGTGGTGTTCAGCTCCCACTAGACTAAGACTGCATTCCCAGGGCAGGCGAACTGGACTGCATTTTTTGCTGGGAACAAGCAAATGAAAGAATGTCAGCCAGACAAGACAACAGAAGGCTTTCCTCAACCCTGTGCTTTATCCAGCTATCTCGTAAGACTCAGAAGACATCGCATATTTGACAAAGGTCAGGGTCCTGGACAATTTCTGTTTCTGTAAACATAAAGTTTCCTGGGTTAATCAAGAACCACCTGCTTCATCTGCCCACTACTGGCTTCTATCCAGTATAGGGAAAAAGTAATGTGCACACACATATATATTTATCTTTATATATTTATATCTCTGTGTGTTTCTGAATGCATATATATGCGTATATACAGTTAGTAAAATATCATAGAGATAGTGAATAAATCTGTGGATGTTTATTCCATTTCAGCTAATTATTAATACTAGGGAAGCAGCACATTACCTCAGACTTTCCATCATAACAATTGTGTATAATAACAGCATCTTCTCTTTCATTTATCTCATTAAGAAAAGTTACTGCCTCCTCTGAGTCCATCACTCTGTGACTTTGAGTGTTTGAACTTTGAATAATATGGCAGAGTCTGACCCAGATATTATGGCAGGCTGCTTATTTGTAGACATGGAAAAATCCTAACTCAGCAGTCATGCTGGACAAAGACAAGAGGTCTAGAGCATTACAGTTTGCAAGAGACCAGTGTGACTGTATTCCAAAGAGTTAGGCAAATGAGAGGCTGACTGCCAGGTCTAGCCCCTCCGATACCCCCATGAAGAAGCTTGAAGCTACTGAAAAGGCAATCATGGCAAAAAAGGGCTTTGCCTGATCTTTGCCTGAGCTGACTTAACACCTGAACAAATGCATAGCTGGTTGTGCTAATCTGTGTGTCATCCCAGTTAGTTGCTTGCTCTTACCCAAGCTATCACATAGTACAGGTGCAAGCATGGCTCTGGAGTCTCTAGTCGCTGCAGATCTAAGCAGATGCACATCTATGGCTTCGGTTTTCAGCTCTGCTACTAAACAAAAAAGATCACCAAGTGCGGAAAGCTTGCGTGCAGACTGGTTGACTTTTCTACAAATTTTCATCCCCCCACATCCCATTTCTATGAGTTTTCTGTTCCTATGCAGCCGATTTTCCCCCTTGTTTTGTTCTGAACTTCCATTTTGACAAATGAACCCCCTTCTGTGACACTATTTCAGGCTTAGATTTCATGTTTTTCTGTTTCTGGTGGTTCCAACGTGTTGCAGACTAGTGAAATCAATAGAATTTATGGACTTAGATGATATGGCCTAGAGGGTTCCCTGTCAACTGTCCCTAACAGGCTGAGCTCAGCCCAAAGTGCTGCTGTTTCAATGCAGACACAGAATATCAGTTGAGCTACTGAAGGACAGCTGTAAATGATTTGGCTTTGGACTGTAGGGCATGGGAGCAGGCACAGAAGAAGGGAAATTATCTTTCTCATACTCCTCGAGATAGATAGTATGAATCCTGCTACAGCAATAAAATATTCTGACAGCACTTAAAGCTGTATTATGGAGTGTATCATTTATTATTTCTTCATATAGTCATGCTTATGAGATTATAAAGTTAAATTTATGTATATCATATTTTGAAAATTACCAAAGCTAACTGTGTGGGCTATTTATACTTGATCTATTAATAAAAGAACTCACTTGGCAGACACAAAATAAGAAAAATATGTTTCAAATCTGTCTTAGACTCTAGATTTTGGAGAATATTTACATGCAAAAAAGTTTCAGAGCTCTTATTTTTTAATCTTCCACATTATTTTAGAAGGCCAGGAGGAAAGAGAGTATGTCGTTCTTCCACTGAATGCAATCACCTCTTCAAAAAATGGTTCACACTGTACAAGGGGCAAGAACAAGGAAGAAGAGAGAACAGAATCATAGAATGGCTTGGGTTGAAAGAGACCTTAAAGATCATCTAATTTCATCCCTCCTGCCATGGGCAGGGTAAATCTACCTCCTTCTTTTTTCTCTTGGTTTGTACCTCATAATTGCACTTCAAAGTCTTTTTGTATATCACACAGCCTGTCCCAGAAAGATCTGTATGATGGAAACACACACATCTCCTTGGATTCACACAATGGAAACACACACATCTCCTTGAATTCACACAATGGAAACATACACATCTCCTTGGATTCACAAATTGGTGATTTACCAGTGGTGTGTATACACTTATCTATCACTATCTATCATGATAGAATTAATGTAGACCGTATGAGGTTCACCAGTATGTTTTTCTTCTGTCTCAGTTCTCACTGGCTTAATACCACATAAATACTTCTTTACATGATGCAAGATGACACTGTCTATGTGTTGTCCTGGTTTGATTCTTTAGATAGCTAACAACAGTACGTGGCAGCTACTGAATGTTGATTTCCTTCAAATACCTCAGGAGATAGATGTGACTCCCCCATAGGATGCCTCGGGCCTTTCCATATTCTGTGCACAGCTTTCCTTGGAAAGGCAAGGATCCTAACTGCAATTTTCTCTCTCTCTCTCTCACTCCTGATGTTTTTTTTAGTAATTATACCCACTATTCCCTGAATGACAGTTAGCTCCCACTGTATCCCACTGATTGGTGATAATCAATTCACAATTTTCAAAACACCAACTTCTGGACATCACCAATGAGTGAGCAGTGTTAAAAAGTTATGCACAAAATCCAGAATCGTTGTTATTGAAATAATGGAGTCAGAAGTATTAGTCTGACATTTTGGGAGCATTACTATTTCTACTCCTTGCATCAGTTCTTTTGGAAAATAGCATTTACATTTAACAGTTACTCCTAGCAAACTGAGATACATGAACTAGACCATATCTTTGTTCCTACCACAATTATTTCAGTTCTGTTGCTCACTGAATAAGAGCATCGCTGAAGCTGTCAGACGTTTCTTACAGGAAAGCAATTCTTGCCAGGAAATTTAATTTTTAGCAAGGAATTTAGATTTTTTTTTTTTAAGAATTCTAAGCCAGCTCTGATAAGCAACCAAATGAACTGAAAGGAATAGTCAGGTAATTTTTAACGAACTATTTGTATTGAAAATTTGAAAACATAATGATTATTTAGCTTTGTTGTATATTTCATCTTATTCTATTTCAATTTTTTTAGCAAAAAAATACACATACTATACTTACATTGTTGTTCTAGCGATACCTACTTTTCTCAGTCAGAAGTACTCCCAAACTCAGTGGGGTATGTATACATAGGCTATTTATGTATATACTTACGTGAAAGTATATAAATATAGCCTACCTACCATGCAAATCACATTTTGAGTCAGGGCCTTGTTTACCTTCTTTCACTGTCTTTTTATCTTCAGCCTGGGAACATTTCTGAGACAAAGAAGGGAAATGACTGTGGAGAAAGGTTATGCTTTGATATTTTTCTGTTGAAATGAAGTATTCTCAGACAGAGAGTAACCAGCTTAAAATAACAGTCAACTGATAGCCTTTATAACGTGGAGGGGGGGAAAAGGGGGCTGATTGAGTCTTTCTAGGGACAAAGGGGGAAACCATGAAGGACACTTTTATTTCACAGAGCAGGAAGACAAGTAGACAGGAGAAGCCATAAGTATGGATAAGAAGATGCTTCCTGTATGCTATAAAAGTCTGGCACTTTAGATTGGTAAGGAAACTGAATTGGAGAAAATAAGGTGGGAGTGTGACTCCTTGTATATATTTCTTATTTCTAGTGCAGTCTTGATGTATGAGAGAAATGGGGCAAGAAATTTCTGGTTAGAAAACCCTGCAACTGCTGAACTGTAGAGAACTGCCAAAGCAAAGAGCCTGCAGGGCTGTAAAACTCCTGGATTATGAGGTAAGGTGCTACTGAATGGCCCTGAATTCATGGCAGTCGCACCCCAGGTCCCTGCCTCTTTCAAGGGGTAGTAGAGAATCTGTGAGGGGAAGCCTCGCATGGAGTCAGAAGACAGAGAGCCACCAGGCACAACCAACCATTAATGATCATTTTCAGGGGGAAGAATAGCTGTCCAACAAGCACTGAGAGTCAGAACTCTTGTTTGTCTGAAGAAAGAGAGATTGCTTCCCCTCACCCCATTCCTCTGCTCAGGCTTTGTTGCCCCTCTTGTGCTGCTCTCTTCTGTCTTGCACTGCTGGGTTGTGGTGGCACTTGAACTGTTGGGGTGGCACTCAGACTGTTGGGATGACACTCAGACTGCTGTCAGACAGCACATTTCAGATCACAACTGCAACCCTCTGTCTTATCTGCTTCTTTCATGCGTGAAGGGAGCCGTGCAATTGTCTCACAGCAAGCCATAAAGACTCTGAGCCACCAGATGGGCCGATCGAGCACCAGTCTCGCTGCACTTTTCAAAGGCTTGGGCATCGTTCACATCTACCCCCTCATCTCACCCCAAGGGTAGTAGTGTTATGGACTGGAACAAAAATGTGATGAGGCTTTCAAGCCTTTTGACACTGCAGTCCAGGCTCTTTCCTTGCCCACTGCACATTTTCAGTTGAAATTTAGCAGCAGTTTTTCGGAGGAGAAAAGAGACAGTGTGTTGACAGAATTACTGCCAAGACTGTTTAAGCAAAATAAAAGAAGCAAACAAAACAAAAGCAAGGGAGAAGTGCTGATTTTCAAGAGGAAGCCCTCAGAATTGTTAGTAAAACAGGGATTAAGCATCTGCTCTGTTAGTCAGGTGTAACTGCAGGCACTGCTGATGGCAAAGGTCCCGAGAAAGGACTCGGCTCTGATGTGTGAGCAGAGGGAAAGGGGCTGCCGGGCTGGTGCTAACACTGAAGAAATGCAGCACCCAGGGTCTGACCCCGAGCCCCACCACGTTACAGCATGTTGCAGACAGATGGCCTCTGGGGAAACAGTGACTATCTCAGGGGACAAACTTGGGTTACGCACGTTCTCTTGGGGCTGGGGGCTTGCCTGTCTGGAGACAGGCAGAAGGATCAGAGACAGCAATTTATTCCTCTAATGTTTTTCCACTGCCTGATTGGCAGCCCAGAGATTAGGCCTGTTCCAGTAATTTCTCTGAGAATGCAAATCTTAATTTGCTATTTGTTAAATGCTTAACTAAAGTCTGAGGTCATTATTTTAAACTGAAACTGCTAGAATGAGCACTGTCAGGCATCCATTTGCTTTAGAATAGCTCTTCCTGACAGCAGCGGAGATGCAGACAGTTACCTTTTAATACCAGGCTGCGAAAAGCTCACCCCCCACCTGCTTTCATTTGCAGTAAACAGCAAAGACTGTCCTTATGTTGTGCTATGACTCTATTCTACTTTCTGAGGTGCGCTTAATAGCACAGGGATGGCGTGGGGTGCTTTGCACTACCCATTAAAGAGAGTTAGTGGAGGGAAAGCAGGCAAATTCATTGGTTTTGGGGGGTTGGCAATGACATGAGAAAAAGAATTAAGTCATTTTTGGTTTTGATGTAGGGAAGACACGGGTGTGGTACAAGTCAAGGACATGCTCTTGGTTGCAGCTATGGCCCCTCCTGGTGGTGGAAGTCACGCAGAGACTCCTCCGTCTCGCGGTCGGTTTTTGATGTAATCTCTACAGAATCCTTCCCTGACGAAGGCAGGAAGAGCATCTCTAAGTTAGGAGCTGACTGAGGATTTTCATGCGGGCTTTGATGCTCTTCTGAAATCGTATCTGAGCTTTAAAACTTTGTAACTATGTGTCCTGCCTTCTCTGCCCCCATTGACAGTGCTGTGCAAAGCGTTTGTACCCCAAGGAAAGGAACAGGACCTCTGCATTTGCCTAGAAGGAAGAAAGCAGTGCTGCAATTATACCTTTTTTCCAATAAAGAAGAAAAAAAAAAAAGATATGCATTCATTAAAATAATTTCTCAATGGTCTGCAGGGCTGTAAGTCATGTATTAGCTGTTTCTTACATTTAGGTCAGAACCAAGGTCTGTTTAATAGGCTATTCTATATCCAAAGTAACTCAGAACAAGTGTTTTGATAGGAAGGAATAAGGCTTTTACTGTAGGCAAACACAGCATGCCCTGCTAAGCTCTTAGCTAACTTGATATATAGCTCTGTTCAGGAAAAGGGAATTGTCACTAAATTGTTGCCTTATTTTACCCTTCAGTAGGAATAAAATCAGCCCATAAGAATGAAAAATTTTAATACATCTCTATTACAATACGCTCTCCTAATTAGTATTGATCTTCCCTGTGGTACCTGAAATGCCAGAAATGATTTCAGCGAGATTTAAGCTAACACAAATGGGAAATGCAGAGAAAGATTGACACCAGAAAAGGTGGTGGGGAGGGCCAGGTGCTGGCAGACACTATGGCTTCAGCAGCAAGTAAATAAAATACTGTGTGCAAGGGGAGCAAGTTTAAACCACTCTGAGATTACAACTGTGATGATAAATAGATTTAATAGGAGAGAAATAGAAGAAAATAAGAGGTAAGGAAAAAAAGAGTAGAATTTTCTAAAGAGGAAGGTGATCTTTTCAGTAAGCTATCAAAGTGGACAAGCTTCAGGAATGGGTCTGGATGGGAATGTAGGTTATGTCCAGCAAGATCAGATGAGGTGAGACAACTCCCTGCTGTCTGCTCAGAAACTCAACAAAGCAGGCAGTGCCAGAGCTCTGCCACAAGCTGCCTCTGCAGGTGGCAGCGTGTCACAGAGGGGTAGGATAAGAGTTCTCGAGCGTAGCTGAAGCATGTATGTCTTGGTATTCTTGTTTAGTTTGCATTGTATTCCCTTAGTTTCCAAGGTTCAAATTATCTGAAAATACATGGTGCAAAGAAGAGAGGCTCTCCCCTAACGCAAGCATTACCTGACAGCCCAGTGGGCTGCATACAGGATAATGTTGTTTGATAATAACACAGCCTCAAATATATTTATCTTGCAACAGACCACCAGGTAGGTAATTAATTTAAAAGTTGGTAAGTATGGCTTCCTCAAAGAAGAGAATAGACTTAGTTCAGAAACATAAGATGTGCAAAGAGGATATTCAACATTGTGTGGAAAGCCTGGTTAATCACAGTTTTTCAAAAGTCTGGTCCCATTCTCATAAACAGAACAGTGTAATAATGAGGCTCTCTATCACCATGTCATAATGGAGCAAGGGGGGCAAAACTTCATTACACTCTTTTGACTCACCTTCCATCAACATGAGTGAGATAAACACAGGGACCCAAGATATTCCATCAGCTACTGGATGTGCAATTTAGTTCCTTGGTAGAAAGTTCTTCATTCTTCTTAGGAGAATGACAGGAAACTACCGAGACAGTGTAACCCTCAAACCTGAGCAAACTGCTTATGCACAATTTTACACAAAGTGCTACACAGCTTTGAAGTGCAGATCTTAAACAACTTGAGCGAGATGCATTTTCTCACATTAAACCCTGAATGTGTGCATTCATCCACATTTTTTCTGCGGTTGTGAAGCTACTTGGAAGATGCAGATAGAATACAGGTGCCGAGTTTTGTCTCTGAAACCTTCCTGAGTTGAATTTGAGCACAAACTAAAGTGACATGAAATAAATTTAATTCTTAGACTTCATTTAGTATTCCGCAGCATTATGGCATAAAAGTCTGAATGATTTCACTTCTTTGCCAGGTAGACTTCAAGCACTCTAAATTATTTCTGATTGACATGAAGGTAAAGGCAGGGAAGCCTTGGTGGCATGCAAAAGGAGTAAACATTTTCTGAAGAGTTCCAAATTATGCAGCCTGTATTTCTGTGATGTGCTCAGGCTGCGCTTGATGAAGGGGCTTATTCAGGACCCAAATTTCATTTGCAAGACAACTGTAACTCTGGGATATCTTCTGGGCTCTAACTCTATCCAATGCATCTGTTTTTACTCAAATCAATGCAGTCCCTGGCTGCACAAGCCCTTGTTTCGGGGCGCTGACATCCAGCCAACAGAGGGAGCACTAGTTTAATTAACAAGTCCAATTTCCAGCACTGCCAATGTTGCTGCTGGCGGCACAGATAAGGAGGTCAATATGGGAAAGCTACACAAGCCTCTCCCCCTAAGAACTGTAGGAGGGCAAAACGATTGCCAATGGTACAAAAAGGAAACCCAGTGAGGAATCATTGTCAAGCCATTGTGTGGATTTGATAAAAAAAAAAAAAAAGGAGGGGAGGGAGGGGGAAGTTGGGGGGATTGGAGGGGAGACAAAAGCGTGAAGCTTTAGCCATTAAAACAAAAGGCAGCTCCCAGGGTGCAGTCCAGTACTGGGGTTCAGCTGCTTCCCATGAACAAGCAAAGCCCCCTGAGCCAGTGGAACCCTGCATTGAATCAGGGGCCATCTGTCACCTCATTTATTAGAACAAGTTAAAAAAAAGATGAAATTCTTTGCAGAGTCCTGGTGGCAAATTTTGGCATTTCTTTCAAGGAGGACTTAATTGCAAATCTTATTTATCCAGTCTACAGATCTGCTGCTCTCTGTCTAAATGATAATATGGCAATACACTGCTGCAGTGAATTGGAAAAACAAACCAAGCTGAAACTTCCACTACTATGTTAAAGTTTTGCATGTTTCTTTATTTCCATCTTTCTAAAATAGGTCTGTACTGTGCTGGGTTTTTTGTTTTGTTTTGTTTTGTTTTTGACAAGGAGTTCTGCTAAAGATTTGATCACCCTTAATATTTGTCAAATTCAGGATCTATTTGCCTACATCTGCAAACTCAGGCTTATTCTTTCCATTGTTGTGAAGAATAAATTAATTAAATATGTTAAATCTGTACACACACACACACACACACATATATCCCATGAAGTATGGGTTATCTGAGATTGAACACTTTGATGAGGCAAATTCTCTTGTCCCGAATCCTACAGTGGAAACGAACAGGAAATTTTTCACACAGGAGGCCCCAAAAAAGCAGGGAGAGAAGTGTGCTGATGCCAGAAGAGCTCCACAGGCACTCATCTCTGCTTGCTTGTCTTTTTTGTGTGCATAGATAGATAAACTAGGTAGCAGTGGAAGGCCCCAAGATAATAAGACAACTGCAAATGGCCTGCCCCAAGGCAATGTTAGTTTTTATTTGGATTTTCAGCCTTTCAGAAAACCTTTCCTCCTGCTGATTACAGGCCCATAGATTTGGTTTCTGTGAT
Source organism: Phasianus colchicus (assembly GCF_987193195.1). Classification (NCBI taxonomy): domain Eukaryota; kingdom Metazoa; phylum Chordata; class Aves; order Galliformes; family Phasianidae; genus Phasianus; species Phasianus colchicus. Next base: position 47,194,768 of record NC_143436.1, read on the forward strand.
CTACATTTTCCAGTCTTTCCTGTCTGTAAAAGCTAGCAGAGCCCTTAAAATACCTGGAAAACATAAGCTGAGGAGGAAAAATAAAATGGGGAGGATCAAATGGAGGCTCCATCACTGTAAGAGGCTATACCTAAGAGCAGTGAAAACAGCAGAGAAAGCTGTGGATTAATAGAAAATATAAAGGGGTAATCATATTCATTTTTATTCCTTGTATCGTTACCTCTTTAAATTGATTCTCTTTTTCTTGTGTTTTGATCATGTCCATGCTTAGTCCTGTGGTCTGGTCAAATTCATAGTTTCTCTGACTTGATTGTCTAAAAGCCTGATCAAAGGGCAGTGTTTATAAGTCTGGAAAGTTTCCTTTCAAACAACTTTTCTGCTCTGTTTGGAGTTCAAGGGCACAGGAAATGCAGGATACGTCCAAGCTCACTTTATCTCCAAAGGATTTCTAAAAACTGCAGATGCTCATAAACAAGATTTAGCTGAACTCTTGACTGACAGTGTAGAGCTGCTGTTTGATACCAATGTATCCAGTTTCCTGCTGATAAACCTGAGCTCTAATGTGGTACTTTGAAACATCAGTATAAATGTACTTTTAAACTTTTATTTTATTTTTACTGTTTTCTCTATTCCAAGTTCTCACCTTGCCTTTATTCCACAACAGTTTTGGGAAAGAATGGCCAAGCTGTGGCTGGTATTTATATACATCTTGTTACGTCTTCCCCAGAAGGGATTTTTCAGCAAACTGTCTGGGTAGTGTGTTCTGCTTGAAATAACTAACTGTAACATAAGTAGAAATGTGTATTCCCAAGCAAATTAAAAAAAAAAAAAAAGAAAAATTTAAAAAGGAATGGTGAGTAGAAGGAGTTGTTTGTAAAGTACTTTTTATATTGCTTGATCTGAGTGTACTTGAAGGGATGGAATTTTAGAGCAGTTCTAAGCTATGCTTCACCAGCACAGGGAGGACTGGGCTGCTGAAGGTGCCTACTCTATTACGTTGTGCTTACAAAATGTGAAAACCAGAGAAATTGGAGCTTGTGGTGAATCAAGGCTTCGGAAAAGCATTGGAAACTGAGGTTAGACTAGAACAAGCACTGCTGCTGCAGCGTGGGCAAATGTGAAAGCACACACTTTTGTGTCAACCACCTTTATCTCTCTTATCATTTCCTACTATCAAACTCTGTACTTTCTTTGTAGGAAAGAGAACAGACGTGAGCTCAGAATAAGTGCTAAGAAATACTTTAAGAAATCCATCCACAGCCTGCAAACATCTCAGATTCAGAAAAGCCTTTGTGTATGAAAAGGTTGTGCACTTATGTGGAAATGGTTTGATATCTTGGAATTTGAAGCCTGCAGGCTTCTTAAAAACATGACATCAATGTATTATTTAGGAAGCAGCACATTCCCTAAAGCACCCACCAGCTAACTTCCTAATCTGAATGAAAGACGTTGTGAAGGAGTATCCCAGTCCTTCACCCAAGGGACCAGCTCCCCATTGGGCACAGACTTTTTAAGCTGCTTGCAGCTTGCATTGTTCCAATCATATCTAACTATCCTTGTGATTTTTCTGCCTGTAAGGCTGCCTTGTGAATCCTTTTTGTACCACATAAATGGCTAGTGTGAGGGGTGAGCACTGATATACACTGTTTTGTTCCCTGCTACTCCATCTGAACTCTGCCATTTCAATGGGCAGCCAGCAGTAGAAAGTTTTTGATCACACTGAAAATGCTTGCATTTAAGTAGAGCCCGTTTTGTGAAAGCTGAGGGAACAGGCTGAGGAGTTAATACACCCACTCATCATCTAATCTTGACACTGGCTCATACAAAAGCACAAGTGAATAAAACTGCATCATTTTTTGCTGCTTTCTGGAGGCTTTGAGATCATGGGTCTTGGGATTTGCTTTGACGCGCTGGCTGTCACTAGCATACTTGTGTAATTATTGTACATATTATCGATTTCGAAAGATTCATATTCTCTGCTTTTTTTATTGATTGGTAAGGGGTTATTTTATTGAAGGCAGAACAAGCACCTCCAGCTATTGAAGGAACATGAAAATTAATGCGACTGTGGGTACAGGAAGTCTACTGGGTCTTTTGTGATAAAGTTGCAGACACACAAATCTGGCAGAAAGGAAACTTTCCTTTCAGACTGCAAAGGGAACAAGAAGATCCGCTAATGATTTCAGGCAATTCATGAAAGCTTTGGAGCTTCTAACGGTAGAAATATTATGAAAGATGCACTGACTCTTCTTTCTTTTTCTTGCTTGATTTTTAACTTGATGAGCTCAAAATATGTTCAGGTTAATGAAATTCTGCCCTTGGAATGTACATTGCACAGCACAAAGTCACAACTGTTAATGGTAGTGTAGAAATGAGGTGTTCAGTCTAGCTACCTGTAAGCTTAATTTCACTTCACAAGTGATTACTGCTAGTCTGCTCTCTGGTTCCTGAGAATGAAATAGTCACCCATTCACTTAGTGTCTAATAATAAGCAAAGTCTATATTTGATGCTTTTCAGAACTTGCTTTGAACTGTTAAATGGTCAACAGTTACCATGCAACTAAAAGGCAATAAATTCTCTGTGATTCTTGTCTTAAAGGGAGGGAATTCTTTGATTTTTAACTTAGATGCTGCTTGTGAATCATTCAGCTGAAGGCTTGAGCTATTAAATTCTCTCCCCCAAAGAGGACAGAGCGAACAAGCACTGCAGCCACTCAGCCTCCTTCAGTCATATGTAAAACAAAGTCTCTCTGGCTCTGTGGTGTGCTCAGTAGTTAAACTAGGTTAAAACAGGACAGAGAACTCACCTTTTTTTTTTGTTAGTTCATGCAGTGGAGCTTAGCAATGATGCAGTTTTGCTTTACCTTGCCATGTTAGGATTTAACACGAGAAGGAAACCAGCAACATGAGAAAAAATTGTGTCTAAAGAGAATTTGTGTCTGGACGCAAACCCACTGCCAAGAACTGAAGGAAAGCACAGGTACTTTGTAAAGGTCCAGAGGGCCCTTTTTGATGAATGAGTCATGGGGCAATATCAAAAGTAGATCCTTAGAAATTATGAAATACTTGATGGAGGTTCCTGCATTTTGGAGATTTCATGGTATCGAAGAGAGATTTTGTACCAAAAGTGAGTTGATGCAATATTCATAACATACCAGTGATGAGCCATGTTCTGCTGAGCAACCTTGCCGAAGCTGGCAGAGCCTCAGCTCACCATCAGGTTTGCTCACTGGCAAATACTGGCATTAACAATGGAGAAGGTATTGTGAAGTTTGATTATTTGGGGGTTTTTTTTAGATGTTAAATGGACATCATCTCCGTTTTCTTTTCCTCCAATATTTTCTTTTTCCCCTCCTTCAAATCTCGCTTCTTTTGTATCTCCACTTTTTCCTCCTCACTCATTACTTCTTCTGCAACCTCATCTTTTATGAACAGAGCATTTTTTCTACATCTAAAACTTAGCAGTGTCTTGCACTTGTAAAGAGCCACTTCTCTATAGCAGAAAGTTGACAGATACAGGGGGATTGAGTGGTAGATATGAACCAATACAGCTATTGCTTATCCTAGTAACTATTGTATGTGATAGCTCTGGGATTATGTCTCACTAGGGCTTTTTTGGATGATAATGACTGTATCACAATTATGCCACTATTACACCTGTGCTGTCTCATCCTGAATATGATGGGAGTAGGTGGACTTATGACTACAGATCCTCCAAAAGCCTTGCCAGAGAGAATAAAGATTACCTGCATTTTGCAAAAACATTGTCCTCTGATGTTAACTAGTTCTAGCTGTATTCTGCATTTGATGCTTGGGAACCAGTGACAGTGAAACTGTCTGGATACTTGAGACCTATTGGAAAATTCTCAGTCACCATGCAGCCATTGAACTTGGAGGACAATAGCTCCTGTCTCAAAGTGTCGTAGCATGAACATGGAAGGACATGCAGTAGTAGGGAGTAGGGAGCAGGGAGCGTTCAGCTTTTCAAATGATACTGCAAGATAATCTTATCTCTTGCTAGGTAAATATATGCCTTGTCTCACATGGAGCTTCTCATTCTTTTCTTAGGAGTGCACCAGGTTGACCTTAGAAATGACCTTTGAAGAGTAACCAAGATGTGATGACTGTCCAAGAAGTGTTTCAGATTCAATGACTCAGTTGAATTCAAGTGCTTTTCTATTTATTTTTGGAGGAAAGCAAACAAACAAAACAGAAAAAGTAAGGAAAAATAGTCTGAAAACGTCAAATAAAAATGTCTCTGAAAGACAACCTAGGAGGATGGGAAAAAAAATGAAAATGCACAAAAGCTGCAGTTGGATACAAAGCTGGACAGAAGGTCTTGTCTCTATGCCAGCAGAGCAGAAAGGGCTGGCAGTGGGGAACATGGTCCTTCCAGGTCTTAGCTGGTGGAGGGCAGCACCCCTGATGAGAAAGAAATTTAATTACTTCTCAGTATTTGTTACAGACCTTGTCTGCTTTCCTCCTAGGCATGTCAACAGCGTGCAGTGGCAAGAGGAACTGTGGCAAAATGTGTGGTCTTATCAAAATATTTTACCTGACTTAATACACTCTATTTTTCAAAAGTGAAGAAATGGCTCCAGCCGAAGTTTTCCATTTTGCACACTTATGTGCACTGTTGTTCACAACCATTATGCTCATCTGCATGAGTTAGCTAGCAGCACTCATACTACCAGTGATTAAATCTTAGCTGTAAAGCCCCCACCATTACAGTACACTAAAGCTTGTAATTGTGTCCACATTTGTGTGTCAGGAGCAGTCTCAGCCATGTCCGTGTACTTTCCATCCTTTTATTGATTTCTTTGCACCAAAAAAGTCACAGCTTCTTCCATTTCAGGAGATGTACTGTAGTTCTTTTAAAACAGTATGACACAGTTCAGTAGCTGGAATGTGCTGCAGAGCTGGAACTGCTAGATAGCTTGTTTTTAATTTTCTCCACAGGAAAGAGTAATGTGTAACTTCTCAGCAGAGTAACTGTCACAAAGAAAGAGGATAGAATAAAAGGCATATTTTGGCTCATGTCAAGATAAAAATGAACAAAAAAAAATCTTTCTCGCAGTTCTGTCTTTATAGCTCTGAAACTGAATTTATATCAAGATTTCTGGTTCGAATGAGAAATCAGCCTCAGCCACTCACATGAAACTGAGATAAGTCAAACTGTCCAAGATTTTCAGTATGTTGGTTTTTAGTATTAGAAACAGATCTCTAATTAATGCTGTAAGAAAATCCTGTAAAAAAAAACAAAACCAAAAACAAATATCAGCAGAGAGTGCTGATGAAAGCAGGGAGTGAATTGTTAATTGGGGGAAAACTTAATTACACTTTTATATTTTGCAAACTGCCTTTCACAAATACTCAGAGAGCAGTCTTAGCACTCAAGAAGGGCACTCTAAAGCAGCAGGAACTTGACCTCACTGCTTTTATTTGCGAAAAATATTTTAAAACTGCTTTTAGATATTGTGCTAGAATTTGAAGTAGTGATTTCTTTTTAATTAAAATCTCCTAAAAACTGATTTGACAGGTCCTCTAAAAGAAAAAAAAAAAAAAAAAAAGAACTGGCAAATTAATTAACTAAACTAGAAGGTCAGTTTTAAAATCCTGCTGCAGACTAATTAAATCCTAGACACTGACATTTTTGGCTAAAAATTGCAACCATAGTAATTAGTGTTGCAGGAAATTTCCATATGCCATTGTGCCAAATGAATGAGAGTATTTCATAATTGTTCCTGTAGGACTTCTTGCAAATAGCTGGGAGGGACACGATTCTATTGTAGGAAATCTGCAAAGGCACTGTAACACTTTCATTCCAGTAATACTGGCTCCCCGGGTCAGTTGTGTGAAGGAGGGAAAAGCCTGACAAATGTTAGAAATATTACAAATTATTATTATAGCATTCTCTACTTCTTGTTGCCTAACTACTTTTTAAAGTATTGCTATTTTAAGTCACTTAAAGAACTAGGGCAAGCTATTAGTCAAAATGCTGTGAATATATCTACATGCATAATATGCAATTAAAAATCACCATTGTGAACAATTTTATGTGATAAAACAAAAGGTGCTGTTAATTATTTTACTTCCATACACTTAAGCCAACTATTCAGAGAGCTTTTTCTGTAATCATTAACTTTTTCAGAACTGCTAAGGATTTGTTAAATGTCAGACAGTAAAATTAAAATGTCAGTATATGACTTAAGGGTCAAATAGACTTAATAAACCTGAACTACGTTGCTCCACACTTATTTCCAAATTTTCTACTGGAAAAGGGGGTAAAAAACATGAAATGAAATCCTTTTTTTGTGCAGTTTGTGTGCCTTTTGGATATAGGAAATCGTTTCTGCAAGTTATTCAGGCCTTTCTTATATCTGAGCATTGTGCAAACTTCACTCAAAGGGAAAAGTCTACTCCCATCTTGAGGAGCATTGATATAAGATGATGATCTTGGTAGTTTTTCTCTAATAACTCTATCTCTTCAAAGAAAATTAAAATGTCAAAATAAGAAAATGACCAATTTACCCAATAATTAAAATAAGTAAAAGATAAATGGCTGGTTCAGGTGAGAAAAGAAAGAGATTGCGATGTTGCACTGAAGGACCAGACTGAAGGACTGCAAAGCCTGGGCATATAGACCCTGCAAACGTCTGAAATGTCCATCTCCATCCTCCTCTTCCTGGGCACTACTTGTTCCTATTATGTCCCTCTTTTATTCTCCACAAAAGTCGCATGATTGGAAAAATAGTTGACAGTCTCTTCTGCAGTTAGCTAAGCTGCAAAATGCTTAGCAGAATCGCATTGTATGAGATGGGAGAGAAACTTTCAGTGTCTCCAAGCCCTGCTGGCCTAATGTCCCCAAGCCTCTGCAGTTAGTCTGCAGTTTCTTCTTTCATAGACTAATGTGATGGTCTGTGACTGACTGCAGCAATCAAAGAGCATTCAGGTGCATGTAGAGAACAATTTTCTGGTTGATGTGTTCTTTCAGGTGAACTCATTCAGTAAAATGGCATTTATCTCATACTTGTCTTACAAAATTTCAGTATTTTTTATTTTATTTCAGGTAGAGAATATATGCCTTTCAAGCTATTGTTTCAGGGTCTGTGCAAACCTTTCCATGGTAAAATGCAAGGGTGAGACTGAATAGCAAGTGGACATAATTCATGCTCCCAATGGCAGAATTTTGGACATGTGCAGCTTTATATCACTATGACTTGTAAATTGTCCAGAGAACATGGCAGTTCCAGCTCCAGGGCGCCTCAAGTTTTACACAGGATCTTGAAGTTTAGGGGGATTTGCACAAAGCCTGCTCCACGGGGTTGTTCAGCCTGCGGTCTAGGAGCAATGCTCTAGCTCTGTATATGCAGTCTGTTGCAACTGAGCCTGGGAGTGGGGCTTTAGGGTCACTCCTGCTAATATGGTGCACCTCCTCCTCCTTGCAGAAATGTAGCTTGGGGTAAAAACATGTGTTCCCATGCTAAATACTGCATAAAAAACCACATCAAGATAAAATTAACAGTAGGAACTTGTGACAAAACATTTGTTTGGGCCCCTCCCAAGTAGCATAGCAAGCCTGGACAGGTTTTACAAATATAATTTTACCTGTTTTTTTGTGGGCATCTCAAAATTTCTTTTCCTTTCATCAGCAGCTACTTTCCCACTGCCCAAGAGACATGTCCACCACGTCCACTGCTACAACATTATCCTTTCACAGGAAATGGTAAGCTGTAAGGATATTTCAAGTGCTCTTGTAGCACTAAAATGAGCTGTTAATCATAATAAATCATGCAGTTTCACAACAAGGCCATCACTTCTGTTTACCTTGGCAAGTTAACAGCTTTGGCCTCTTCTAGAAATAGCCCCTCAGGCTCTTTGAATGCTTAGGCAGAGGAGGATTATGCTTTCTAAGTGCTCATCCCCAGAACTGGACTCCTGCATTTTTGCAAGGATTACAACTACACAACAAAATCTCAGCAAAAAGGGGCTTGCAATCCGCAGGGGCACAGGAATCCTTTATTCAGGCCCAAATTTTGCAACAGCAAGTATTTGTCCAGTGGCAAATGCAGCTATTAGCTGTCGGTGTGGACATCATCACTGGAATGCATTTGTGTCAGCCATTTAGCAGTATTTGATTAGGGCACCAAGCAAGGGAATTTTTTATAGATCTGCTGTACAACACTAAGACAGGTATCTCACATCTCTGGGGCTTACTTCCTGAGCCCTAAAGGCCAATGCTGATGCTAAGCCTTCCTTGCCTCATACGCAGTAAGCATAGGAATACCTATAGGGTACCTATGCTGTTTTTACCAGCTTTGAAGTTTGGGAGGAGAAAAAGCCATGGGAGGGCTTTGCTGTGCACATCGCATCCCTTTGCAGCTGTCAGAGCACCACAGTGTATTTTTCCAGATGTCCAGTTTGTATAAAGCTGAAAAAGTCTGAAAACATTTTCAATGCAAGTGTATATCTAATGCAGGCATGGTGGCAGAGTCTATGGATTTGGAAAGCATATTTAAAATTGAAATGTTCTTTCGATATCTTCAAATAGCAGCAGGATGCTGTATAATTTACACTGGGCCTCATGCAGGCAGGCACATAATCCAGCACCCTGAAGCGGTACGTGCCACACGCTGAGTACTAAGAAGTTACTCGTGCTCATAGCATGTTTGAGGGGAGAGGAGAGGCTGGTAAACTCCCTGAGCAACAGTGCTTTTCTTGAGACAGTTCATCCCCTCTGAACGCTTTGGAGCACATGAAGCTGAGCTAATCATCAAGAAACCCTCTAATCTCTATCATTACTTCTGTTTTCATGTTAGCCATTGTGACAGCTTTTCCCCCTTGTCATCAGAGGGAGAAAGCCGTGGCTGCTCTCTGGTGAGCCGAGGGCTATGATGGTAGGCTGAGCTTTCCCAAGTTAGTATTCAGACTTCATACACAGGCGGCGAATGGAGAGACGATCTTGGAAAACTGTCGAGAAGGACCTGGCACAATGGGGGGCTGATGTCGCGTCACTTTCGGCTGACTGTCAAACAAAGGTAGAGCCAGCCACGTATTAATTTGCAGAGAAATAAAGAAATAAACCGACGACTTCGGGCCCTAACTGTTGCAGCCAAATAAATAATACAATAAATCATCGAAATGAAGAAATGTGGCAAGAGGCACTGGAAACCGAGAGATATTTTGTCACTAAATTGCAGCATTAATAGTGTTTTGAAGCCTCACATTTAAATTGCCTATTTCTGACACTCAAAATGCACATTAGGAAAATGATGCTTATTTTATAGTTACTCATTAAAAGGAAGGGGATAAATAAGACAGAGTTTTAAACTATAAATCTCTTTCATAACAAACAACCAATAAGAAAGCATGGGGAAGACAAACAAATGGATAGTGAAAGAATGACTTTTAAAATGCTTTGGTAATCCAGGGTATAAATGAGCAACTGTCTCATCTGGTCTAGGATGAGTCATTTTTAGAAGATCTGAGTATGATTCTGAAGGCTGGAGATATTTGTGTGTTACTTGGAAATGAAGAAAATAGAAAAGGTTATTTCTTTTCACTTGCAATAATTCAGGCATTGTGCAATTATACTATTTGTCTCTTCTTTACATGTTAACAATTCCACATGTATTTCCCCACCCACAGATACATCATCTTTTCTCACCTAACAAGACATAACTTCAGATTACCTCGTAACAGCCTGTATGACAAATTTCAGGAAAGAAGGAACTTACACATCACTGTGGCATTTAGTCTTGTTGGAAAGGTCTTTCATGATCACCTGTGTAACTTTCCAGCACTCGTTAATGGCTGCTCAGTAGCCTGCTGCCGATCGACTATTTGCATAGCATCTGCATTTATCTAATCTTTATTTATTTTCTAAAGACTGTAAAGTTACAGCTCATTTGCAGTGCTTCAGGATTTGAGTATTAAACAAAAATGCAAATACAGCAGTAAGCCCTTAATGAGATGTATCCAGCTCATTTTTTTCAGCATTAACTCCATTCTTTATCTTATTTGAGCACCCACAGTATAAACTATTCATCAGTTCCAAAACTTCATTTTATTATATCATCAGCTGCTGCCATGTATTTTACAAGTTTAAATTCTAATTTTATCCACAGTAAGAATAATAATGATGTTTCAAACTGGCATTTATTGTCTAAAAGAAAAGAGCTCAAACAGTGTTTTCTTCTGGAACTTACGGAGTTACCAAGTCAAAATGCAGAGATGCACACTGCTGGCTTGGTGGCACTTGGCTGCTACTTTGCACTAGAAAGACAAGAAAGTCACAAGTCTAGGCACTACTTCCAGCCACGCTTCTAGCCATAAAAAGAGCTCTTCTTGAGGAAGTTTAAATCCCCTGAGGGAGATTCCTCTCTTTGGAAGCACATGCCAAATTTATACTCCTACTTTAGTTTTATGAAGCAAATGGTATAAAGCAACATTTTGCATCCAAGAAAAGGGAACTCAGTTTATCTGCTAATGCTGCAATGTGATCTAAACCCTGTATCTAAACCCTGTTGTCCAGAGCACCAGTAATCTTGTGTCCTTTGGCATCATCTGTGTCTCACCCCAGAGCTGTTCTCAGCTTTCACATGCTCCAACAGCCCTTCTGTAGAGCACTTATAAACCCTCTTCACATACTTCAATTTAGGGCTGGATTGCACAAGGGAGAAAAAATGAAAGTGAGCAGGGTTTCCTTTGTCTTCAGGAGTAATACTTATTCTTTGTCTCTTCTGAAAATGAAACCACCTAGGAGAAATCAGCCTGCAGTTCTGGTCACCCATAAGTATGATTTCTTTGTACCATTAGGGTTACATTCCTTTGCAATGACATGGTCTGCACCAAGGACCATCAGCCTCTCTGTCAGCTCTGGGAAACTGGGTTTATCTCTGACTGTATTGATTATCATGATTCTGATACTTTTTGTCCTCAAATCAAAACTGAAAAACAAAGTTCAAAGCCAAAAATTGCCTGAGGATTTCATGAATGCTTCTACTTCAGCAACAATGTCAGATGAGCTAAACCAAAGTTAGCACTGCTGTGGGCTATACAAACTATATGTTCTCTTTGGAAATAGCACTCATACTCATTAGGGCTCAGTTTTCTCTCTCATTTTTTAAAAGCTCCATCTCCATTCTTCCTGTTCCCTCTACGTCTTGTACTATAATCCATGAGTTTGTACATTCTACAAATTTGATGAATGAGCTTCAGAGAACAGGATGCATTTTGCTCTGCATGCCTCACAGCAAATTTCCATTCATATTCACTACAAGCAAAACAAGGCTCTATAGGTTTTTCCTTCCAATTTTAAAACATGTTTATATGAGTTACTGAATTTTATGCCCAGTTTGGATCTCAATACTAATGGGTTTAGCTGAGCAACTGAATCCAAAACTATCACTGTGACAACTTTTATAATATCTTTGCTATCTTGCTCGGGAAAGAATGAGCTTTTGCAATTTGGATGTTGGTCTTAAAATCCTCACGAGAAAGACTTCATCAATGTATCACCTATAAAACTGATAAAATAATATATATCATAACAGAATAATATATGTCAGTAGATAGGGGAAGAAAAAAGAGCCTCCAGTTCCTTAATGACTGGAAAATGCTAATATATATACATAATAAATAATATAGATGCTAGAATAAATATTATAATATAAGTAATACAATAAAGATGGTAATATAATAAAATCCTGGGGTTTTTAATCTTCTATGTTTTCTCTGGATGCTGCAATGTTTCTCAATTTTCGCAGTGGAAAATTTTATAAGTGGCTTGTCTTTATTGTTAGTTCATTTGCACTAAAGAATTATCAGCTTCACAAACTTCTTTGTAGCTCCCAGTGGAACTACTGCAATTATATACTTGTGCCAATTTGGCTTCTTAGCAGAAGGTATCTATTGGAAGAAAACAAATCTCTACATTAGATTCCATCATGAACAAACAAATCGTTTTAATTGGCTGCGTAATGAGATGGCCTTTTGTAAAGTATGTACTTGGAAAGTTCGCTGGTAAAGTGGATCTCAAGTTCTGCATAGGATGAGCACTGTAGCAAAACTAATTGTATAAAGTATAAGACAGCTTTGTTTCAGCTTTTGAAATGTAGATCTTTCATGTATTTTATTTATGCCTTTTATTATCTGTTTACATATTTTTAATAATTTAGCTTACTGAAACCCCTCTATTTTACAACATTGCATAGCTGTTTTTAGTTGTTAAGAGAAAATAACAAGGTATTTTACTGTAGTCATAGGTCAGCATCATTTGAAAGGATGTTATATCTCATCCCTTAAAATGTAACTGATTTTAAACAGAAAACATCAGAGTTTTAAATACATTACTTTACATTATTTAGGACCTGGGGGTCCTGGTAGACAGCAAGTTGGCCGTGAGCCAGCAGTTTGCCTTGTGGTCAAGAAGGCCAATGGTATCCTGGGATGCATTAAATACAGCATGGTCAACAGGTCAAGAGTGGTGATTCTCTCTCTCTACACTGCCCTGGTAAGGCCACATTCAGACTACTGCATCCATTTCTGGGCTCCCCAATTCAGAAAAGACAGGGATCTTGTAGGAGTCCAGCGAAGGGCCACAAAGATGATAAATGGCCTGGAGCATCTCCCATATAAGGAAAGACTGAGCAACCTGAGTCTGTTCAGCCTGAGGAAAAGAAGACTGAGATGTGATCTGAAAAATGTTTATAAATATCTAAAGGCAGATGAGAAGCAAATGGGTGAGGCCAGGCACTTCTCAGTGGTGTGTAGTAATAGGGCAAGAAGTAATGGTATAAAACTTGAACATAGGAAGTTCCATACAAACGTGAGGTAGAACTTAACAGTAAGGATGACAGAGCACTGGAACAGGTTTTCCAGAGAGGTTGTGAAGTCTCCTTCTATGGAGATACTCAAGACCCATCTGGACGCCATCCTTGTATTGTAGGAACCTGCCCTAGCAGAGGACTTGGTGATATCCAAAGGTCCCTTCCAACCCCAGTTTTCTGATTCTGTGATTATGTTTAGATAGCTTAATTCTACTGCAACCTGTTCTTCCTGTAGATGACTCTAAATGTGTGAACCAGTATCTCTGTAATGGTGGAGCAAAGGAGTAGCTCTCTCTCACCTTTGAGATGATGGGACCCATTCCCACAACAACTTCATAACTATCAGTAAAATCTTTCTTACTACCTCTGTGTATTGAGAATTACTGGTGCCCAGGCCCACACCCAGCCCAGACCACATCATAGCACATCAGAAGTGAAAACACACTGACAGTGGAGATTTCCTTGGTTATCCTCAAGGTCACAAATGTGGATGTGTATCAGCTTGGGCAAAGTGAAAAGCGAGTTTAGGATACTATCAAGAGATCCCCAAACACTGCCTGTCCTGTGATTTTATTGATGAGGTAAGTGGTAAGAATTCCTTGTATAACTGAATGCTTCAGCTACCCATTTTGCAGTGAAGCCAAGCAAAGCAGATTGGCTTTGTGTCGAAAAACAACTTCAATAAATCCATTGCAAAGCTTTTGTGCACTGTGCCTGTGCAGCAGGTAGCTGTTAGTAGAGATCTTGGCTCTTCCCAAACTCAGAGAGGTAGGTATGTGACAACTTGCCTGGAGCTGGATGATAGGTCATAGAAGAAAGTTACAAGGCTCTTTAGAGGATAAAAGCCATTTTCCAAACATCTATCAGCTAAATATTTTTGTCTTGTTAGAGTAACCTTTATAATGTTGTTTTGTACAATCTCACTCCCTTAAAATAAAGCACATGCACACACTCCCAACACGCTCACTACAAGTTTTTCTGTTGCTATCCCCATCAGCTAAAAGCCATCAGTGCCAACTCTGTGGTGTACAAGTATGGTCTCAGAAGACTTGACTACAAAACATTCCTAAGGTAAAGGCTTAGACATATCTAACTAATGAAGATGTGTTGAATGAAAAATAGAGTATACTTTTAATATAAGTGCTTCCATCAAGCTCTTTAAAGATTTTCATAAATTATCTGAAGCTATCATATTTCTCTGTTGATTATGATCAATGTATCGAAGAAAGGCTCGTGTTGAGACACATGAAATCACTCACCAGTTACCATAATGAGCAAAGCAGACTCAGTGTAGGCTCCCTCCCACAACGCCAGCCTTTCTGAACTGATCCCGCATGGGCTTCCCTCAGGCTGCAGCTCTCCAAGCGCTGCCCCAACACGGCTCCACACCACAGGGCCCACCCTTGAGGCACTGCCCCACACAGGTCTCCACCAGCAGCAGCAGCAGCTCCCCCAGCCCTCCTGACCTACTAAGGGGTCCATCCCACATGCTGCAGCTCTGGCCTGGGCTGCTCCTATAGGGGCTCTCCATGGGCTGTGGCTTCTCCAGGCCTCATCCAATGCTGCACTGTGGGCTCCTCCATTGCTGCATGTGGAGATTTGCTCTGTGTGGTTCCCCATGAAGTCTTAATCCACTGATGCACATACTTAAACACATATAGCTAGAAGTGCTTGGTAGTCCTGTTAACACTGAAGAGAGTAGTTGACTTGCTTCTCTGAAGCTTTGCTGGTTCAGAAGCTTGTGGCATTCAAGTTTGGGTATTAAGTTATAGGTTAGGTTGGTGTTAACAATAAATCTTTTTTTCTGTGAATATTTTTGCTTGAAGACTGGAGGATAGCCGATGCCACTCTGGTCTTCAAAAAGGGCAAGGAGGATCTGGGAAACAACAGGCCAGTCAGTCTCACTTCTGTCCTTGGAAAGGTGATGGAACAGCTTGTTCTAGATGCCATCTCCAAACAATTGGAAGAGAAGAAGATCATCAGGAATAGTCAGCATGGATTCATCAAGGGAAAATCATGCTTACCAACCTCATAGCCTTCTATGATGGCATTACCAGCTGGGAAGGTGGGGGAAGAGCAGTGGACGTCATCTACCTTGACTTCAGCAAGGCTTTTGATACTGACTCCCACTTGGCCTCCCTTGGTGGCCAAGAAGGCCAGTGGCATCCTGGGGTGCATTTAAAGGAGCATGCACAGCAGGTCAAGCAAGGTGATCCTCCTCCTCTATTCTGCACTGGTCAGGCCTCACCTGGAGTACTGTGTCCAGTTCTGGGCTCCCCAGTGCAAAAAAGACAGCAATCTCCTGGAGAGAGATGTTAAAAAGCCAGGAGCATCTCCCCTGTGAGGAAAGGCTGAGCGAACTGGATCTGTTCAGCTTTGAGAAAAGAAAACTGAGAGGTGATCTGATTAATGTTTATAAATATCCTACTAAGTGTGGGAGTCAAAGAGACATGGCCAACTCCTTCTCAGTGGTTTGTGGGATCAGGACAAAGGAAAACAGCCATAAACTTGAGCACAGAAGTTCTGCATCAATATGCAAAGGAATTCTTCACAGTAAGGGTGACAGAGCACTGGAACAGGCTGCCCAGGGAGGCTATGGACTCTCTTTCCCAGGAGATACTCAAGACCTGCTTGGATGCCTACCTGTGAAGCCTGCTGTAGGGAGGCTGCTTTGCAGGGGGATTAGACTCGATGATCTCTGGAGGTCCTTTCCAACCTCTACAGTTCTGTGATTCTGTGATTCAGTGCCAGAAATGGGTACTCCTGTAATCTGCATTAGTTAGCACCTTTTTATTACAGACACAGAAGTAATCAACTTTTATTCATTGGACATTCCAGATCAGCTGGTGGCACACTTCTGGCCTGGCCTAGTCCATTGGTACTGTGAGGGTAAAAAAAGAAAGAAAAAAAAAGAGAAAATGAAGAGAAAATGTAAGAGTTTCCATTCAAAAGCCCTGTGTTTCCTATCACTCAATCTCTCTCCATTTTATTTCAAGAATACCTGTTCCAGTGGTAACTAAGTGCAATATCCATTTTCCTACTTAGTATTCAGCAGACACTTGCCTTGACCTCACCTCTCCAAGCTTCCAAGGTTTGTTTTTCTCCCTTATATCCACCTTGTATCCCGTAGCCCTTAGAAGAACCTCAGTCAAGCTTTTCACTTGACAAACACATCCTTTTCCCTTCAGTATTGGTTAGATACAGGCATGAAGTTTGCATTCAGACTGAAAGATTATTTGAACCACACAAATATTCAGTTGTTGGATTGCTGCATGGGCCACCAGGACAGATCTTAGCCCCAAAGGCTCCCAGTGCAGCAGCAGTCCCTGTTGCAGCCTCAATGCTTCAGAAATGACCAAGATCTAGACGTTGGTTTCCCAATCTGTGCTTTCTATGAAATGACTTCTACAGGGCATTTGGATGTTTTCATGAATCAGATATGTTTGAATTATTTACAGAATGTGCTAGCTTCAAAGAACCTAATTAGAGCAGAGCAGCATGTTTCGGACTGAAAAAAGCAAGCTATGCTCTTGTAAGTAATTACTGCTCTAATGAACAAACTCAGGAGAGTGAAATGCATAAACAGAATCTGAGGAATCTGGGCGTACTACATATTTTCACGTCCAAGGTCTTTGTTGCCATATCTGTGAAATGCCACAAGAATATTGTTGCTAAACGAGTAGCAGTACTGAAAGCTCTATCTTGCAATATAGTCTACTCAGCAACAAAGAGGTAAGTGTCTTGTTTCAGTATGAATTAATACAAAATCAGTACTTATACATCTCCAACAGAATTCCAATATTTTCATGGAATTCTATATTTGAATTTTGCATCAAAATGGATCATATTTACCCTCAATGCTGCTGACACACCTGTTAACTCAAATTATTTGTCTTCATTTCAGCAGTCACAAATTCTACCATAAACCGTGAGGAGTTTCATATTCCATAATCCAGTTTATAGCAGCTTCAGTTACCATAAGAAGTGTCTTTACAAAAATGACATCCAAACATACCCTACATATTTCTGCACTATAAATTCCATATGAAATTCACTCCATTCTAAAGTCAATTCAAGAGTCTATGATCAAGACTGGAGATTCAGCCTGGTAGCTTCAAGTTAAACAATGTTATTTCTGTATTTTATGTATCATAGCTGACTATAAAAATTGTAGAATAGGAACTTAACTGGAAATTCTCCAGGGAACTGTTTGAGACAGAATGCAGTATGTTCACGTGTAGCTATATTGCTTCTGCTCTGGTGACAGAAAGAAAAATATGTTTTTTTTTTTGAGTAAACTGAATGCATATCTCTCAAAAGTCTCACAGGGAATGGTTATTTATAACACCAAGCTGCCACTTTAAGATGGGTATTTTTTTTCTTTTTTTTTTTTCCCTGAGTACCACCAACAGTAAGGACTCCAGGCAGAAAATCAGATTCTGAGCGACTGCTCTATTGGTTCTGTTCTTGTAATGTTTTATAAGGTAACCTCAAACTTCTGCTGAAATGATAAGGCTGAAATATGGACCAGATCTGATCATTAAAATCTCCGGTCTTAAACATATCAGGTCTGTTGGCAAGCGAAAAATTCTCATCTGTGGGCACCTGCAAACCTATATATTTATTATTGTTCTTTGATCCCCACAGGCTGAAAGAGAAATGAAAGATGTCATCGCTCTCCCCTTTTTATATTTGTGGTGTATCTGATCTGTACCTCAGTCCTTCGGTTATGATTTTACTGTGCACTATTTACTAAGCACAGGTTAACAGCAGCCTACCTTGTATACTCCCAATCAAAATCAAAGTACCTTCCATATGTCGGGGGATATTCTGTTATTAAACCCCAGCATTATTAGTTTTTCTTTCCTTTTGACAACAGAAATAAAAACGTGTCAGCGAGAGTAACTCTTCAATTATCTGGATTTTTTTGAAGGGCAGATCTGAGCCTTCTGAACCTTATCCTATTTTTAACAGAGTTTTCTACAAACAGGGAAGAAGTGGTTTGACTGCTCGCCAAATCCTCCAGATCCAATTCAAACACCTCTTCCCTCTCCCAGCTTTGTCTAGACTAGGATTTGTAGGGGGGCTTGTTTGCAAATGTTTGCTAACCCTGTCTAACCTGTGTGAAAAGACAGGCACTATTAGGGCAGACTGCCTATAACAAATGCTGATTTGACCTATCTGAAGCCTTCCAGATGTCTGTCACCATGGCCAGCCACAGCCCGGCTGCTGCTTGTTGCTGTGCTGCTCCAAGTATCGCGTCAGTGGATTTTTCTCCCTCTGAATGCAGTTTTAGCTTCAGATACCCCTAAATGTTGTTCAAGTGGATATTGCAAAGGGACAGACAGGGAGCACAGAAATCTACCACATATGACTCAGCAGGCAAAAATGTCTTTGTGTGATGGCTCTTCTATTAGTCTAGCAGAATCGGTAGATTTCCGTGAGGGGTTTTCTGAGGAAGAGCTGCAGGACTGCACTTCAACCACATATTTCAGAATGGAGTGGCCTCTAAGAACATGCAGGCACACGTGTTCAGAAAAAGTGCACATCATGCTCTGTCTTACAATGGGATCATCCTCAGGGATTTGTTTGGGCACTCTTCGTACAGAGCCAGACTCTGGGTCTCCTCAAGTTCATAATCAGAGCCTGCAGGCACCCAGTTTGCAGGCACTGTATATGTTGAGCTGAAGGTCAGTTTCCATGTTTTACTGTTAGTTTTTGGTCTGTCTCTTGAAAACATGGCCTAGTTATTAAATTCTTATCACAGGCACTTGTTCTTAAACACTAGAGGATGTTTATAGTCTCCATCCACTGGCACTGCCTTTAGAATCCCAGTGTATAGAAAAAAGGCTTTGTGAGGAACTGTGTATAAGGTTTTTCTTCCATATGAAGAATCTCAGTGATGTGAGTGGGGAGATGTTTATCATTGCTTCACAGAATGCATCCTGCCAAAGAGAAAATTGTTTGCTGACTTCCAAAGGCAGAGGAACAGAGAGAGATGGATCTATGAAGGAGCAAACAAAGGGAGTGGGAGATGCTGGTCCTGAGATAGATATAGTTCTTTGCTATTGTGAAAGTCACACTCTATTTTAGGGTCTGAACAGTTATATAGATGGACATTCTCTTGACCAGCATTTCTAAAATACAACTTTCATTACATGTTAGAGCTTATACAATCAATATTCATTAAAAAAACTGCCTGCATTCTTTCCCTTCAACCTAACCTGCTGCTGAAGCAGAAATTAGGCTTTGTTCTTGCTGCTGTTTCTAACTTGATGTAATGTTTGTAAACTATATTTGCTGGATTTTTTGAGGTTCAGAAGAGTAATTTTGTGGACCACACCTTCACTCCAGAGGGGGCCAACAAAAAGGGAGGGGGAAAAAACTTTCTCTGTCAGGGGTAATTGTCACTCCAACATGAAATTTTGGCTCATCTCCTGTTTTGAACAGGTGGGCAGATTCTTTAAAGCCCAGCAGAGATTTAAAAAAAAAAGAAAAAGAAAAAAAAAAGTGTATATGATTCTTACTTTTTACCTTGAATTCATTACAAGCTTTGAAAAATGTTGGAATGTAGGGCTTGAGTTGCTAAAACACATGGATACGACTTGATATATTACACTTTTCTGCTTTGCAAATACATCTGAAAGTTTACCACCCAGTGAAATATGCAAACTCATTTTATGAAAAAAATTTGAGGCTCATCCATACAGGTTTTTGGCCAAATTACGACACGACGTTTGAGCAGGTGCACCTTCTCTGTTGTGTGGATATAGTTTGCTGCAGCCCAGAGTTACTGACATTAAAAAGCAGGTGGATTGTGCTTATCCTGTTTTAATTGAACTATAATATTCCCTCATTAGAAAACAAAGCAGCCATGGCATCAGAAATCATCATAATTTTCTGATGCCTGAAAAGGCTACAAAGCCGCCTCTTTCTGCCTTGTCTTCTAATCAGAATTTGGAACAAAAAGCTTAAATTACACTTCCTTCTCTCCCAGACCTGGTTATTTTAACACATTTTTTCCATAGTCTGTGAAGGTCTAGCTCTTTTCTGAAAGAAAAGAGTAGCCATTGTTCCTTGGTAACTATTCACGAATATCTGCAGCGTGTGTTGCTAGACTCAAATTAGCTTGACACAAGACGCTGAGCAAATTCTTGAAATACCACACACTCATTCTCTGAAATACGAATCCATTAGTGGCATTTAATTTTTGCGTTTGTTTGTTTGTTTGTTTTTAAGTGTATCAGGTTTTTTTTGTTGGTGGTGGTGGGTTTTTTTGTTTTTGGTTTTGGTTTTTTTTTTTGCATGGATGATATCTGAAAGAAACTGTTACAGTGGAAGAATGAGACTCAGGAGATATGTCCTCCTCCTCCTGTCCTCCACTCATGTCTCATATAACTTCTGAGTGAGTCAGTTTCCCAATGCAACACCAAATTACTGCTACTTCAGTGTAATTCATTAATAGCATTAACATTATTTCCTGTCTTCACCTCTATTGTTCCATTGGGTACAGACTCTGTCTACACAATAACTGGCGGGAGAAACCCTGTTGAAACTCTCTTTATGTGTTTCTAAGTATCCAATTAGTAAAACCTCATTTGCCTAA
Organism: Phasianus colchicus; assembly: GCF_987193195.1. NCBI lineage: Eukaryota > Metazoa > Chordata > Aves > Galliformes > Phasianidae > Phasianus > Phasianus colchicus. The sequence continues at coordinate 47,215,204 of NC_143436.1, forward strand.
ACCTCATTCTGCCACATATGTGGACATGGCACACATTCTGGCAATGAAACACCTCAGAAAGACAGTGATTCTCCAGCTGTCGCACATCATTTGTCTGCTTCTGTTCAACTCAACCACTCTTCCAGTGACAGGCAGGTAGACAACCCCTCCTGTTTATAATGAATACAGGCTACAGGCACAGAGTGGCTATTTTTATAGTTTCCATCCTACAACAAATATAATGAACAACCATTTCTCCGTACAGCTGCAACTTCCTGCAGTGCTGTGTGCTTTCCACTCCACATGAGGATGGAGAAAACTGTTTCTTGGAGTCCTTCAACACCTTTCAGGTTTGGCTTCTTGGCAATTAATGGATGGGTTGAAAGCTTGCTAGAAAATGCAATTCTTTAGCACTGCAGCACTACTCCATTTAGTACTTTGCAAGTGAGTTGTAAAAATTTGCCCTGGAGACAGGGAAATGCAAATATAAATTAAATGGAGAACTAATAACATAACATTATGGAACAATGCAAACCGTTTTGGACACCCCACAGAGAAGAAATCCATGCATTCCTTTCTGAATCATCTTTATGGAAATTTCTGTAAACGTGCCATTATTAAAAGAGAGTAGCAATTATTTCCTTCTTTGGTTCATCAGTTGCAGGGAGGGGAGAATCAACAGGGGAATTAATTTTGTTTTCTTCCCTCTTCTCTTTTTTTTTTTTTTGTGTGTGTGTGTGTATGTGCTTGTTGGAGAGCTATCAGACAACAGGAACTGACAGCATGGAAGCCTCTGCTGGTAGAACAAAGCAAGAAAGATAGGAGAAGTGGTCAACATCGTTACAGATGGGGCTCTGTAGGTGGAAGTAGTTAGAAGAGCAGCAGAAGCAGGCAAGATTGCAGCTAACAAGGCTACTCAGGAAGCCAGAGCTATTAAGATATGTTGACATAACATTTGCAAGCTTCACAGGGGCCATCATTATAAATTAGATTTAGTATTGATCAGACACTTCAGTACTTGGGCTGGAGGAAAACTGGACACTGAGTTCTTTATAAAATCAGCACTTAAGATTCTGCCTTCTGATTAACCCAGAAGAACAGAAGACATTGTCTCCTAACTGACCTCAAACAGCGTGACTGCTGTCCTCTTCCTGGGAGCAGTTAGAAAGCTGCAGTCATTTGGAGTTGGTATAATCTTTCAAAATTGCCATTGTAGTCATAACAAAGACATGAAAAACGTTCCTGTAAGATACAAGTTAAATCCAACACATGGCTGTGAATGCTAGGAAACTCCTTGCTAATGAGGCCTACTGGAGATTTTGCAGTGTATCATTCAGGATGAAAACTGGCTGGCGGTATATTACAAGGTGTACCAGAGAAGGGATCTGGTGATTTAACACACAGGGAGAAAGCAGCTTGTGAGGCTCGTTAGATCAATGGGGATTCCAGTCCTATACCTCAAATTATATACCCTATCTTCTAACATTCACCCTTTGCTGTGCAAAGCCCATACCTTCCTGTTTTTTCTCCTTTCTTTTTCTTTTTTTTTTCCTCTTCTTTTGTTGCAGCTGCATCTTTTCAGGGCTTTATAGAAAGCACCACCAGAGCAGAAAATACCTAAGGTTTATAAGGTAGCCACAGGTAATTTGATGCTGCTGAAATTGTCTAAAATGCAGGTTTTGCCACACTCCCTATTGCTTGGCAGTGTCTATGTCCCCCAAGGAAATTGCTGCTGACAGCTCGACAAGTTGCTCCACACCAGCTGCCACCTGGGTGCCATATCATGGACTGGGTTCTCTCACCATGTCAAACCCCAAAAGGAAACACAGCATGGGGAGATGATGGTTCTCCACCTCGTTCTGCTTCCATCACTGAGTGGCCAAATATCCTTCCTGTGATGCTAGAGATGGTTGAGGCATTTCTTTCTGCCTGACTGACTTGAGTTCAAGCCTCAAATCTTGAAGGTGTGATGGCACTCCCTTAGCCTGCTCCTTTATTCTGCAAGAACTTAGCACCATTGAGCCCCCGAAAAAGAAACTGTCCCTAGAGCCAGGCTGTGCCCACCACCACCTGCACATCTCCCAGAACTTCCCACTCCCACAGCAGGGAAAGCTCAAACCTTTAGCAGAGCCATTTTGACACACTTGTTGACTCCAGGCATAACAGAAAACAGACACTGACATCCATGGCCCCTCAGGAAACATGAACACTGGCCTTAACTTGCACCTTTCCATGCACCTTTCTGCTTAACTGCTTCCACACAAACATCCTGTGTTTTAAATGCATCACCTCCATTGGCAGCCAAGAGTCAAGTTTACTCTTAGTCAACTCTGAACTGCTCCCACATCCCTGGAAGCAGCTGCTGATACAATAAAGAGATCCGACACCATGCCAGCAGCTCGCAATTAACAGTTAATGAAATACAGCCTCCCTTGTCCTCCTCTTTCAGGAGATAAGCTTCACAGACAGCAGCACCCCACCAGGCTTAGCCCAGGGTGCTGGGCTGCACCAGGGCCACAGCCACAGCCGTAGCCATTTGTCTGCACCTCCAAACCCTGCCTGCAACAGAGGGTGTCCTCCTAGAGTTACAGCCACCTCAGCTCTCTGACAGGACAGGCAATGCCCTTTAGAAGGCAAGAGGAGAAAATCACAGCCGCTCAAGCACCTGGCTGCAAAAGGGCTGGGAGGAACTGGCTCTGAAGTGTAACTAACCATTCAAGCCTTTCTGTCTCGTCTCTTTCCTTGCAGTGCTCCGGGAAGGAACGGAGGCTGTCTGTAAATTGCAGTTTAAAACCATAATACCCCTGCATTGAACTGTTGTCAGATGGTTGCAGGTAAAATAACGAGACAAAAATGAAGGCTGAGGAAGGATTTTTATTGCTTTTAAAAGGTCTCTCTTGCAAGATGCTTGCCTTTTATTTCAAAGGCAGTGTCAGAGAGTATTAAGAAGGTGCGGGTAAATACAGCCCCTGCATTTGAAATGGGGGAAAACAATACTTTAATCACCACTCCTATTTATAAAGTAATGTTTCTTACATTTTGTTTCGGGGTGTTTTATTCGGTGTATCCTTCGTAACTGTTTCGCTTCTGACTTTCTCTGAGATTATGGTAAATGTCAAAATGTCTCCTTGGGCTCATAAAATGATGCCATAATATAGCATCATTTTAACTTAGAATGGGTAAAACAACCTATAAAATAAAATGGGAGATTTTGACATTAATTGAAAAAGTTACTTGCTTTTCTAGTTTCGGCAGCTTCATGTCAGCATTAAAAGAATAAATTAGGTTACAGTTTATTGCAACATGTGATGACCTTTAAGTAATTTTATTGCCCATTCTGTTCCGTTGCAGTTTTCTAATCTGCATTTTGTCTGAAGGAAATGAGAAGCAGAATTTCTCCTTCCTCCAAAGCCCTGTTAATTTTAATCCTTTTGCATGGAGCTGGATTCATGCTGCGGCCAGGTGAGTCGGTTTATTTTAGTTATTTGAGTCTTGTAATGTCTTCCAGTCAACTTTTAAAAAAAGAAAAAAATCTACTAATTTTTGAGAATTTTAGAGCTGTTTTATTGCCAACTAAGTGTGAATTAAAACTAAATGTGGCTGCTATAGCATTCAGACCTGTTCCTCTAACTTTGAACACTGGTAAATGGCTCTCTTAGAATCTGTGCAGTTTTCCATCGGAAGACTTTCTTGTACTACCTGCCATTTATACAATGGATGTACCTTCAAGGTAAATTTATACTGGCAGTTTTGACACATGTTTACAAAAAGCCCAACCCTGCAGAAACAGACGCAGAAACACACACTAGGAGGGTGTTTTAATAAGGCTACAAAATTGTTTTAGAAAGTCTGTGCAGAATGACACCCTGCAAGTTTTCCTAAGTGGGTTTCTCAAATTATTTTTTTCTTTTAAGGGAAAGAAAAATACATTAACCAAATGCTTCTAGCTGAAATTAAAATGTCCATGATACATTGCTTGAAGATAATAAATTTACACCTTCTGTTATTTCTATGATGCAGTTATAACTCTTTTAAAATATAACAGAAGATACATTATTCAAATTAAAGAGGTCTGACTTGAACATTTTGGATAGTTTAATAAAAAGGAAAAGAAAACAGTGATGAAGAATAGAAAAGCAAAGAAGCCAGCAGCCAAAAAGCAGCAAGGGACTGGTGCTGTTGCCTTCTCAGTATGGGCTGGGAACAGCTTCTAAGCCAGTGAAAATCTCAGCTGACTGGTTAGATCAGTTTTCTTCCCAGCATATATTTCATCACTTCTCTTCATGTGTTAGGTCTATTATTACGAGCATTGTAATTTCCATTGTCATATGTCTAAGAGAAAATATTTCTAAAGCTTAGCAGTAAGAAAACATAACAGTTTAGATTCTTCTGCCTTCTGTAATCTGATGAAGCATTTCATTCCTTTTATTATAATGATAAAAACTATAGTTCTACTATTGTGTCCAGAGAATTCTGTTGGAAATTATAAGTTTTCTCAGACAAAGTTGTGTTTGACTATTTCTCTGATGAGGTTAAAGGTCAATTTGCTTATAGTTTCCATGCTTCATTAAAATTCAGCTTCTGTGCTGTGTAATGTGGGTAATATTAATTTTCTAAACATTGATGTACAGCAGCTGCGAACTAATTTCCATAATGGTTGTTCTATTCTAAGGGCATTAAACCTGAAACAAGGTGGATCCAAATGGAAAAAAATGTAGATGATTACTGGCCATCTGCCAAAAAGACGCTTGGGGACGTGAAAATTCTGGAATCAGTGAAGGTTCATTTTGATCAAATATTCATATTCTGAGCCATGTGTCAACAATTTTACTGTTTAAAGACAAGAAGGTTGTGGAGGGGAATACTGACACCATCCTTCACAGGGGAGTTTACTTTCAGACTTCTTACATAAAGAAGAATATGTTGTTAAAGAAGAATGGAGCAAACATTAAGATGTGTTCAAATGAAGGTGCAAAAGCACTGGAAACAGGGAAAGGGGGTGGGTGGGGAACAGAGAGGTCATAGTAACGCACTCAGCTTTTAAGTTAAGATTAACCATATGTATGGACATTTGGGAAATGCTTCATGTATTTTCATTTCCACAGATTCATTGTACTAATACCATTAGACAGAACTATCTTTTTTAACTGAAGGAGCTGCAGTCCTACAGGCTCACATGTATAGCTGGAGTCCTAGATTTGGAGGCCTGAATATGAAGACTAGCCAACACCTTCTCATTGCATTCATTCTGTGATACTTAATTTCTCTGCTACTGAAGGGCAGCTCTTTCTTGGAAAAAATTGCCTTCTCCATCACGTTTGGTCCACTTATTGCAGGATAGCTTAACAAGATCTTTCTGCGATCAGCAACAAGATTTTTCCAGCAGAATATTTTTCTATTCCTGAGCATTTCACAAACCACCTCTGATTTTCTCAAGCAGATTTGATAAGCTATGTTATTCAAATATACATCAACTCATGGGCTGTGCAGAATGTTCTTGTGTGATTTGTCTTCATTACTGCTCCAGTTTGATTGCACATCTCGGTTACAGGAAGCACGCATGACAGACTGTTGCTTCCTAGTAAGCTGAGCCTAAATGAGATAAACCAGTGAAGTTCTGTAAACAGATGAAATGGTTTTGAGGGCTGTTCTGCCCATGGAAGATTGATTTGTGCTCCACCTATTCTATTCTTGCTTCCTTGGCACTTGCATTTCCTCAACAAACATGCCATGTATATAAAAATGTGAAACAAGTAATTAAAACTAGCCATAAATGGGAGAATTCCTACTGCAGGGAAATCCATTTGGACTTAGCAAATTGGTGTCCAAATGCTTTTTACTTTGTTAGGGACAGTGAGAGGAGAATGAAGACAAGGTCAGACATTTGAGGCCATCCCTGTGAGGGAGTAATGGCATTCTCGGGACTAACTGACTTGGATTTGGCAGAGAGACAGCCTACCATCCACATCAGACCATGGGTAGAAATGAAGTTTTGTGCCTACTCTTGGCTGTGCAGACTGCCAGGTGCAGAACTGACAGCGGTTTGCACATCAGAAATGTCAAAGACAGCTTGGCTGTGGTCTGTTTTTTACCTTTAATTTCCCTGCTGCCTAGGTTCAACCTTGCTTTCCCCCTTATCCACGTCCAGGAATGATTAGGTTAGCTGTTGTTAGGTTAAGACTTAATGAGGAGTTTCTCCATTTCACCATTGCCCATGTTTTTCCCAGCCTAGACAATGCTGTGTGTTGCAAGGTAGAGCATAGATTCCACATTCGCTCCCTTTGATGGTGTGTCAAGCAGTGACATTTGGCACTTGGTTTCTGATGCAACTCATACCAAAGAAATCTGCATATGACACATACATTAAAAAGGTATTTTGGGTTCTTTGTGCTCTGGTTTTATAACATAAAAATGGTCAAGCCATCTCCAGTGATTCATCTAGACCAGCTCCATAGGTCAAACACAAGAATAAAAGCAAACTAAGAACCGAGTGGTATTTCATTTTCCAGTAGTCCCAGAGACTTAGCTTACTGGTTTTTTAAGACAAAGACTAATTTTGCACCTTTGTGTTTCATAGTCTTTGATGAATGTTTCTTTTGCTTACCTATCTAACTTCCTTTTCAACTGATTTATACCTGGGCACCGGTGAAATGAAGTGGGATATGCAGACTGTCTTTACCAGTGAGAATCCTCACTCTTTTATCTTTTTACATTAAATGATATTAGACACAAGACTAACGCTTTTTTTAAAGTTGTTTCAAAACAGGCTATTTCTGAAATGAGAAAAAATATAACAAATTCCAATCAAAATGTGATAATTTTAGGAAAGGTAGATGTTGCTGTAAATAAGACTCAGAATGAGAGGGGGGGAAAAAAAAAAAAAAGAAAGACTTTTGAGCTCTAAATATAGCACTATAACAAGAGATTGTGTAGAAAATTAATGACAGCCATTTTAGCTAGCTGAACTGACCAGAGTGGCTATCTGATTTTAACCCTGCTAAGAGCACCACATAAGTAATTAAAGCTGTTGGGTATGACAACTGGAAGGGGCAGGCAGAGCTTGGCAACACTGCTTCCATCCTACAGGGCCACATCCCCATCTCTCTGCCCAAAAGACTTAGGGAACACTCTGTACCAGCCACATACCTGCCCACCCAGCACTGAGATGCCTTCACCCCCTGGGGTACCAGCAGGCACAGAGATGGGACCCTCTCTTGCCAAGAGGACACTGTTTGTCAGCCCCCTCCCTATTAGAAGCATCTGGCAGGGCTGCCTGCATCGCTCCTTTTGGCCAAAACCACCAGGTCACTAGTTTACCCACTGGGGCTTGCTGGTTCATAGCAGGTTCCCCCTTCAGTGATGGCAGGTCCCAAAATAATAAGCACCTTTTTTAGGTGGGAATTTTCAAGTTTTCAGTGTCCATTATAGGAAAATAAAGACAAGCCATGCGGACATTATTTCCCCAGAGAATTAACAAACTGGGAATGCCGGCATCTGGTGTGAAAGCTGTGCTCATGATCTATTCAGAATAAAGGCATTATGGAAGGAGAGGGAGAACATGGTTTTGTGTTTGCCATTAGAAGTGTTGTTATGGTGCTCTGTGTTCTGTTACACATTTTATTAGGATAATAATTTCAGTAAACTACATCTGGCTTTCCTGAAGGCTGTCCCCTCAGGTTAAGCAGGCTGTCTAAAAATATCTCCGTTTTTTCTTAAATGTTCCTCCTTTTTATCTTCCTTTTGATGGCTTTTCATTTGAATTATTTCTATCTTTTTTTTTTTAAGATTACATTAGCACTTTTTTTTCCATAATTCTATAATCTTTTCAACTCTAGGCTCCTTTGTACTTTGTGCTTTTGTACCCTTTTCTTCTCAAGTCCTTTTCATGTTTCCTCCCTTTTGTTTTTCCCTGGGAGCCTTTATTGTCATTTTATCCTTTATTTTTAGTCTTGAGCTGTACAGTAGGAACTAATGCTAAGAAAATTGAAAAGGAAAAAGCTGCATAAGCCAGTGTAGTAAAGAACAGTCATATACTGAGCCATAGGAGAACTTACAAATGAAGGCACAGTGGTGAAGCCCATATACTTTTGGTCTCTGTGGTGCAATACCCATGAAAAATAAAACAGTGACATTCCCCTTAAAAACAAAAAAGGCAAGCCAATAAACAAGTAAAAAAAACCCACACCTGTGTGCATCTACGACTTTGCTCTAAAAATGGCCTGGAAATGGACCTCTTTGCGATTGGAATCTGAGCTAAATCCCTCGCACATTGAGATAAATCTATTTTTAAGGCACAGATGTGAGAGAATTTGCCTGGAGACTCCTACCAAGTGAGCAGAATCTGACAGTGACAGATTTTGTCTTGTGTTGGAAGCTGACTTACTGTTTTATGAGTTAACAACTTATTGTTTAAACGCTTTAATGCTGATTTATGCCAAGATTGCTTGCTTTGTATAAATAGGTATAAAACCAGCTATCTTTTATATAAATAGCATTCCTGATAAATTCTCTTTTCTACTGAGGAAACAAACATGGCCAATTAATATTGGGAATCTGACAGATTGTTGCCACTGTTAAGCTGAACTATCTTTGCGTGTATCAAATCCCTTCCTCTTGTTTTATTTTTCTGTGCTGCAACTACAACTGAATAAAAATACAAGTTAAAAAAGCAGGGGCTCTGAGCAGCAGCAGACCCCTTTTTTTCTCTTTTTAACTCATCTGTAATTTATTTTGTGCTCCTCCTCATGTGTTGCTCTGCTGACAGTGTCCCCTCACGACAAGAGTCCCCACTCAACAAGCCCAGAGCCAGAGTTAGGTCCCAGAGGACCAAGAGCAAGGTGTGCTGCATCCCACTCATCCCCTGGGCCACCACCCATGGGCTCCCCAGGGGACAGCAGTAACCATGGAGAGAAGCAGGAGGACAGCTTTTTGATCCTGCTAGTCTCCTGAGGGAACCACTCCAATAGCTCAAAGAGGCCAGAATGCAAAAAAGAGTTCTTGATCTTCATCTCTTATGTGCTCTGTTCACGCACTGTCTATTTCCACATTGCTCCAGCTGGTTTATCCTCTGATAACTGTCTTTAAATTTTATTTACATCTGTGTTGCATACATTATCGTTTTATTCATTTAAGAAGCTATCTGTGAATTTCCATTCTTTCTGTAGCTGCTCCTCCATTCCAGCTGTTCTGCTTTTTTATCCCCGTCTCTCTCTGCTGAAGGCCTTTGTACTAGAGCTTATTTTTAAGAGTTTGATAGCATTATGTATTGTTACAATATGTAAGAAAATTATCTCACTGTTTCAAGATGTATTCAATGTGCAAAACTACTAGCTGAAACTATGAACTGGAAGGAAAGAATAGTTTGTGGAGCTACGTGAAGTCAAGAGTTTTCTCATCAGTGTTTCAACCATAAAGATCACGCAGGTATAACCATATATTCAAAACAATAGCCAAGGGAACTGGACTGGAATTCAGCTTCCATGGTCTAGAAAAAGTCACTCACCAACCCTAGTATCTGCATCTGAACTCAACAGGGCAATGCCAAGGTAGAACTGGAGATCGGGCTCAAGCTTATAACCACTCCATCACTCATCCCTTCCCACACCAGGCCAATGTGGGGGGTGCAGGAGATGCAATATGCCTTTTTAATGTCTGAGTGTCTGCTGCTGTGGATGTGCGGGGCTGATGTGGTGTTAACCAGCTGCATGGCAATTGTTCTAAAAACACACAAAAATTGTAAATAACCATTTAAGTTAAATTCTTCAGTCAGGAGTCTTGGCAGAATGATGCTGCCATAAATTTTTATAGAGACATAACCAGGGATGATGAGTTTTTTGGGTTGTGATGTTTATTAAAGTGTTTATTGGAACCTTGTGGTACAGTAATAAATGATGTCATAAAACAAATTGGGCTATTTCTAATCAGCAAAACAACACAAAACTTGGATATCTGAAACAGATGCATTTCTTTTTTTTCCCTTCACTTACCATTCCTGGGTAAATTACAAATATCATTTTGAAATCTTTTCTATCATGCGTGATTTAGCATGCACAAAGAGCTGTGCTAGCAAGAAGGTCATTTCTCCCATTCTACATATTTATTCACCTGTTCTGTAAGCATTTTTGTCTTCTTCAGAGGGTGACATATCCCTGGAGTTAATACAAATGTCTTTGTTTTAAGAATGTAAAATTTTCAACAGTCATGGTGTATAAAATCAAAGGGGACCCCCCATGAATATTTAATATGTCTTAACACTTTTTCATTATAACATTCTAAATTATTTTTTATTTGAGCTATGTGTTTTGAGGGTTAAGTTCAACCTTTTCAAGGATCACATGGTTGACCATAAAATCTTGGTACCCCTGCTTTCTGTGAGTGATGATCCCCTAGCCATAACCTGTTCTTTTTAAGATGCAGGTCCACATTAGCACATCTAGCTCTGAAGACATAACCAAAGTCCTCTGTGCTGGGCTGTCATATTTCTTCTGTCTGCTCTCCTGTTTCCCTTCTCACAAGGCTATGCTCATCCTGTCTACTGAGACAGTAAATTTTTCATTGCTGTGACTTTCATGGCCAGAGTTTTTGCTACAGTTACATGGCTGGCATCACGATCCAGTTTGTTCCTCATAACATCATGGCAAGATCTTGGGCTGGCAGAAGCTATGCCAGTGCATGGGAGAGCTAAGACACTGGCTTAGCTCTGCTGCCCATGTTGGTGTTGAGGAAGGCTGGCGTGATTCAGGGAGGATGGGGTTACACACAGGGGTAGGCCAAAAAGGAGCAATTTGCTTAGAAGCCTGGAAGTCTTTTGTCCAATACATAGGTAGGAGTGTGCAAACACTGAGTGAAAAGGAATAATGCAGGTGCAGCATAGGGTTTGTGGGGAAAGGCACATACCGCTGGGAAAAGACATATCAGGAACTGGGAATGGCAGATGCCTGGGGAGAAGGGAGAGAGGGAAAAGGTCTGACTGATGCAGAGAGATGGAAAGTTTCAGCAGCTTGGGGAGGTATGGGGAGACTAGGGAAGATTTCTGATGGTGCTGGGTGATGGCACGGGACAATTCTCTTCTACTCTTGAATGTGGCATGGGAAAGGAGGAAAGAAATCAACAGTGCAAAGAACCTAGCTCTCTCTTCCCACACTATAAAAACTCTCCAACTCACCTGATAATGGGGCTGTGACACATGCAGCTATGCAGAAAGGGAAAATGTCTGCTCTGCATTTGCTCAGCAGCTTAGGCTGTCCATCCCCATTTCTTCTGGCGGAAAGTATAGGCCAAAAAAAAAAGCCAAATCTACAGCAGCCAGAGCTAACTATAATTAACTGTAATTTTTCAGCCAAAGCAACTATTTCAGTTATGCCTAAACTTTGTCCTAGTTGGCCTCGAGGTGAAAATATGATTCAAAGGAATATCTTTTAGCTTTGGAGACTGATGAGTGAGCTGAGAAAAAATCACTTTAAATAACACGATGTGAGGAAGCATCATTTATGTATTTATCAGCATTTAATCTAAATGTACTCATATCTCTTTCTGAACAGCTACAGCTGCAGAATTGAGGTTTAAGAATGAGTGTTATTTTACACTGAGTGTATTTGTCCTAAAACGAGTCATATTCCCCACAATCAGTCCCTTCAACATGCAAATCTGTGAAGAGGAGGTTCATGCTCACCCCAGCATGACAGAATGCTGAAGCTGCTGTCACACACACTGTCACATCCCCAGACAGTCTTGCATAGCTACTCAGTGCCCATTTTTCATCCACAACTTTTACAATTTCTTGTTTAGCACAAGTTGTGAAAGGGTATATCTCCCTTTGAGATGCAGATTTTCTGTTTACATGAGCAACTTTTATCTTGGAAACCAATAGATCCATCCCCATCAGAACTTAAATCTTGTTACAGATCTGTCAGAGTAATAATAATGTAATAGAAGTAACTGCAAGTTTCATTCGACCATGTTCCAATATGCAACAGTTAACAGCAAGTAGTAGCTATTGTAACAGATAACACATTTTCATAGTTTTTCTTTCCTTTCTTTTTGTTTTTAAAGACGTGGAGGCATTACCAGGTTCTTACATGTTTGTGCAGTGGCACAGATGTTCCTTCTCATCCTCACATATGTGAGGTTTTGCTCTTTAATTCTGGATTGCAGATACGGGTGTGTGGTGACAGGGGCTGGGTATGAGAAGATGAGCACCAGAGAGAGCAAAGATGCTAATGGCCATTTTTTGTTTGTTTTCTGACATGCAACAATTAAGTATTTTAAACTTGGTATTATCTTGATGATTATTTACCTGTAGAGAAAACGTTTTCTTGCATCCTGTGACAGAGCTCTCATGAACCTCCCTTATGTTCAACATACAAGCACACAAACAACTAACAGTTCTGTGTTGCAATCCCTGCCAGCTGAACATTACCTTCGTCCATGAGCCTGTTCTAGTGTGAAGTGGAGATTTAAAAAACTCAGGTTAAAATTTGGCTGAAAGGCAGCTCCCTGTGACCAAGCAGAGAGGCCAATGCCAGCAAACTCTCTGCGGAGAGAGATGTCTGATTTTTGCTAATTTGGATAGCACAGCTGTTAAACAGGAGATTCAGCCCAGACCCAGAGATACCACGTGGATATGTCATTAAAAGTCAAACTATTGACAATGCCTACTTTTAGGTCTGTGGCTAAAAAGACCTGGGAAATCATTACAACATTTGCACAGGCCATAATGTTATTCTCTAAACATTTCCTTGCTTCCCTCTCCAACAAAGGCAAAAGTGGCCTTTTTCACAAAGCGCAGGCTAGGGATGGAAGACAAGGCATAACAGAAATAGAGAGACAACTGAGCTGGAGGCTGGCTCTAAGACACAAGACCAGGGCAGAGCCCATATGGGCAGTAGGAGGGCAGGGAGGTGGCATGGGGCTGCAGGCAGAGGCCTGGTAAACCCAGTGGGCCCCAGCAGCTAAACCTCAGATGGGCCAGAGGGGAGGGATTGCAATCAGTGTTAATTAATTACACCGTGTTTATTTTTACTCTGTTGTTCAGTGCCCCAGGTGTTTTACTGGTGAAGAGGGAGGGCACACTAATAAATTGATATCGCTGTTTATTATTATGTACTAATTTGTAGCAGTCATTTGTGGGCTGTTTTTTTGTTGTTGTTTTTTTTTTAAGCAAGTCAATAAAGATAATATTCCTCTAAGGTGATTTTCAGATAAGAAGACACTTTATCAGCTCTCTCAAATTTCAACCAGCTGTCATTAAGTGCGTCTCCACAGCTGGCCAAGGGCTTTGTAGCTGGGTCAGGGCTGCTGGAGCTGGCTGTGGGGTTGCTAAGGGAACCGCTGTGTCCTGAGATCCTTCTTGTGCATCAAACTTTCATCTCGCAAAATTTCTGTAGGCAAATCGCTGTGAGATGAGTGCTAATGTGCTACACGGCTGGCACAAGTGGGCTGAGGTAGCTAAAAGGACTGAATCACATTTGTTTGATTTCATTTTTGTGTTAGGTATGTGCACAGATGCATATCTGATAGGATGTAATGTATATATGGTATTACACTTACATTTGTGCTTCTTATGTTATGCATTATACCACAGGGATTGTCAGTAATAATATTTGGGTTTGGGGGAGGCAGGGAGAATGCTAGTTTGTTTTGGAAGGTGCTGCACACACGAAAAAAATCAATATAAAGGTTACTAGAAGGACCTTAATTTTGATGGGCTTTGGATCAGGCTGAAGTGCAGGCAATCTCACTGGAGCATTTCTGTCTTTAAAACAGGAGGCAGCAGTCAGACAAGCAATACAGATTGAACTGCACAACTCTTGGAGCAGAAAAAAAAAAATCGGCCAAGAATTTAAAACAAACTTTCTCTTAAGAAAAAGGCAATAAGCCCTTTAATGTGTATAGAAAGTAGATCACCTGTCTCTTTTTCAGGTCTCACCTTATCAGAGAGGTCCATAGATAGTCTAGCAGACTGCATACCATTTATCTACCTCAAAAAGTGGAAGGGCTGAGTCAACCCTGCTGGGATTTAAACCTTTGTTTCCAGGGTGTCTGGATATTTCAAAGCTGATTCTTAAACTACTCAGCCAACCCCTCTGGCTTTGTTCATTATACAGTGGAACAGCTTATGGCGAACCCTGACCTATAGAGAAACTGTTTATACCAAAGGAAAGTGAAAATCCTGAATAGTTTCAGTGATAATGCTGGCTCCTAGGAAGAGTATATAAACATCTAAACAAGTTACAGAATGTAGTGTACTTTAACTATTGATTGCTACAATCCCTCTTTAAGGCAATATTTGAATTTTACACAAGTCTTCACTTTAAACTGGCCTTACATTGAAATGCCACATCTGTGAGTAACATTGTTGATCATTTCAGGACTGTAATCCTTTTTTGGTCTCAAGATATTCCTTTTATTTCCAGAAACTAGCCAATTGGTTGATTTAAAATCACTAAATTAAAATATTTGAAAAGATTCCTTATTAACCAAGATATCTGGCCGTAAAAAGTGTAGACTTGATAGACTATTTGGCTATTATAAACTACTCAGCTCTGTGGTTTCCAGGAGTACAGAAGTCTGCTACAACATAGACTTGTGTTCATACTGACGAGCCCTAGATTGATGCCATTCATAAGGACAAACAGGTAGCTTCTAATGGCTGACTTGTATCAGCCATCAGCAGACTGTAAGAAGCAAGTTTTGACCTATGTCCAGATTAAGACCTAGAGCGTTTCACATTAGGGTAAATTACACTTTTGTCATAACGTCTGACTCTACTAGAAAATTCAGTTTACAGGTATAAACTGGGTGTCCTCTTCGCATAGGGAAATGTTTATTTATGGAAGAGGGGATTATGCATTTTTCTTTGAAAACATGTTTTTTTTAAATGATACAATTCAGAAAAGTGGCATTGTTGTTATGTGTGATAATCTATGGATATAAATGAGGCAAAGTTTGCAGGAGGAGATAGTATCTTTTATTACACCCAGGAAATTGTAGGAAAAAAACAGACAGCCTTTCAGATACAAGAGCCATTTTTCAAGGCTGAAATAAAAGAAGTATCATCAGTGTTAAAGGCAATTGAACAGTTAGCCTGAGTTTAACTCGATTACATTAAATAGTTAGACTTTCTGGGTAAGAAAGTGGTTGGTACCTGCAGAGCAGAGGACTGGTATGAGCAAGGGAAAAGTTGATAAGGTTATTAGCTCCTATTGGGGAAAAAAAGAGAAAAAGACAGGTAATTCATTGTCTGTGAAAGATGAAGGGGCTTGAGGAGGGAATTACAATGTGCCATAGAGTCAATCTCTCTGTTTAGTCTGTAATTTTTAGTGTCCAGCAGGGATGTGCATTTTAGTACCTGTAGTCCCCATTCGAAGGTGCTTTGTTCATTTCTCTGGAGAGTTAGCCCTGAGTGGTATCAGATGGAGTAGCTGTTTTATGAAAAATGTTCTTCTGCTAACTGGAAGGTTCTGTCCTTTACTGACCATTTCTATATGGTTTTCCAGTGTAAGGTTATTGTTATTTTACTGCTATGGAAACTAAGTGGGCATCTGTCTCAACAAACAAGCACACAGTATTTTCTGGGATATGCTTGTACAGAAGCTAGGGGGATTTTTGTAGTGGTGCATTTATCCTAGTGGCCATGGAGACATGTTGGCAAGTCTCTTCTTTTGCTCAGATGCAGTATGGTTCACAGAGTTACTGAAATGTTGATTGGAAGAGCAGTCCTAGCATTGAATCCTGCTTATGCAAAACTATTGCAAGCACTAAATTCGGATCAAGACTGTCATGGTGCACTCCACCAAACCTTCTCCGGTCCTCAATAACAGTCTGGAATGTACAGCCTTCAACTCGGGTGTAATATTCCAAATGTAGCACCACAAGCATCAAGCAGAAGAGATAAAAACATGCTTTAACTGCTGGCCATTCTCCTCCTAATGTTCTCCTCTCCCAGCCTAGAGTGAAGGTTTTTTTTGTTTCTAGTAAGAACATGCTTTTGGAAAGTATTAACTTGATGTCCACCACCATCCTCTGCCTTCTACTCAAACAGTAGGCTCCCAGGCATAGTAGTGAATTTTAGATTCTTTTTAGCCCAGGTGTTAAGTTTCATACAGGAGAAATGGGGTGGCCAAACAGGTGTTCCAGATGTGGCCTTAAAAGTATCAAATAGAGGAAAATCACCACCATCCTGCCCCATCTTGCTGGCTGTGATATTTTAATGTTCTGCTATTTTGTAAAGGATTGAAGTGACTGTGAAGTAGACCGAAGTGATTGAAGTATACTGACCAGCCTAGAACTGTCTAAGTCACCTCCTTGCCCTTCTTAAAGTTGGGTATAACTTCAGCCTTTTCTAAGTCATCAGAAATCCTCCTCAGAAAGAGACCAGCTATATCTTTCAGCAGCTGCTGATGAGCATCATCCAGCCCTATGGATTTCAATACAACCACCTTCCCTGTGTAGCCTCAAGCCGTTTTCCCACTGTTGACTGTACTTCTCAGATTGCATTGATGGACGCAGATCTGGGAGCAGGTTTTCTCTGAGATTAAAAGTCATTGAGTACTTTGGCCTTTTCCATCACTAGGTTTTCTCCCATTCAGAAATGGAAATGCATTTTCTCTGAGCTTCTTTTTATTTCTGTCATGCTTGTAAAATCGCATCTTGTTACCTTTTATGTTCTTCTCCAATTTTAGCTCCAACTGGGCTTTGGTCTTTCTGGTTTTGTCCTTACATGTCTGAGCAGTTTTATACTTTTATACGTTTTCTTTGTTGTCTGCCCTTGGTTCCACTTCTGACGTGCTCTGCATTTTAGTTCATTAAGAAGCTTCTTGTTTAGCCAAGTGGGCCTCCTGCCAAAATTCCCAGTCTTCCTGAATAATAAACTGATCAAGTACTGCATGTTGATCCTTGGGAAACTTACTTTGGGTAATGATCTTAGTGGGACTGGGGCAGAGTAAGTGCTGGGAATTTATTTTTCAAGAAAGGAAACAAATTCTAAATTTCTTTCACTTTGGATGATATTTCAATATTAATTTCAAAGCTGTGGTGTTACCTAGTTTGTTGCACGTGTGTGACTTCTTAAACGAAAAAGCTTGTATTTGGTAGTGTGGTGGTTTGTTTAATGGTGAGGTCTCTTCACAGAATAGCCTCACACTGATTCTGGTTTGGTAGTTGTGAGAGGCGTTAGATATGAGATTTTCCTCAAGGCTAATATACCCACAATTCTGGGTATAACTGTGTATCTCAACCTTTCTGCTTTGTTTTAAACATTTGATTGGTGATTAAATTATTACAGATGTAGGTGTGCTGTAGCCTTGGATGTATTCTATCAATTTCTAATGTTTCTAGTTCTGACTAGGAAATCTGTGTGTGTATAGAAATTGGTCAGTGATGATGCTTTGGTTGGATTCTGGGTTTTCAGTCCAGATGATGAGGCTTTCTTAAGTTTGTTGGTAGTTATTTATAATCTCTTTTTCATGGTGACTACTTTTGCATATTGTAGGCGTCTATTGTTTTCCCAGCTGTCACAATGCCTGAGGAAAGTGACTGTTACTTGAAGGCAAAGTTTGGGGAGCTAACATATGACCCGGACTCAGCTTTGAGGCACTCTTTCTATCTCACAAATGTTTCTATTTTCTAGGCTAGGATTTTTCTTTGCTCTGAAAATACCTACTACCTTTTTTCACTGCTAAATGTAAACATAGAATTCAAAGCAATTGTTCTCAACTTCTATTCAGCTTTGAAGAGCACTGCTTGTCTTTCAAACCTAATAAAAGATATATCTGTTTTTCTTCTCCAGCTGTATCAGCTGATCTAGTAAAATATATTACTTCACTCTACAATCCTCTTCTCCTCTGATTCCAAGAACATAATGGACTACATTTGAATAGCTACTCAAATCTGCTCCTTCATTTATATGTCCTCTCATTTAGCCACTTGCAGAGCAAGAATCATAAAATCACAGAATCACAGAACCATTACAGTTGGAGGACTTCTGGAGGCCATCTATTCCAACCCTTTTCTCAAAGCAGAGCTAACTCAGGCTACATTTAGTCATTTGGAACTTTATGACATTCCCCTCAGAGTATTTCTCCAGCCTGTCCAGGTCTCTGAGTGGCATCCCTGCTGCCCAGCATAACCATCTCTTTTTCCACTTTTGGTCTTATCCATAAACTTGCATATTGTGCATTTCATCCTAGTGACCAGGTTGTTAATGAAAACATTAAATAGTTCTGGCGCCAGTACTGATCTCTGTGGGACTCTACCTGTAAGAGACCACCATTTGGACTTTGTGCTGTTGGTTACAACCATTTAAGCCCAGCAGCCCAGTCACTCATCACACTGGACACTTGCCTGTGTTTCACCAGTTTGGCTGTAAGACTGCTATGACAGATATTGTAAACAACCTTCACTGCATTCCCCCTTTTCACAGATCTATTTCTGTCTTTATAGAAAACAATTAGGTTGCTTAGACACATCTTCCTCTTGGTAACCCATGCTGTTTTCAGTCACCTTATCATCTTGCCTGTACTCAGAAATGACACATTTTTTTCCAGAAAAATTTGCTTCAGTCTTCCCAAGGACTGAGGTGAGGCTGCCTAGCCTGAAGTTACATAGATCCTCTATCCCCTTTCTGAAGATGTGTAACATTAGCTTTTTTCATGTCATTAAGCACTTCCACTAATCAAAGCCTTTTATGAGTGATGGAAGCCTTGCAGTGATATCAGAGAGACTTCTTGTCACCTTCACATGCATCCTATCTGTCTCTATGGCCTTGCGTGTTTGGTCAGCTAGAGCGGTCTCTATTTTGATCTTTTTCTACTGAGTAGCAATTTATTCACAATGATCCTGCTAGTATGCTCAGGAAATATGGAGTGCAAATTTGTCCAATAAAGTGAGGCAAAAAAAGAATTCAGCATCTCAGCCTTTACTGTGTTCTCAATGGGACAGGAAATCTAGGAAGAGAGAAGCACAGATTATTTTTGCTGGTGTTCCTCCTCATTTGCTTGACTTCCCACCCATCAGAGTGGTGGTTCCTGTGTTCTGAGATTCTCCTTGAAGGTCAACAAGCTGTCCTGGGCTCTTTTGCCCTCCAGTACTGGATGCAAATTAAATTATTTTGTTGCAATTTCAGTTGATGGAATTGCAAGAGTAAGGAAGAATTTTTTGCTCAGTAGAGCTAGAGTCAAAAGATACAGCGTCAGAAAGGATTTTTGTTCAGAAGAAATATTTTCTTGGCTTCTAATTCTAAGAAACCCAGGCAACAAGCAAGAAAAATTTTCTATGGAGAACTTTGTTTTTATTTACAGTTTACTTTGATCAAAATACTATTCATTATCTCTACTAAAATAAATCTTTCTATAAAAAGGTGCAGTAAGGAACTGACCATCAACTAAGAAGCCAAAAGGGATTATCTGCAGAAGAATGTTTTCCAGTTAAGACATCCATAGTTGAAAAATATCTTCTATAAAACCTTAAAAAAATCATATGTTAGAGACCGTAAGGCAGATTTTTTTCTGACAAGTTTGCTCTGAGATTGGTTTTATTTGCCTCTGCAATTTTGTTTCACTTATATTTACACATAGGTTTTACATTTTGAATCTCTGTGGCTTGTGAAGATTTTTAAAACATATTCTAGTTTCATACCCACAAGATTATTCACTCCACTATACATAAGACTTGAATTTTGCACAGTGAATTTCCTAAAAATTAATTAAAAATACCTAAATAATTAATTAGGAGAGTTAAAATTTTAACGTATCTGAAAATAAATAATTTCTGAGCATGTTTGTATCTTCAGTTAAATATAAGCAGAACTGAGTCAAACCTCAGCCTTTCTATGATGCCATCCCACACACTTGGTCCAGGACCAGGTTGAACAACTGTGAAAACATTCTCTAAGACAAATAACAGAATGACAAGGTGGGTGCATGCACACGTTAAAGAGTGGTTTGTCTTAAAGAAGAGAGAATGGTTTTCTGTTAGAAACCAAGCTACTCTTATTTATATTCTTTGTCCAGTTGCAAACTTAAGCTGTGTCACTGGGATTGAGATTCAGTACATCTTCTGTTTTGAAGGCACCTTAACTTTAAAGTAAACCTTATAAGGGAATTTCATCTCAGGCAAACGAAGTGAACAGCCAAAACAGAAACCTCTAACATGGTTCTGAGGACAACTGTAGCCCATGTTAGCATTTAGAGATTCCTGATGTAGCAAGAGCTCACACTGTCTTTCAATCTATATTATCACTTTGCTTTTACCTCCACTGCTTTTCTCTCCACTTGTCATAACTTGGTGTTGTCCCAGCAAGAAATTTAAGCTCAGATTTCAATGACCATTTCCTGTTTGGCTTGGCTGCTAATACTTTAGCAAAGCCAAAAACTTAGAAAAGAGCAGGCCAGATGGAATACAAGCTTGCAGACCTCTTCTATGATGCTGGTCATAGCTGAGGAGCTGATGACAAGCTATTGTGTCTTAATGTGGCTACCTTGCAGAGAGTGCATAGGTCCCAATCCAGGAAGCAGAAGGCAATGTATTTTCTGTACCAGAAGCCATCAGGCTTCATTTTGCATTCTGCAGTAAGAATCTCAGTGTTCATCAATCCAAGTCAAATGACTTGGTCTCATTAAAGGCACTTCAGGCAACTATATGCAAGATATGGCTGGTACCAGCTGAAAAGTCAGAGAAATCAGCTAGTCACTTGGCTCTGTGGCAGTGGTATATTCAACACTTTGCTGTGAGATATTTTTAATTGTCCTGCTTCCCATACAATCCATCTACCTTTGGTTTGCAAGCCTCAGCCTGCTCATCTGCATCTATGAAAGGAAGTCAGTGTGGACACTGGCAACCTCTGAACCATTCACTCCAGCTACATGAGCGTTACAAGTGAGTGTGTTGCCGACCACTTGTGAATAAGACAAGCAGATGGTCCTTTCTAGCAGTTGTGTAAACTTTTGGTACAGACACCAGGCTTGCTGACAGTCCACACATGGCTCACAGTATGGACAGAAATTAAATACCCTGGATGCACTGCAGGAACTATATATGCGATCACCTCTGATGTGCTGTGTTGCCCAACAAAAAGCAATCTCAAAGGTTACCCTGTGCCCACCCTTCAAAAAGCAGTACAAACTGCCTGCCTCAAAGCACTAACACAAACGTGAGGATCAAAGAATCATAGAATCACTCAGGTTGGAAAAGACCTTAAAGATCAAGTCCAACCATGACCTAACCATACTACCCTAACTAACAACCCTCTGCTAAATCATGTCCCTGAGCACCACATCCAAATGGTTTTTAAATGCATCCAGGGATGGTGACTCAACCACCTCCCTGGGGAGCCCATTCCAGTGCTTAACAACCCATTCTGTAAAGAAATTTTTCCCAATATCCAACCTAAACTTACCCGGGCACAACTTGAGGCTATTTCCCCTCATCCTGTCATCTGTCACCAGTGAGAAGAGAGCGGCTCAAATGCCAAAAAGCAACCTATACCTCCATTTTAAGTCAGTTAATCGAATGCTTAAGCAAGGGTTTCCAAATGTATTCAAAAACATTTTTTATTAAGAGGAATAAACCTCCTCTTCAGGTCCATCCAGAGTGCATCTGAAATACCTCAGCCTTACTCCTCAGGAAGGCCACAGGTCAGAAGGCTGTCAGCTGGGATCACTCTCTCCCAGGCAGGAGCTCAGGCAACACAGTGATCCCCTGGAGATAAGCTCTTCAGCGGACATCAGGAGAAACTCTGTTTCTGTTTGGCCATAAGGCCCTCTCCAATAGCTTCTCTTGGGGCTGTGCATGCAAGACTGGTTTGACCTGTCTGGTGCTTCTTGTCTCTGCAACCATCACTGCTTCTCTGCTCTTTTTACAATTCTCAAGCAGGGACAGCTGCAAATCCCTCTCACAGTACAAATGAAGCACTTGCTTTTGTTCTGGCTGATGACAGACGCTGGTGTTTGCAGCAGAGGCTGATGGTATTTTCAGGCTTCTTTTCTGCAGGACAGCTATGCTATTCCTTACAACTGTCAGAAACAAAATAGAACTGGTGGGTTGAGATAGAAGCTATTTACTAAGACAGAAGAGGAAAACTGAAGTGAATATGCAATGATGACAATACATACAGCAGCCATGCAATTACTCACCACCCACAGTCTGACACCCAGTAACAACACAACTGCCATCAACTGACAGCCACCAGCAGCACAAGGTCTCACCACCAGTAGCTGACAAACAGCAGCCCTCAAGCAGCAGCCCACCCCCCCACCTTCCCCCTCCAGCCAACTGCCCACAGCGTTACGGCCTTCCATGTGGTGTCAGCGGTATGGAACAACCCCGTGTCTCATTCAGGCACTGTCCTGGCCACCTCTTGCCCCACACCATCATGGCGGCAGCTCTGTCCCACTGAAAGGCCCAGCCTTGAGTGTGATCCCGTCACTCAGCAACAGCCAAACATTGGTGTGCTACTAACATTGCTTCAGCCAAAATCAGGACAACAGTTCACCAAGTTATTACATATTTACCTGCAGCTGTGGTACAGAACATGTCAAAATGGTACAGCAACTAAAAATAATTATAATGGCCTGTCTCACTGCCACACCATTTAATCATAAGTTCTGACTGCATGTGTGCTCCTCTTCAATGAGTTTATGATATAATCAACCCATACTCGGGTTGCTGGGCCTTTCTGTTTAAACTAAAGCCAAGATCATTCATTTACATCTATAAATTAACACACCAGACTGAATAGAAACTAGGGTAATTCAGTATGTTAATGGGTTTGTAGATATACAAGCAATAACATAATGAACAACTTGTCTAAAATCTGTGTGTTTATCTTCAAAGTAAAAGAAGCAGAAAATAATTAAAATAACTCTAGAAAAAAAAAATTAAAAAGTCTTGTCATTTATAGTTGTACACTTACCCAATTTTCTCTACCATACTTCCAGTCGTCATTCATTGTCTGATATAAGTAACATTTTGAATACTGATAAAACAGTTTCTCCTGGAAAATCCTTCCAATTGTTCCACAGATAAGATAAATGCTTGCCAGATTTTGAGACCTTTTCTTGGTTTTCACTAATTTGCTTTCTTTCAAACAGGATTAAAAAAAAAAAAAAAAAAAAAAGCCAAAATATATTAATGACAGAAATCCAGAATTGCTTCTCAACCTTGCATGTCATTTTGGGGAAGAGATAATTGCTTTCTACGTATGTTTTAAGGAGCACTGCAAAGTGACAGCAACTGAGATTGTAGAAAAACTATCTTAAAAACACAGACCAATTAAAACCAACAAGATGCCAGTGGACTTTTAGGGAATGACTGGTGTAGTAATGTCTCTCAAGCCCAACTCTTTCAGAGGTTTTCAGGGAAGAATGTTGGGGGAAAATGCTGAACTGACAAAGTAAGTGATTTGCAATCTCATCCTCATAATGACTCCAGCTGTTCTTGAAGGCTGAAAAAAACTAGAATAAGCTCAGTGGGCCACAGAGTCAAAATGCAGTACAAATGAATTTCCATAATCACAGACAGTAAAGTCCTGTAGTTGGAAATATCTAACTTAGTCATGCAAAGTATTAAGCTACCCTTGATACAGGTATTGTGGATATGTAGAAAGAAATAGCAGTTCCTTACATTTTTACACGTAATTGTTACGTGAAGAAACTTCAGGCAGAACTTAACCCACTACCATCCACTGAATTGCTGAATTTAATCTTGGGAAAAAACATCAAATTATTTTGTGTAAAACATATGAACAAAACAGAAAAGATAACAAAAGAGAACAAAAAACACTCCAAATCAAAGACTGATTGGACTTGGTGTAACTAGAAATCTCTTCCAACCTAAATGATTCTATGATTTTCCTGTAGTCTTAAATAATCCAGAATCTAGGGCTTCTTTTCCCCAGGTTTCACCAGAGGCTTGGTGGTAAGGAGAAAGATTTTCCTTAGACTTACCATGGCAGATTTCATTTCCATCGACAATTTCATATTCTGGAAATTTTGAACAAGTGAAAAGATCTGTATTGGGCTTTTTTTTTTATTTTATTTTTTCAAAGAGGCTGCAAAGAACGTAAGCAAAATAATTTAAACAAGATAGAAAATAGAACTTTTAGGCACATTCTTCCCAGGCCTCCAGGAGCATGATTTTATTTTAAACAGGGTATTGAAAAATGCATAAACAGGAGTTCATCCCTAATAATTCTTTTGCCTCTCAGCTTGACTGCTCCTTGCATCATCCTTCAGCTTCTTTGCACCATCACAAGATGGAGTGTAGCAAATTACATCCAACAGACAGTCAACTCCAGATGCTAACAGCCACTAATTAGTAAGGGAGAGAGGGAGAATGCTGTTTTCCTACCTGTTGCCATAGTATTTAATAGACTTTGCTCTCCCAAGCCCCACAGTTTTCCATCCCTCCTGCTCCCCAGGTGCTGTTAGTGGAGAATAATGGTTCCCAAGCTGAGGTCTGCAGATCACAGATGGGCTGCAAAGCCACACTTTGAAAGGTTTCCTAATTGGTAGCTCATATGTGTGTTTCTGGCTGCAGTAGAGTATTAATGCTGCCTCCCTGGCTGCATGAAAGCAGGTGTGCTTTTCAACATGAGAAAGGCCCACATTATGTCCAGCTGCTACTTACTGGTCTGGGGACAAACAGCAGAACAGTTCAACAGATGAATTTCTTGTTGAGAAGTAGTGAGTTACTTCAAGAATAAAGTTATATCCAGAGGCAGTACTTCAAAATTTCCCCAGTTTCTTTTAGAAGCTTTCAATACTATGAAATCACTGCAAAATATTTATGTTATCGTATACTTTTAAAACATATAACATTTCTGAAACATGCAAATACTGTTTGTTTGTGAGTTTTGGCTTTTGCTTTGTGTCTGTGTTTGCCCAACACCCATTTGGTACCCTGGGAAAGTAATATTTATTTGAAAGAGGCATATTGCTGAAAGTCAAAGTAAATCTACCAGCTGTTGAGGCTTCAAGACAGAGAAAAGAGGTAACTAATGGTAAGAGGTAACTTCTGAGCCCAATGACACCATGAAATCTTTCTTCTACAGAATTGGTTTACGGAGTGAAGATTTATTCATTTCTGTGTTAGGAAATTCAAAGACTGCCCTGTGTTCTGCGTTTACATACTGACATTGGTCCCTGCTACTGCTTTCTATCCAGAAGAAGGAACTGTTTCAAACCCGTTTCAAAACGCTTATCTTAATTGCATTTGCACAGTAGCAGGTATTTTGTGAGAAGCACTATTCACAAATAAGAAACACATAAAAGACCAGCAAATCCTTAACAACTCTTATCACCAATAAAAAAATAGACAGCAGGTAACTTTATTTTATAAACCTGTTTTATTACTCTGAAGACGTAACTATTATAAGCACTATTCCGACAAATGGAGTGCATTATATTTATCACTATGCAGGAAGCAATTTGCTCCTCTAATTTTTGAGTGCATCAAATACCTCCCATTTCAGACTGTATTTTGGTATTCCTGTGAGCAGGTAAAATGTTGTGCCATTTGAAAAGAATATTTTAAATAGTGGTTGCACAAAAAAGTGTAATCCCCTAAAATCCTGAGCAAATTTTCCTTTTATACTAAGTGGGTAATTACGGGCAAGACATGGCCTTCTGCCTTCAGCCTACAACACAGTCTGGATGTGTAACTGCAGCTATTCCTGTCAGTGTAGGAACAGCAGTGCTCTTGGCAGTCAGAGCAGGATATGGAGGGATTTCTGCCTATTATCTTCTATTTTGTACCCGTCTTTTATTCCTCCAGTTCCATCTTTGTTGTGTAACTATCCCTTTATTCTTTCCTTCCTCTTCCTCCTGTTCCTCTTCACCTTTAGTTCCCTGTCCTTTATTTGCTCAACTTCCTCTATTTTATGGTAAATCTGGGGGGTCTCTTGACAATGTGCCTTTGAAGGTACAAATGGTCATACCACATACTGTACGAAGCCAAGGTGCATTGGCACAGGAATTAACTTTTCTTACATTGATTTTTAGAGTCACCTAACACCCATACCTGATTTCTCCTAATCTCAGGCCAAGTGTCAGCTGTGATATTTTGTTTTTTCAATCAGCTAGATTTGCTGAAAATGTTAGCTGAATCAAAGAAAGCTTACCTACTTTAACATCTGAACCAACAAGGAAACACTGGAATATCACAGGAGATGTCTAGATAATCACAAGTGCAAATCAGCCCTGCTCATCACAGCAGTAAAATCCATTAAAGAAAATTTTAGTCAGTAGCTTTTATCTGTGTTGAAAATCTCTAATAAACATTTATGGGTATGCTGACAAGCTGTCAAGAGAGAAGGAAACAGTATAAAATTCAGGTCATCTCTCCAAATTCCTGTCTGCAGTGAAGCTTTTCATGATGATGACAATGGCAACTCTGCAATGCCTCAGCCAGTTTGGGGACCAGGCATGAGAAGATAAGAAAAAGATAATCTCCATCTCTTTTAATTACCAAATGCCTGCATTCCTGCTGAAGAGCATTCATACAAAATGCCCCATGGGCTCTATCCTGGCTCACATACCCAGTGAGAAGCAATAAAATTCAGCTGCAGATACCTACCCATTCAGAAGGCAATTACTTTTTACCAAGTCTCCTCATGTTGCTACCAAAAAGTTAATACCTTGGAGTCTTTCCTTTCAGTGAAGCACCACTCCTCACACTCCCACCTATTAGGTTAGTGGAGATGCCATCTCATCAAGCCATAGTTATGAGCAGTGTCATCTTGCTCATGCCAGGAGCTCCCATTGCATCTGGCAGCTTAAGCCTCCTGTATGGTAGATACCGTGCTGCTGACCCATGCCTCGCAGTTGTCTTTGAAAAGAGGGGAAACATGCAAAGTTAAGGGAAAAAAATCTGGAGCATTGTGAGTAGATGTTTACAATGCAAAACCAAAATCGAGTCATGTTCTAACAGAAAGGGAGAAAACTTCTCATCATTTGATGATGCAAAGGAATCATTTTATGCTGCCTTTCTTTTTATGTTTTTTTCTTGCCCTGACTACATGAGCTCAGTTTTCAATTAAAATGTTTCACTTATTTCTGCTCACTACTTAGAAATAAAAGGAATGCATTGTATCAATTAAAAAAAAAAAAGCTTGACAAGCACAGGACTGTTGAAATTAGTTCATTAGGCTCCATTCAAATGATGTTTCTTGCTATGCTAAGCAACTAAAGTGGTTTAAGGCTTTTGAAATCTAATTGTTAATTGTTTGCCTTTTTTTTTCCTTCTGATACATTTTTGCTTTGATAGTTTGGGAACACGGCGCTAATTGAAAACCTTTCAGAGGAACTCAGTCGCACTCTATAGTCTGCAAAGCTGAGACAGACATTTAAAGAAAGTGAAATGGAACACATCCAGTTGGGGAAAGGCTGTTATTCATTACAGCAGGGATTTCAAGAACCACATGACCACCCATCTCCAAAATCCTCATTATCTGCCTGAAGTATCTGTCAAAGTATGTTTTCTTTATACAAGTTACTGGGAAAAGAAATCACAGGGACTAATCAGATACTCTTATTGTAGGAAATGCTTGATGGAAGAGAGGGAAAGGAGAAACGTTCCAAGGGGTAGGAAGGGAAAGGGAAAGTAGCTGGAGATGGTTATTTAGGAGTTCTAGAAAAAGGCAGAGCAGAACACGGAAGCTGAAAGGCAAAACGAAGGATGTCAGGGATGGCAACAAAGCAGTGCAGACAGAAAGTATAAAATGTTGAGTGTTTCATTGGGGGAGCAGAAGAGGAGAGATAATGTTTGGAAGAAAAGTGTGCTTCATAAAAAGCATCGTGGTTTTTTAGAATTAAAGATTACTGACTCTTCCCAGGGGCTAAAAGGTTGAGTTGTTTCTTTGCAGTGTAGGTCCAACAATTAGGTTTGGGATACATAAGATACTTTCAAGGCATACATTCAGTATGAAAACACGGAAAAAGCTCTAGGTTTTTTAACAACTGTGTGCACCCATTGCAATGGGTAGTAGAGAAAGGACAGCAGGGATTCCTTCTTAACTTTGGAAGCATAACACACTCATTTTGTTGCATAGCATCAGAAGTGCCAAACCTGACTATTCTGGCTCTGAAAGCATTCTGGAATTTAATAAATAAAAGTAGAAATGAAGAAGAGGAAAGAAAAAAAAAAATAGTAAACTGTGTACAGAAGGAAATGTTTTTCAGTTGTTTCAGTTTTAATTATTTCAAGTTGCTGTGCCTAACCCAAGCAAATGCAATTTAAAAACATTTTCCCCTTTAACACAGCATTTCATGTTAATCTGCTATTCTCTTCACTATACGGTCCTAATGGATACACCATCTAGTGTGCTTTATGGTACATTTAAATCAGACATCTGGAGAAATAGCCATCATAGTACTTATCTCTAACACCTATTGTAAAAACAGATTTAATAAAATGAGAACAAATAACAGTGCTGGCAATTACGTTTATCATGTGTATTCTGGCAAGAAAGGTCAAAAGGTTGTCAGTCTGTATATATATGAACTGATTTTCTCTAACACAGTTTCTCACCTGATTTCCCAAAGGTTTTTAGAGGCTTTTTGTCTGAGGGGACAGAGGGATGGAAAATTGGGTTAAGCTACAATATGCTAGAAAACAGTTGTGTAATTAATACAAGAATCTGGTCCCCCTACCAAGTAGCCAAGAATCAAAGAAGAGAGAACCAGTCAGAATCTTAGAAGCAAAAAACTTCAGCAACTGCAAAGATTTTACAGGCATATGCAGATGTGGACAGGGCAGCTGCAGCCTCAGTTGCTACACATCAAACTTTGGCTATTATTTTAATACATTTTTAGTTACAGGTCTGTTGCAGGGAACATCCCTGTATAGCTTTTATAGCTTTCACTTTTTTTTCTTTTTTTTTTTAGTCTGTTCTATGTAGCTCCAAGCATCCTAACACTCAGTAACTCCAGTAGATCTGAAGCGTACATGCAACAGAAGTTTAAATCTGTACACAGGCAATTTTATTCTGTCAATACCAACCCAGGTTTAGAGAAACCACAGTGATGAAGTTTTTCACCTAAAAACAGAATGGTTTTTTTTCTACAATGCCTGTAAATAAATGAATCTGGATTAAATTCAGGCATGAAAATGTGGCAGTGTTTTGCAAAACTGTTTCCCTTATGTACACACTCTAATTCTGGAAGAAGAATGCCCTTTTTCCAATCAATATTAACTCAGCATCTCTATGGAACATAAGTCCAGAATAGCTATCATAGCTACGTTCCCCGTCAGGCATTCCCTAAACAAAAGAAAGCATCTTTTCTTATAAATTGCAAAGAACATGTGCTTTTTCCATATACTATATCTTAGTAAACTTAAGCCCTCCACCTGATAACCTATCTGGAACACAAAGACTAGTTTGCATTGATGCTTTCACTTCCTCATCTGATTTTAAAACAATCAGATTTTACTACCAATCCTTGTATTGCACAGGCCAAAAAGTATCTTTTGGCCTCTGGAAAACATAAACTAGCTCCTAAAATAAATATTCCAGCAGTCTAGCCTACAGATACACAAGGTTGAATTACAAGTTGGAGGAATAAATAAGGGAATTCAAAAAGAAAACAAAGCAAAAACCCTTCCCAGAAGAACTCTGTCTAGCATCTGTGCTACTCTGAACTTGGTTCCTAACATGGTTTTGACTGTCATTAATGGATTTTTGAAAGTTATAGTCTGTCTTAATACCCCTTTATACAAACTAGGCAAAACCAGTTATTCCACTGAAGCCTTATTCAGATGGAGCTCATGTTTCTTGAAATAACTTTTTTTCCTTGATTTTACAGAAAAGAGGCAAAAGAACTAGATTAAATTTGGGGAGAATTCTCATTGTTGCAAGGAAATATCCTGGAGGACGAATGGGCTATTGACATTCTTTTCTGAAGCAAGAAGCTGTCCCAGGAGATCCATAAGAAGCAAGAAATAACAACAAAGACTGAAAAATAAATTGATGAAACCAGAGATGACTGCAGACCTGCAAATAGCTTTTCACACTGTTGCAGTTACTGTTTGAATTGAATAGTTTAGATTTGCAAATTGATGGAGAAATCCATTCATTTCTTAAAAAAAAAAAAAAAAAAATTGTGTGAAGAACAGATTTTACATTAAACCCAAGTTTAAAATAAATACCAATACTTAGTCTGCAAAATCATACCTTGTGTTGAGAGGACAAACCATGATATAATCCAAACCATAGAGTTTAATACTTTAGCTGAGGTTCATTGTTTCTGTGTTCACAAGTTTGGTTTCTGATGTTTTGTATAGGATTAGATTGTAAATCACTCAAGCATGTTAATTAGCTTCCCTCTGACCTGCTTTACATCAATTCCATGTATCAATACTCCTTGTCTTAGTTTATTAATCTTGCATAAGGTCTATTTACAACAGCGAAAAGTCTAATTCATTACACAGAGGATCAGCAACATTGCAGATCATTACACATACAGGTGTATTTAAACATATGTACTGTTACAGCATATTTGGGAAATCAAAAGAGCTTGTAACTATCTCCAGCAGACATCAAATGCAAATATTTCATGAAAATTATTTAAAATCTAGCAATGATTCAACCACGTAGAGCTTTGCCCTTGGTGAAAGCTGCTGTCACAAGCCCCCTGTTTTAATTCCTGCTTGCTCTCCTCGCTGCAGGCTGCTGTCAGCGCGCAGGCTCAAGTCAGAAGCTTCAGAAACACTGCAAATATTTCCCTCCCTACAAAAGGCACCCTCACATAAGAAATCTTCTCAACATCCCAAAATATTACAAAGAAACAATAATTATGGCTAATTACTGACTCCTGGTACACTTATTTGTGATCTACAATTTCAAAAGACTGAATAGAAGACAGGTGCATAAAATAGGCTTAATGAGAACACCAGAAAATAGTTGCCTTAGCTGTAAATTACCACTTTTACGTGCTGTATTTTATTTTTAAAAGTAAATGTGTTGCTCATAAAAGATATGAAATTAGTATGGCTAGAAACAGAGTTCTTTTATTCCACCCAGAAAAGGCACAACATATCACCAGTGGGACTGAAAGCTCTCTAACGACATAATATTAATATTCACTAATACCTGGTGGGACAAATGAGTCTTGCTTGGCATTACTCTTGAAAAGTTTCATTCACCATCTAGATTTGGTGTAAACTTCACCATTTCTAGTATGGTGATCATTTTTCCCTCCCTAACTCATCAACTCCTTCCTGGTTCATCTTTCCTTTTTGGCTTATCTCTCAGGCAAGGAACCATCCGTTTTTGGCTCTTTCCTTCCAAGGAAATTCTTCATTCAGTATTATGTTTCTGCCTTTCTCCTGCCTCGAAAAGGGGCCCTTTCCTCCACAATGCATAACTTCCTTTGTTATTCAGTGGCCCTTAAAAGTATTGGACTTCTTCTCAGGGCTCCCACTTTCAGGCTCTTCCTCTGTCACTTAGCGAGGGACAAAGCCCTCAGACTGCACATCTGTGCTTCCCTCTCCTCCTCGGCACTGAACACAGGCTGCTGATGTAGAGGGAAGCAATTCCCCTCTGTCTCCTGCCTTTGTTGGGCCTCATTTTGCAGGATCTCTCTGCCAGCTAGATGCCGGATCAGACAACGTGAGATGAGAGGCAGCGGCTGAAAGCAAAAAAAGCTTTAACCTGTGTTGGGAGGCTTGCCTTTCAGCTGCAGATAATTCCTCCTTGCTTTCCTCCTTCTCCTGTTTGAGCACTTTTGCAGCCTCAGGTCAGATCTGTAGATGCAAAAACCTAACCTCAGGAAGTGAAGGCCTGGGCCAAAAACACTCTCTTTCTTTCCAAGGATAAAAACATATTTTGAGCACCATAATTCAAGCTAGATTCAAAAACACATCCCAAGAGATGGAAGTTTTCAATTTTATCAATTTTATCAGCCTTGCTGAAACTCTTTCTTTTTTTCCTTTTTTTTTTTTTTTTCCCTTTCTGGAGTAAGATGCTAGCATCTCCTGCAATTCTCATGAAATCACTGTATAAGCTGTAGCTTGCTCAGTGACCTGCACATCACAAGCACGTTCCCTTTTCCAAGGCAAAGATAGAGCATCGTAAGATGTAGGAAGTACTGCCTCAAAGTCTCTGACTTACAGAACCATTGCACTGAGCAACCAAAAAACACTATGCTTGTTCACAGGTTTATGTTGATATGTAATACAGTCCTCAATAAAACAGCAGCAAGGAATTGCCAGGACAATTATGGAGACTGCAGCTTGGTTTAGTATCCAGCTGTGTCACACATACACCTGGGTACTTAATGTAGCTGCAAGTCTTCCACATTAATGATGATGCTGGATGATGCCTGGAACAACACAACATCTCTAAAATTGCATAAAGTTGAGAAAAATAAAAGTCATTAAAACTTCTGGTGTTTTGTGGATGTAGGTATATATTCACACATGTGGGGGAATCTACTTCTCCCCCAAATAGATTCTGTCTCAGAACAGTAAGCACTTGAGATTTAGGTTTTTTTTAACACCCTTTTCTGACTATCAACACTGTTATGATACCTCTGAATTTCACTTAACCAGTCAGATTTAGAATTCCATTTTCTCCATCTACCATATATACCTGCCATTCAACATCTCTCTCCCTCAGCATCGGCAGCAATGAATTATGTTCTTTTAACTATAGGTAACCTTTCTTAAATTCTTATACTTAATTGAAATTTCCAGTCCCTTTTAAATTGCAGTCTGTCAGGATATTTAATTGGTCCTAAATTTTAAAGGTCTATATTCAACTTATGGCATTCAATAGATCCCAAGAGTCTTATTGCTGGCAGCAAGAACTGTCTCTTTGCCTGGTATGTACTCAGGCTTAAATGATATCTTTCTAATTGCTTTTTTTCCTTTAACTTAACTTTGATTGAAAAAAAAGTCTGAATCACAATTTGGAAAATAAATTCTTGTCCTAACTCCTTGTGACCAGACTCCCGCAGCTTACAGATTAGTGGCTGACCAATTGTTTGAATGTGTCAGAAATTCTCATTGCAAGGAAGATGGATGTCAAAAATGTGTACTGTGTTTCCAATCTGGAAAAAAAAAAAAAAAAAAGAAAGAAAAAAAAATGCTTTACAGAGTCTATCCGAAACAGATCTTAGAGGATATTTTATAGGTGCCAGGACTGCTAATAATCCAACAGTATTCTCTTGCTTCAGCAATTACGCAGCCATTCTAGATCTCTAATACACTCCTTGCCATAATATCTTGTTGCTAAACACACACTGTCTATAACAGTTTCTCATGTGAAAGCAAACCAAATTCAGATTCATCTGGACTTCATTTCAGGACATATTTTCCAGATGCCATTGTCTCATATTTCTGATCTCTTCTATCAGCTTTCACAAATGCAGGAAATCCGTCCTGTCCTGAAAGATTCCACGTACCTGGAAAAGGCTATTGGAGGCTCCTCAGCTTATACAGGTTCAAATACAAGTTTGAAGCATGGGGGTTGTCCCATTATGCTCCAGAGGACTCTGAATGTGAATGTAAATATGTGGGGAGGTGTAGTGGAATCTCAGTGGCCTCAGGTTTGAAGAGGGCCCCCTCAGCCACCCAGCATGAGGATGAGCCTGGTCTTGGCCTGGCCACACATTAATGAAGTGCTGTGTCAGGCCCTAGTTATGTGGAACAACTTTTTCAGTGCTGTTGTGCTTTACTGTCTGTTTTACTCATGATGCTAAGGACATTTGTACATTTTTTTGTTTCTAGTACAGACGACCATTAGGACAGAGAGTTGCCTATAGGGAAGGGTAAGGGCTATAGGTACGATGGAACTTAACACCAAATGCTGCACTAGGCTTTTGAATCTGACCTTCTGTATGTTGTGAACTGATTAAATGCCACTCCAGTCATCTGTAAACAGCCTGTAGACTTTAACTTGACACGTCCCATGGAAAGGCAAGCTGTGAATCAATGTTTGAGAAGCCCTGGCTACCCAGGGCTGACAAGGAAAGGATGGATTTAGAAGAAAGCACCCACAGCAGTGGCTGAACCAGGCTGCAAGGGGTAAGTCTTTTGCTCCTCTAGCCTGCCAAAACAACAAGCCATGCTTCTCTGCCACAAGCACACCAGACACTAGAAAAATGCATATAGCCAACAAGAGCAGCCCAACAGGGAAATCTGCTTATTTAACTTGAAGGTGAGCATCTGAATCCGTGCTTTCCATGATGATTTTTGTTCACACGTGGAGCTGAAAGCACCAGGGCTCCAGAGGGAAGGGGAATACAGAGAGGGTCAGCCATCCACAAGTCCAAGGCCAGGAACAAACACCCCAGTCCACCTCCTTCTTTCATCAAAAATCAGAGCCAAACATTTTAAAATTTGGGATTTTATCAGACGATTTTAAACAGCAGCTTGGGTTTGAGGTAGGAACATGAAGGAAAAAAAAAGAAGGGAATTAATTTCTCTCTGCCTTCTCCATGTGCCACTCAGGAGTTGTTTCAAATAGGATTATTTTGTCATTCAAGTTTCAAGGTTAAGATTTGCTCCTATTTATGACTGCAACTCTGAAATCCTTCAAACCAGTAAACTATCACAGTAATTCCAGAAACAAAGGATGCATAATGAAAAAACTGAACTGAGAATTGAGAATCCTGTGGGCCACGAAGAGTGGAATATATTAACATTCACCTCTAAATGCTTTCCTCGGTAGCTTATATATTAAAAATATAATAAAAAAATATCCTTGAAGCATCTGCGAGAATGCGTGTTGGACTCCTTTTGAGAAACACAAATTACTCTTTTTATTTCTTCTCTGCAAGGGCTTTCAGCAGAACAAAAGCCCAGTAAATAGTGATGAATGGCTCTTCCTTCTCACTGGGGGAGCAGCTTTGGAGAGCCCACATGCTAATCCTGCCCTTACCTGGTTGAAAGATAAATCGTGGGGTGAAATTCTCTGACTTTCAACCCTACCAACCAACCTCCTCTGGCTGCAAGAGGCACTTCTGTGCACATCTGATTTGTTAGAGCATTTTGTTTTCCTCTTTCATTTTTGCCTTTGAAGAGGGAGCAAATTGCAACTACCCATGCCTGTTATTAAGACCTGAAGAGAAAATGTTTAGATTAAAGATTGTACAAACATTCAAGCAGCAGTGTAATAAGCTCCATTTGGGAGGCAATGTAGCAAGTTCTGTATTTTTTATTTGCTTCATTACTTAAAACTAAATAACAATTGCTGGTTTTATTGCTGCCACTTAACAATGCTGGGGTTTTCTCTGCTGGTGTTGAAATGTAGTATGATTTCAGATTTTTTTCTCCTTGACATTTTACTCTACTAGTTTAATATTGATCAACAGCTACATATTGTAATCCTTGCTTTCTGCAAGCTGTAACAAAGCATGAAAACACAAAAATAACTCTAGAGAAAGCCTATCCACAGTGTTCTTTATTGTAAAAGAAGGCTTACATCTGAGACTACTATATCCCTCAGGCTTTATTTCTCTTGTTACCTTGAGTGAATCACTTAATGATGGGAGGCAAGCCTTTGCTAAAAGGTAATTTGGAGATTAAATATTTAGACCAACATTCTAACCAAGTATACTTATTACCTCTGGAAAAGGACTGTAAAAAAAGAGCCATCTTCCAAAGCTACTATTTTGAAAATATGTTAGAAACAGGTAAAAATAAAAACCCAATTTTATCATCTGCCCATTTGTTTGTCTATACATTTCTGTCTGTTTACTTCTCAGAGGCTCATTTCTGTAAAATTTAGTCCTCAGAAAGAAAATAACATTTGTTCAGTCAGAAATGTCAGAAATGGTTGGGATTCTCTGGGTTGCTTGTTGTTGTTTTTTTTTTTTTTTTTTTTTTTGTTGGTGGTGGTGGTGGTTTTTTTTAATCCAATACTTGCCATAATCTCAAACATTTAAACAGAGATGCTGACAGAGATGCAAGCCTGCGCTTCGGTTATTAAATGGAGTGTCCTGACCTGCTGCTTGGGATAGCACTTTTTTCAGGCAAAATTCTGCAGGTGACTGGTGGTCAGTTTGTGCTCTTCGTGACCCTGTAAGACCTCCAGAGTCAGCAGCAATTTCTTTATTTTCATGAATGTTGGATAATGAAAAAGTGAAATTTCAATATGACCCCAGTTAGCTAGGGGACCGAGGGAGAAGAAAATAATTCTCGTTCTCCTTATTGCCTTCTTGTTGTCTGGAACCATAGGTGAGAGACCAGATGCACACGGTGAATAGGGCCGTGTGGGTGCAGGAAAGCTGAGAGGAGGAATAGTTCCAGCACATCTTGCCCCAACCACACTGCAGGGCTGCAATGCCTGGAGGATAAGTAGGAATCATTGTTGTAGGAATGGAGGAAATGCAGCCCGCTGTGGGCAGGGCATCACACCAGGGGGCTGATTTTGACATAAAGTACTTAGCAGGAAAGAGACAGCTCTTTTGGGGTCGTTTGTTCAGAAATCAGAATTTCTGAAATCTTGCAACTTTGGGCAAATATTTCAGAAGGCTCACAAGGTCCCTCTTGCCTCCTTCAATCTCCATATTGAAATTCCAGCGCCAATAATACCCAAGATCTTGTGAAAGAGACAAGTCAGTTTGTTTTTCAAAAACTTTCCTTCAAATATAACACTACCAACATTTCTCAGAACTTGTCCCCTTCCTCGAATCTTTGCTTGAAAGCACCCTAGAAAATACAGTTTAATGGGGTACAAAAGGCTATGGATTAAGAATTACTACAGCAAGTGATTTAGTTTTAGGCAAAGAGGGAATGAACGAGCAATGGCTGTAACACAATTTGTCATTCTAGTTAAAAGACAAAGACCTTCTACTCCTTTGCCTTAGGAACAGCAAAGCCATTCCTTGCAGGACTTCTCGGGACTGTACATCATTTTAGGAATGCAGAATGCCTCATCACAGCTCCAGAACAGAACAATTTGTGCTGCAAGGAGCTATCAGCTTGTTTTGCAAAGAAGTTGACAGCTGGGATAGCAAGAAACACCTAGATAGCAGAACAAGGTAAGAGTACAACCAAAAGCACAAACCCATTCTTGCAAAGATGGGGCCTACAGAAATATCAAACCACAAAGACTGAATAAGTAAGCTACTCCTGTTTCCCTCTCTCCCCTGTTGCCTATCTCTGTTTTTAAAAAACATGAGCTTTAGACATGCAGTTTTTGTAATCTATAAAACCATCTATGATTTTTTTTTTTCTCAGTTGTAGCTTTTCACTTACATCCTGTGTCATTGGTGTGTCTGTCTCTTGATGTTGATAATGTTGTTGGCAGCTTCTCTTGAAATTTCCTATGAGCATACATTGAATGACAGTTGTGGGGGGAAGGACGGGCAGTGCAAAATGAGTACAGAACTGATTGTTACAGCCTTGCACATATAGACGAAACTTGATTCTCAGTCAGTTTTTCTTCAACAGCAAAATTTTAAAAACAGAAGATTTTGCAAAAAAAGACAACATCTTCCTGGTCACTTCTTCTCTGTCTTGCACCAGGATCCTCAAGAAAGGCCTCAAAGCACAGTCTGGCTACTGTGATGCCATTGTCAGTTGTGCTGACAAATAAGTCCCCATGATGCTGTCACAACCTTTGAAGAAGACCCTTTCATAGGGTCCTTTGACATCCCCTGAGGCAGAGGATACTCTTAGAATCAGTTTTATAAATAGATAAATAATGGAAAATTAACAGCTGAGAGGTCACATAATCCTAATATTTGAATCATACTTCCCGAGCTGTCCCTCTACATGCTCAGTCTTTCCTATTGCAAAGAGTAGATCAAGTGCCCCAAAGCCATGTAACTTCCATCCAAAGGACAGACATTACTTTATTTCTTCCATCCTGCCAGGAAACCACATTACTACTTTTCCTGGAAGATCACTGCATATGTTCCTCCAGTGCAGAAACTGTGCCAGTTGTATATGGAGCAGTTAATTCCCCAGTTAACCTCTCTTGCTCCTTCTGCCACAACAGAGGAATAGGCCTCAAGATCAGGAGACTAGGGAACAGGATGGTGAAGCAGCCATCAGCTTCAGAAACATATTCTGCTGTACTCTGTTCTGTTCTAATCTCCGCCATGCCATGACATCTCCAAGCCATCACTCTGTATCTTCAACCCAGTGGCTGAACTCTTCCTGATCAATCTCCCTTTAGCCTCTGGCAAAATGAGCAAGTCAGGCACTTCCAGCTGGACCACAAACAGTGTCACAGTGTGGCATAGACAGGGACAGTGAATATGCCCGGAAGAATAGCTAAATATCACTCGCACTGACAATCCCATTTTCAAAAGGCAACAGAGGACAAAGTTCTTCAGTGTTTTTCCTCACAGCAATCCCTTGGCAGGAACAGGCTGTGAGGTCTCCAGCTGCAAAAAGCCTGCAGGCAGCATGTGTCCTGTCCAGTGCTGAGCCTTTGCCTTCACTGCCATCCCTGCAGCACCATTGGCTCAGACAGATGTTCACTGCTGGACCTGCACATTGCTCCAAGTCCATCTCCTTGCTGCTCCTGTCACTTGTGGAGTGTCTCACTGAGGCTCTGCCTGCATTTGCCCTGGCAAGACATATTCAGTTCTCTGAGGAAATAATGAACTAGCAGTAGTTTGTGTCTTCAGCTGGCTACATGCAAGTGGAAACATAAGCAGTCAAGAAAAAATCTGGACCATGATTTCTTCCTTTGGTATCTCTGTTTCCCGTTAACATTTGTGCTGAATGAAAGGAGCCTGGGGCTGAACGCATGGGCAGGAGGACTGTCCATGCTCTCTACCTCTCTATGGCTCTCCCTTTCTCTCCCCAGTATTTGTAATAAATTTAAGAAACACTTTCTATTTCATTAGCTAAGAAATAAGACTATTCTCTTGGGCATGTCCTTTGTCCCATCTCAGAGTCTTCAAACTCAGAGGCCCAAGAAAGTCAGGCTTGTCTCACAACAGCAAGGACTCACAGAGAGTTTCCAAGTCATAGAATCATCATCCCTCCTCTGGATGTGCTCCACCAGGTTCATCTCTCTCCTGAGCTGAGGACTCCACATCTGGATGCAATACAACAGGTGAGGTCTCACCAGCGCAGAACAGGGGCAGGATTGCCCCCCTCAATCTGCCACCCATGCTGCTTTTGATGTAGGCATGCTCCAAGGGCAGAAGTCCTCATGCTGCAATGTAGAAACTCAGAACATCATTAAGGAAGTGACTCAGGGGTCCTTATCTGCCCCCCAGCACAGATGAAGGAAAGGAACAAGCATGTAGGGTACCTACAATTCACAGAGACACTTCAGTTTTCCCTCATATTCACAAACTCAGGAAGTATAGCAACTCCTCTCCAACACACATCAATAGCACAGCTGAATGTTATTCAAAGCTGCTGCAGTGTCCTAAAGAATCCTGCTGAGATGGGTCTCCTGAAGAACAAGCGCACATTAGCCTACACTGCTGCAGGTGGGATGCATGGCATACATCTTATCCATGCATTGCCAGAAAAATCTACAAAATGAGATCATCAA
The DNA here is from genome assembly GCF_987193195.1 of Phasianus colchicus. NCBI lineage: Eukaryota > Metazoa > Chordata > Aves > Galliformes > Phasianidae > Phasianus > Phasianus colchicus. The sequence goes on from NC_143436.1 coordinate 47,254,646, forward strand.
AAGAGTTTTGGCAAATTAACAATTCTACTCCATTATTTTCTCTCAGAAATTGCTATACAACAGAGCAGATTCAAAAGATAAGTAGATTATAGTCTTCTTCCCTTAGTAGGTCTAAACGTAGGTAACCGTTCCTCCCCTTTGTATGTCCCAAAGAAAAGAAAAAAAGAAAAAAAATAAGGAAAAAGAAAAAGATGAATTAAAAAATGAAGGCAGTTCAAATAATGCCATAGTGATCTTCAGCTGTTCTCTGAGGCAATGGATGCTACAATCTCGTATAGAAATCTCTCTTAGCATATACTAAAATGCAGTGCTCTTCTTTACACTCAGACAGTGCAATCTATACATTAACAAGTTGCTGCCTAAAAAACCTTTTCCAAACAAGGATTAAAATCACAGTAATTGCAAGCAGGGACTGACACACTTCTTCATGGTAGTCCTAGGAACAAGCCCTTTTTGCTAGACCACTCAACAAAAGAGAGGCCCTTGTTCTCCTGGCAAATTTAGAGTCTTTGCATCACACCAGTCACAGCTTTTTCCTTACTTCCCATTCACCCTCATCGTTTAGCTTTCTGAACCAAAAGACTCAACTCCCCTCATAGATATCAGAGAGTAGAGAATTTCAACCCTTAAGCTGATGTCATGTCTTCAAACACCTCTCTGATCTTTTCTGACAATATCATTGTTACAAGTCTGCAGTTGTGTAGTTTGCAGTCATGTATTTAATTGGAACTTGCTGATTTAAACCCAGCTTCTATCTGCATGCCTGTCATTGTACTTCCACAGTTAATTGTCAACACATACACAGTTGCTCAGCAGTTAACAAAACTGATTGCGCCAGCACAAATTCATTTAAAAATTCATTAAAAATCAGGATCATTAATGTGTTACATATTTTTGTGCAGCCTGAAAACCTTTTGCTGGCACAGCATAATGCTGGGCGAAAGAAGCTCTGAGCTGCAGCTTCTCTAACCTTGCTAACTGCAAAATCATGCTCCTAGCTCTGACACGATATCCACCAACAAGAAGAGCAGATGAGACATCCTGTATTTGTGGGTGCAGAAGGTCGGGAGATGGAGCATTTTTCTGTAACAGATATTTGCAGTTGGTTCTTGACAAGGATTTTAACAATGTTCTTCCGGCAATCATTCATCTAGTCAAAAAACTGAAAACGACAAGTGCATAAAAGCAAAGCTCTTCAGCCTGTCCATCTGCAGATAAGTGGCTAAACTCATTCTGCTTTCAGCAATGCAGACTCGCCCTAACATTACTGATTGTGGGATACAGGCTCTCCTCCACTGGTGGAGTCAAAACTCAGAATACTTGATTCCATAAAATAGTATTTTATCTGCTAAATTGAAAATTCTCCCATTTGAGAGAATTTCTCCAGACTGATTTGATATTGCATGTTACTTCCACAATGCTGATAACTCCATTTAATTCCCGTCTTCTCTTCTGTAGGACCTAGGCAGACAGATAATGAAATCCAAGGAAGCAAGCTAAGTCTGCCATTTTCTAAAAGCAGCATCGTTTCCCTTGGCTTAACAGATCCAGATAGGACTCAGCATGGGGAAGACTTTGCAGCACAAATGATAATCCAGGAAACAATAGGGCATTATACGTTTTAACAGACTTTAAATATCCTATTCTTCAGGCAAGTCACCAGAAAGGGAAGCACGGACCTGCCTTGGCCACAGCAGCAATATCAGAGGATTTCAGGAGCATGTAACAGAGGACACCGTTTTTGATTTATCAGCTCACAATCCATATTCTGAGTTTTCCAGAAGTAAAGGAGACTCAAGAGACTCTTGGTATGACCAAGAGTCTCAAGTTGCACTAGAGGAGGTTTGAATTGGGTATTAGGAAGAGCTTCTTCTCGAAGATGGTGGTCAAGCATTGGAATGTATTGCTGAGGGAAGCAGTGGAAGTATTTAAGGGATGTATGGATGTGGCACTCAAGGACATGATTTAATGATGGGACTCAGCAGGTCAGGTTGATTCTTGGACTTCATGACCTTGAAGGTATTTTCCAATCTAATTCTGTGATTCTAGGACAGGGAGTGAGGATTACAATCAGTCCATAACGCTTCATCTCTGCTGCTCCTTCATAGCCACTCCATCCCGTCCACATGAGGTCCCTCCCATGGAGTGCCATCTTTCCCAAACTGATCCCCCTGGCCTTCCCGCAGGCTGCATCTCTCCAAGCACTGCCCCAACACAGATCCATACACCAGGGCCCACCCTTCAGGCACTGCACCACACAGGTCCCCAGGGGCAGCAGCTCCCCCAGCCCTCCTGCCCCACCATGGCCTACACTCCATGTGCTGCAGCTCCAGCCTGGATTTCTCCTGCAGGGGCTCCTCATGTGCTGTGGCTCCTCCAGGCCCCATCCACTGCACCATAGGCTTCTCCATGGCCACGTGTGGAGGTATGCTCCATGTGGTACCCGCAGGCTGCAGGCGGATGGCATGCTCCTCCATGGGCCTCTCCTGTGCTGCAGGGAGCATCTGCTCTGTGCCTGGAGAAGCTCCTGGGCTCACGCAGGTGAGGTGGTGGCACACACCATGCAAACTCGCAGATGGTGATGGAGCAATAGGGATCATAGTGCACTGTATGTTCAAAGAGGTCAGTAGCTGTGGCAGGAGTGCTCCTAACATGCTTACGCATCACTAAATGGTGTGAAGGGCAAAGCTATCATTCTGCAAAAATAAGATTCTTAAAAGGCATAGATCATATTTGTAATTCGCTAATATACATACAGCATATTGAGTATTTGAGGTTTCCTAACAGAATTTAGTGATATGATCTTACTGATGTCTACATGTTACTATAACTTGTATATATTAATCTATAGGAGATAAAAGCATACAGTCACCAGTGACAGACACTTGGATTCAAGAGCATCTCAACAGTTCTCTGCATTTAAATCTCAAGGCTGCAATCCACAGTAAGGTTCTAAAATGCTGAACAACTTTATTATTCTTCGGTTTTCTTCATTAGTGGGAAAACACAAGTTCTTTCATGTAGAGTTACTGATAACAAAGCTGGCTGGTAGAGAATGCCCTGCTGAATTCACAGTGGGGCTTGCAGAATTGGATTGTATAGCAACAAATGCCAACTGCTTAATGTCTCACTGAATTATAGATTTTGGAAGACTGTTTAATAAGAAGGAAAGCAGTTAAGATGGCTTCCACTGAAGTTTACATGTGTATAAAAAGCATGAGGTTGGCATTGATAACATATCTCAGGAGGATTAAATTATTGTTTCACACTCCTTATAAATTTGAGCCCTTACTGATACATGCATTACCCTCTCTTATATTATGTAAAAGATATCATTAATATACAAAACATCTGGCAGCTCACTTTATAAAAGGCGTGAGGTTTTTTTTTGTTTTTTTTTTGTTTTTTCCATAGGCAAATGATTTTTTTTCTTCCCACTTTCATGATTTTTTTTTGTGAAGGTGTTATCATATTTCCAAAAGAGGAATGACCGTGTTGGATGCCTTTGCTTTGTACTTCTGTTGTTTGTATGATTATGTGTTTACCATTTAAATTCAATTAATTTGAATCAGACCACACCGTGAAGCTTTCAGCAATTCTGCATAGATGAAACATGAGGAGATCCTACCTTGTTCAGTATCCCATCCATCACTGGGATGGGAGTCACCTTCTACCACAGTAGGCATGCTCAGCACGATGCACCCTTAATGCCATGGTGTTCCTCTGGATTTATTCAGCATTGCCTTCTGATGGGTTCTGTTCTCAGTGGCTGAAAACATACACCAATTTTACACAAACTCCTGCCGTTTCCATCCACTCAGGATTAAAGCAAACTGTCTGCAAGATTAAGCTCTACAGAAAAGAACAAGTGAAATAAATGAGAGGGCAACCAGCGTCCTGCTAATTATTGTGCTTGTCTGTGTGCACTAAGTCTCTGTGGGTGCATGTGTGCATGTATATGCCTTCTTATTAGCAGCAAGGCTGCTACAAGTACTCTGCTATGAGTAAAGTCATCCAAGATTTCTCTGCTTCATAATTTGGCTACACTTTAACCTGTGGGGCTGAAGTCTTCTAATCAGATTTTCCTGCAGGCTAAATACTTAGGGAAATAAGCAGACTGTTCTGGTGTGGTGTTTTTAAGGAACTTTAAGGAACAATGTATACCCTGGCTCCATCTTCTGGAAAAGTTAACAGATCATTTGCTAATTCTGTGAAAATTAACCCAAATTTACCCACAGTATAAGCTTTCCTGAGATCTGGTTACCAGGGCTGGAAATGGAGTCCTCACAGGACAAAGTCACACACTGCAATTGGAGGCAGAGATGGGGATGAGGGCAGCCGGATGTCCATGGACTGCAGAAGGGACAAGCAAGAGAGCTTGCATCTCTCTATGGTGCGCTTGTCAGCATCTGGATGGAGCTCAAGGCTCCAGAGCCTCCCCCATTAGCACATAGATGTGATGGCTGCTGGTGAGGCTTTGTTAGCATTAGGCCACATGAAGGCTATTGCTAACGCTATCAGCTTTCCACAAGGGTAATTACAGAGATCTTTGGTGTCTGAAATTAGTGGAACCTCTGCACTTTAATCTTCCTGTGTCTTTTTGTTCCACCTGAAAAATGAAGATAACAATGTCCCCTCATCTCAAAGAGGAAAAACAGAACTCAGCGCTATTCACAATCCACTTGAAAACAATAGCAGCGACTGCCATCAAAAAGCTGCTGATGAAATTAATAATTATGTATCCAGAGCACAGCTTGAATGGAGTGCAGTACCCGAGACACAGGGCCACGTGCTGAACGATGAAGATAAAACAGAATATTGAAAAGCTGCCCAGCAAGTGATCCTAATCCATCCCAGGCACCTGTGGATAAAAAAAACATAGCCATACAATCAAGTACTCATCATAATGCAAAAAAGAAAACCTAAAAACAACAGAACAGAACCCTACTAAATGTGCAAAGGAAAGCTTGATTCTGTCATTTCCCAACTTCTCATAGCTTCGTTTTGTAAACAACTGTAACCATTAAAAAGGTAACTTAGAGCATGATGTATGTATAGGTTATGTTGTGTGTACAAGTTGGGGTACATATGCACACTTGCTTCCCTGATTTGGCTTCTACCTCACTCTGGGGGAAAAAAAAAAAAAAAGAAAAAAAAGAAAGGAAAAAGAAAAAGGAAAAGGAAAAGAAAAAGAAAAAGAAAAAGAAAAAGAAAAAGAAAAAGAAAAAGAAAAAGAAAAAGAAAAAAAAAGAAAAAGAAAAAGAAAAAGAAAAAGAAAAAGAAAAAGAAAAAGAAAAAGAAAAAGAAAAAGAAAAAGAAAAAGAAAAAGAAAAAGAAAAAGAAAAAGAAAAAGAAAAAGGAAAAGGAAAAGAAAAAGAAAAAATCTTTGCCTACTGGTTATTTCTACCACAAAGAAAGAAACAGAAAAAAAGATGTAGTGGGCACTACTCAACCTATTGAAATGAACAGTAGTGTTAGTGATCTACCCTGCTTTAAATAAAGCAAGGGATTAACAAGAGTGTCTATTTGCATGTTCAGCCTATTTCCAAAGCCAGTCATTACGTGCCTGGGCATACACTTATCAACTTTATTATCATAGCAGTCTCAAAATCTTGATCACACACTACATTGTTGCAACTGTCAGGCATATCCTTGGGTATATAGTTGCTTCTGCCAGTAATTTCAAAGTTCAGCACTATATTTATTTTCAGAACATTGAAGACCACTGGGACAACCACTTTCAGCTATAGAGACAGTTTATCCTGTTCAGCTGAAGCCATCCCAATAGATGTTTGCCACCCTCCTAAAATTTCCTCAAATTTGGATGTATGTTTCAGCTGCTTACCAAATCATCATGGGGGAAATTCAGCTCTTCCCTGGGTTTTGCTGCAGATTACCACCTGTATCAGGAAACACCCAGCTATTGAAGCTAAGCTAGCATTAACACAAAAGAGAACAGCAGTCTTCAGGAAGAGGCCAGGTGTGCCCGCATGGATCCCAAAGTACTCAGGCCCAACATAAAAATTAGTAAAAAGTTTGCTATTCGATTGCTGACATTGCTGCATTTCACAAGCTAACGAGGAGAGATTTATTCTTCACCTAACTCCATTTCAGCCAAGGAATACAGGTCAATGTGCTGCTAAATATCTCCTTACTAACTATCTCAACTACGTGGGAAAACCCTAGCTCAACTGCCCACAGTGTATTTGTGGAAGAAGACACCATATAAACATACCTGTTGAAAGTGAGAAGATACCACCCCAACACAATTATTTCCTTACCATACTTCCCTAACTAGCTTCATTAATGAAAATGGACCAAAATAAAAATTGAAAGTTATTACTTTAGGTGCTTTAATGATTTAGGATTAATAAGTAATTTGGACAACTTAATTGGAGACAGTAAGTTAAATGCAGATTAATCCTATTGAATCAAGTCAAATCTTTTGGTCATGAGGAACTCCCAAAGCAGAAGTGACACAGTGGTGCTGTACTTAGTGAAAATTACAGCCTGGGTAGGTTTTTCCAGTTTCCCATGATGACCATCCTATAAGCCAAATATGTTTGCATTAAATCCTAAAGCCACCTTCATTACTGGAAAAAGAAGAAATCCTTCTTTTGAACAGGAATTAAAGCTCACCTTGTAAACACCAGAAAGGATTTATTGCCTACACAAATTCCTCCTGTGCTGAACTTCTCAGTGACCTGTCTGTCAATACTAATGAAATCAGCCCATCTTTCTGGCTTTGAACAGTGACTTTAAATTCCTAATTGAGTCCTGATGTCTGTGTACCATGCTTGACCACTCAAAGCTCCCATCTCTAATGAGTTTGGACTGTGTCAGACTTTGAAAAAGGGTACCTACCTCTGAACTTGATGAAGGCAATGAAGTTGAAAAAGGAAAGAAATTAATCTACTTGCTTTATCTGCCTAAAACAATGCTTTGTATTCCTAATATGAATGTCACAGATATTTCAATGGTAAAATATATGCAACTCATTGCAAGCTTCCTTATCAGAAAGCTAATGCCATGGATTAATGAATGGAGCAATTTTAACACCTGCGTAATGGGAGTGGGCAATGAGAACACCTACAAATCAAAAATATTTCCTTAAGCAGATTTTTTTCTGATTAAGGTAGAGATTACACTAGTTTCTGGCTTCTCTCACTATTCCTAAATATAAATCTAACTTGAAGGTATCTGCATTTCAGTTATTTTGCTCTATAATTGATATTCCCTCTAATGGAAGATTAATATATCAGTAGAAAATTGAAAGACTCTGTTGATGATGTGGGTTGTTTGAAATAAAATGCTTTTTTCTGAGCTGCCAAACTCCTTATTCCATATATCACTAGTGCAAAAACGTGTATAATGTGAATTAGAGGCTTGTATTCACATCCTGACTTCTAACTGTTACCATTTAAAAGGACCATGAGGTTCCTATAGGTACAACTCATTCTTCTTCTACCTGTGCATTTAGCAGTTTATTCATCTTGGGGAGAGTTTATTTGTTATTTTGTAGGCAGGAGTGCACTGGAACGTTGCAGGTTGCTATTCTGAGTGGAGTTTGATTTCCTGCTGTCTCTCTTCATCACCTCTCTCCTTTTGTAGTCTTCCTTGCCATTCTCCTCCTTGTATCTCTGAACAGTGGGCATGCTTTTTATTCTAAAAATTGCTCCTACTGGGAGCTCACTTAACAGGATTGAACATCTGTGATTTTGCTCTTCAGCAGGTCTTTTTGCTTTTGAAGAAAGAGTTCAGGGCTAGCCACTGTGTCCTGGTCATTCCTGCTTCCCTCCAAAATGAACATCATTTACACTTCTTTTTCATTCTGCCTCCTTCTCTCATCAGTCTCAAGATTTGCCAGCGTTTCTAATAGGCCAAACACATGCATATTTGTTTGTGTTTTAATTCAGGCTGTCCACCCAAACAGCTTCCCACTCATGGCAGATGTGTGCAGGGCCCAGTAGCCAGCAGCACCAGAATGTCACAGTTAGCAGCCCTGTGGAAAGTTTTTCCATGCTCAGAAGTCCTATGGTAGCAATGATGTAACCAGTTTTAAGTTTTCTCACTAAAGCACCTAGGCACACCCACTGTGATGGCACCTCTTGCCAGATACTGCATTGCAGCCCTTCTACACAACTGGACTTTGGTGCCCTAAAACACACATACTTCTGCTTTTAATAAGCAGTATTGCTTCTCAAATGAAGTTTGTGGTCATTCCTCATTGAATTATATTGGCAGTAACAGTTGGCAAAACTGCTATTACTTGGTCTATTGAGTGGGCTATCAATCAGTGTCATCCTGGCGGTAACCACAGCCTGGTAAAGCACCCTCATCCTCTATGAATAACTTTTATTTGGATTTTTTGGTCCTTACCTTCATGGTAAGGTCCAGCACCGTCCATAGCCAATGCTTACATAGTCCATGCTATAAGGAGTGAAGTACTGGATGTACTGCATCTCTTGGAAGAAGTATCAAATCTTTAGAGCAGAGATAGCATCCTTTTACCTCACCTCTTATCTATTGTGTGACAATGCAATTTCCATACAGGCATTGCGGTACTAAAATGCAGAAATGTGAGATTGCTTTTAGACTTTTCAGAGTCAGGAACATCCTCCAGGCAAGTAAAAGTCTCTCAGGGAGCACTATGATTAGGCAGGTATCTCAGACTCTGAATGGTATGGCCAAATCCTGCATAGGAAAGAAGAATTGCAGTGCTAAATGGAAAGCTCTAATTCTCTTAAATATCCTCCTGCTGTGCCTGTGCATTTCCCTTCTTTATCAAGCCTTTCTCAAAATCAGCAAGGCGAAATAAAATTAGAATGTGGAAGTTAACTGAAAGATGATGGATAACAGAAGAAATCTCAAATAATAGGTTGTCCCTTTTCATCTTCATGGAATAATGTGTTCCCCGTTACACCCTTGTGGTGAAAGTGAGGGATTATTATTGCCCTCTTTTCTGCAGCCACAGTGAGGCAGGAGTCTGGAGGTGTCTGGGCTTAAAGTAACATCCTTTATGGGAAGAGAGTTGTCAGCTGTGTTATCAAGTACCACACAGGACAGTGGAAAGAAATAAACTGTGAATTGTGAATTACATCTTACCTGTCATCTCTGGGCCATATATTCAGGCAGTTCTTTAGCTTGTCAATTGCTTCGTGAAAGGTCAAAATTAAGCTGGATATTTTCACCCCCTTTGCAATAATATTGCAAACTTCAGTGTGATTTAAGGGACTCTAGCCTTCTCTCTGCTGGTTTAGGTTGCAAACTCTCAATATTTTGACTTCTATCTGTCAATTACATTCTGAGTAACATCAGTGTAGCGTCACTATTGTTGAAAATCGTGTAGGACACTTTCTACTGGAAGGTCTTGGGACTACAGACACCATCATCAGGCATTTATGTTACCCAGGGGAAAGTAACTACAAGTGAAGAGCACAAGTAGCATTAGGGACAAGGTGAGAAGAAAAGCCTCCATTCTTCATTGCATTCTCAGCTGATGGCTTTCAGCAGCACCCACACTCAAGGATCACTCCCTGAGGCTCTGTGGCATGTGGGATCAAGATTGATGTCTGAACATACACTCTTCAGAGAAACAGCAAGGAGTGTTTTGGGACTGCAAACATAATGGGCTCAACTCACCTTTGCAACACCCACACAACTTTCTTGGGTCTCAACAGGTTGCACAAGTGAGAAAGGAAGCCAAGTACTGAAATCTGTTGCTCTATAGTAAATGATGATTAGACAATGTATGAAGCATATTTTTAAAAGAGAGGGATTTTTGAAAGTCAGGCTAGAGAGGTTACTACAAATAAGTGGTAGTATTAGTACTACTAATATGCAATATGGAATGAAAAGCCAACGATGTGATGAAAGAAGATATACATACAGTAGTAGAAAGTTGACTCCCAGAATAGTGCTACAGAAGGAGGTTAAGAATCCTTTACTGCACAGAGTTACAAAGGATAAGGGAAAAGCAGCTTAGTGTACTTTAAGTCAAAGCTAAAGATGGTGTCCATGATCACAAATGATATCACTTCTCAATGGACATAAAATTTAGTGGAGATTTTTAATAGGCCTGCTCTGGAGCATTCTGCTCGAATAAGCACACAAAAATCAAGTCATTCTGGGCTTTTTTCAGAGCTGCTTCTGTCTTTGTGCAGAAGAGTGCCCCTTGTCCTTCCTCAGCTTGTTATTGTCTGTGGTTGGTCACTGCTTTTTACAAAGCGGTACATTTCTCTTAAGTGCTTTTTGTTCCAAGAGTACCTTGAACCTAAAAGAAATGGAAGCCTGTAGAAAGCTAATGGAAGTTTCAGGTGCTCAGCACCTGTGAAGAGAAGGCTCTGTTTTTCTAGTTTCTCTCAACTTCCCTTTAAACTATTTTTAATAAAAGCATAATGGGGAATTGTTCGCTCTAATATGCATTTCATGTGAATGTACAGAGCCCTGTTTCAGCCGTGGTTCTCATCTTGATTCTGACATTTGTGATACAGTGCTTTATTTCTGCTTCAGAAAGCAGAGGCAAAAGTGAGACTTTCTGCGGCCACACACACAAAAAAAACAGGAATGTTAAAAGCTGTAAGTCAGATTCAAAATAGACAGACGCCTGATGCCTGTTCCTTTCCTGGATTTATGCTGAAATATGGGGGAGAATGCCAATACATTTCTTAAATGCATAAAACCTGTGAGGCTGTCTGTCACGTGGGAATCAGTCTGCAAGCCTGGAGCAAGGATACCATAACTGTGCCATCAAGATGCTTGCAATCAGCAGCAGAATATTTTATTTGCCATCAATCCTACAAAAAGTCTTTTATAACACTCGTGTCAGCAAATTCCAGGTCCCAGGAGTTGCCACTTTTTTGAAAGCATCAGAGAACTCAGACAGGATTTGTGGTGTGCTTGCCAAGTACATTCAGTAGAAAACCTCCTTGGTTTAATGAAGTTGGAAGTTGCAGAGGACATCTCAGTTTTGCCTGGGTTGGAGATACTAATTGTTTCTCAAGGTGAACCGGGCTTCTGCACTGATTGATGCTCAGTTAATTTCCATTTTCAGTGACTCCTGCTGTCTATTATTTTTATCTCAACAGTAGCTGAGCCCTTTGGTCAACCCCTTCCTGCTCCAGTGCTCTACCACGTACACAAGTGCCTAACACACCTCCCAGCTGACACAGACAGACTGGGAAAGGCACCAGAGCAGCTGTCCCAGCTAGCAGAGAGCTGAGCCACAACCTGCACATTGGGATGCTCTCAGTATTTACCAGCTGGGCTGCATTCTGTGAGCTGCACTCCCACCATGTACCTACCCACCTCTGGGAGCTAGCGTGCTTAAGCCTGATGAGCATACACTCCCTTGCGTGTCACATCATTCTGCATGTCCAGCTGTGGAAATAGCCCAGTTTCTGCTGCTTCATATTTCCAGATTGTCCATGCCTTCTGAGATGCTCCACTACAGCAGAATGTTCCCACAGAGTCACCACGCAATAACCACAAAGTCGTTACCAGCACTGTTTACTGGCACAATATTTTTTGATGCAGAAGACAGTTTTTTGCCTTTTCTCTGTCCAGTTCTGGAAGCTGCATTACTATGAACAAGCAGGGATTGTCCTCAAGCCGGAGGCCACTGGCACAACACTGCTTTCATCCATACGGCTGAGCTTGGTTGGAGCATGGGGCTGGATGTGGCCTGCAGCTGCACCGGTCCTCAGCCTGTTCTAGCCCTCAGGCCATGCCTGACATCAGGGGATGCCAACAGGCACAGGCCAAAGCCACATCAGGGACCTTTCCCAGCAGCTTCCAATATGGGTGATCCAGGCCAAAACGCAGACCCATGCTCTGGCTTCCTACACTAGTGTCGACAAAGCCGTATCTGTCACACTGTGAACCTTCTGGTTCTGTGGGTTGTGCATGAGAAGAGCTTGAAAACCAGAGATCTCCATTTTGGAGGCATCCTACCTGATCTCTAAAAAAGTTGAAAAGAAGTTGAAAAACACAGCTTACCATTTGTATTCAGAAGACATGTATCTCTTTTAACTTAATTCGTTTTTCCTTTCTAGATACGCCACTCTGAGGTCAATAGTACCTAATTCAACTAAATTTTGTCATAAAATGCCTCCTATGACAATCTGTAATTACGATGTTACTATCTTAATTTTGTCTCTGATGAGCCTCCTTCATCAATCAAGATTTTGATCAATTGTATCCCTCCCTAAAAAGAGAAAAAAAGAAAAAAGGGGCCCTGCTTTGCTGAAGCTTTTCTCACTGTCTGTTCCCTATTGGTGCCTGCTCACTGGAGCTCTGTCAGTGATATGTGAAGCAAAGGATTCTGCTTGTCAGCTTGCTGCATAGATCCACTGCAAATAAACACATCAGATGCACAGCTGAACTAATGGAACACTTGCTTCTAGATGCTCATTTCTGTGCTGGGTTAATGTTGTGCCCCTGCATGTACCATCTGGAAAGGGGAAAGAAAGAATTGGTCAAAAATAAAAATAGCTGGTTTAGGTTTAAGTTTTCCTTTTGTGCTATGAAGTGCAGGGAAGGAAAATGAAAAGGTGTCATTTGCTGTGACCACTGAATAGGAAAAGCGCTGCAAATGGCAGCAGGTCTGCTTCTCACCCATGAATCCAGCCCTTCATCTGTCTGGGAGAAAAGCTCCGCACACCTTCCCACCCAACTGCAGCAGTGCTCTTCAATATAAACAATAGCTGATATCACTGAGGAGGGTTGTCGGGAAAGTTATGTCAGTAATGAGAGGGATTTTCAGCCTGCATTCCCCAGGATTTGTGAAGCATTTGCTGCCCATAAGTGTGCTGATAAGCTGCTTGCTGATTAGAATATTCTACTCGCAATGAAATCAAGCTTCTGTTTCTCTCACACGTCTCCTCTGTGTCTCAAAGATACCAGTTGTGCATCAACAGCTTATCACAGGAAGCTATATGAATTCAGAACATGATTCCCTTGCAAGATCATTCAGGTTAGGTGTCAGCAGAGACTGGAAAACAAGGCGCTAGCAAGAGGTGAACGTAACAAGCACATCTCATAATCTTCCAGTGTTACAGCCTTCATTCTATCCTTCCTGTGCTTTTTGAATATTTGTTGCCCTCACTACCCCGGTGTTTGCTTTTGACTGTGGGCTCCTCAGGGCAAGTGTGTCTGTGTCAGTAACACACCACCCACTAACAGTTCTGCACAGGCTGTAATGAGAGAGCAGCTGCAAATACAAATAATAGCAGCCTGGGTGCTCTGCTCAGTGCCTAGGTGCTTAAAAGAGGAAATGAATCACCTGACTGCTCATCTGAATAATCACACGGGGACCTGTATGTTTAACAAGTGTAACACAGATCCTCCAGCAGTCACGCAGGAGGCTCTGCCATCCTGACTCTGCCTAATGACAAAAGAGCTGTGGATGACTGCAGGGATGGTTCCCGAGCTGGGAGCTGCCATGCCTTCAACAACCATCACCCTTCAGGTTTCCTCGGACACTGTGCTAGACACTGCCACCTCCTGAAAACCACACTGCTCTCACAGCAGTTGTGGGAGGGCCAAGAAAAGGGAGTAAGCGATACAAAGCAATACAAACCCCTATTGGCACTCGATAACGTACCTTTCCATTGCAGAGATAAAAAGTTGCAGGCACTGAAGCTCTCGTCTCAGGGGTAAACGCTGCTTGACACTGTAGGGCTTTCCTTCCTTTTTTAAAAGCTCTTTTAAAATTGGTAGAATTTTGCATCAGAGTATGAAGCCGTCATATCCTCGTATCTAGCAACTGAGCCTTCTCATGTTGTCTTAACAGCAAATGTCTTCTTGCACAACTCTAGTTGTGATATGTGGAAAAAACTCATTTTAACTATATATGTGTTTAAAAACTGAATTTGCCACATGCATGTATACAAAAACAGACTGGCATAACCAGATACCTATGGTTCCAATTTATCTGCTGTGTTTTATATTTTTTAACATACTGTATGGCATTTGGGATATATCCTAACTCTCTGAAGCCCTGTTAGTGAGGATTTACTTCCTCCTTTATGTTTGAGGGTTCATACATCCCAGTTCAGGTATGTGGAATAGGTATGGGGTTATGCTGTAACTCAGATAATCCCTGCTTGTCTTTTTCTTCAAGCAGACAGATCTTGGGACAGATCTGGAAGCAGCGAAGCAGGATTTCCAGCAGCCACTACGCAGCACCAATAGGGAGTAAACTCCCTTCTCTTAGCAGCCTCTGTGCAGAGGCCTGATGCTGGAGCTGCCTTTCCTCCCTCCTGTAGCCCATAATAAGAGAGACTACACAGCAAAGAGATGCTTTTCCCCAAGACTGCTCAGATCACAATTTCCGTAATCCACACACTTGTACTATATAAAATATTAAGCATCTGTCTCATCTCTATTTATATGCACATTAAAGCAGTTGTGCAGAAGAAACTATTAACAGCATCTCAAAACCATTTTTAAATTCTTAGTTCTGTTTCTGAAACACTTTTAAATAGACTCTGTTTTAGTGTCATGAAGATAAAAACCTTTGAAAATGTTTGTACTGAGAAATTTTTGAGCAATTTAGCTACAGAAATCTTAGAGATTAGTATATTTATTAGTGGATTGATTAATGGCAAGCACTTGTAACAGCAACCAAAGTATCATGAGCAACATCAGCATAGCCTAAAGCAATTTAGTTCAGACTCATAGAGGGGAAGAAGTCCTCTCTGACTGATCTTTAGATTTCTTTTGTAGGAATAAAATTAAAAGGCCTTGAGACAACATACTTAACATGCTCAGACTGCCAGCTACCCCTTTTCTCAAAGCTTTTCTTTCACCTGCTCTGTGGCCATAAGAGTTTCAGTTGTTCTCTCTGCACTGCTCTTACCTTGCCTGAGGTCTGGAAACTTCTTCCAGGAGTGGGAATGGGCTGGGTATAAGTGATACCCCTGACACCAAATTCTCCCTGGTAATAAGGTTAAGGTTATCTTTGCATTAATTAAGCACCTGAAGGCTACAGCTCTAGCTCTCTTTTTCTTGACCAGTGTCTGATTCTGGCTCTTTCTCTCCCAGCCCTGTTCAGTTCCATCTCAGAAATGAGTGCAGCTGGGATGCCTAAAGCAGGAGCTGTGCTTTCCTGCAGAGTGTGCTGCAGCGGGGTCCCCAGAAATGCTTTTTCTACCAACACAAGCACTCCATTTCAGGATCCTGCTGGGATGCTGCAGTCACCCACCTCTACCAGGAGGGATCAGCCCATTGTACTAAAAGCCCCCATGCTGCCTTAAACACAGGCCCTTTGGGCAGTATCTTGATCTGCGTTTGGGCTAATTTGGGG
Source organism: Phasianus colchicus (assembly GCF_987193195.1). Taxonomy (NCBI): domain Eukaryota; kingdom Metazoa; phylum Chordata; class Aves; order Galliformes; family Phasianidae; genus Phasianus; species Phasianus colchicus. Next base: position 47,269,953 of record NC_143436.1, read on the forward strand.
TAAATTCTGCTTTGTACAAAATAATCAAATTCTTGTTGAAAATGAGAGAGGATAAAGGGGCACTTGTTGCTCTCTTTGCCTAAATTAGCTCTCCTTTGAAAGCAGAAAAAAATGTGGTCTAAGGACCCAATTAGTGTTGAAGTTATAGACAGTAACAAAGAAAAGCTTGCATGCAAGCTGCCCAGATTTCAGTAGACTGAGTGGAGCTTTCACAGAACAAGGCAGACTTAACAGCCCATCTTCAGAAAGGAAAAACCTTCCCTGAGAACTCAATTCTGGTGGAAAGACAGCATTCAGGCAGGCGTACTATTTGTACTTCATCTTCTCACAGCAGAGAAGTTCTTGGACACCACCCTAAGGCAAGCACTTCTATACATGTGCTGTGCAGTGAGTTTAACACAGATGTTGCAGATGCTACAAGGTGCCTGGGAGTGAGGGAACATAATGCTAGCACCTCTTTTGGCACCAGAGTACTTCCTATCACGTTCTGAATTCTTGTTAACATTAGGTCCATTTTCATGATGTCTCCAGCCTCGCTAAATACCAGATGACAGTTTTATTCTTCATTTTTCTCTATTTGAGAAGATAATGATTTCTAGACCCATGTGACCATCAGTATATATTGTTAGGTTAATATTCATGCATTCAGCAGGACAGTTATCTGAGCTCTGAAACATTTCCATACACACAGCAATCATTTCTAAAATGATTTGAGCTTGAATCTCATTGAATCAAAATTACTTAGCTACCAAAAATGGATAACATTTCAGAAAATGTAATCGCAACTGCAAAACAATTTACAAAAAATTAGAACTGGGTTTATTTTTCACAATGACTCCATCACTTTACCTCTTGTTTTGTGAATTGTTGGCAAACAATATAGAGTTTTATTCACCTCCATGTAATTCACTGCTAGAATTTACTTGTCATATAATTTAAGAGTATATTCTTGATTTATAGTTTCTTCGAGAGAAATTTACAGCAGCATTCAACATTCTTTGTTGATCTGTGTTGGTTAATATTGATTGATAACGCACATCAGATGATAGTTTTCTGTTCCCTGATTACATGACACTCTTATAGTAAAAGTTTTTCAATGCCAATTCTAATGCTTTTTAATTCCAAAATTACTTTCAATGAGAATTCTCTTGTAATCATTCAAAATGTCACTTGCTTCACCTGTCACTTTTGCTAGCTAATATGTATCATATTCAAGCGAGGAAAATAAAAAGGGAGCAAATGCATCCAGAATAAATGAATTCTAATGAAATTTGCTGAAATTTTTACCTCTACTACAATAAATAAATAAATAAATAAATAAATAAATAAATAAATAAATAAATAAATAAATAAATAAACTGCTGATTTGGATGACCAGAAGGGAATTTTCACCAAATCACAGAATGGTTAAGGTTGCAAGGTGCCTCTGGAGGTCATCAGGTCCAATCTCTAAAATTTATTTTTTGTTAAATAAATGGTGTCTTTACAAAGAGATTGTGTGGAGACAGGCAACCTGTCTAGCAACCTGATTGCATTGAGTCCTTAATAGCTGTTATACCTCAAGCTGAGATGGGAGCATCCAGTCTGCTGGGATGGTAGGGCCACAACTTCTCTGAACCAAGGTATCTCCCTCTTTTCCACTAAGGCTGTTACAGACCCCATCACTGCAAATAGCAGTTTGCACATGGGAGTGGACCAGAATTACACAGTCATGCAGGGACAAGTGACATAGTCTTTGTTACAGAAACATGAGTATCATTTCTCCTCAGGGCTGCGGATGAACCTGCCTAAATTCAGATGATGGACTTTAACAGCTAATGATTTTGGGCTGAGTGTGGAACAACAGAAAGCAAAGCGTGGGAGGAAAGCAGGCTGTTGAAAGGGCAGTCGTCTGTTGGTCAGGCAAGCAGCTAAAAAGGGGAAGATAAAAGACTGCTGGAGGTTAACGTGTAGGCAGATGTCTCACATGTTATTTGTATATATTGATTTGTTGTTGCTGTTAGTTTTTTCCTTTAAATTAAAGTCCTCCTCATGTTAAGATGGTTTTTGTTTCAAACACAAGCTTATCATTTGCAAAGGGGAAAGAGTAGTTTCTCCAAGAACACCAAAGGAGGTATCTGTTTCACCCAGCATCAGAATTTGGATGTCAGGCTGAAGGCAATTGCTAACTTTGTGAGAGAGGCCCTGAACTGCTGCCTCCTGCATTACCCTTGTCATTCAGCCAGGGTCATCCACTCAGCGGATGGACCTCAGCACCCGATCCTTCCAAAAAGTAGAAAAAAGTGCCAATATCCAAGGACATCCGTGTGCTGTGCTAGAAGCCATATGCTGTGGTTGTCTCCATGCAACAGCTCACTGCCCCTTTACAGTCCTTTGTGCTCAAGAAATCTGTTGTCATGGGCAGTCTTCCTCAGTCATCATGAACTCTGCCAAAGCTGTCCTTGCTGATGACTCCAGGCCATGGCTTTTTGCCCATCTAGCAAACTTTTTAAACAGCTTCTGATTTGCAAGCATATTTTTTGACTTGCATCCACCCTCTGGTCAGATTCTCTTAATATTCCTTAATGATGAGAAATTCAATTCTGTGAAGCTCCAAATATTAATATTACTAGTTAGGACTGTCCTTTGTTCATAATGAATGCAACCAGAGCACATAAGCCACAGGCAATCAACAACTCATAGTCCTGGAATTAATCTATCATTATCTGTTGGAATGATGCTCCCATCACGGAGCTGTCAAGTGGAATCTCCTTCTGAGCATAAGAAAAAAAAAGATATTTTCAATCACTTAAACTCATAGTTTTGCTACTAGCTGTATGAGATCTTCAAAACTTTAGTTCCCCATAGTAATGCAGTTTTCACTCTACAATGCAGACAGATGTTTTAGGAGTAATTCATCCCACCTTCCAGTGTGATTCAGTGTTTTGTAAAATATATTATCTCTTTATTCCTCCTTCCTTATGCCTCAACATTGCTCTGGAGGTTACAGTTAGCATTCTTTCCCACTCCTGCAGCCACAGATCACTTTAGACGAGGTAGGATCATAGAGAGTACCATCCCTCAACTCAGTCCTTCTTATGAGAGCTGCAACATGAGATTTAAAAATTCACGTGAATCATCCTGTTAACTTTCTGCAACATCAGTTACCTCAGTCCTCCTTTCATCAGTGAGAATTTCCAATTCCTTTTGCACAAAACTATCCAGCTAGTATTAATGCATGAACTATTCAATTTCTTCTCTTCCCAGTCAGTCTCAGCACTGTTCAATACAAACGTGACTTCCTGGAACTGAACTATATTTTCCTTGCTAGTATCCTTCTCCTTTATTTTTCACACCCTGCTAGTTGCTTCCCTGATTAGACTAAACCTTTCTTTCTATATTCTCTTGTCCAATGGGAGAATAGAGTAGCACTGCAGCCCTGAGGCATGAGAGAGAGATGCCATGGGAGAGCAGCATACAGCTTAAGAGCTTGCAAGGATGCATTGCCCACGTCCCCACTTGCAGTTTCAGGAGGTTACAGAACAGCAAAGTGAATATTTTGTTTGTTAACACAGCAAAAAGCTAATAGCTGAACTCTCCTGCCGAGGCTAAAAGTTGTGGTGATGTGTGTGTATGCTGCACTATTCCACTGAAAGTAAAGCTGTAAGAGCATAGAGTGGTTATACGCATCCTCGGGAGAGGATGTCAACCCAGAAGTCTGCTTCCTCCTGTTGGTTGGCAGTGAATGGGAGGAAAGGTCATATGTTGCAGCCAGCTGCATCAGTTCATCCATGGTGCCCCAGGACCCCGAGTCCTGCTTTATAGTCCTGAGCTGTCTGAAGCTTCCCCCGAGGCCACCAACACAGTCTCTCTGCTCTACTTCCAGTCTTTGTAGTTTCTGCTCAGGAGTCTGTGGAGGAAATTAATGCCGTTCCTAACACAGTACTGCCCAGGGCTAAGCAGCCTATTGCAATATAAGGCAAAAATACCAATTTGCAAATATGCATTGAACTATAAACCACTTGTGGTTAGAGGGGTCCCCTGAGAAATTGTGGAAGGCGTGTAATGCCTTGCATCCTGCATAAGCAAGCAGCAGGGGAGCTTGTAGCAAGCCCCAAGGCAGCTGTGTAGAGAAGGATCAGGGAATAATCACGAGAAGTGAAGGATGGTGGGACAGATGTGAGGGGCAATGGATGAGATACAGTTCACCATCCCTCTTCTGGGACACAAGGGTGTTCCCTTCCTCACCTTCTTGACAACTCTGCTGCTCCTTGTGCAAAAGAGGGTAGAAAGACTGCCGTCTCAGGAGAGGGCAGATCCCAAAGATGAGTGACAGTTAGGCTGGACAGCACAAACAGCAAGAATAAACCTGGGAGATGACAACTTAGTGCCTCTACACATAGCTTCTGCACTGGTGAGGCAAGCAGTGTCTGTTGGCTTCTTAGAGACCTAAGTCCTTCTCAGGTACCCAGAATGGAGATTCACGGGTAGACTTTTGTGCCTTTGAACAGGTAATTCTTCAAAGTGATGCCCATCTCTCTCTGTTTCCTTGGTTGATACTCTCTAGATAAGATCAAGACACAGCTAATGCCTAAGGGACATTATTATTTGAGCTGTAGTGTTGGCATCTCAGACTTTGGGATTCAATCTAACTCTCTATACTCAAAGAAACTTCCTTGAACTGTTCAGTGTTATTTCAAATTTTAGTTTAAAGATTTATTTTAGGCTTGCATTGAAAATATTTCAGCATGTGGGACTGAAAAATAAAACTCACTCAGTTCCCCTGTCCTGTCTGTGAATTAGCTTTTCCTCAGTGGGATTTTCAAGAATTTTTACTCCCCTTTTCTCTTATGTCACTTGACTGAAGCAGCTCCCCAGTTTCACATTTACATTTTTCACTTTATTACATAGAGCTTCATTTACCTTTAATTAGCTTTACAGAAATACAGGAGTCTTCCCTGAATGGCCATAAGTAACAGTACCTAGTAATCCTTCAAAATATCCAAAAGAAACGAGCAGAGTTTTTGGATAAGATAGACCATGGATGTGAGGTCATGATGGATGAACACACTACAGCCAGTGGTACAGGAATTTTCAGCCCACCTTCAAATGGTTTTGTATGCTGTAATGAATTTAGTTGCTGACATTCCAGATGAAGAGAACCTGCTTATTATGGAAAGAAAATATCTTCATTTGGTGCTTGTGTCAATAGTTCTTGAAAGATTCCCAGTGAAGCATATGAAGAACCCGATCTCTCTTTCAGGCAGCTTTCAGCTGTTGTTTTCTGTGGTTTCTGTCTTGGAAAAGCAGAAAGTATTCCAGCAGTTAATGCTTACTAAGCTTTTGAATGGATGAAAGTGTGGCATTGTATCAATACAGACTGACAGCTGGGACTCCTGGGCTCTGCCATTTTCCTGATAGCAGTGAAACAGAGTTGAACAAGAAATCTGGCAACAAGCATGGATCTATTGTTCTGAGTGATTCTGTAGTTGGTCACTCTCCCTTTCCGGGCATCAGATAACGGTAATAAGAAGACACTTCTGAGGACATGCGAATTAGCACCTCCTCATCTTCTGGCAAAGCAATGTATAATGGCCTCTACTGCAAATGTTAAATTCTGCCTCACATCCTCATGAGATGCAGTAGCTCTCAGGGTGGTCCATAAAAGTACTTGGATGTTAAATCACTTTCAAAGTTGGCTGTTCACAGGTTACCCTTAGTCTTAATTGTGCAGTTATTTGCTACTGCCCTGCCACAAACAGCTTTAAATTAAAACAAAAACAAACAAACAAACAAAAAACCATACAACAAAGCATATACATATCCTTGAGTACATGTAAAATAAATACAGAAAATATCTGACATTTTCATGGTAACTGGATATATATGAATACCATTCCATAATAAAATGACTGCTTTTGGCTAAAAACATGGATTTTTTCCATAATATTATCCTAGTATTTGATAATTCATTTTAGGAGATAAATATGTCAAGTGAATTCGGATATGCTGGAAATTTGCATTTGAGCACCATCCTACATAAAGATTCTTCCAAAGCCCTTGAATATAAATGAATCTAAGTTATTTCCATAACACGTTGAACCATTATGCCAATGAGTGAAAAACTCCTCCTAATGCTGCCAATTTATGTTCCAGATTGTGTAACAGGAGAGTAATCATACTGCAAAAGTTTCCAAAATATGAATACTCACATACGCAGGGCTGTATGTTAGCCTAATTTAAAATGAATGTTACTTATTCTTGTGCAGATAAAGCTGCTCCTCGCTGTAAATATTTCTGTACTGATGGGGAATTTCTGTTATGCACCTTATGATCAGCCATATAAGTCAGAGAAGAGCCTTTTCCTGATTTTTCTCATCCAAAAGAATAATTCTATCAGGCTCAGCAGCAAATATTCCTAATTTTTTTTAATTTTTTTTTTAAAGAAATTATCTGTGACACCTGCAGTATGTTCCCTGATATAACAAGCAATAACAATGTCACTAAAAGCAATTTATCAATAATGCTTCAGTAATGCAGTTACATTTATTACAATTTTGTGATACACTCCTATCTATTAATTTAAACTCATAAAGCTATTTAAAATATATTACTATCTGAAATCATCTGCACTCTGAATTATTAGTTTTCTGAAAACCAAGGTGAAACCAAACTTGTTTTATAATCTCTGAAGCTATTCTAAGTCAGAACTTAAGCTTGGTCAAATCAGCTTAGTTTGCTTGTAGGTCCCAGGGATGAAGAGAATATAGGGAACTTTGTTTATGTCTGCAAGCACCAGGCCAGATATACTATCTTGTCCTGCAACCTCAGCTTTACTATATAGTTTAAGAAGCTGGGATTAGGACTTTGTGAGTGTTAGGAGACTTGGGGAAATGACAACTTTCTAAACGTTTATTGATTAGTTCACTTTAACCTTCCTTCCTGCAGATACTCTTTAAGTTCCCGATAAATTTATTCTCTCCGTTAAATCTGGTTCTCTGCTGAGACATCATTTCTCTTTGGAGATTTATTTCACCTACTTTGTTGTTCATTCACTTTATTACACTGTTTTCTAGGTTGATTTTTTTACTATTAACATAAAGTCTATTACAACAAATCCATCTTCAGTGACTCATTCCTGAGGCAAATGACACATCGTATGCTTTGGAAAGTCATCCAAGCAGGACATCAGAAGCCATTCCAAACTTAACACTTGAACATGATGTGATAAACTCTTCCATTGAGTGGCTAAAGGAATGGGTACCTCCACTTCTGGAGCTCTGGTAGCACAGACCTATTTACTACAGTTAGCAAAATAGGTGAAGCTACTAACTTTTTAAATAAATACTGTTGGTATCCTAACATGACTTCTTGGGAAAAGCAAGAAGGGTGAGAGACTGAGAGCTAACAAATCCAGCAAAAATTCTCCAACACAGCTTTTCTGTACCAGTTTTTGAGGCAGCTGCATTTCAGGCCATTTCTTGTCTCTTGCTTCTGGGTGTTGAGTCACCTGTCTCCGCATTGCTGCTCTTGCTGCTTGTCCAAAAGTTCACTCTTCACTACATGAGGGAAGCTCTGTTCATTGTCTCACTGGACAGAAATGAAACTCCTTTTGATGACTCCTATCATTGCATTTTAATGATGAATGCCTTCTAAAAATACAGTTACTATCAGATGGAACAAGGGTGTTCAGTCTTTTCTGAAGAAAATAAGAGCAAAATCATGACACCCAAATGTGGCACCACCTATCATTGCTTCCAGCAGGCTCTCAGAAAGGAAACTCAACATGGACTTTGTTCTGCATTAGGATTTTTCAGCCAGCATCATGCATTCATCTCCAGGCTAAATTATCATCAAAAAACCTATTACATGTTAAAAATATCTTAAATAAGAACTAAAAATTTCAAAAAATATTTGGTTTTCCTGAACTTTAGTATATCTGAAAGGAGTAGATAGCAATTCTGATGGATGCAGGAAAAAAGTGAAAACAGACAAAAGTGAAATCAGAATACAGACGTGAATTAAAACTCTGACTACCTGAAAAACACAACTGTGTAGCAATCCAAGTTCTATTTTTTTAAGTCAAACTATCTAGATTAAGAGAAAAGGAATAAGAGTAAGATTTATATTCACGAATAGCCTGAAGCACATATTTGTTTAGGATACTACCCTACATATTTCCTGCAATTCAGTGATTTGTAAGTAACAAAATTTACACTGATTCTCTGACCTGCAATATAACCATAAAGCCATCTTTGAGGTTTGTCTGCTCTCTTTGAGCTAAGCTGCTGGTTTAACTCCTGAAGTTTGTTGAGGAACATGATATTTATTGCACAATAAACACCACACAGAGGGCTTCCTCATAAAGCTCTGTCTCAAAAATAAAAAAATGACATTTTAAATGCCAAGGATTATCAACAGGTGGAAAATAATAAGTTAAGATATTACTCTGTTGATATTTCTTTAATGCCTTTAATCCAGCAATGAAAATTCAGGACAGATGTGTACGGCTCAGTAAAAAAGGAGAAATCTAACTCTTTAATAAAGAAAAAAGAAAGAAGAAAGAAAAAAGAAAAAGAAAAAAGAAAAGTCAATCCTTTCCACATACCACTTTTCTTGAACAATGTTTAATATCTATTTACTAGATGTGCACAGAAATCTTTCACAATGTGGGAAAAAAAATGTTTTTAATTCTAACCATCTTGAATGAGAGTTACGAGGAATGATATGAGAGAGCTTGTACTCAAAATCTGTGGACTGATATCTTAACTGAGACAGAGAAGAGAAATGGAATTAGCCAAAGGCCTTCTGAACACCTGGCCAAATCAACCACCAAATCTTTGGAGATTTGTCTATTCACATTTAAATATGACCAAGACCTGTAGTGAAAATACATAGAAAAAGGAAAGAAACAAAAACACAATGAATGCTAAGCAACATCACAACTAGTAATCAGAGAAGACTCATTAGAATCTGACTGAACTTGGAGAACACACTAACTTTTCACATTAAGCTTTATTAAGTCCTGCAAGATGTAGAGCTTACACTCGTTACAGTTTTGGTGTGGAGAAGCCCTCAGACCCCCACACTTCACCCATTCCCAGCCCATACTAAAGGACTTCAGACTGCCAGGTGACTGCCTGGTTTCACCAAAATCAGTGGCAAAGCTCTCACTCACTTCTGCAATGCCAGAATTTCAGGCCTGCAATCTCTGTCTTATCAGCATTTATGCACAATATATACACACATCCACCCACACAGATGACTGCACTGACTGTGAAGTTCTGCAGCTGATCAGAACATTACTGGACAGGCAGCAAAATCCTTGGGTTTCTAAGGCAGCAGAACCAAAATATTCTGAAACATTTGATTTGCATTTCAGCTGAAGCTAAGACATGCCTCACTTCCTGGTTGAATTTTAAACTGGGAAACTTGAAGAGCAACGGTATAGCCTGCATAAGAACCCAGGGCAACATTTGTCATGATTAGGATGAGTTCTTCTGCCCTGCAACAATTTCCAGCATCAGTCATAGTGCTGACTTCAGAGATGAGCTCCATTAGCATGCATTCCATCTGCACACGTTTTATTTGCAGAAGTAATGTGGAAGCAGAAAATGCATAGGTTCTCTGCTTGGGGAAAGAAAAGGGTGTGCATTCAATGCATTCAAATTACACTGCCTTTATGAACAGAAGTCCTACTTGTGTGATAAAAAGCAAGGGCATTCATCAATGTTCCTCTTCCCTATTGCTATTCAATCCTTTATGAAACTCAGCCTCAAAACATCTGCTGAAACTTTCTTCCTCTTACAATTTACCTGCTCTAAATAAAAAGGACTTTGGATAGAACTAAGCCATTTTCTTTCATTGTTAATACTTACTTTGCTTTCCAATTGCTGAAATCTGTCTGCGGCTCACTGCTTTCCCTTTCTGAACATGTAGTTCCAAGACCTCCTTTTTAAACCAGCCAAGATTTACCTGGGGACTGTCTCCTAGGAGATATAGATGAAGATTTAAGCAGAACATCACATTTTAATCAGATTTATGCATTTTGCATACAAATAAATTGTCATGTAACAGTGAAAGTCTTTATATTAATAAGAAAATATGTTAATGTTAAAATGGAAAATACTAACACAAGAGACTGGCAGACATTTAAATCCTATTAAGAATTAAATTCCTGAGTGAGAATCTGATTTAAATAGAGTTTATATCTAATGTGATAACACTAGCACCATTATCTGCAAAATAAGCCAATGAGTGGTATTTATAAGACAACCCTGTATGAAAGACTTTGGTTGGGTCAGTACAAGAAAAACATAGAGCTAACCCTAGACTTCTGGTTATTTTGTATTTTTATTACATTTGCTGGGTTTTATTTCATTCTCAACTTCGGTATCATTTAATAAAACTTTTTGTTAGGTGCAAAAACTCTGCCATTGGAAAAAATATTAAAATAGCATATACCTCTGGAAAATGCACTGGAATTTTTGTTGGTACGAGGGTAATAAAGTTGCTGTTATAGATTTTTACCTAATTTTTATTGTCTGTTTGTAGCTACCATCAGATTTAAATGGATTTTGCTTTGAGTTGCCTGATTCCTCTTTGCAAAGTTGGCTCCCTGTGCCTGCTGCAGTTTGAAACAAAACCTTTTCTGAACAGGAATTCCAAATCTTCCAAATCACATTAGGAAGGAGGAACTTGGTATCAAAAGGCCAAGCTGCCACTATTTCTTCCTGATGACTCTCATTTAACAGCCATTAAAATGCAAATAGAACTATGATTTTCAGATCACAAAATTAACATTAACAGCTGGAATGATTGATTAAAGGTCACGGCAACTGTATAACTTAATTTCCTATATAATTGTGTTCAGTTTTCTGCAGATTGTTTAGATTTCTGAATTAATTTTAGCTGTTGCTCAACAGTGACAGATGCGTTTATTGGTCTCTCATTTTTGTTAATATCTTTCTGTGTGAATGATTCCCTTCTTTCCAGGAACCAGAAGAGTACCCAGAGGGGACACTCCAGAATTACTATCTTCAACTAACAGGTTTTTCAGCATATTAGCAGATCTCTCAGAAGTTTTTTATTGACCTGGACAAGACCAAAATGACAATTCATGTGTAGCTAACAAGTTAGTCCTCCAGGAGCTTTCTCATGTATGTGTTTACAGAATAGGATAAAAATGGTGCATAACTTCCCAAGGGGCTTTGAACTCACTGCTCAGATCCTATCTGAGCAGCCCGCCTTAGATCTGGTCCACTTTAATGGGTGAAATAAGCTACAGATAGATCAACTTTCATTTCACCTTAGAGTCAAATCATCGATAGGATGAGAAGGCAGCATCTGCCTGTACTGCTCCTTAGATGTCGATAAATAAAATTCAGCTGTAACTCTACAGCAAGAGTTGGAGTCATTTCTCAAAATCTCTCAAGATCCTCACATACTCACCACCACAAAGTGCAGCCAGAATTTCAGAACAGATCAGCTCAAGAGTTGGAGCTTTTTTGAAATCTACCTGCTCATTTCAGTGCTTACCTGGAAGCAGTTCTAAAAATCAGATCCCGGTGATAAATGAGAAGCATTTCTGAAAATATGACTGGTGAATATAACTGGAGGCCAGAGCTAACATAACTTGCACCTGATCCCACACCCCACATCCCAGCTGATGCCCCATTGCTGGGGCAAGGAAGAACTTCTGGGGCTTCTCCTCTTTTTACTGAAGTTTTCTACAGACTAGCAGAGAATGGTTACAGCGTGCAGGGGAAACAAGAGCCTTGGCCACATGGCCCTGCAGGCAACTTCCAATCTTTTCCTAAGATTTTGAGCCCTGTGTTTCCCTGTCCATCTCACTCAGTAGAAAGCAGACCTAGAGTGCGTGGATTGAAGCAGAGAGTGATCCAATATCAATAAGCTAAGCAGCCCTCCATGTAGGAGAAGGCAGCAGACAGTTTATTTTTGCAGCCTCCCACAGCCCTTCATGTATGAAGGTGTAGCTGTAAAAATCCAAACCACTTCAGCAAGAAGTCTAATTGTTGTCAAAATCAGGATACAGAGAGCCTGAAATTACCCAGCTCAGGCAAATGAAAGCAAACAGGAATTGGAATAGTTCATTTTCCACAGGCAGACAAAAAGACTGAAATGAAATTAACCTTAAAGTTTTGTTACAGGCGGCAGGATAATGAGTCCTTTGCTGCTTAAATGAACTGAGTGTTCTCACAGATAAAGTCTCCTTCTCAGAGCCACACAACTCTCCTCGTAGTCATTATTCTCTTCTACCCACCTTCTGAGATGTTTCATACGTGAGGAAAAGCAGAATATCTTGACGTGTATGAGATGAGGATTTTACCTTGTGGGCTTACAACTAGTACTTGTAAAAACCTGAACTTCTGCCCTTGAAATTCTTTGTTTGTCAGTCAAATAGAGATTGCATGAGGAGCACAACAAAAGCAGTCCCATAGCCATTGTCCACAAAGCATTATCCTGGAACAGAAGGACTATCTCCACTGAGGAGAAGGCAATTATTTTCAAGCACACTGTGTCTTGATTTCTATAGTAAAATTGCCAACGGGTGGCATCAATGTGGACTTGACTGCACCCACATCCCATCTTTTACATACGCTGTTCAGCTGCCGTCAGGAGGATTCCTTTTGGGTGATACAACATTATCATAGACAAATCAGACCTTCTTCATGTGAAATTCACATAAATCAGTCACATCTTTTCATGATTTCTTTCACATGTAGGGAATCCTGCCCTTTAAAAAAATTAAGTGCTATTGTCCTACATGCTTTTCGTTACGTAGCTGTCAGAGAATGTTGGTAAAATACCACACTGGCTCTTACATCAATGTATCTCTATAGATGTGCCTCACATTTTACAGTTCTTTTTCCTCAAAAATACACTGTCCAAATATTAATTGTTAGTATATAGGAAGACTCCATCTGCATAAAAACAGCTTTGAATTTTCACAGTACTGAAGGTAGAGGACAAAAGTGCTAATAGAGGACATGTTCTTGCATGTATGGAAATATTTGGCAAAAATACACTTGTGAAAAATGCTTACTGGCTCAAAACTGTTTTTCATAGTGTAAAAAAGAGAGCACCTGAAAACAGGCCTGCAAAAAGATGTTCACAAACAAAGAAAATCTGACTGAAAACCATCATTTCAGGATCTGAGATCAGTACTGGATAACAAAATTTTCTCAAAAGCGCAGAGCAATGCTTTGCCCAGAAATCAGTACAGATGTAAAATACAGTTTTGCAAATCATCCCAATTCAATGTGAATGTCCTTCTGGCTTAATCAGTCTGAGGAAATGATTTCTCATTTGCCAAAACAGCAAGGCTAAAATTGTTCCAAAATGTGCAGTTATACATGTATTTGAACAACCTGCAGAATAATTAGCTGTTAGTAGACCATTCTCGTAGGGCTGGAAATGGATGGTCCAGACTCAAAGAGAAGATTTTAGTAACCTAAACCTGGTCCTGCATCTGTGAGATCCAATAGCTTTTTGATAAGCATGTTATTCTTCAGTCACATTTTTGAGAAGTTGCATTACTACTGAGCCCTTAGCAAAAACATTTCCTTCATTATTTAAGTGCTAAGTAGTCTTTTATTATTCATTGAGAGTCTTCAAATAGTTTTATTTTTGCAAGTACCTGCTTGCTTTGAAATATGCTTCTTCCTTTGTTTTGCCAATATATTCAGTACCTGTGGGTTTTCTGTGCTTGTCTGGGAAAGTTTTCATACAGCAGGCGTTTGGCTGGTTTAGATGCTTTATTGCTTTTCTTCAGTGCCCCTATATATATTTCATTTTATTCTGCAATATCTCTCATTCTAACCAAATCTGTAAGTCAGAAGTTTAAGTGCATTTCTAGGAAACTTTATATATATATCCCCAACTTGTTGCTCCTTGCTTTCAATTAAGATAAGAAATATTTTCTGTTGTTGGTATTGGTTTATATTTCTGAAATTGTTCCAATTTTTATTTAAGGTTTTGACACTTTTCTGAAACACCAGTTGAAGTCTCACACCATTCCAGAAAGAAATGAAGGCTATAAAGTAGAAATAACTTGCCCAAATCAGATCGGATTTGAGGTTAGATACCCTGGTTTCAATCCCACCCCACTGAAGCCTGCAGATGATCTGCCATTGATTTCCTCTGGCATTTGACCAGGCTCTGCATCGTCTGTCTCTCCTTGCTCTGATTTCATTGCTGTAATCTTGCTAGAGGTTATGAACTTCATTCGTTTCTATCACTGCAGTTTGTGAATGTCTGTGTTACAAGATTCTTCAATTACTAGGTTTAAAAAAAAATAAAAATTAAAATGATGATTGCATGGATGGAAACAACCCCGGCATAAATGGGGAGTACTGCGAGCACATCATGTAATGTAGGAGAGCAAATTTGCACTGATAGCTGAGGGCTGCTGAATCTTTCACATTGCTTGTTTCTATGAGACTGATCCTGCATCTGAGTGCCAAACTATTCTTACAAGTATATGTTTAAAACTTTTGCCCTTGTTATTATTTGACTGTTTTTCTTGAATATTAATTCACTATATTGAATACCTTACCCAAGTAAGTTACCCAAGTTCCTTGTCTACAGTTTATGTTGGAGTAATCTAGAGAAGAGATTCCCTGTTTGAAATGTCACGTGCCAACTCTTTTGATTGAGCACATAGTTTTCTTGGCATTACCTACTATAACTATTATACCAGTATTTCTAGTTTAAAAGCTCAACATTCAGGGTTTTTTTAGCTAAGAATTTCTGAGTCAATTTATGAAGCATGTCAAAATATGAGCTTTCAGTACGCACTCTTGCTAATAAGTTCAGTGGTTAAAGTTTCAATTCTGAGCAACTATTATAGCTGGCAAGTTTTAAACAATGTCTAACAGTATAAGTGTTAATATACACAGAGAAGTTTCACAGGTATTTAATTGAGATGATGGATTTCCACACCAGTACTATGACAAAAGACAAATTTTGCAATAGATCTCTTTGCAGAACGAGTTATAGAACCATAGCAAAAACATAACTAAATATTTTGATATCACAGAAATATGATTAGCATGATTTGATTTCTCTCTTCTGTCTAAAACAAAGCATAACGAAGTTAACAGAAGCTAAAAGCTTTACACAGCTCTATTTTGAGGAACTTATAGTGGTAATATTAAATCAAATTTTTCAGAGTGGTTCTTAGGATTGGAAAAAATGTATATTTCTATGAGCAAGACAGGAGATGGGAAAGAAGGATGTTCTGTAAACATTTGCTACAAGGTCAGTAAAAGCTTTATATGTATTTCATACTTATTTTGTAACCTCCTTGAGGATCAGACTGCTGCTTAGTTGTATGCTTTTACCGTGTTTGGAATACTGAAAGAATATTAAGGAATATTGTCACACAACCAGCTATTATTAACAATAATAAAAAGCAAAACTAAATTTGATTCATATGATTTGCCAATCTGACATCTTTGCTGTCGGTAAATATTCATGCAGTCAAGCTTCACTACCACTGATATTCAAAACATTGATTTTCACCTTTGGATTCTGAGATATTCAGCAAACAAACAAAAGAAAACACATTTAAGTTTGATTGTTGTTATTTTCATTGACATGGTTGATTACCTAAGTCACTCTGAGAGTAGAAACAATGCATGTGACTTTATGTAATTAACACAAGGCTAGAAAACAGTAAATGTTTGCAACACCTCTTTGTAAGCTACTCCAATACAGAAAAGATTTCTGGAAAAAATTCTTAACTGTTAAGAAAAATACAAAATGCAGACCCCACTTAAACCCTTTTGTTCACTCATCTCTCTCTGGATTACGAGAAACACTGGTAGAAGTGGCCATAAAGCAGTCAATCACTCTTAATTTGCTTCAAATTTTTGAAACAACAGGGTTTCTCCAGGTTGTTTAATAAAGACTGAACTCCCTAAGGACCCTTCATCTCACCCTTGCAATTGGGAGGGGCTAGAAACCACTAAGGCTGTCTGAAAAGAGGCAGCTGCTGGCATCACATAACCTTCCATGACCAGCTGGTCCCATTATGCAAACAAGAGTTCCCCTGGAAAAGCAATCCAATAGGCTCCAGGCTGTACGGTTGTATTTCAGCTGGTAGCTTTGAGTGGGAAAAAAAAAAAAAAGCTACTGAAAAGAAAAGGTGCTGTGTATAAGTAGCTCTCACCCATGCTCTTTCTAGTGTTGCTGAGTGAATGTTTCTTCGACCTTTCAGTTGAAAAGAAGGGTGCTAATTATAGGCATCAAAGGGTTGTCCCACTCTAGTTGCAAAGTCAGGATGGACTGAATGCCAGTCTGAGGAGTGAGCCACCTTTGGAACTCCTCAATTATAACTACAGTTACAGTGATTTCTTTATATGCTCATGAGAAATATCTTGAACCTCTTTCTCTCCTGTCAGGCTCTTTCACAACCACTTGCAAGAAGTGCAAATGTGTGGTGATAGGCCTTTCTTCAGAAGCACCAAACTCCAAACAAGACAATGATTTAAAGGCACTATTGTAGCGGGGGCAATAAGACACCCAAAGATTCCTTTTCGCTATGTCTGTCATTAATTATGCAAATACTAAAATTAATGATGTCAGTAAGCAGGGTGTTGTTGTCTGAAGGAAAATCTCAGACATATATGAAAAGGAAAAGCAAGATGCAGAAGAGATCTTCACTCACTGTACAAGACTTTTTCCTGCCTAGAATAGTCTCATTTTGTAAATGATATTACCCTAAAAATCCCATAACCCCACAAGTGGAAGGATTGCCAGAGCTGCCTGAGAGAAGCATTCAGGCAATCCCCAGTGACTTCAACAGACCTGTCTGCAAATCCCTCATCAGAATCATTTTGTACGAAAAGGGTACAAAACCAAAAAGCAAATTCTTTAAACAAAGTATGCCTAATGGAGATAAGCTTTTGCCTCTCAGTGACTTGCCATATACTGCTCAGTAAAGCTGTGCTCATAATGCAGAAGAGAACTCATTCTACCATTTCAGTGCTATCAACATGCATTTTTACCTCTCCTTGTTCTGATCAGTGAAGGTGTTTTGTTTGTTTATGCAGCACAACAGGCAAGTGGCACCACACAGAAAAGCAAAATAGAATAAAAAGATCAAGATTCCTGCTTCAGCCTTCAGATCAAGACTCAAGAACCACTGGAGCACTACCCTCTGGCTCTCCCAGGGCATCAATTCAAATTCTGTTCACATTTAAGCATCCAAAACAAGGCTGAGTTTGTGTATACTGAGCGTGTATCTAACACTAAGTTTTGCATAAAAACATTTTACTAACTATTCTATTCTGAAAACAACCAGGTTTGTTGTAACAAACACATTTCTTGGACATGATATAGTAATTTTCCATTCTTTCATATGAGAAATAGTTACTCAGATTCAAAATAAAGCCTTCACAAATATATGAACCTATTTCCTTTTTCTTTCTTCCATTATCATCATTCATAAGTCATTATGTAACAGATGCTGCTCCCTTTAACTCTGGACTAGGATGTTTTTCACTTTCACAACAATTTTTTAGATTCTGAAAATGCTGAAGTAGGTGATTTTAAACCTCCTACTTACTTTCAAAGTTGCTGAGGCTGCAGAATCAATCTCTGCAATGGTTGTCTTCTGTAGGTCTCTCATACATCAGTAAAATAGATATACAGTTTTCTCTTACTCTGTTGTGTTTTGAATTAAGGTGGAAATCAGACTTTCTTTAAGATTTAAAGACATATAAAGATTTTTTTCAACATGCTGTCAAAGGTAAGAAATGATACAATCTTAATGGTTTTAAGAAAAGCCTTTTAGTGAATTAAAATTTAAGGGATAATTAAAAAAAAATACAAAGTGCTCACCGGCAGCACAACTAGAGATTATGCCACTGCTGAAGATATACTATAGCATAATAAGATAGCAAGAAGAAATCTTGTCTACTTCATAAACTGAATGAGAACCTGAAATCACAGTCAGTGAGTGAGAGGGGGGCTCAACCATTTAGCATTTGATTCTCTGATGTTTTTGAGAGAAACTGCTTGAGCCTCCTTCTCCTTTCAAGCCAGTCAGAGGTTTCATGCCACAAAAACGTTTCTGCAGGTCTATTTTGCAAAATTTTGTGTGGACCAAAATAATGAAAGCAGGAAATGACAAAATAAAATCTTAATGGAGACTGTTGCAAGGCCATTAAAAGAAATGGACGGAAACATTTTGCTGGAAAATGGAGGTGCATAAAGTAGCTGTGAAAATTTTTGTCTTCTGGTAAAACATACAGTTGTTGCTGACAATAAAACTAACGCCAAAATTGTTCCCTTTCAGCCTTCAATACATTTCATCTTTGGTTTCCAAAACCTAAAAATATCCTCTCAATTTTAAAAGCTTGCTAAGGAATCTCTCTCTTTTCTCTTTCCCGTGGAGGAAAAAAAAAAAAAAGAAAAAAAAGAAAGAAAAAGCTTCTGTCAAAACCCAAAATATTTGAAATCTCCAACATTTAGTTTTGAGTGCAACTGCAAAAAACAAAGCCAGCTTCCTTGTGAACCCTTCTGAGCTCCTGATTCTCTGCCTCCTGTACTTGGTGCAAAAAATATGGCTTCATGGGATTTCCTGGGAAATTTGCCTCTGGCATTAGTAGGTGTAAGGTTTCACACTGCACCTCGTTTGCTCCTTTGTTCACAAGCATTTCTGTCCTCCCCACCTTCTTGTCTTTTTCCTCTTATGGCTGTCACAAGGCAGAGAAGGGACCTATTCCTGACTTGTCCTAATTGCTCACAGCCTCCATTCATGGTCAAAGAGAAGAATCATAGAATCTTTAGAGTCGGAAGGGACCTTTAAAGGTCATCTTGTCCAACTCCTCTGCAAAGAACGCCAACAGAAACACTCTCTCCCCATGCCCATTTGATACTGGGCAGTAGGTGGGGCAGAGCATGTTTGTGCCGTGTCATGCATGAAGCAGAAGCGCGGTGCAGCCAGCAGGGCCAGCAGGGCAGCCTTTGAAAATCTGAGACACCGTGAGTCCGGAGTCCTGGTGATAATGAAAGCCCTCACTCAGCCTCCAAGTAGAGAGTTTGGGTTAACACAGGCATGTCCAATGCATGGGCCACATAGCTTGCGATGCAACCCACCCCCTGACACCAGGCCTTCATGGTGGTGGTTCTTCTCCACTGAGTGGCCATGCCCAGCCCCTTGGTGCCAACCAAACATCAGCGTGCTGTTAACACCATCTGGGCTGGAACAAGAGCACGGGGTGCAGTGCAGTGC
The DNA here is from genome assembly GCF_987193195.1 of Phasianus colchicus. Classification (NCBI taxonomy): domain Eukaryota; kingdom Metazoa; phylum Chordata; class Aves; order Galliformes; family Phasianidae; genus Phasianus; species Phasianus colchicus. The sequence goes on from NC_143436.1 coordinate 47,289,196, forward strand.
CAGCTCAAGTGATGGCAAATAAGTCTCTGGATTTTGGTACACTCACTAAACACAGTCCTATGAACAGCAAAAAATATTCAGCTGTTTTAATAAAGGAATTTGAGAATAGGTTTCAAGACAGTAAAAAAAAATCATCTTTTTTTTTTGTTTGTTTGTTTATTTGAGGGTCCATTTTCATTTGACAGAATTACATTATTTGCACATTTTCAAATGGAATGTATAGAATTGCAATCCAAAATCTGATCATGTCTCTTTATCAGACCTTTATAAACCCTTTCTTACCAGAGAGAAATACTTCATTGCTTTTGGAGCCACCTACATTTATTTGGCCCAAGACAATTCCTCTTTGCTCAGTGAGGCCCAGGCAAGCCAAAAGGTAGGGCACCCATGGATTAACATTCACCAGAGGTACTGCCCTTCACTTCATCCTCTATTAGAAGATCTTTATAGAGGATAGCGGTGTCAACATCCATGATATATTGAGGTGTCATGCTTTGAGGTGGGAAGCACCATTTTTTAAAAGTAGCCTGGAAGGAAAACAGCAGTCTTACATTGAAGAGGACAACTGCCTTCTAATCTCAGTCTCTATGCTGAGCTGATGAGCCAACAGACAATGAAGCAAAGGAAAATATTTCTCTAATAGGTCAATTATTTCTGGGTTGTCTTTCCCAATATTTCTCAAAGCTTCTCTTGAAGCCTCAGTCACAGTGCAGCAGTCAGGTCCTGGAAACAGCTGAATCTCCATCCAGTCTATTTATAGTGTGACATTAATTTTCCAAGGCAGTTTAATTTTTTTTTAATTCTATAGGAAACATAGTGCTTATATCCAGAAGAATCTCATAAGTGAGCAAAAATATTTTCCAAATATGTTATTTTAATTGCTCTATTTCTGTTTGCCTTAAAGTCATACCCAAGTTTTACTTGTGGAAGTATTGCTCTCCATTGTTCTCTGTGTTTCCTTAATTTCATTTTCTTGCTGAGAGTTGATTATGTGCTTCTGCAGGGAGGGTATTTTAGAAATATATTCCTTGATGACAGGAAAAAATCACATTGTTTGCTTGCCTTTTTATCCACAAATAGTGGATAAAAAGCTTACAGTCTTTGTTTGAATAGAGTCCTGATGACATCAGTAACTGATGTGCTAAAACGTAAAATTGAAAGTCCTATATTTTATAAGTCTGTCTAATCTGAGCACACTACAATGTAGTGAAAGAAATCCAGCGTTGAGATAGAAACTTGATGCTGAAGTCTTAAATCTGCATGATTGGTTTCAAGCATAAGCCTAGTTCATTCAGGAACTACTCGTTACTTGAAGGGATACCCAGGAACAACTCTTTTGATTTGTATCCAAGTGTGTCAATATGCAGTCCATCATTTAAGGTCCCAAAATAAAATATTCTATTTTGATCAGGATAGGCAATTTTTGATGCTTTTGAAAAAGAGAACAGTTATGTAAATCTTCATGAAGTATTTCTCTATCTTCCCAGAAAGAGACCCTTTCTGATTTTGGGCAAGGAATTTAGACTAAAACATTAATAGGTGGTCACTATTTGATTGTTATCCATGAAAAGGACATGTAATGTGAATTCCTGGGGGCAGATTTGCATGCATAGATGCAGCTGTGTATTAGACCTATGGCTTGAACTCACTCATTTCAATAAAATCATACCCTTAAAAAATCAGGCTCTGGGTACTTTGAGCAGCTTGTGGAAATGGTTGTTGAGTGCCATTGAGACATACCCTTTCTGTATGACTGACCCACTGCATCAGCCAAGAACCTGAGCTTCTAGACCATCAACAGATGCTTGTTAACAGGAATTCTTTTATGAAATGCCCTGTAAAACAAATTTAACTGACGTGTTCAAGGTTTTAAAAATCTGTTTTAATGGCATGAACACTTGGAGTTATTTTAAAAATATTTCCCTTTCAAAGTAATTTATTAAAATATATGCAGGCTGATAGAAGTCCTGTCCAAACAGACATTCACACTGAGATGACTAACACCTGAAGCAAAAGTTTTCCATAGAGAAATGGTGACCTTATAAATGAATTTCAGTGACGCAAATGATATCACTATGCTCCTGCTAGGACTAGGTTGCATCATTTTCTCAGCAAGGTCTAGTCTAATTTATTTTCTGCCTTCCTGCCTGCTTGTACTTCATATCTGTGTTATATTGGCTTATGTAGTTTTGTGGCATATCGTCGTTCATAATCAAAAAAGGTGGAAGTTCTAAGATCAAAATGGCTTGATCAAATACAAATTTACCTTCTGAATTTAGCTCTACACAGCACCAGAGGAAGAGAAGTCATTCACTTCCCAGACAGAACCTTGTGTACAGCCTGTGAGTGCCTGTCAGGATCAGAGAAGGAAAACATAAGAGCACTTTAATTCTCTACAACGATGATTGAAAAGTTAGGGAACATATTGTATGACTAAACTGAGACCACTTAAAAGTGGAAATGATCTTCACATGTAGTTCTAACCTTAGCTCTCTTCTAAAAACCAGGCTTTCAGTCCTCCTCTCTTGCATCTTTTTATCTGTTTTACAAAATCTGCTAGGAGCATCTTTAGAAATAAAGCAGAGGATACAAAGACTGCCAGTACAGGAATTAGACTGGTTTCCCATCCAGAGGAATTATGAATCTTTTGAAGGCAAATATGAAAAGCTTGTTGCTCAAAATCAGTGGCAGAGCAGAAAGTGTAGCCATTCCTAGATGACTGCAGTATCACAAAATAATTCAAGACAATCCTTCTCCAAAGAATTTGCTTTCCTTAAACCCAGTAAACACCATTACTAAAATGGCCCAGATAGCAAAGAATGCATTGTAAATTGAATTCCTAGAATTGCTATTATAACCTGCGCTGAAGAAAGAAATAAAGATTTTTGAATGATTTACTGGGCTTTGCTGTTTTCTTGAGTGGTGTAAGACATACCTGTCAGGTATGTGCTGACTAGCAACAGATGAACAAAAGTAGCTATGTAGAGCCTTTTGTAAGACAGTAACTGAGGCAAAGTGCATAATATTGTCAGTTTTCTTTTTCTTCAAAAGACCTGGAATCACCAGCTGTCTTATTTCCTATTGTATCGCAGAGCATCACGCTATTCTTTTTAAAAGAGGGGAAAAAAAACACCAATGAAACAGTGGATGGATGCCACATTAGTTTTGTAAGCATTCAGCATTTTCTTTGTGAGCCATGTTGGTCAGCTGTAATTTACCACCAAGTCACCCAACTTGCACTGTGCTTGTTTTCCAGCTGAATCCAGGTGTGAGTTCTTCTAGCATGAATACTGACAGATGAGTGTAAAAAAATTCCTTGCTGAGAACACTTGCACCTGCCACTGCATTACTTGGCACTGGGATTTCATTTTCTGAAAACACTCAGGAAGACTTGGACAGTGAATTTCCACTGCAGGCAAACATAAAGAAACAAGTGTGAATTCAGAGAAGCTTCACTTCCCATTGTGAATGGGAATGTTCCCCAAATGTTCACATCTCCAGTGAACATTTCAGCCCCAGCACATGATGTCCTCAGGGTCTTGAATTTCATAGGAAGGGTGAGACACTACAATGTGTGGCAAAAATAGTTAGAACATATTTTAACACCCAGGTGACCACAGACCCAAACCAAATGGATACCTTGCTTGAGTTATTTGAAATGTGAACAAAACAGCTATCCTTGCTATTCACTGTGGGCCCACTATGTGAAAAAGGAACGGTCTTTACCGAGACTTTCAGAGGTAAGGCCAAGATTGAGTTTATAATGGAAAACAAGTTTCGACCTTAGCTATGCAGAGCCAGTAGCCTCTCCATAATACAACTGTCAGTTCAATTTTTGTCAGAGATATAAACATGGAATTGAAATAAGTGTTAGACTAGGATTTGGATGAAAGTTTTAATCAGATGAGCACCTGCACTCCAAGTCTTATTAAATTGCTGAGACTGAAATTGTGTGTGAAACATTGCCATCCAGTGGCTTCTTGTAAAAATTCAAGTCTTTGTGGAAGAGAAAAATGTTCAGGATTACGGCATTCCTTCTTTTCCGTTTTGTGAAACCACAGTGGTGTCTGCATTAGATCCACAATTACAGCCACAAAGCTCAAACACCAAGGGTCTTCAGTTCTTTCAAGCTTTATGCTTTTTAAATCAACATTACTTTCTAATACCGTTGATGTTATAGTATTGGCATTTAGGTCTCAGAAAAAAAGAATTTTCTCTTGTGAAATTGTGGAGTATGCCTCAGGAGAGGAGTTTGCAGCTGAGGGGTGAAAGTCCAAAGGAGTCAAGTGACAAGCCAAAGGCACCCAGCTCGTTCCCCTTCCTGCTAGCCCAGTGCCTGGGGTCCCTGGGGCTGCCTCCTTCCCCAGAGCTCCATGACTGTTGGCTTTTTTCCCTCTGATGGGGGACTGAGAACTCTAAAAGTTCCAAACACCTCTCCTGGTAACTAATTATTTTGCATTACCACAGGACATTTAGAGCACAGGTAGATATAGTGAGTTCCTTCTGCCACCCTGTCACTCACTGAGCTGGAGGGAACTGCATTTGATTTTCATTTCCAATAAATCCTCTGTCCCTCTGCAGACCTACCGTGGGATTTTCAGATGGCCAGGGGGAGTTAGAGCCACAGCAGCAAAGATTCAACTGAGGGCTTAATTTCCTTGGAGAACACTAACAGTTTTTAATAAAAGCATCAGCAGCAGTAGTCATCCTTGCAATGGAGGTGTTAATCCATAGGAAATAAGATTGAGAACAGCTGTATAAGTTATTACTGTGACTTAGGTCCTTTGAGTCATGGCCCATGCTGGGTGGAAATTAAGAAGCCCTGCTCCTCTTCCAGTTCCTTAAGCTGCCTAGTTCTACTTTTTTCTCACCAAGTTCACCAGGTTGTGTTCTCTCATCTTACACAGAGAGTACCAAGCTGCTGCATCTGGAATCCCATGACAACAAAGTCTTTATTCGTGTTAAGAGAAACTGTTGCCCACAGCTGCAATCATTATCTCACCAAGCTGCAAAGAAGTCCACGTAGTGTAAGACTGAAGTTTGTTCCGCAGGTTTGGAGAGGAGTTCCAGCATTTGGACTGGTTGGTACACATCCTAAAGGACGTAAGACCTTTGAGGATAAATATTTGCTCTTTTTGTGGTATCTGGTTGGATTATAAATGACAGCTATGGTAAAGGTCACACTTACTACTAAAGAATAAAGGGTTAGCACAAAAATGAATTTTATTTTCTGAAAAATAAAAGTAACTATTAGATTGCTAAAGCCAGGAAAATAAAATAAAGATGTTAAAAGTTTTGAAACGGTTTTGTACTCTCAAACTCTTTTAAGTTTCTCCTTCTGGAGATCTGCCCTAGCTAACTAAACTCAGAGGCAGTCTGATAGTCCTATTAAATGTTATCTTTGTGGAATCAATCAAAAGAATGCTACATAACGCATATCTCTGGAACTGATTCACAAATTATTACCCTGTCTGATAAGTATACCTTATAGATTATTCACCTACATATCTGAAGAGTCAAATTCACCAAACAGTAACCCATCCCCTAAATTCTACCCAAAAGAAGAGGAATCCAGGAGTCTCACTGTAAATCTCCAGAACATCAAAGGATTATAGTACTTAAACAAATCATCAGAACCTTTCTAGGCTCTCCGCTTTCTTTGCTTTGCTAATTAACTTTTCTGTAACTCATTGTATTACCTTGCTGCAACTAGGAGCTGGCACACTAATCCATCTGCAAGGTGACCCCTGTTGTGTGCTGTGCTGATTGGGATATTGATATGCTGCTGTGGGCTACAAGACATATCTGTTTCTGTCCCTTGTCTGTCATTTGTAGATACAAAGGGAAGAATGGCTCAGAGTCTAACAAGAGAAGTTGATCCTACCATATCTCTAGACTAATGCAGGGAACAATAAGACTGGGATAACTATCCTCAGTTAGACATTATGGTGATTGGCTTCGTTACCGTGTCTATGATTGATCTGTGCTTTGAGAGACTAACTCAAATCAAACCACTAAACAGATATAGCCTTTGTGATTGTTAATTTTAAGGCAGGATTCAGTGCTTTTTAGCTCCCGGGCTTATCTTTGCTCTCTCTGCATTTGAATCTATATAATCAAAGTCCCTTTGGGAGCTCCGACTTACTGCAGTCAAACTCTCCGCAGTTATGGAGGCCAATAGAAACGATCAACGCTTCTCCTTAAGTCCCCTAGACATATTGTTGATTATCACTATAAATATTTTTCAGAAGGATTTACTCTGCTCTTAAAAAAGGCAGGTGTTGAAGTTATTAGAAGTACGTTAAAAGTTTGCCAGTTAATACCAGCCTAGAGGTCTGTTTACCAATGATAACACGAAAAAAATAAGAAAAAAAAAAGTTCTCTGGGAATTAGGATTTGTCAGTTATTTCAGAAAGTTTGGGATCATTTTGGGGAAAACCAATTTTTAGAAGAGGAAGCTGTGTTAAAGTACCATTTCAGTAATCATACTCTCTAAATCCAAAATGTAGGAAACCTTTCTTGCATGAAATAGTGTTTCAGTTTCTAGAGATATCTTTTAAAGAGTCAGTCAAGTTTATAGAGTTTGGTTGCGTTGGGATCCCCAGGTGACAGCAGAAGTGTGGACAAGTGCCTTTAAACAGTCAGTTTTCACCTGCACAGTAAGCTGGTGAAGCACTATTTCCAGCACTCCATACAAAATAGGCACCTAAACCTCTTCCTTGCTCATACAACACACAGCATGCTCTCATGCCTGCCAGAGAAACGGGAGTAATAACAGATCTGACATCCTGTTTGCCATTACATATAAATCATTCCCATATATATTATGCCCCCATCAAAATTACTGCATATTTTTCTATTTTTCTGTCCCCAGTTCAAAAAAAAAAAAAAAAAAAAAAAAAAGTGGTTTTGAGTTTTCCAGCAGTCTTCTGAGCAGCCCAAATTTTGTAACCAAATGAGGGACAGAGTTAAAAGGCAAAGAGATGTAAATTAATTGTCTGGAAAGTTCCTAGGTGAGTTTTTGAGTGCAGATTTCCAAGAATGTGCTCTTTTACAGAAAGAAGCAATTTTTTTGCTGAGAGCAGCGAGTGTTGCTGATTTACTGAAGTTTATATTGGCTAGCTGCCTGGTTACAGTTCCAAGCACAGAATTATTTGCCTTCCAAGCCGCCAGCATTAAGTCCTTCAGCTCATCTCTATTTACTTCAGACACAGCCCAGGAGGTAGGAAAATTGATGCAGGCTTTCAAAAAGGGGTCAGGCTATAGACACACTGAGGATACAATGGTTACACTCACAGTGGTCTCAATTTTCACAAGTCTGTTCCAGATCTTGTAAGCCCATGTCCCTGTCCTGTGAAAGCAGACATAGAGTACTGCTGTGCCTTGGAGAGGAGCAGGGTGTCATGTAAGCAGCTTTGTGTAAGATGGTTCAAAAAGTATTTACAGTCACCAAGGATATTAAAACATGAAGGTATTCCTGCACACAGTGCAGCAGCCCATGTCAGCATGAGGACCTGATAACACCATGCATTGATGCAGCTTGAGGAGGATTTTATTGCAGAGGTAACCCTGCAGTTCTTCCTGGCATTCCTGCTGTAGGTTTGGACAGGACCTGATGGCATTCAGTGCAGCTTACTGTTATGAAAAGAAATTCATTTCCATAACCTACTCTGAAAAATGTTGGAACAAGATATAACATCCCTCAACAGCCTGTTCCAGAACATTAAAATATTTATTTTCCTAAATATTTAGCCAAAGTAATGTTTGCTAAGACTTCAGCTGCTATTTTCCTGGATCTGTGCTGTTGAGCAGAGAGAATGATGGGTCACTGTCCTCTTATAACAATCTTCTAAATTTTACAGGGTTGAAAGGCTATCAGCTTTACCTGTCCCCGGTCACAGTTATCTCTTTTCTGGAGATGACAAATCCTCCCTTCTTCATTCTCACAGATAATGTTTTTTAACACCTTTCATTATTTTCACTGCTCTTTTTTGGAATGTCTTCCTTTCAAAGTGTGGCATTCTGACCTCTCCAAATGCTGTCACACCAGCACCACAAAGAGTAAATTCTTCTAAGTTCCATGACATTCTTGTTAATGCATCCCAGAGGGAGATTGATTTGCAGTGCAACAGTATGTTACTTGCTGATTTTTTTTTCAGTTTATGATCCCCACTCCCCATTCTGCAATTCTGCTATCATGCCAGGCATTGACTATTTTGTGCTTGATTTCATATTATTATCATCCTATACATTTCTTTCTACTAATCTTCATTTTGTTCACCTTAGAACCTCAGTTTCTTCAGCCAGACTGGCTCTTTAGCTGGTACAAAGCCACTAATTGCAGTTGCAGCTACTGTTAGTCTCTACTTAGTAGAGACTGTGCTGGTAAGCAAGTGTCCCAGCACAGCTGGACCAGTACTGGAGAGGAGCTCTCCACAATTAAGGTTCTTGGATTCCTGGAGGCTTAAGTCCCCACAGAAACATAGCAGTAATATCAGAGATGCAATGCATTTTATCCAGTATATTAGTTTCCTTTTGTTATACCTCTAACAGAGAAAAAAAAAATATCTTCTGATTGCTCAAGTGCTTTGATCTTTCAGGTATTAGCATCTGCCTGCTAACAAAGGGCCGGGTCCCATGCACACTCAGTAGGTCACAGCTGAACCAATCCCTTTCAACTGGCAGCCTTCTGAAAGCAGTTCACACACTAATGCATGGTAATGTCATAATCCAGGAATGTCTTTGTAACCTACTGCACCTGCCAGCTCTTGAAAGCAGTTTGTTGAACTCATGTGGTAGAATGGGCTGCTTTTAAAATACAACTGTTGTTAAGAAGTGTAGTTACCAAATTACACTTAATGTACAATGCCTTTTAAAAGGGTTTAAAACAGCAGATGCATATATTAAAAATAATACCTATGCCTACATTCAGCTGATCTTAGGACTCTAGGAGAATGGAACTTCCATCAAAGAACAATAGCAGAGAAAAGACATTCTTAGACCTGGTGAAGAGAGAGGTAATAATTAATATTAAAATAATAGATTGGAAATGGCATAGATTACCGTCACAGTGGCCAAGCAGTGCTGCTTTATAAGATGCTTGCATATACATCATGCCATGGCAGATGCCATGAATATCCACAGGGTCTAAGAGAATGTTCACTTTTTCCACTCCAAAGAAGTAATGACACCTTGGTCTTTATTACATTTGAACTGTGCTCACTTAAGACCAAAGGCAAGTCTTTTTCCTCTTCTGCCTCATTTTATCTTCTTTATATGATCTGTGATAATGGATACCTTCCGTCATGTTCTGTATGTGAGTATCCGAAAAATATGTGCTCAACCAAGTGGGTAAAGCATTTTGTGAAGATAATTTATGAATAAAAATTATGCATATGTTTCCTTTCATTTGTAAAACGTGCCACAATTTAGTCTTTTGACTGTGTGTTCTACACTGGCCTGAGGTTCTACAACTGAAAATCCATCCAGAACAGCATTTTACTTTATTACAGAGAACATCCTGGGTTTAAGCAGAGGGATTCCTAACACTGTTTCTATTCCTCTACTTCCTTTTACTCACTGTCCAGAATAGACAGTACTGTATCTGGTTTACTTTTCATTTTATATAGCCTGTTATGGAGTCTGATTCTTGTTTGGACTGTAGACTGAACTGTCTATAGCTGACAGCAACTGAAATACTACTGAAGATAAAGGAGAATGCCTACTTTTAGACCAGCCAGAAGTTTGATACACTCCATGAAATGGGGGCTCAGACTCTTCTTGATATGCATGCTCTGCACACATACCATCACTGCTTCTAGTTAGAATGTGTAATGAGAATGGTATGAATTTTGTTTTATGGATCAATTGTTATTAAAAATAATTACACAGCATTAGGCAGCAGCCACTTTCAAAAATGTCATTATCACAACTGCTGGATTCATCTAAAAAAGAATACCATTTACATTATGGGGGAATAGTCTGCAAGCTTTGATTTTTTTATCTTTTTTTTTTTTTTTTTTAACAGAGAAACAAAACAGATGGATTAAAATGCAGTGGCTTGTTGCAAAATTTTCTTAGACAGTTTTGATGACACATCATTAACACCACCAATGGGTGGGAACAGCCTGGTCATTGGTCAGCTCTGGCTGGCAGTGCCCAAATGGGCAATACTCTGGGATCTCCAAAGCTGGCAGATGCTTTCAAAAAAAACATTATGTGAGTTCAAATACACCAAAGAGCTCCCTTGTGCATGGGGAATCTCAGCCTCCAAGATCTCTCTCCCATCACTTTGTGGGAGATCTGCACCCAAAAGTGAGGCATCAGCTAGCTGTGTGCTGGCTCTCAGCCATTGCATTTCGAACTCTGGTACAGCAGCTTAAACTACTCCTTTTGTTCATTTAAAACCATGCAAAAAGATGTATGCAGTCCATGAACCATGTAAGCTATAACATAACTGAACTACACTGCAGGAGCTGCCATGTCAGATTTGCAAGAGAGGTGGCCACAGGCAACACTTCTGAAAGAGCTACAGCAGCTATGTCTTCCACAGCGCTATTATTTCTCTATTGTACTTATTGTACTTTTATGTTGGTGAGGTACAGTGTTGGTGAGGGGAGGCAAAAGCTATAGGATGGATATAACATGAGTAAGTTTAGAAGTGAGCTAAATCACAAAATGCTCTATCTGTAAGGCATTAGCTGTATGTTATGAAACACCTTTTTTCTATGAACCCATGTAGACTCAAACTACATATGTGCAAGATGTAAAGCCATGTCTGAACATAGTGGGATATCAGATGCACCTAAATAAATATTTTTGCTGTGCAAAATAAGTCTATTTGTTGCTGCATATGTGATGGGATATACATTAAATATGAGGATATTGATAGGTATGTACTGTGTGTTAATTTCAAGCAGTAATAGTCTATTGAAGACACTATTGCTCTCTGCAAGTAGAATAAAGTTTGGTTTGGTTTGTTTTCACATTCTCTTTTCTATCTATGATTTGCCTTTCATGCTCTGGCAAAAGATCACCTGTGGATTATTTTATTTTGTCTCATAATGAAATATACTTTATCTCACCTGAGGAGAGAAATGTACACAATGTGCTCTAGAAGCAGACTGAACTGAAATGAAGAGTCTGGATGAAGGTACTGGGAGATGAGGAAAATGGGAGGCAGAAAAAAAAAAAAAAAAACAGTCCTGGAAATTAAGTTGTTTCTGATCATGGAAGAAAGTACACGTTTTGGAGGAGTGTACTGAATAATAAATGTAGTGGACTAGGACTGAAATAAGGCCAGAAGGATTGTCAGTGGAATAATCTTTCCAAATGAAAAATAAGCAAAAAAAATCTAATTCTAAAATTGCAAGCCAAATCTTACTCTTCAAATACAAAAGCAAAACAAAACAAAACATGAAAAACATGTTCATGTCATGGGGAGTTTTAACAGTAGAAAATGGCCATAAAATAAAAAAGAACTAAAACAGGAAATTGAAGAAAATGCATAAGTAAAGCAAAGTTGCTCATGTTCCCCTAGGCATACCCGGGGAATATCAGAAGCACATCTTGTGTGTCTCCCTTAAGCTGGTTCTATTTACTGAAACTGAATCCTCAACGAAAGTAGACTAAGCTGAAATTTTCTTTTCATTGGTATTATTGTACATATTTTTTCAGACAGATTAGTAACATCTCCTCTTTCTCTAGCAGCTGAGCTACATCTATGCAGATTTCTAAAGAAATGTTCATAGAATCATAGAATTACCAAGACTGAAAAAGACCTCCAAGATCATCCAGTCCAACTGTCCACCTAGCACCAATATTTCGCCACTAAACTATGTCATTTAAACTTAGTACAACATCAGAACATTTGTTGAACACCTCCGGAGGCAGTGACTCCATCACCTCCCTGGACAGCTCATTCCAGTGCCTAACCACACTGAATCTCTTCTGGAGCAACTTGAGGCCATTCCCTCTGGTCTTATCACTAGTTACATGGGAGAAGAGGGTAATTCCATATTGCCACAACCTCTTTTCAGGTTGTTGTAGAGAGCTATAAGCTCTTCACTGAGCCTTCTCTTTTCCAGACTGAACAACCTCAGTTCTCTCAGCCACTCCCCATAAGACTTGTGCTCCATCAGTTTCGTTGACCTTCTCTGGACACGCTCCAGGGCATCAATGTCTTTCTTGTAGAGAAAGGCCCAAAACTGAACACAGTACTCGAGGTGCAGCCTCACCAGAACTGAATAAAGGGAGATGATCACTTTGCTGCTCCTGTTGACTGCACTATTTCTAACACAAGCTAGAATGCTATTGACCTTCTTGGCCACCTGGGCACACTGGCCTCTGAAGAGACCTCTAAAGGCCCTTCCTACCTCGAGGCAGATTGACACTTCCTCCAAACTTGGTTTCATCTGCAAACTTGCTGAGGGTGCACTCAATCCCGTCATCCAGTTCAAGTTAATTTTAAGCTAGAAGGATGAAGATTTCAAGTTGGTACCACAGACAGAAGCAATCTCCATCACAAGCCTGTGGCTTCTGATTTCTGCCCAGAATCCTTTGCTGCACAATCCAGCAGGAGCTTGACATGCTGCTTACAGTACATTGTGTCAACACTTCTGTCCTACTGTAGCAGTACCTGCAGCCTCAGGACCTCTTTGTGTTAAGTATTGTTAGGCATATGGAAATTAGATGGTCAGGTGTTTACATCATATGAAATAAAAGATGGGCACAATACAGTGGATGCCCTCCCAGTATTGAGATTTGTAGCAAAGAGCAAAGGCGGGGTTGTTAAAGAAAATATGTTTGAACAAGAGCATTCATGTATCATCATCCCAACAAATTCATTTCTATTACAGTGTGCTGATATACAGGAAAATTTTAAAAAGTTTGAGTGCAGTGATTAAAACAGTCAAGCATGCATCTGCTTGTCTCATATACAGAATTAAACTGAGATAAAATGCAAGGCTCTGTTTTTCCTGTGTTTGTTTCTGTTAGGTCCCTAAAAAGCAGAACTTACCAAGTTCAGTCAGCACGTCCTTTAGATGTCTGATCTCACCTTTCTGCTAAATCTGGAACCTGATCATTCTCAATCTATTTGTAGAAGTAGATATAAAATAGATAAAAATCAGCATCCTTCTAGTAAACTTTGCACAAACACAGTGCAGATACTCCTTGACCCAAAAGAGCGTAAGATGGTCAGGGAGAAAGCATACAGACACATAAGTGCGGATTTAGCTAATACCTTTTAAACCACAAAGCAGGGCTTTCAATTACCTACTCCCTGATAAGCTCAGTGTGCTTTTCACTGCTGTCCCTCCATTTTGCTCTTGTCCTCCATCCTTTTGTAGCCCTGATTAAAGCTGACATCTTTGTTCCCCCAAATTCCCCTCTTCCCTCTGGAAATGTTTACCCAGTGGATTTTGAGGATTTGCTATATTTGTTTTGGATTTCTGTGTGTCTTGGCAGACAAAATTGCTGGCACACTGTTGAACACGATCCAAATGAAAGCTGTTAGCAGAAATCTTGGTGATTTCCCATGTGTATGTACTGTGCAATGTTCGTGCAGCACATATTCAGCATGTCTGTCATGAACACCGACAATACCTGCAAATTTCTTTCTGAAGAGGCAGACACACAATCCCTGATAAACCGCTGCTTTTTTCTTCCCAGATATGATGCTGCCCAGTGCCTGATGCAGGTCAGTGTGAGGACAGGAGTAACACAGAACACTTGGTGACAGCATGGGCTCCAATTCTGCTTTGCAGCCAGACAGACCCAGGGCTTCTCTGCTCAGCACTCTGTGGGTGTACTGCAGCACAGTACTCCCTGGTCACATCACACACAGCATTGTTTTTAGAGAATCCCAGCTGCCTCCTGCCCCTGCTTACTATTCTGGCATGTGAACAGGCTTGCTCAGAGTGGCCTAGTTTGGCCTGGCTTGGGCTGCCTTGCCTCAGCACCCTGTGAGGGCAGCCTGGAACAAGGCCTGCATTCACTGCTGAGCTACGCGGCAGGCCCTGCTCTCAGCTCACAGCCATACAGGCACTAATCAGACTTTGATTAACAAATGCTAACAGCATTCAGCTTCAGAAGCTTCATCCCACTCCCTTGCCGTGGTTACATTTGCAGGGCCGGTTTTTAATCCCTTTTCCTGAGGCTTGCTACCTACACCTCTTGAAGAAGACTGAATGCCCTCTACGCGAAGACCTTTTGATCAGGCTGATGGATGAGGCTCCCAAAGTTGACAGAATAAATCCACTGGCAATACAAACATGGCTAAAAATATGCAGCGGGTTCAAAATTTACTGGTGGGGGCACAGCAAGTAGGCAGCTTCCTCAAAGAAGCTGAAAGCTAAACACACGTTGTGAGAGGAGTTTCCAGACTGACCACAAGATGTCCTCCCTACGCCAACACAAGTCCTGCTAAGGCTGTGCCAAAATGCTGGCTGGAAAGTGGCTTTTGTGCAAAGGCATGAAGTCCTCCCAGCTGGCTTACAGTTGGAGGTAACTTTTCAGTTTGATATTTGTCACAAATCTTTCTGTTTTTCTGTTTTTATTTTCCATGTTGAGTTCACTCAGAATTAATCCACTGTGGGTTTTTGTGTGCTGAAAACTGTGCTACGAGCCAGCAGGCTGCAGGTGCAGCTATCCAGGCTGCACTGTGCTCCTCAGAATGGTTACAGTGCTGTCCTTCACAGTGTGGCATGGCTTTCAGCCTCTAGTTGGGCAAATAGTAAAAAGACAGGAAGAAAACTGTGCACTCGCCATACTAACGTCTGGGTGAAATGCTGATCGTGTTGCTGTAGGGATCAGCTGTAAGGATGAAAACCAATTTCCATTCCTATCCAGAATTCACTGGTTAGGCATGTAGGCTGACTGCCATAGCCTGGGAGATGAAAATTTCCATGTACACCCAGAGGCAGCAGGTGACAGGCAGGAGTAAGAACTCAAAACAAAGAAACACAACTGCTCTGCATGTAGTTATATCACAACCATCAAGTAAAAAAATGACAGCGTGCTTAAAGTCAGCATCAAAGTAGGCCACCATCTGCTTTAACTTCCAGTTTTTCATAGTGAGGAGGTTAAAATTAGCATTCCTTGTCTCAACAACCGGACTCATCTGTCTCAGTAGACTGGTACAAGAAGGTGTGGGAACCATGACAGTCAGTTCTGGATGTGGTCCAACAGAAGTACAGCCCAAATGTATGATGTCCACTAACTGTGTTCTGAGCTATTTTATGTATTCAAACCAAAATAAACAGCAGTTCAGTCTAACATTTTTAGATGATTTCCCACAGCTATGAAAATGCAATCACATTAGATTTAGCTCTAGTGCAAAGTTAATTTGTTGTTACATGACATTCACAGCATTGGCTTTCTTTAAAATAGTTATTTGCATTCAAGGATAGAAAAGGGAAAATAGTTGATACTAACATAGTAAAATATGTCCAGCTGTTTTATAATTTGGGAGTCAAATATCTCACTACCGAGGAAAATGCAGAAACGTGGTTTCATTATCCCAAATTAATCGCAAATTTGAATATAACTTGACAATGTTCCAGCTGTAAAAGTCCAATAATAGCCACACGTACAAAGATGTGAGAGTATCATGGTGAGATAAAAGTGCATCACTTAGTTAACAGGAAGAAAGAAAAGGAAGTTATAAAATCTAAAATTCACCTTCGAAACAAAAGGGTTCAGTCTAACTCCTGCTATGTCAGTATTAAATTCCATATATGATCAACCATAAAGGATAATGAGATTCCTGCATTAATGCTTTTCAAAATACTGGTAGAGAAGAGCCTTACGACTTGACATGGCCTGTGGAAATTTTGATTAAAGAAAAAAAAAATCTAGTTCCAAAGTGTAAAGTCCCGATACATTTTTCTGCTTCTCCAAATGGTCCTCAAGACCTCACAAAAAGAATCATTTTAAACACTAGTATGATGCAAACTCTGGCTTTGGAAATGCATATACGGCAGATTATCAGAAACCAGGAATGTGTACTGGGCACTATAATTCTGTACACATGCTTTTCTCACATTCCTTCCCAATTTGACTATACAACATATTTTGTCCTATGAAGAATGAAAATTCAGACATTATTTCCCAGCATATTTCAAGGATTGCCTAATAGTCATGGCAGGTTTTTCAAATATGTGTTTAGAGACTGGAAAATCAACACAAGTTTAGAGTAAGCCAGTGGCCAGAGGCCTTAGGAAAGTAAGCAGCTGCCTTCTGATACTTTCTGATTGAACATGGGCACCAAGACAGCAGATTTGGTTGAATGCTATGGAAAGTGCTCATATACTGAGGTGGATAGGTCTGACAGGAAGCACTGATCTATATCAACCAAAGTTTTAATCTTTAATAATCAGAGTTTCTAAATATTCAAAGTTGCAAGTCCCAGCAAACACAATACTGTAGCCGAGTCAAGACTTAATACTGCTATAAAAGAGGTATATAGCTATAGGAAAAAAAGCCAAACACTTATCTTGGGTGCGTTACACAGGGATTATCTTAGCAATGTAATTATACCAATCACATAGACAAGTAAATACTTGGTTTGCAAAGATTTGCCTTTGTCTGTGTCTCTCTTCTTTTATATCACTCCTCGCTGTAAAACACTATTCAAATAAATTCTTTATAGTTTCAAAGTATGTTGAATAGTAGGAGGTTGTGGTTTAGCTGCCAAGCAAATCAGAGAGATGAGTATTCTCTCTGGGTAAGAACAAAGGAATCTGTTCAATAGCAAGCTTGTGCAGGAAATTGAGAGTAGTTTTTTCACAGCTTATGACCCTGGATTTTTAGAGTCACCATTCAGTGGACCAGAGCAGATGCTCTGTTTTTGTTTTATCCAAAAGCAAATTTGAAATAAAAGTGCAAGTCCTAAATGCCACAGCATGAATCTGGAGGGGGTGGGACAGGGATTTGTATTTAACCCAGTATTACTGTGAATGGCATCTACTAATGCATACATTCTTAGACTTATTTCATAAAGTAGTGGAACGGCAATATGGGGTTTGCATTTGGCTAGCTCATACTGTGCTGCTATCTTATCGTTGTCCTTTGATGACTATTATTGCTACATGTCTCAGAACCTTTATTTTCGTGTTGGGTAAAGGTAGGATTTAAGAAGCCCTGAGAAGACGTTGCTAATGCTGCATAACCTGCATTTGCAGTTATGAATGTCTAGAAACTGGATTTTTTCTGCTAACAAGGTAGAAAAGCCTTTTTCCTAACAGTTGAAAATTCAGCAAAGAAACTCCTAGATTGTGGTTTTCAAGTGTCCAGACCTTTTTGTGCTTTTACCTTTCTAAATGTGGCTCCCAGCAGCCCTGAGGTGAGATACTTCAAAAACAAGGAACAGAGGAGCTGAGCTTACAAGGAGCCACATGCTCGACTCCAGAACTGTATGCTCTCAACCATCAGCCCCTTGCTTAGTAAAACTGGCAGGTTCCCACACGTGCCTCCTCAGCAGACATCTCTTTTCAATTTTTTTTTCTGAAACATCTTCCCATAAAACTCTTCACTTTTGATAAATCAGCACTTTCAGAAGAAAAATTGTTCTACCTAAAAGTAAACAACCAGCTTTAGCTTTGAGAAATGTAGATTAGTTAATTGTATCAGCGAGTGCTTACTTTGAAGCTTAGATATAAACATATCCTTAATACCCAACCAAGCTCTGCTAAGAAGAAAGGATGATTTATAGAGCAATGCAGAGGCAGGCAGAGCCCGAGGGCTGAGATTAAGCCCTATCTTAATACTTGGTGATATTACTGCGTCCTGTGCCTCCCAGAAGGAATGACACAATACAGCAGAGAGGGACCAGCTTTTGGATATGTCATTTTCTGCTCTTATTCGTTACATCCGAGGTCGAGGTTTTCATACTCTGCTCATGTGTATGCTAATAACAAAGGATCTGTTACAGTTACACTAAAAATGTTTAGCTCTGTATCCAGAGTAATAAGCCAGAGCAATGTTTTGTGTTGTTTCTCAAAGAATGTCCCTCCATTTGAGTTCACTTCACAAATTACATTCTAAATACTTTATCATAATATTTTTCTTCCTAGAAATGAACTTTAATGTCCATAACCATCTTCTTCTTCTGTTTCTAGTAAAATAAATTCTTTACGTATGTTTTCTTTGACCATTTTTCATGTCATAGAGAGTCATACAGGAAACAACGACAAGCTATTTGTCACAGAAACAGATGAAATAGCACATAGAAGTTGATGGCAACTGGCCACCATGTGGATTATACTCTTACCATCATGAATTTAAGGTGGGAAATATGCATCAAGAGCAACTGAACATGTGATTCAGTTCCCCCAGGTTTTATGCACCTCTGCAAAGGGAGTACAGCCAAAGCCACTGCAGCCCAATGGCTCCAACAGACACCAATGCTGAGAGTCTGAGAAACTGAGCTGGCATCAGTTTGTCTTCAGAACTGTAGGTCAGGCCTATCTGATCCCATGACAGTGGACAGAGGGAACATTATGCTAAGACAGTGGTTGGAATAAAGATATATAAACTTTGAAATGTTTCTGTGAACTGCTCTCATCCCCCAGTAGTGAGTTGTGCAACAAAGTTGACTGGCTGCATGCTGAAATGCTGGCATTTTCCACTTGGACCTCTGTAATGCAAATGTCTGTTCTACCAAGTACAACCTGACTGTCCAATATTTTCAATTGTTTTTAATTTATAAAATGCAGTTAAAATGTAATTTGGTAATATCATATGAGATTTTCATAATCAAAGGCAACATGGGTTATTCAATGCAGTGGATGTTTCAGAGCCTACAAGTAACCTATCAAGATCTCCATATTGCAGAGAGCAGCTTCCATGACAGCTAAATAGGTGGAACATCCAGCATTTGTTCACAGGTAGGTGGTAGCAGAGAATCCAAAAGGTGCTATCTGAGTTGACACTAGATGGACAGCTGAGTCCTTCCGTGGCCCAGGACTGTCTGCCCCAGCACACTGCTCTGGTGACTGAGGGTTCAGGTCATTCTTTAGATCCCTTGCCAGTGCTATCCCATAGTTCGCTACATGGCCTAGCAGCAGCAGAGCAACTTCATGAGCTCCCAGCATCTCAAAAACCACATTCAGATGATATGAATTGTGAGAAGTTTGGGAGTTTAAGCCAGTGTTAGTGAGAACAATTTCTCAGCTGAGCATTAGGCAAACTAAGAAAAGGACAGAAGGAGAAATTCTCTGTCTCAAAGCACCTCGTAGTTCAGCCTACCCAAAAATCTGCACTAGTCTGAAGATCAGAGTAGTGACTTCGGTGACATTATATCTTCAGGAAAATCTCAAGGGAATGTGATAGGCAACTCTTGCCCCTATCAACTGTAGGTTTATCAGAAAGTCATCTTCTTCCAGCGCTTGTAAGCTATGGCAAGCAAAACTGTGCTGCTTAGGCACATCATATGTCAAAACATGATGTTATACATCATGTGTCAAGTCCCAGTGGGACTATGCACAGTGGCATATCTTGATCACACAGCAAAGCTACATCACTTGCTGCACCTGCTGCAGACATAGAGAACGGCTTCTCCTGGAGCATACTTTGATTTCTGTTGCTATTTTTTGTGTATTTATTCAGAGCTTTTTCTGTCTTTCTTCTCAGCTTCTTCTGTCTTTCTATTTTTCTGTCTTTCTAAAAGCTTGCATATCTCTCCTAACTACTGTCAGCAAGTGTAACTACCAAACAATTAAACTATCCCTCTGCAACATTCCTGAAGCTACTAAAGCATGTAGAGATTCAAGAATGGAAAGAAAACCTGGTAGAGAAAATGAGAAGACTGCTGGAATTAGTGTCATGTTTTGAAATTCTCCTTGGAGAAAACACATTGTTGAGACCTTCTAATTCTTTAAGAACTCCTTCTTTTTGTATCTTTGCCCCTGCCAGTTAATACTCTCAAGTTTAATTAGATCTCTATTAAACATTTCTACTTTCTTGCCCAAATCACATTAAAACTTAATTGGCAATGCTTCTTTCCTGTGTATTTTTATTTATCCTATTTTTCTCTTCCCCCAGGCCAGCTGGGTTAAACAATAGAGCCCCACTCCCGAAACCTCACAAACAACCAATTCCTTTTTTGTGTCTTCATTTTTTCTTGTATTATGCACTTCTATCCTGTTGGCTTTTTATTTCTCTCCAGCTACTGTGTAATTTTTTCTGAGCACCAGGCTTAATTCTTGACATAAATGTAATAACTCCAGAGAGTTTGTACAAGTACTTGTGTGTGCTGAGGCTTTAATCTAGAAATAAGTACCAACTTTAGAACAAATCAGTTACACATATCAGCCATTCACAGTGCTTCTTCCTAGTATCAAGAGACAGTGGTGCCATATGCAATCAACAGAAGACAGTTATCTCTCTGACATTCGCTGCAGGTGAATAAAAACCAGAAGGTACATACTGAGATCTCATTTTCTTCTCCTCATCATCTATGTCAGTGGTGAAGAACTGGTTATAATTAGAGTCCTTAGAGCTTCTGAATGTAAGTAAGTGCTCATGGGCTCCCTAGAGCTTTGTATGGCCATATTTTCTTGAAAGGATTTGAAAAAGAGCTGGAGAATAGCTATTCCTCCCCACATTTTGTATCACAATGGAGGGAATATATTCCTCGCTAGTAAAACTCTATGTGTAAGTATTGCTTTCCGCAGTCATACAGGTGAATACTAAAATCCAATATTCACTGAATATTGAATGACCAGAAACAAAAGCTGATTTTGCTTCTCTCACTTTCTGCAGTAATGTAGGTAGATGCAGTTTCTTGGTTATCTCTGTAGGATCTGTGAAGATGCAGCAATATTGCATTGTAGCCTTTATTTCCCTTGACCTTGTATTGAAATTAGGCCTGGACAAGCAGTGGCAACTGCAGCACCTCAGATCTTCCACTGTAATGTGACCAGTGGACCCAGAACATGCCTCACATGCTTGCATGCCTGAGCTCTCCATTACACCATCTTCTGTTTCACATCCTACCCCAGCTTGGAGTTTAACACATTTGTATTTCTAGAAGAATGAGAAATGGTTTATAGGACTGCTTAAAGAGATGATGTAGATGGAGTACTCTTGCAGCCCAGGAACTTTCAGTCTTTCCCGTGCCTACTCCAAATGCTTCCTCCTGTAAGACGTACTCCCCCTGTGAAGTCTTCATAAATTACAGAATCAAAGAATCATAGAATCACCAAGTTTGGAAAAAAACCTCTAGGATCATCTAGTCCAACCATCCACCTACCACCAATATTTTCCCACTAAACCATGTCCCTTAGCACAACATCAAAACATTCACTGAACACCTCTGGGGATGGTGACTCCACCCTTTCCCTGGGCAGCCCATTCTAACACCTCACGACTTTTTCAAAGAATAAATTGTCCCTAACACTCAGCCTGAACCTCTCCTGGAGCAACTTGAGGCCACTCCCTCTCATCCTGTTGCTAGTTATGCAGGAGAAGAGGCCAATTCCCACCTCACCACAACCTCCTTTCAGGTTGTTATAGAGAGTTATAAGGTCTCCCCTGAACCTCCTCTTCTCTAGACTGAACAATTCCAGTTTCCTCAACTGCTCCTCATAAGTCTTGTGCTGCAGACCCCTCACCAGCTTCACTGCCCCATCTCTGGACACACTCCAGGACCTCAGTGTCTTTCTTGTATTGAGGGCCCCAAAACTGAACACAAGTTCACAACGTTCAAAGTGTGGCCTCACCAGGGTGAGTGCAAGAGGACAATCATCTTCGTGGTCCTGCTGAAATGATACAGAAAACGATGAGCAAAAGAGCAAAATGTTCTTTCTCACTGCAGGCTGTAGGAAAGCAAATAATTGGCATATAAAAGGTAAACTATTTTAATGCATTTCAAAAGAGAAAAAAATCTGTCCCTTTCTTCAAAATCTAAGAACCATAACTATGTTCTCTAGATGCACAACAGATAATCTCTTCATAACATAAATATTTCCAAGATCTTTTAAAATCCTCCTTTTGTGTTATCTTCTACTACAAACTTGTTCTCTGTAATGTTTTACCTGCACTTAGGAAGCAAAGAATAGACAGTCACATAGTGAAACTTAGTCATATCAAATTTCCAGTTGCCTTCTATGTTTTTATTGTGACAATTTGCAAAGATGACAAGATGCATGCATCTTATTGAGAACCATGTAATTCAGTGACTCTTCAGCTGCTACTGTTAGGCATTTGCTGTACAAACTACACTATCACTTTCATAGAGCAATCGGACCAACAAGCCAGAGTTGGTATATTCTTTTGATATGGTCTTTGATGAATAGACTCCATTCTTCATTTCCAATCTATTATTAATGACATTGTCTGTGATCATCTAGACACAAAGAATTAAGACGATAACTCAGTAAGTGAGTACCAGAGCCTTATCTTGCCCGATGGAATAACAGTCATTAAGTTTCTGCCAAAACACCACTGTTTCAGACATAATGATGATCATCCAGGCTTGGAAAGTGTTTATGTATTGTGCATTAAGTTAAAAATATTCCCTTTTCTTGGGAGTTGTCTTGTGAGATACTAAACCTATCAGTTAAATTACCCAAGGAAACACATTTTAATTAAAGTAATCTTCATTCCCAGTGTAAAAATCTCTTTAGCAACCTATGGCATCTCTTTAGAATCAAGAATATAAATTAAAGCTTTTGTCTATGACCATCTTCCTGCAGACAAACTTAATGAAAGACAAAAATATGGGTCAGGGTAGAAAATATGTCTGTGTTGCCAAAATTATATTTAAAAAAAAAAAAAAATGGGAACAAACTTCATGAGACGAGAAGGGAGATACGAAATAAGCTAGAATAACAGGTTTTTGTTAACTAAGTTTACTTTTGTGGGCAATCTGAAATAACACTGTGGTCCTAGCAGTGCAATTTTGTGTCTGTTTCCACACAAGCAGGGAGCATTCACAGTATGCTCATTAAGTATTGCAGTTAGGAGATGAGAAATATGCAATCATAATTTAGGCATCACAATTATGTGCAAAAGGAGAGAGAAGACGAACACAGGCAAAAGAGCCTGCTGCATCACTGCTGTCCCTGACCAATAAATTTAGAACAATATGCATGGCACGTCTGCCTGTTTTTTGAATGTCCTAACATCATCACCCATCCCTATCCTTTCTTTGTACCATATCCAAGTATTTAGGATTAGCCATAAAACTGCCATTGTCAGTGCACAACTTCTTGCTGTTTTCTCATTCAGGAAGTGACCTGGTACAGAATGAGAATGCACTGCAGTATGACCACCTCTTGGCTGCAGCATCTGAACACATAAAGAAAATGTTGTGGTTTATGGGCTGCAGAAACTGCAGTCACAGCCTTCCAAATTTCATATCCTCTTTCATGAATTCTGTGCATAATCTCATCTCTATAAACATAACTTTCACTACGTTATCTTTTCAAAAGTTGTGCATTCTCTTTATCTCACTCACCAAAATCTCAAATGCAGACCTGTTTCTCCCAAAAGGAAGTTTCGATGTAGAACTAGCACAAGGCAGCACCCAAGTTCTGAATGCATCCTGAAACACAAAGGTATTTGAATAGGAGATAAATACCTATCCAAAACATCCTTCTCCCAGAAGGATATTTCAGCTGTAGTTCTGCATCTGGTCAGCAGAATTCTAACATTTTCCTTTCCTTTGTTTACCAAAACGCCTTCAGGAAATATACACTCTCATGTACTCATTGTTATTTAACAGTTTTTAATTTATTATAATTAATTAACTACCCTTATAAAGTATTAATTATCATTATTACTACTAGGATTATTATTGACATCGATTATTAGAAGTAAATTTTAAAAGCATTATGATCTGCATTTAGAAAGCAGAATTGCTTTACAAATAGGTGGCAAGTTAAGATTTTATCTACTTTAGCTCCTTTTCCCTTTGATTTTCAATTTTGTTTATCTAATCAATCTCAACATTTTCCCCAGCTTCTAAGTATTATCTTCACTCTTCATTCCTTTTGTTTCTTTATCCGGGCCATATTAACATGCACCTAATCTAGGAATGTACTAACAGTCAGGTTCTCTCATCAACACATATTGCTCTTGACAGTGCTTAGCTATAAATAGTCTAGCTCAGCTTTTAATCATATGATGTAGAGTTATGAATGACTTTCCATTCCTAATGCAGAGTTTCAATCATTTTTGCCTTTTAAACTAGGCTGATATTTCTGATATTCGTTTATGGTTCAGAAGATAGATTTATTTAAAATTTGATGACATATTACTGGTGAAATTGATTTTGAAAACAAAAAGGCCTTGTCCAAAGTTAGTGGGATCTATAGATGTAAAATTAACACATAGAGTGTAAATTTCAGGTAAATAATTTGCTGGATAAGACTGGACTTCCTAATGGGAAGAAAGAAGAGGTAGAAATACTGAAGTTCATATTAAATATTTTAGAATGTTGACATGTTGACATATGCAATATATTGCTCACTTGATGGTGTGTTTCTCAAAGGTTATAGAAATGTTTCAAGAACTTGCAGGTGTGCAGAATTACATACAGAAGCATTAAAAATGCCAAGCTACTAAGCTAAACTGTACTGGTAAATGAATTAGAGAATTCTTCATTCTGTGGCAAACATACACATATACGTCTGTTTGTGTGTATAGATGTATACACACACATTTCACATATGTACAGCTCTTTCTCATTGTGCTGTACTGTTTGGTTGTTGATGTTTTGTTGTTGCTTTTTTTAAACCTGACCTAATCTGTCTGAAATCATTCCGAAAAGTTGAAATTTCAGACTTTCTAATCCAATAAGTCCATTACAAAATATCTATTACATTTCTGTTGTTTGCTTGTTTGTTTTTGTTTGGTTTTTGCTTAAACATGAGGGTTTGTAGGATTAGAATTTGGGCAGGATTAGACAATTTACAAAATATTATTGGTATTTAGCATTGATACACTCACAAAAAGCGTGGCATTCATGTCATTTAAAAAACAATGGTTCTAAAAATATTTTTATTACTTCCCTTTTTACTTTTCTTAATCTACATTACAAAAGGTTGTGCTCCCTTCATCCATTTAACTAGAAAACATGTACCATTTCTGCAAATATGAGCAGGAAAAAAAAACCTTGACTTTTTCCTGTTATTTTTCTTGTCATAGTTTCTGAAATTATATCCATGTATCAATTCACAAATACTAATACAGTAGAGTTGTCCAAAAATATTCTCCCTCTCTGTTTCCAGGCGATACTCCTTGAACTCTCTGTTATTATTAAGTAGAAGAAGGGGCAGGAGCATCCATCCATTTGGGAAACTTGTGGCGTTTGGTAATGGGAGCTTAAACTGCAGAGGTGGGAGACTGGGCTACACTGATGATGCAACTTAAATCATTTTCTTCGTCTCAGTTGGTCTTGCTTCACTGAGGATGGGCAAATGCAGAGCTACCCAAGTCTGGATGAAAGGGTTAGTTTCATCTTTGGCAACATCTCTAAATTGTGGGTGCTCCTGCATGCATAAATAAAGGAAATGATCTAACTGCTTCCCCATTTCCTGCTTCTCTCTATTCTTTTTTAACTCCCTTATCCACATTTGTTTTTAATAACAAGTGGACAAAGCCAGGCATTAATTGCACATCTGTTTTAGCTCTGGCAAGAGCTCTCAGGATGCAAGTTCCAACAACTGCCAAGTGCTTTAACTTCAAAAAGGAAATTTCTCTGAAACTTTCTCTGAAAGACTGATCTTGGCTGCCAAGTGAAACAGGCTACTGCAATAGGTAGGGTATTGTTGCAACTCCTTTCTAAACACATAACAGCAAAATGCTATCCATTAATTCAGTTAAGAGAAAGTGGGGGAAGGGAAATGAGTGATGCTTTCTCCAAACATTTTGGTCCAGATAGCTGATAATATTTCACTTAATGAACTGATTTTTTGTAAGCTGAATTGGACTTCAAAGATACGACTATCATTTCTGCTATGTTTAATACAGCATTTAAAATAAAATAACAACCTCCATTTCTGACATCAAATTGTGAATCAATGGCTTTAGTGGACTGTAGTCTGAATGCCACCAGAGGGAGCCAGTGCAATTGCAATCTTGATATTGTACTTTTGCAAAGAAACTCAAGGGAAGATTACTATCCTGATAAGTAATAGTGAAAGAAATACAGATTATTGTCCCGAAGAGCACATTTTAAAGCAAAAATCTCCTTCACATTCTAATCACATGTGATAAGAAACACCAATGTAATTGATGAAACATTGCTTAAACTTTTCCCCCAGGAATAGAAGTATTATTTCACATTCTGCTGAACTTTAATAACCCATTATTTTAATTATTGTTACCTCAACAATGACTCACCAATTACTCAGCCTTTTTCTCATCTCTCTCAGGTGGCATCTCCAAGCCAGCAAGTGCAGATAACCATCTCCCATCTTCAGCAGCTGTGAGAATTTTGCAAAATGTCCTGCCTTCTCTGAACTTGAACTGATTGTACTTAGTAATACATCTAATACTTTTTATCTTACTGTTTCTTCTTTGATTTTGTTAGAATTAATTTTCTGATTGTCAGGCAACATACTACAGAGACACTGTACTGTAGAACTCAGCTTTTAACAGCTGTGCTAAGCACATCATTCTCAACATTTCCTCATTTATGGCTTTGGCTGTTCAACTGTTAAATATTCATCTCTTGTCTCAAATTTTAAGTGCACTGAGATTCATTTTTGCCTCTTTTTAAAGTGTCAGGCTTTTACAATTGAACAAGATGGTTAACTATCCATCACATCTTGGACAATCTCTGGTGAATGTGCACATTTGCTTTTCCCTGTCATGAATAGTACTGGAAATGGCAATTAATTTCTGTAGGGGCTTTTTAAAGTTTTATTTTATACTATCTTCCTTCTTTCAGTTGATAAAATGAAAAACCTATCAACTGCTCTTTTATTCCTCACCCACCCACTGAAAATGGTGTTAGAAGATAAAAAGGCCAATCCAAAGATCATCTTCTGGCACAGCCAAAGAGGGATAGCAGATTCTTCTAGCTTTTTGGAGGTTCTTTTGCATGCCTCTGACTTGGACAAGAGCTGGGACATCCTATTTTTTCCTTAATAGTAAGACAAACAAACAAACAAAGAGGTGGTAGAGGTAGATGAATTCTGAAAAGAGAGGGAAAAAGGTGAGGAAAACCACAAAGTGGAAAAGCCACAGAGTATAATGTATAGCAAGGATAAAAATCAACTCCTGAAATAAGAGCTTTTGTAAGCCACAGGGAACACTTGGGATTTCTCCATGTTTCCCTGGGTGCACAGATTACCTGACTTAGCAGCACTCCCTTGAGTAAGGCAAAAAAGAATGTAGTTTCCATGCTGTGTCCCCCTTACATCCTAAGGAAATATGAAGGGAGGAAACTATTACCCCATCAGCCATAGTTTTGACTAGAATGGAGGGTATTCTTTCATTCCCCATGCATAACACAATGAAGTAGTAAATGGTGGCGACCAGAGCATCAGGAATGCACAGTGAAGCCAGCACTAGAATAAATCAGTAGAATGCTGGTAGTTTTGATCAAGTGCTTAGTTATTAAAATAAATGAGTTTCCAGCTTTGTCTTTTGCTGAGATGGCTCTTACCAATTTGTGCTTTTTTATAAATTATTACAATTTTTTTTTTCAAAACATTCATCAAGCTCAGATGGCCTCCTCTAGTCAAACTATTAGAGAAAGATTGCCAGTAAACATCACATTGTTCATCTAAGGTCCATTAACTCAGATGCCATTTAGAAGATTCCACACTGTCATTCATTATGCTTTCTATTTATTACTGAGTGCTTTCTTAAACAAAATGTACCTTACTGATGCAGTATGACATTTTCACATCCGCTCACAATGCTGCCTTCTCTCTCATCTACACTCTTAGCTTTGGATATCGTGAGTCATCAATATATTTTTCAGTGATGCACATCTGTCTATCATTCTGAAACTTCTCAAAACCTTCACAAAAGCAGTGAAACATACATGCATTTCCCTTTATACTTTCAGTACACGTTCTTATAGTATTTTCAAGGTGAGGTCAATTTTCCTTCTGTGAGCTACTAGGTAAAAACTAAACTGACTTCTATTAATTCTTGGCTCTGTACACTGACATTTTTTAACCTATTGATTTTTCAGTTTTACAGCAGTACACAACCCATCAGAGAGCAGCACTAGTCAAGGTTTGTGGCATTAGTAAGTTCTCATATGGGAACATATGATTTTTTTTTTCAATGATGAATCCTTCAGATTCTTTTGTGTATTTTCTAATTTAATACCTTGAGAAAGCATTGACTATTTGGTACTAATGGCACCCACCTCTTCCCTAAGCTCATCTTTAGGTGCTTTAGATGCTTAATCTGTTCAGTTTCCATCATCATAATTACTCAGCCTGCACTTGCCCCTGATGTTTATACTTAGTGAGCATCAATGTGCATAAAAGAAATTTCTGATGATCAGTTTTCTAAGAGAAAGTTAAATTCATTGCATCATTCACAGTTTGGGAAAACAGACACCTTTAAACGCGCCCCCACCTTCTTTACAGAATGTTTCATTTCTGTGTATGATGCTTCTGCCTCATGACATCTTTGCTTTTGTCACCTAACTTCAGCCTCTGATGTTTTTTCCTGTATTACTTTCTGTGGGTTTTGCTTTACTAAATTCTTTTTTTTTTTCTTTTTCCTTTTTTTCATTTTCACTGATAGACGTTCATTCCTGGAACCAATATGATGTGAGAGTTGGACCTGATAGTTATGTTACAACTGATTTTGATTTTCTCTACGTTTATCTGTAGATTCTTCTTAAGGCACCATTGTTCTAATTTAAGCAAATCATCGACAATTTCAAGATCCTAAGAAATGCCATATTTTAGACTAAGACAGACCAATGGTGTAATTGTTTACACTGCATCTTTCATCACAGCTATAAAGTTATGACTATCATATGATAGAGATATTCTGGGATTCAGAACTGTACAATGCAAGGACACCTACATCAGTACACAATCTAACAAATTTTTTGTAGTGTCCTAGTATATCTTTAAGGGCTTTGCTATATAAATACCCTTTGGGACTACTCTGAAACTATACATTTCCTACACCTGAATTCTGCATATAAACTTGACTGACCACTTGCCCTTTAATTACTGAGTCCCATCCTCTGATTTCTAAGCAAGACTCTTTATGTTATTTGCTGTTCTAATGCTGAAACTATTTATTAAAACCAGCCAGCCTCCACTTTTCCTGATGTAATTGAATTTTCCAGTTTTTTTATGGTATCTTCAGTACATTTATTTAGAAATCCCTTTTGAGGGGAAAAGTGATGAGAATGCAGATTCCCTCTGATAAGGAGCTTATTCTTACTGGGATCACCTAGTAGATTTAAACCATGCCACAGGAATATAAATGGTTAGATTAAATTATTCAACTCTTCTTTCAGAGTGCTTTTTACCTAAATAGAAAATGCAGTTCTGCATGGGCATTTCTTGTCTATTTTATTATACAATTGTTAGGACATAAATTTTCAAGGCCTGAGATTCCTCCAACCAGCTTTTAAAAGACATCCTTTATTAGACAGTTCACGTGATGCGACATGGAGAGGAAGCTGCCCAGCTGTGTGGCTGCATTTAGTACTGTACAAACTATACCAGGAATGCTAATCAGGGAAAACCCCCTAAGTCCCTCCTCCAACTAATCCACCAGGCACTGACATACATTGCCATGCTCCCCTTTACCTTTAATTTCTTCGGCATTTGAGTCGTTGGTTTTATGTGGGTTGTCTGATCATTCACTTCCTTAAGTGATGTCAATTATTTTTCCAAATAACTTCTAAAACTTTGTTCTAACTTGATCAAAATGCATTAACACAGAAAAAAAGGCCACTATGTCATGCAGAGTGTACAACAAGCCTGCACAGAATTTATACAAGGCCAAAAGCTGTAAAGAAATAATTCACATAACGTAATATACTATTTTCTAACTCATAAATTCTTAGTAAAAAGCTCATTAAATCCTGTGCTGTGAGCCTACATGGTGAGGCACAGACAAAAATTAAAAGTAGAACAGAACAAAAAGAGAAGATGAAGGGTTGAGTATGCGTGAAGAGCATAAAAAGTAGATAAGAAATCCAGTTTCGTAGCAGCTGTTCTGGACTCAGGCATCCTAAAGATCACATCACTGATGGGCTTCACTTCTCACCTACAGGTTTTTGTTTGTTTGTTTGTTTGTTTGTTTGACATTGATTTAGAAGCATTATTTGGTAGCTTTTTTTGTCTTTCTCTGTTTGGACCCCTCACCTATTTCTAGGGGGGTTCTGCACTGCAAATCTAAATCAATGGCAGTTGATTTGCTTTGTCTAGCTTCCTGCAAGGGCTCTGGTCTGAAAAATCCTGTAAATAATTATCAGGGGAGCTCTCCAGAAGCTGTAGCACTTCAGAAGCAACATGGTGCAGATGTCAGCCAGTACTTGCCTTGACTACTCTGAAGCAAATATATTTTTAAGTATTAACATATTATAAGTCATATTCTAAGACTAAGAATGATCTCAAGAAAATAGAAAGAGACTGCAGTATCAAATAACTTCCTATTTAAAAAAAAAAAAAAGTGTATGGTCATTGGTCCTTTGTTTTTATAAAAAAGAAAGCTTAATGTACTTAATAGAAGACCACTTTCCTAGTGAGGTTAAACAAAGTAGTTTATATGGCTTGCATGCATGATAGATATCTCTTACTGCACTACATTAAATCCACTCCTTATTGTCTCTGGGGTGCCAGCGTGGCTGAGCTGTGAGGATCCTGTGTGCAGCTCAGCCTTTAGCCTAGGTAGCCAGGCAGTGTTTCCAATTAGAAAAGCAACTGATACTATCAAAGGCATGAGTGTCATTCAGTGGGGCCGTGCCAGGCTGTAGAGATAGATCAACATGAATGTCTTCAGATTCAGCAAAGTTAAATGCAAAGCCCTGCACCTAGAATAAAAGAGCCCCGTGCAACAGTCAAAAGCTGACTGCATAAACAGCAACTTTATGGAGAAATTCCCAAATGTCCTGGAGAACAAGAAAGATGGATATGAGTGAGTAATTGCTCTTGTAGCAGTGAAAGTTAATCATATACTGGGCAGCATTAGTAACACCACAACCAGTAAGTTGAGGGAAGTGATTAATGCTCCCCACACCCTTTGGATGCATCTGATACTGCTTGTAGACCTCTGTGCAGAACTTGGGGTAATACAAGAAAGATATTGATGAAAAGCAATGAATTCAGTGGAGGGTCACACCAGGGAGCTGGAGCATGGGACACTGAGACAGCTGGACTTATTCAGCCTGGAAACGAATACAGTTTTATCTAATTGTTGTCTTTAGATACCCAGTAGGATGGCATAGAGAAATTGAAGCCAGTCTCTCCCTGGAGAATCATGGCAAAATGACAAGAGAAAACCAATCAAGCAGCAAGTTGGCAAATTCCAAGCAAATTCAAAGAAAGAAAATATTTACAGTTAGAAAAGACAGTGTCTTGCAACAAAGAGCTTACAGAATCTCCCATCTGTGATTATTTACAAAACACAATCGGATGACCATGTTTCAAGCTTTTTTTCAGCTAAGCAAGCTGATAGGGAGGTAATAAGCTTCCAACTGCAATGCTGAGTGAGATTCTAGACCAACTGATCCTCATGGTTATGAAGGGCCTCTTGCAGACAACTGTTGCTTCAGGGATCAGCAGCCTAATGAGAGCTGATCACAGAGCTGGTACCATGATGAGGAAAGCATGGAAGGTTTGAATTAGGCACACAGAATAGCCATATGCAAATACCAAGGAGAAGACAAAAGCTTCCTAGACCTTGGAGCACTGATACTAGTTTCTAGTACTTGTTCCACTTTCTGCTTACAGGTCTCTGTGACAAATCAACAGGGAAGATGTTTGCTGTGTAACTGTGAGTCACAGCAGCATTGTATTAGACCATCCACCCCAAAAAAGCACTTTTGTTTATCTGACTCATACTTCAAAATCCCCTACTGACCCCATTCTTATATAGCTACTGATAAGTCATCATCTAGGCACGGGATATGTTTGAAAAGACAGCTTCAGAAGTGCATATAGGCTTCACTGAAGAAGCAAAAGTAGTCAAGATATTCATTTTCACCACAGTAGGATAGTTGGTTAACCTAACCCTATTTACCATTACCAGCTTCGAACAAAGCAAGTGTTTTTAGTAGATATTCTTGCTCTCCCTACCAAACAGGGAGTGGGAAGAGGCTATGCAAGAGCATGAGTTTGTATATTTACTGGCACTTTTGTTTCAGAATTGTCCCTGTTGGAGGAAAACATACAAAATATGTAAGATGGATGATGAAGCTAACAGTACCTGTCCAGAAATGGGATCAGGGCAATGGATTGAGGCACAACCAAGGGCTCTCATCACAAAACTAGTTGCCATTCTGAGAAGACACACCAATGTACAATGTACTGAGCTATGTATGTACTGAAAATAGGGTAAAACACAACAACAAAGAGGAGGTCTGTGTAAAAGTTTGAGACAAAACCAGATGTGAGCAAAGACCAGCAGCTCAGGACTGCAGCAAACACCACCTCTTAGACAAGGCTGTTCTCAGCTCAGTTCCCTGACCGTAGGGATCAGAGAAGAGACTGGGAAGTGACAGGTGGAAAAGTCTAAACTAGCCAAGCGCAATCAGTCCCACAAAATGCAGACAGCCAATATCTGATCCACCAGGAAGTCTCACAAGTTAAATCTAATCATCAGCATCTTTAGAACAAAGCTTGATCCTGCCTGGCAAGTTTAGACCAGCCTAGCAACGCTGCTTCTGATCCTGTTCCCTGAGGTTTAAAGTCTATCCATCACTAGATAGTAGCCCTACCAGTACATTTCATAGCACTACTCTAAAGTAATTCAATTATTATGAGACTTTGTTTTTCACTTGTCAGGGCAAAACATATGTTCTTGTTGCATCCACTCAGGAACACATTTATTTTCAAATGCTTTCAGGAGCCGGCAGTTTGTTGAAATGCTTCAGACACAGGTCACTTATATTTAGATATTCTATGTACAGGTTGTTGTTTGTTCTTCAGCCATAATTGTCTGAATACACCACTCTGGGGTCCTTTTGTCCAAAGCAATATTACTGGTATCAGAGATTGCTGATAGAGAGCCTTGTTTGTTCCAGCTGACCTCTTATGCGTGGAGTTAAAGCTTCATACAATGAGTAAATTACAAATAGTTTCTTGTCACTGTGACACAACCTGCAGCCGTGTTACCACTGACCAAACGAGTGCAAGACACACAGTCAGTGTGTGTCCTTCGGCCTTTTACTCTCCAATCTCACAGTAATTGGTTTCCATTTTCCCCTCTCCCTTTTTAGGGAGGTGAGGAGCAGGTGCTGGAGTCCTCTCACCCAAGGACTGCTGACTCTGATGCTTCTCAGGTTCCTGTAAAAAGAAACTGTCTGCACGAACCAGATGCAAAAATACAAATGTAAAAATTATCTGGGCTGCTTTGCTTCTTCAGTGCCTCGAGCCTGGCAGTGTCCCCGTGCTATTTTCACCTTCAGTTACGGGGTGTAGAAGGAAACAACCTATAGGTGGGAGGCTATCCACGCACCCCCTCCTCGCGCCAGCAAACTGCCTACAGCAGCACCCACATAAAGAAGGCCACTGTCTGGACAACGAGCTCCAGCGCACGGCCCCTAAGCGGCCCCACCTTCTGCACACCGCTGCCCAGCGCGGCCTCACTGAAGTGGGGCGGGAGACAACGGGCGCCGCAGGGGCGGTGGCACCGGAGGCCGCGGGCGTCTTGCGGTTCCTCGTTAGTATAGTGGTGAGTATCCCCGCCTGTCACGCGGGAGACCGGGGTTCGATTCCCCGACGGGGAGAAGCAAGACTTTTGCCTTACCGTCTCGCTCAAGCGCGAGCAGTGCTAGTGATCGCAGATAGTGGGCGCAGCTGCTGCTACAAAAACGGCAGCCAAAACGAAGACGACCCGGGGGGCGCCATTTAATTCATCTTTAGATATTCATCTGTAGATAACACAGCCAGGCGGTGAGAATTAAGAAAACATTTCTAGCCTCCCCGTCGGGGAATCGAACCCCGGTCTCCCGCGTGACAGGCGGGGATACTCACCACTATACTAACGAGGAATGCGTTAAAAAGGCTTCCGCATGGCTACCATTTATCTGCGTTCTTCAACGACTTCGAAAGCAGTAAATTGCGGTGGGAACAGGCAAAAGGACGGGCTCTGAGCGGAAATAGTCTGAGGGCCGCGGAGGAGCGAGCAGCCAGGAGCGTGTGGCGGCAGTGCCGCAGAGAATGAGCTTTACACCACCAAGGGAGAGAGAGGCCCTTGGTGCTGGTAGCCCGTGTGTGGGCGAGGGGCATCAACGGATCTGCGCGGAACGCGGGAAGCGAGCCCGTGGGGGAGGGGGAAAAGGAGGTTCGAGACAATAAAGCGATCCGGCTGCGGGTAGCCGTTGTAGGTGAGTTGTAAAGCTCTGCCCCGCCGTTTACAGTAGGACCTCGTGGCGCAACGGTAGCGCGTCTGACTCCAGATCAGAAGGCTGCGTGTTCGAATCACGTCGGGGTCACTCCGCTTTTGTTTCTGTTCCCGTTGTTTCTGCTGCCTTTATTGCCGGGGAAAGGGCGGGACGGGCGCCGTTGTTTGTTTTTGGTTTGGAGGCGGGACTTCGGATTTCCTCGGGAAGCGACTCGAGTAGAACGAGGGGAAGGGAATAAAGCAGTGTGTGCGTGCGCGTGTAAGCATTGCAGCCACGGATGCGTGCAAGGCGTTTACAAAAAAATAGGGAAATGAAGGAAAAAAGTCGGAAAGATGCATTGGAATAACAGCAAAAGGAGTTAAAGGAGGGACAAGGAAGCAGGACGGGCCAAGAGCCGGGGGGCAAATGTGGTTTGCTTTTAGGAACGAAAGAGGGCTAAGAAAACCCTAATTTCGAGGGAAATACTCACAAAGGTATTGTTTGTTTTCGGCTGTGAAATAGTGGAATGTTCCCAGAGTGGCCATTTCCAGAGGCAGAGAAGTCGAGAAAACGCTTCGTTTTGTTCTAGATATGAGATAAGGAGACGGAGAACCAATCACTTTGTTATTTGGGTGGACTGGAAAGTTGGACACTTAATGAAATTTATTTAGGAAGGAAACAGAACAGTTTGTTAAAGTAAATCCTGAACTTTAAGAAACAGGAAAAAAAATAGCAGAGAAAAGATCCAAGTCTGTAAGAACTCATGGTGTTATAAACCAAGGCAGCAAAATGAAGAGAATACAGAAATCTTAGAAAGCACACTCAATGGAATCAACAAAAAACTTTTTTTTTTTTTTTTTCCAGGCAAATATTTCTGTTTTTGCAGCCTGATCTTTGTTTCATATACCCTGAAAACCTTGGAAATACAGAGCCTGCAGTCTTTGCTTTGGTGCTTTGCTGTCACTGCTGCTCTGACGCTCACAAGTGTTGTTTAACCCTGATGTACCTTTTGTTGTAACTTAAATTCAGAGCTCATGCCATTGCTAGGTGGCACTGGGGAACAATTTATTCCCTTCCTTTTCGTAAGCAACTTCTTACAGATTAGAAATGTGTTAGGACTCTCTATAAATGCCTCTTCTCAAGTAGTAAATTGTGTTTGCTGGGTCTTTCATTACTTGTGTTGCCAGAATCAGACACGGTTCTCAGCTGGCTCAGGCTGTACAGTTCTGACAAGACAAGCAGGACAGCCACACGTGCTGTGCTGACTGTGCTTCTGTTTCTGAGTTGAAACAGGCTGCCAAGGAAGCTGTGGAGTCACCATCCTGGAGGTGTTTAAGGGGACTTGTAGTACTTAGAGTCATGGTTTAGTGGACAGTATTGGTGGTAGGTGGGTGATTGGACTGTATGATCTCAGAGGTCTTTTCCAACCATAGTGATGCTATGATTCTATGGCTGTGAGGTCAGCGCTTTTTTTCTTCCTGAAAACATGACACTATTGCCAAGGGTCAGCCTGTGTTTCACCACTGCAAACCCTCCTCTGCAGGGCTGATGCTTCACCTGCTGTTCCCTATCCCATACTGGTTAACATGGCTGCTCCTGGCTCCATATTTGCTGGAACAGGCTGCCCAGAGAGGTTGTGGATGCCCCGTCCCTGGAGGTGTTCAAGGCCACACTGGATGGGGCCCTGGGCAGCCCGGTCTAGTATTAAATGGGGAGGCTGGTGGCCCTGCATGTGGCAGGGGGGCTGGAGCTTCATGATCCTTGAGGTCTCTTCCAACCCTGACCATTCTGTGATTCTCTGATATTTTGCACTTATCACTGGCTAACTTCTTTTTACTTTTCTAGATCGTTCCCAGTTTCTTAGGATTAAACTGAGTCTTAAGTACCAATATATCCAAAATATTTGCAGTCTCTGCTAGGTTCCTCTCATCTGCAAATCTACATGTTGTAGCCCATCATCCTAATTTCTAATGGAAAGATTGTATAGAAGAGAATGAGTGAATTATTGACAGTTTTTGCATAAAAATATTGATGGTTTTATTGCATATATATATATATATATATATATATATATATTGACAGATTTTTCTTGCAGAAATTAGTTAAATATTAACCATTTTTGAAGACACTGTGGACCTAGCAGTCTTAACCACTGTAAGTTGTCCTGGCTTGCTTTTGATCATATTGCATGAAAGATACTGCTACAGTCAGAATATGTATATAATCAGGATATAAATAATGTATATATTTAGTGAACAGACAGCAAGGTGGATCAAAAACTGTCTGGACAGCCAGGCCTAGAGGGCAGTAGTAGTGGTGCAATGTCTGGTTGGAGGGCAGTAACAAGCAGAGTACCCAAGGGATCAGTACTGGGTCTGGTCTTGAATAGCTCCTTAATTAACAATCAGGATGATGGAGTATAATGCACACTCAGTAAATTAATAAACCATAAGTAACTATGGGGAATAGATGATTCACTGTAAAGCCGTGTCCCCATCCAGAGGGACCTAGGCAGGATGGGAGGGTGAGCTAGCAAGTCTCATTAAGTTCAACAAATGCAAACTCCTGCAATGGGGGAGGGACAACCTATGCACCAGTACATGTTGGGGACCACCCAGTTGGAAGGCAACTCTGCAGAAAAGTCCTGATGAACACCAAGTTGAATGTGAGCCACTAAGCCACTGTTAGCCACTAAGAAGGATAACAATATTTGTGTCAGCATTAGGCCAAGCAGTGCCAGCAGGTCAAGAGGAGTGATCCTTCTGGATCCTTTTGCTCTGCTCAGCGTTGGTGAGGCCAACAACTGCTGTCCAGTTCTTGATCTTGACCACCAAGATGATGAAAGGACTAGATTACCTCTCCTGTGACAAGAAGCTGAGAAGGCTGGGGCTGTTCATCCTAGAGAAGAGGAGGCTCAGAGGGAATCTTATCAATGTCTATAAATACCTGAAGGGAGGGTGTAGAGAAGATGGATCCAGACTTGTTTCAGTGATGCCCAATGACAAGACAAGAGGCAATGGGTAACAAACTGGAACAGTTCAGGAACACTTCCTGAACATCAGGAAGAACATCAGAGCTGTGCAAGTGATGGAGTACTGCCAAAAGCTGCCCAGAGAGACTATGGAGTCTCCTGCTTGGAGATTTTCAAAAGCAGCCTTATACATGAGCCTGGGCAGCCTGCTTTGGGTGTCCATGCTTGAGTGAGGATTGGACCAGGTGGACCAAATATGCCCACCAGCCTCAGCCATTCTTGAACTCTGTGGTTCTATGACATAACTATTCTTTCTACTCCATCTCTCAGGAGAGCGTCACAGGAGAAAACTGTCTTGACATGATTTATTCTTCATACAAATTTTTAGTCTTCTTTTTGTCTTCTAAATGTGTGACATTATTTGCTAACATTTTTCCCTGAGGATGAAAGATGAGTTCATTTTAGATGAGCACTTTATTTACCTTTTTTTTCTGGAATGCACCCTGACATATAGAAGTAAAATTTTCTGAAGATGTCCACTAGAGATTTTGCAGATGCTTCATTCCTCAGCACCATGTGATGTGTTCACCAATCTGAAAATATCTTCCTTACTTGATTATTTTGTGACTTGTTCTTTTCCTATGGTATCACAAGTTCTTTCTTTCGTCAGCAGTGTTAAAGCATAAACTGCTGTCAAACTGAATCAGTTACATGGTAATTGAGAAACTGAGTTACAGAAGTATAGCCGAATACCCTGAAAAGAACTATGTAGGTTCTTAAACTTTCTAAGTTATGGAGAAGCCTTGCTGAAAAAGAAGGTGAGGAAAACCAGACTGGATGCATAGTCTGCTACATGTTCCTATGCTCCTACAAAATTTCTTGTGTCTTCACTTAAGTTCCTGTCAGAGCCAATGGATGTAAGAAGTAGTGGCAATCTGCTTGCATTCCTGTGCTGCTGCCAAAGCAGGTGCGCTGCTTCAAGCATTCCAGATTGTTGCCAGATGATACCCTCGGCTCACAGTGAGTTCATCTAATGCCAACACCAAAGATCTATTAATAGGAGCAGATGTTGTCAGGGTGTGGTTTCATACTGTAGCTAACATGAGTGCAGGCTGTCACACAGTTGTCAGACTTGCATCCCTCTGACCATCCCTGCCTGGCCTGTTTCCACCATTCTACTTGCACTGAGTCTTGCAATTGTACAGCAACAGCTGCTGGCTCAGCATGAGGGCCTGGCAGCACAGTACTAGAGCCAACACAAGGAAAGTGTCAGCAGTGTGAGACCCAAGACAGAACAGAGAGTAGAATCATGCCTTTCAACAAGCTGCAATTACCATGCAACAAAATAATTTCATTCAAAAGTAAATGAGAAAATTAAATGTTGCATTCAAGCTTTGCAATGTCTGAGATTTTTTAAATTAATATTTCTCCTTCTTGGTGTCCCATTGGTAAAATGGGGATAACAATTCTCTTCAGTTGCGTAGAAGTACTGTGCAGCTTGCTCCATTAATTCTGAGACACCTGAGTATATTGGTCAGTATTTGCTTCTCAGCAGCATTTTTACAGTATGTGTGCTTCTATGCTTTTGTCTCCTAACTTTTGAATACTGCATTTTGTAACCTGACTGATCTGTTAATGCAGACCTTTTTTTCTTATGGAATTATTCCTAGTTAAATATAGACAATAACTTAAATTCTTACAAGGTTAAAAAGCCTTGGAGCTGAAGTAATAGCTAATGTATGGTAAACAGAGCTTTTGCTTTATTTCTGTCCTTTTACAATAAAAATACACACCCATATAATTCCTGTTTGGAAAGTGCAGGACGTTTTCCTGTAAACTGTCCTTTTTTCTTAAGCTCTGTCTGCATGCTTCAGTAGGATCTGGCAGTTCTGTTTCCAGTCTGCATTGACATAGGCCCCCGTCTGAAATAATGACAGTGATACACAATTATTAATCAGCTGTACTAAACTTCCCACAGAGCTGGCCATCTCTGTGCTCAGACTGAGGGCAGCCACCAGCCTGTTTGCTGCATCAGGCAACCCATAGCATTCCCCAGCTCCACTCAGTAGCAGTGAGTGATTCTAGGAAGTACAGTTATACTATGCCATAATGATCGAGCAACTGCTTATTTTATTTGTACGAATGCTTTCCAGTTTCTATTGCCTAAGAGGAAGTGCTATTTTGTTGTCAAACTCACCATAAACCAAGACTGAATTAACATCTCATATAGGTTTTTTACATTATTTAGATAATAAAATTTCCTTATCAACTCAGGCTGAACAAGGGCATGTCTGTAGCACTTCCTTAAATGTCTCTGCCATGAATGGATTTACAGTTCTCACAATTTTACTATGTATTTTGAGGCAAATATTAAACATGAATGCAAATTCTACACGTGTATTTCATTATGGATTAGATGTCATCCAGAAACTCTGCTGAGTTTAGGATAATTTTTTGATCACACAGATAGAGATAATACCTTTTTTTTAGTGTCCTACAACATGAACGACAAGTCTTGTTTTTATTGGTGGCATTCGAGGTTAAGAATCACAAACCTGGGGGAACTCTAAGCTAGAAATCTGAGATAATTTAGGAGGCATTAGGTCTTTACATATCAAAGGTGACTTTATGACTGAAATTCTCTTCTCACACTCAGGAAAGCTAACAAATTCCAGACATTTGGGAGGGTCCTAAAAAGGAAGGATTTTTGGCTTCTACTTTTAGCATATTTCACATTTTTAGGCAAGCTTACAGCTGCTTTTCAACCACTGAACCATTCCATTTTCACTTTTTTTCTTAAACTTGCTTTTTGTCACTGTTTATACTGACAAGAGATAAAATGTGACTGCCTGTTTCTCAGGTGGGTATTCTGGTCTTTGAAAGCCAGAACTTGCTGTTAGCAGTAAACACTTAAATACTAGAGCACTTCTCAGAAGGCTTGGCAAAACAACAGGTTTGTATTCGATACTCAAAATGCAAATAATCTAATAGGTATATGTACCACTTTGGTTGTTTCTCTTTTTCTGAAACAACACTAGAAAGCTCTTCTGGGCTTGTGCATAATTAAATTGTTCCCTTTGGCTGCTACGTTATGCATGTAAGCTTTGTTTCTCTCAAACAAAATAAATGGTAGAGGTGCAGATCCTTAGCTGTATCAAGGTCCAACTACAGTGATAGTTGCAGGTTTGCAGGTTCCAGTGCCAACCATTGTGTGCATGCACATTTTGGCTCTCTTCCTTA
The DNA here is from genome assembly GCF_987193195.1 of Phasianus colchicus. NCBI lineage: Eukaryota > Metazoa > Chordata > Aves > Galliformes > Phasianidae > Phasianus > Phasianus colchicus. Next base: position 47,329,899 of record NC_143436.1, read on the forward strand.
TTTCTTCTCCTATTTTTACCCCATCAGGAGAATGCCTGTTGCTCCCAGGGAGAAACAATGAAAAGTGTAGGGCCAAGGAATAAGGGACAGGTTTGTGATAAGGTTTTGCCTTCACAGAGCAGTCTATCACTCTGAAACAGGGTGATACAAAGTGTCGTGCGATGCTCTTTTAACTTTGGCCACTGTGGAAACAGCTGAAGGCAAGGCAAGAAAAGCCCAGTGTCTGTGCGTTGTAAAAATGTAACCGAAAAAAATCATTAATGAAAGATGATACATATTTATGTGGTTGAGGAAATAGCTTGCAAAATATAAATGAAATGTAAATACAATCTGTAAGTAAGGTCCCTTTCAGACTGTGGTTCTACAATCACTATTCTGGATTCTGAAGTTAACCAAAACATGATACTGAATTTCTGCTGTCTTTATGTTTCTGTGTTAGCTTTGCCTGACAGCAGAAAGAAAAATTACAGATCCAACATAAAGCCCACCCATTTTTAATGAACACACCCAAATCCAGGAAGTAGCTGCACTGATTTTCTACATCGTACCATAGTGCTGTTGCATTTTTAATTCTATACCCTGTGCATTAAAATTAGACAACATCGATGTAATTTGATTAAAAGGTGCAAACTGACTTCAAACTCAACATTTTCCATCATTCCACTGCTAAGGATCACCCACAAGAAAATCCAACACCAGCTGTATTGGATATACTGAACTGTGTATGGAGTTGCAAATGGCTGCCATATGCCACTAAGAAGCAGCCAGAGAAAACAAGCTTCAGGTCTAGAGGATATCATCATTCATTGTCTGTGGGGATGTCAAACGGTGTCTGCACTGATTTTCTATTGATCCGAAAGTAATGCATGCTATTTTATTTCCATGGAAACTACAAGGTACGAAATGTACAACAGCACAGTTTGATAGAGCAAATTCTCAGCTACAAAACACTATTTTTTTCAGCGTAGTCATCCCCACCAGCTATACCTTTTGCCAGCAATGAACAAGAGCCTGAATATCTCACTGTTAAAATCTTCACCATCAGAAGTGACCCACTATTACTGTTGTCACTGCTGAAATGCACCACCTACTGCCTCTCTGTGCTGCAATTGCTGCAGGTTGTCTTTTCACTATTGACTTTGATTAAAGTTTCCCAGACCAGTTTCCCTTGATGCTGTTTTAAAACACTGTGACTTGGTACGAATGGTGTTTTTATTTTTCTCCTCACTGCTCCACTCACTGCTGCATTTCTGATGTATGTTGTTTCAATCTGCAACAGATTTCAGATCTTATTTATATGAATAAGATGCAAATTCTGAAAGTGAAAGAAGCATCTGCTTTCCAAGACACCTACAAGGGCTGCTCCAAAAGTAGTGTCTCCTATTTAGTTTTCTTGGCCTATGACATCAGAGGTGGATGTCAGTGTCAGGGCAGTGTTGATCCATCCCACCAGTATTCCATTACATTTTGTTCCCATGCGACTGATGGTAGCAGAAGGGCAGTCTGACAAAATGGCACCTGAGATGGAAGTGCCTATGAAGCAAAGGTGTGGAACTGAATTCCTCAGTGTGGAAAAAATGGAACCCACTGACATTCATTGATGTGTGCTGAGAGTTTATGGAGACTGAACAGTGGATGTGAGCACAGTGAGGTGGAGAGTGGTGCATTTCAGCAGTGGAAACAGCTGATCATCTTTTAAACAAGCGTGGTATGCAGGCTATGTTCACTGCTGGTGAAAGGCGTAGCTAGTAGTGGTGGTTATGCTGAAAAATAGAGTTTCATAGGTGAGAATTTGTTCTATCAAATAGTGTTTTGTACTCTTTGCATCTGTTGTCATTTCCATGAAAATAAATAATTTTTTGAGTGACTTACTCTGTACAAAAGCAAGAACGAAATACTTTCATGTGAAAGTATAGGTTACAATAAACAGCAGATGACAGCCACCACATATCATCAGTTTTGCTGCAAAGTAAACTAAATTCTGCAAGCTCAGCTACACCTTTGCATTAACTGCTTTGCTACACTGCACCAATTCATCAGCGGGAAGCACCAGTCTTGCTGTGGGCAGACCACTTGAAATTCTCTTCTACAAAAGCAGCCCTCAGGACAACCACAGCTGACACTGCAGCGATGGCCGGGCGAACCGGAGCGACAGGGACGGAGCAAAGCAAAACGGAGGGAAACCTCCTCCACTACGGTGTGAAACTCCTTCAGGAATTGGACTCAATGATCCTTTCAGCTCGGGGCGCCCTGCGATTCTGGGACTCTAAATTAAAGAGCGGGCACAAATACACTGACGACCCTGTTTCACACCTGGAATCGATGGATAAATTTACATAGCCACTCAATTATTTCCATCTCCGATACTTCAAACACACAGGGTGCATAATCAGATGTAAATTCTGAACAGCTCCCATCGTAAAACATAGGCAAATTTACAGCGGTGAGCATTCCCAGCGAGCAGCACGTAAACGCAAGGATTTAATTCGGGTTAAATCTCAAACTCAGCCCTCCTTTCCCAGCGGGGCAGCTTGCGAAACGCCTGAACTCAGCACTCCCGCGGGGTGCTGTTCCCAACTCCCCACGGCCGAGAAGGGCGGCGGGGCGACCGCACCACGAGGGAGGCGTAGGGCGGAAGGGCGGCGCCCGGCCCCTCAGGGCAGCACCGCCACCCCGCGCCTCTCCCGCCCGAGCCGAATTTAAACTGCGTTGCTGGTCCCCGCGCAAAGCACTAACGCTGGCCGAGCCCGCGCGCCTCTCCCCTCTCCCGCCCTACAGCCAATAGAAGAGCCGCTTCGTCCCCCTCCCCGCCAATCGGGGCGCGGTTTATTGGCGGCTGCGAGGAGCGCTCGCTGTGCGCGCCCGCTCGCTGTGGAGCTGGGTGCCTGGCGCGGGGCAGCGCGTCCCCTCCTCCCGCGCTTTGTTGGTGCCTCGGCGGGCGGCGGCGATGCCCGAGTTCCTGGCGGACCCGTCGGTCCTGACGAAGGAGAAACTGAAAAGCGAGCTGATCGCCAACAATGTGAGCCTGCCGGGCGGCGAGCAGCGCAAGGACGTCTACGTGCAGCTCTACCTGCAGCACCTCACCGCCCGCAACCCGCCCGTCGCCGCGCAGCCCGACTTCTCCAGCGACGAGGAGCGGGAGCCCACCCCCATCGGCGTCCGGGGCCGCGGGGCCTCCGTCGGACGGGTGAGTGCCGCCGCGCCGCGCTCCCGGGCCCCTCAGCCCGTCTTCCCGCCCGGCCGCGGCTCGGGGCCCGCCGGGAGCGCAGCGCCTCCGCCCGCCCGTCCGGCCCCGGGGCGGCTCTGCCGAGAGCGTCTGAAACGCGGCCCCCGGCAAACAGCCCCACGTGGAAGGCTGTGAAAGAACAGCCTGTTTGTTTTGGTTAATGAAGTGCGCTGTTTTAGTACGGTCTGCTTAATGTAGCTGTCCGCTCCTACGGCTGAGCACGTGTTTTAGAGCCAGGCGCTTCTGCTGTGCTGTTAGGCGCCTTCTGGACGTAGTTCTTAATATTGTGCGTGTAGGGGACAGGGCAGCTGGCGCCACTGAGTTTTTTCCCTTTGGATACACGTCGTTTTTCCCTTTTAATTTCTAACAAGAGCTATGTAAACGCTCACGTATCATTTAAGCGATTGTTTAAGTCATAAATGAAAAGTGAACGTGCTGTCTGGCCTCATAAGAGATTGTCAGCTGCAGTTTAGATTTGTGTGACATCATGCTATTTGATTAGATCTGAATTACTCCCTTTAAAAGCTCACTTGTAAAGCGAGAGCACGGATCACTCTTTAAAAGATATTCCGTACTTCAAACTTAAAAACAAACAAACAAACAAAAAACAACAACCAAACACACCAACAGTGCTTGAACTGATAAACTGAAAATTGCACCTAAAAGGTTTCTAACCAAATGGTTCGCCTTTCTCAATACCTGCCTACTTAAAACACTGAAGTTTACGTGGGAGAAATTGTATGCAAGACTTAACACTGAACTCAGCACTCCTTTAATATAGTGGTCTGCCTGTAGCGTTTTTAAGGTTCTTCCAAGTGTAATAGGATGAGCTTGAATCCAGGCTGTAAGCAGCTTGTGTCGGGAAGGAGTCCCTGGAGGTTTTGTTTGTTTTTCCCCTCCTTTCCTTTTTCCCAGGGCTTGAGCTTAAACAATTAGAGGTGGCTTTTCTGTTGTTTACACAGTGGATGTTACTCTTACACTTTTACTTTTGTTAACAATGTCCGTAAGGCTCTCTGCTGTTTCTGCTGCTCTTGTGTTAATTTCAGAGCAGTAAATTCTAAAACGTGACGGATGATGCTGGTGGCAGCTGTTTGGATTTGAGCGTCCTGCATCCTATCTGAGGGACTCTGTTATGGGAACTGAGTGAAATATCTTGATGAGATTAAGAGGGAACAGAAGGGAAAGCATTCAGACTTCTGAAAGAGGGAACTGAAAACACAGGGCAAAGGGAAGTTACCCTGACTGCAAAGCTCTGTGGAATTAATATAAGAATGCTGTGTTTTATCTAAGTTGCTTTGTAAGGCCTGGAAACAAAGGTGGGTTTGGTGTTCTCTGTTTTTCCTTCCTCTTTGTAATTTGATTGTTTTTATCTTGTGTATTTCTATTAAGTGTGAGCTTAGGAGAACAAGGAAAGTAGGTACTGGGTGCCTTAGAAAATAAGAGCTGTCTAACTTGCAGTGATACACTAACATGGATAAAAGGAACAAAATTACAGTGCTCTACTACTTACACTTTTGTGTTGGTGGTCTTAGACATTGTTGCATTGGCTTGAGGGGAAAATGTAAACCAGGTGTTGTAAACCTTCATGGGTGAACTGCTTGGCATCTTCTGTGTCTTGTAGCATTCTAAAAAAAAAAAATTAAGTGCTGCTTAATTTAGAAGTTGTAGAGGACTCTTCAGTGCAGATGACTAGATAGCTAGTCATGGCTAGTGTGAACTTGCTAAAAACCGTTGAATAGATTTGCATCTTCACAGAATCATAGAACGGCCTGGGTTGAAAAAGACCACAATGATCATCCAGTTTCAACCCCCCTGCTATGTGTAGGGTCGCCGACCACCAGACCAGGCTGCCCAGAGCCACATCCAGCCTGGCCTTGAATGCCTCCAGGGATGGGGAGGGTTTTGGCCTGCTGTGATCTGTTATTTTTTTTTTATTTCTTTAGATATGGGTTTTTGTTTTTTAAGGACTTTATAAAATTAAGGGAACTTGATGCAGAAAACTCGTTCTCGCTGCTGGGTAAACGAGTGCCCGATGAGTGGAGGGAGAGAGAGAAAAGGTCCAGAAGTGCACTTGGAGCAAAGAGGTGTTTTGAGAAGAGACCTGTCGCTGCCGTCTCAAGTTGGCGCTTACTCACTCGGAATACCAACACGGCAGCGTGCGGCTTTGTGCTCCCACGCGCCCTGCCTGCTAAGTCCCGTCTGCCGAGGTTCAGCTGTCTCTCGCTTCTGTGCTCCGATCGGGCCCGGCCTGCCGGCGCTGTGCCAAGTGCATCGCGCGCCTCTTCGTGTGCAGAGCTGAGCCCGACGCAGCCCCTCCGCCTTCGCCAGCGCGGGGCGGGGGCTGGAGGGCGGGGCCGGTCGCAGAACCCCTCCTTCCCCGTTCCACCGGGCTTTCCTCCGAGTGTTTTGGGGAAATGAGTTCAGCGCAGCGCTCTGAGCGTCTGTGCTGCAGCTGCTAGGAAGGTGGGACTGCGTCCAAGCTACCTTTCTCAAAACAAAAACCTCAATATGCTGGTGATGTGAAACTGAGGTGGTGTAGGACAAGTGTCTTGCTTCCATAGCGATGTTCTTGCTTATGCTTGTTTATATTTACCTTTTTTTTTTTTTTTTAATCCTGATACAGCAGTGAACATGCAGGTGATTAAGATGAATGAGCAGATCCAACCTTAAGGGAGTTTTGTTCTGCAGAGTGTTTTCTGCCCTGGAAATGCAATGGCAACTCTTTAGGCAGACAGTGCATTTTTTTCTTTTCTTTTTGGGACCTGATGTTCACAATGGAAGTATTTTAGTGTGGTAAGAACTCGTGAACCTCAATCTCTTATGAATGTAATGTGGTGCAGCAAATTGCATGTACTGCAGTCTGCTATGCACAGGGTGCTGTCAAATACATAAAATTGACTAAATCAAAGTGAACTTAATTATTGTTTCAAAGATTTCACAGGAAAGCTCTTTCAGAGTATCTTTTAAAATGTGAGCACTTCTCTAGAGGTAATGCTTATCTATAGTTTTGGGATGAGGTTGGATGTGTCTTTGCTTTAGCCATTTCTGCTTACCATGAGAAGCATAATGTCTTAAAATGATACTTCTCTTGGCCTCATTTTCTGACGTTGTCTGAAAATGCTACTCTAGCTGTACTGGTGTGGATAGTTCTGTTTGTTTTTTTGTTTTGAGGGAGGCTGTTTCTCCCACTTCACACAGTGGTGACTGATACTGGAGAAGCCTTTTTCCTGCAGGGGAAAAATCTGTGTGGATGCTTATGGTGTTGGTTGATCTTAAGCTGGATGTCAGGACAGCTATTTCTAGCTCAAAGGAGAAATAACTACAAAATAGTGTTTTTGCCTTTATAAGAGGTAGATGTTTTAAAGTTGATATCAAAAATATCGTTTTGATGTTGCCAACAGGAGTTATTCAGAGCTCAGAAGGTGTAATTTTTCATGACCTAGCATACTGGTGCTGTTCATGTCTTCCTGGAAGAACTTTGTGAAACACTGAGTGAAATTTTGGACTTCTAAAATGGTGATTTGGGAAAGATCACTCAGATGTCCTCATTACACCTGTACCAGCATAAGTGAGAAGACATTTAGATATATCTATTTGTAGCTTTATAGGAGACACCTGTTAGATAAAGATGTTTGTTTTTGTTTGTTTTAATTAAATAGACAGTTTTTTTTTTTAAAAAAAAGCAAAACACAATCTAGTTTCAGCTCTTTATGGTATGGTAGGAGTAATATCTGCAGCAGATATACCTGCACCGTCTCAACTGCTTCCCTATTGGAAATGGGAAGAATGGTGAAACTGGAAGGTTATAAAGATGAAAACCATGGAAGATGGGACTGCATGCTTGGATAGGTGAGAGAATGTGAAGTTCTTGCACTGCTCAGCTACCTGCTCGGTGTTTCCTGTATGGCTGTACCTCCTCATTAGCATGTATTGTACAAATGTGACCCAGAGTACACATCAATACCTCCCCTTTGAGAGCTTTTCAGTGCTTTTAAGTTTGTGTCAGTTTCTCAAGCTTCGTCTCCTGGTCAGTGTTAATCTGTCTGGTGAGAATATCTGTTAGTTTGATTTCTTGATTTGTTTGTTCTCTAAACTTCTGCTCTTTCATCAGATTCTCTGGAAACAGCTCTTCACCGTGCAATATTCACCTTCCAGTGCAGATGCATTCCCTTCACTGAGTAAAATGGAATTTAGTGTCTGGGGGTGGAGGAGGAGGAGGCATAAGTCCATAATCTTATCATTTAGGACTGCTGCCTTACATAGACACGGAGGTGTGGCGTGTCCTTGCTAGGGGTAAAAGACAGAATTCTCAAAGCTGACTTCATCAACATCTCTGGATTAACTGCTGTATAATTTCCTTTCCATTGTTTATTTTGTGTGTTTGTCATAAGGCTTAGTAAATAATGTATTAATGTTCAGACTTAAAATTATACTATGGCAGAAGATGTTTGTGTATAATTGAATAAAAAGTGCAAGGGGAATAGACCTCAGTGTTTCAATGTGGAAGCCTGGCAACTGCAGTTGCTTATCTTTCCCAAGAGAAATAAGTGTCACCAGAGGTGACACAGTACAAACTGGAGAGTTAAAGAGCATCCTGTTGACATGATTTGGGCTTCCTTAGCCTGTCTTAACCTCATTCAGAGGAATAGTAAAGAAGCCCTGAGCCTTTCTGCTGCTGGTGATGAAGCTGCACCTGTTTGAGATTAAAGCCTTTGAATATCTTAATGTGGGTGCCATTTAACTCAGGATTTGAAAATACTTTTGATGTACCATGGCTGTTTGCATAATGACTTCTTGATGATGTTACTCCTGCTTGTCTGGTGGATCAGTTTTGGAAGCTAGTACGGGTAGTAATCAGGTCTGTCTAACAAACTGATCAGTGGTTGTTGGATTCCTCATCAACAGGAATAGCATAGGTGAGGTATGCAATAGCTTCTAGGTATGAATTCACATAACTTAAACTTTCTGCTCCTTCCCTGTTACTGAAAGAAGATGGAAGGTTTCAGTGTGGCTAGATGATACTGAGAAAGTGACCTTTTCTTATTTTGTGTTTTCCTGTTGCTGTAGAACTGAGAGCTGTGTGGGAATCCCATCCTTATAATTCACTTAAACGCTTGTCTGAAGGGTTGAGTACCAGCTGATCTAAAACTGAGTGTGACAGATACACTACCAAATTGCTATCTATTTGGTAGGAATGGATCTCTCTAGTGAAGTATGCTGATCCTCTTCTATTTTCTTTTTCCTAGAAAATGGCCATGACTGGATGTCTTTTTCCTTAATGCTGCTAGCTCTGGTTGGGATTATGAGATCTTCTGATAAGGATTTGTGAGTCTGGGTACGGTGCTGCAAGAATATTTATAGGATTATGGGCAAAGTACCACCTTACTTCAGCAAATCCTGGTGTTCACTACAGTTTTGCTTTAAACGCTTAAACTTTTTATTTTTCAAGTGTACACAAGATCAGGAAAATGTGGGGGTTATTTTGTTTGCGCTGCTATCATTTCAAATAAGGGAAAAAATGATGAATTTCAAAGCCAGTCCTTTCAACCTGTCTCCCAGGATACTCTCATGAATAAGTTGTCATGCACAGAAAGTGCAGTGGTGCTTTGTAATATGATAACAACAACATTGTTGCTGAGATTCATACTGTCATATCACAGACAAGACAGGAAAGAATTTTTCTCGTACCTTATGCTTCTGGGACTGATCCTTAGTGGTTAAGTTGCAGCTTTTTACTTGTACGAGTGACGTCATTTGCTTCTGCTCAAAGGGGAATAAGTATTCAAAAGTAAAGAGTGAAGACATCACAGAATACAAGATAATCAATGTGTCTGGCTGTAGTATTGAAAGACTCATTACTTTTGACTTTTCATTTTTCTGCTGCCCTCCTTTTCTGGTGAGTCTGACTGTTCTGATGGTTTCAATTTGTGGTAACATGAAGTGATAGAGAATAATACAATGAGAAATAGTATTTAGAAGAAAATACTACTATTATATGTGAGTTTACTTTCATTGCTGGATCATATTACTGATAAGTTGCAGTTATGTCTGATGAAGATCTCTGTAAAAACATCTGGTAGAACAGCAAGTACTTCTTCTGCTCTGTATTTTTCAACAGTACAGCCTCTTCTGTGATGTGTAGGTGATGGAAATCAATCATATCTTAAATGTGGTTTCCAGTTCTTTAAAGAGGCATTGGAATGTCACTTCCTGCACCATGCTAGTTTTCATGTGAAATACCAAAGTATTATCCTAGTTAATCTGACCAGTGATGTGTGTGAATGCTGGAGATGTCAATAGTCTAAACAGATCCTAACAGCAAAACCCAGCATATGTTTTGAAGCTCTTCACTGTTGCAACATTTCAATAGTCCAGGAAGTCCAGAGATGAAAATTGTTACTAATACAATAACACTACTTTGTGTTAAGTGTAACTAATTGATTAAAAAGTAAATAAAATTTTCTCTTATAGCTGCAAGTTATTTGATTTCTGTTACAGGATAAATGGCTTCTGGTATTTTAAAAGCAAATAAGATATTTTTTCATGATAAAGGAATGGAATGGCAGATTTATGTCATTTCATCAGGTACAAGACAAACTTCCCACTTTGACATTTTTATCCATTCTTCAGACTGCTTGGAGACCTTTTCTTAATATTAAGAAGCAGTACAAGTTCATGGAGATTCTGTTGCTTTTCAACTGTTAGGTTCATCATGATGGTGTTACAACAATCCAAGAGTTAAAGAAAATCTAAGTTAATTAGGGAGGCAGTTACATTAGAAAATCTTATGCAGTTGCTGTTTAGCTTTAAAATATCAAGACTAAGCTTGCTTACAAACCAGTGGTAGAACTGGCAAAAATGTCTAGTTACTATTGACTCATATTGACTCATATTATATGACTATACTATTGACATCATATATATAAAATGTCTAGTTACATATTGACTCATTGATCTTCTTACAGACTTCTAGTGCTATCTTAGTAAATACATCAAGAAAAAAGCTTTTAATCATGAATGAATGTTACAGCTTATTTGCATTTGGGATTTAAAGGTTTTCAGTAAGTAGCAGGAGAGCCTGATAGCTCTTCTGAGCAATCAAGTTGAATCCCATTAAGTGTAGTATTTGTATCTGTTGATGTGTTACAACTTTGAAGTACTGCTTTGAAGTAAGTTGTATTAGTTTATTTTCTGTTGAGCAAGTAGTTCCTTAGCATATTTATTCTGCCATCATGCCTTGTCACCCTCTTGAAGGTCTTGGAGCCTGGGAATGTCTATGGTAGCAACATTTGTTTAACTTGGGCAGCCTTTGTTTTCATTGTGGATGTTGTGGAAACAGCTAATTTGGGAGTAGCATCTTGGCAGGTTATTTTGATAATTATTGTATGTAGTGGTGTGTTGCCAACTGTTCAAGAAGTGTTGCCAGAGTTGTTTGTAGGATTCAATAAGGATGCAGTAAGAATGACCTGAGGAGATAGGGAGGGTGTTGAAAATTCGGGGGTATTCTTGGCTTTGCCACTCCCTCTCTCATTTCATAACATCATGTAACCTCCCAGAGAATGTTAGGAGAAGAGGGGGAATAGGAATTTGAGGAACTTGATTGGGAGTGTGTGGTTACTGAGGAACTACTTCCACAATGATGGAGAAAGAGGTATTGACCTGCTAGGTAGAAGGATAGTACAAAAAAGCCAATGGAATGTGATTATTTGTAGTTTAGTGTTGGATGAACGTTTAGAAGTTTACCTTTCCAACCATTGGAGAGCAATCCTCTCCATTTGTGTACCGCAAGTTAAAACGTGTTCAGAATAATGAGTAAGATATTTATTATTATAGAGGCATCTTATAATGGGCATTTCCTTTTATGAATAGGAAACATGTTTGTGTGTTATTTCATAAGTGTAAATGGTTTGAAGTGTTCGGAGTATGCTTTACTTTTAGTTGGGAATGGGGAGGAGAAGAACATAATTACTTTTCTAATGGCTCTCTTAGCTGCCTGTGTCCTCAGAATAAAAACGTGTTCTGCATTAACTGGAAATGTTCTGCCTTTTATTTTCACAGAAAGCCACAAAGAAAACTGACAAACTCAGGGCAGAGGAAAAAGATGACTTAGATGTAACAGAGCTCAGTAATGAAGATCTTCAAGAGCAACTTACAAAGTATGGAATAAATCCTGGCCCAATTGTAGGTATGTCATTTAAGCTAAACTTCAGTGCTTAGTAGTCTAAGGTTCTTTGATAAGATTATTTGTTAGTACCAGTACTGTTGCAATTTTATTTTCCACTGAAAATGTTTTCATTGAACTAAATACAATGAAAATGCTTGAAGCATTCCTGTGGAGGCAAATTCATAGTTTATTCCCCGTATGTTCTAGGCTAGCTATACTCGTTCCAACTCCTTTTCTGAAGCTATGCAACTGTGGAAATTAGGTCTGATACAGAGGTTGAGATCTGGAGCCTGCCTAAATAGCAAGTACATCTTACATAATAATTTAAGATTTGAGGGCAGAGTGAGCATGGAACTTTTTCCCTAGGGCATTTCCTACTCTCTGCGTTCAGCATTAATTTTGATTTTTTTTTTCTGGCCCCTTAACCTTGCATTCCATCCTGTATGCTGACCTACTTCAGCGGGGTGGATGGCAAAAAGTCACTACCCCAGCTTAATCCCTTGCCTTAGGCACTCTCCTGTGATACAAGATCAAAGGTCCTTGCCTTTTAGCTTGTGCACTGGCCTGATGGCAAGATAATTTGATTTTACAACTCTTCAGTAGGAGATAGTTTCATCTAGCAGACTGAGCCTTCTGTGGAATGTATTTGGAATAGAATGGAAGTGCCAGTGATAAAGTTTGGAGTCTTGTGTGTGTTCATATAGTTTAGTGCATAATATTTTCTGTTACCCGTTTCTGTATGTCTGCTCATTCAACCTCTTTCTCTTGGCTAGGGCTTAAGGCTCCTGGAACATTCAAGTAACTACACAGTTCCCTACAAATATGTTCAGACTTGATTTTAAGTAAAAACTTCAATTCCTACAGGGTGTGGATTCTGTTGTGACAGCTTTTTTTTATATCTGTGTAAAGAAGGCTTCTCAGAAGATTTCAGATAAGGCAGGACTTTGCTGTTGTTAGCAGTGCAGGCACTGGTTATTTCTACAGATCTTTTTGTTAGCACAGTCCTGATGTGAATGTATGTGATAGCTTTTTGTTTTAACTTAACAGCTGGATGCAGGAAATGGAAGCTTTGTTCTTGTTGCTTACTTACACCGCCTCCCATGCTTATTGGGCTGGATTTGAAAACAGGGCAAATGTTAAACTAAGGAGAGGGATACTAATTTCAGGATAATGGGGCTAAGATTACAGTATTGGAATCTGCATGGATACTTGCCTTTGCAGTATCAATCTCATTAAGTTTTTGTAATGGTATGACAACTCATGTTGCAATGTGTTGCAAAAGCAGGTTGAGTTACCCTTCTGTAGATGAATGCTCACAACAGTAGGTGTACCAACACATCTCAGCTTGCCAGAGTTCTCTTGAGCCAAACATTCAAGCCTTAGAGGTACAATTATATTTCTAGATATGTAGGTATGCAGACATGAAAAATATGGAATAAGTGTATGGAAATTCCTGAGGAATACATAATAATGAAGTTCTAGCAGTCAGGCCAGGAAAGACCAAAACTGCATCACTAGCATGTATCTTATGCTACAGCTACTACAAGGAAACTTTATGAGAAAAAGCTGTTGAAACTGATGGAGCAAGGTCCAGAACTGAAGACACCTGTGCCTCTCCCAGTGATTTCTTCAACTACTGAGAACACGAGACAGAATGGAAATAATGATTCTGACCAGTACAGTGACAATGAAGAAGGTAAGCCTGAAGTGGAACTTGCATGCAAACTATTCAAGTTATGTATGAGTAATACTTGGAGTAGAAGAAATATCTGAAGAGAGCATGATCTGCTGTTTGAGGCTTAAAGATACTGCAATGGACCATGTTGTTTGTATACTTCATGGAGTGCTAATACAGTGACCCAGGAGGTATTCTGGGAAATGAAATTTTATTAGCAAGCTGTTCCTTTCTTATTCATCCAGTTTCCCTACAGATCTGAGCCAGTAAATGTGATAGTATCAGTTCTCCTACCTAAGTGTTCAGTGTTCTTTGCACTTCAACATTGAGTTTCATTTTATGACACACGCAGCAGTTACTTTTATTTTGGGTTAGTGTGTCAGTGTTTAAGTTTATGCTTCTAAACACAGTTTAATTTCTTGCACATGGTAATTCCTCTTATGCTCTGTTCCTTAATGACTGCAGTGGGTCGACTGATTTTTTTTTTTTTTGTGTGTGTAGTTCCTGGTCTTTTAGTATCAAGAAATGATAGGGGCTGGAGAGGTAGAATCTAAAGCACACCATATATCTTACAAAAAGTAATGGTACAGGCTTTCAAGGAACATCACTTCGGTTAAAGTAACTGCAATCTGATACCAGTCTCTAAGTGGAACAGCTGAATTAGTCAAAGATTGTCTGAATTATAGGATTTTTTTTTTTTTAGGACAGAACTCATGTGTTGGGTCAGTTAAGGTCATTCTTCAGAAGATTGTGTTCTTCACTGGAGAAACTTAACCTATGCTTGCCAGGTTGTTTAAGGAAACAGTAGTTCATGAAGTTTGATACCTCTTTAAATTTGTTCAGTAAAATTCATTTAAACCAATTGCAGTTTATCAATCAGTAATATTATAGAAACCAGTTATTAAAACTCATTACAGATCTAAAGACTGAGCTGAGGCTTGAGAAGAGAGAACCTCTGAAAGGCAGGATGAAGACTCCAGTAGCACTCAAACAAAGAAGAGTTGTTGAGCATAACCAGGTATGTTTCATTTAGTGGCATCTAGAACAGCTACTAACTGCAGGCAGTGTACTCACTAAACATAATCACATTTGATTAAGTGGGCTATGCTGTTCTTAAAAGTTTGGTGGTGTTCTTTGTTTTAAGAAAGCCTATTCTAATACAGCATGAAAATCTTGTGGATTAACTACATCTGCTACTTTTTGTCTATGTGCTAATGTTCAAAATCATGGTCTGCTACTTGTCACACTTGCCAGTTTGTGTAGATTACCTTTGAGGAAAACTCTAGGCAGCCTTTACATGTTTAAATTCAAAATCTGACAGATAATAGGCTGGAGGTACTGATGTTCTGTTGTATATTTATAAATGACTTAATAAAAGGAGCAATTTCTCAAAAAAATCTGAAAATATTTTCTGTAAGAAATACTTTTAAATAGTCCTGTACATCGTATTTGTATGTATTTTTAGTGCCTATCTATAGATAAACAGAAGTGTGCGTACACTGGTCTGTTATAATTGTGGTTTAAATGTAACAATCTATAAAGTAATGCTTTTTTAATAGAAATGTCTGTATATATACACATGCAACATCTCTGTGATATCTATAAAATGCTTTTTCCTCAGCCACACATGTAGCAGCATTACTAGAATACACATGAATTTATTAGAAAACTTCTTAGAAAAATAACTATTTTTAACTTCAAAGTATGTACCTCATGTCCTTTTAATATTACTATTAGTTCTCTTGGCCAAAGGGGGTTTTACAGGCTTTCAAACTGCTCAGGCTTTCAAACTGCTGACTAAATACTGGATTCAGTGATTGGTGGCTGATCTGTTCTTATGATGCGACAGTGTCACTAAATATCCTGCTGCACAGCTTAGATTACTTAGGATATTTACAGTGTTACTCATCTGACCAGTAAGTAGTGGAGTTATGCTACATTAAGAACTTGTCCAGAAAACATTCTAGAGGGGAGTGATCTGACCTGCTAATAGCCTGATATTAGCAGATAAGAACATTGAGAGACTAGTCTTTTCTCAAGATTGCATAGGATGGTAAATGCCATATTGTTCCTATTTGGGGGGTAGGTGTGTATACAAGCATGCTGTATTTTGCTTTGAATATCACCTAAAGCAGGTAATGCAAAGCTCTGTGTGTTAGTTACTGGGTTCCTCAGCTACTTCTGCTTCTATTTAACTTTATTCTTAGGGGTGCAGACTAAACATATCTTTCTTCTACAGATCAAAACAAACACACAGTTTGACACACAAAATCAATATTCTTCAATGTATTCAATTTGACCTCATGATGGTCTTTATAATGGGCATCAGAATCATAAGGTTCTTCTATTTTAGGGATTATTCTTTTCTAAGTCACTGTCCATCCAAAAATCCCTGCTAGCTTCAGTGTGGTGGAGGTATTTAATTTTGCTGTTAAAAAATCCTTGTAATCTTCAGGTACAATTTTTAAACTTAGTTTTGCTGTAATAATACCAAGTTATTACTCTGTTTTCTCTTGCAATCTTTTGTCTGTGCTATAGACGTAATATTTTTGCAGTTTGCATATTTTAAATACCAGTAATTAATCAAAGGAGTATCAGTTGAAATGCTATTTTTGTGGATTAGTCAAAATGACAAATTCTTGAATAACTCTCAAGTTTGTTAAACCTTTTGCCTCATGACTTCTGCTTTAAAAACAACAACAACAACAAAAAACAACAAACAAAACCCAAACAACACCATTGCCCTATAGTTGCTTGAGGCAAAGAGGAAACAAAACTTCAAATATTTTTGGTTAGCAAATAAAACTGGAAGATCTGGGAGATGGTAACCTTCACTTCTTGTGAAATGGGGTCTCTAGATTCAAATGATGTGTCAAGTGACCGTACTCATTCTGCAGAATTAGATAAAACTTCTGTTTGCTGTCTGGCAATGAGTCAAAGATTGAAGCTCTGAAGAGTGGTAGGGCTAACCTGGTTGACAGTGTGATGTGAACAGCTTATTAGTCACTTATGGATCCTATGCTGCACTGTTTTTAGTGTAGATGTACGCAACTGGAAACACTGTAATCTGGTGCTGAAGGCTTGGTACTGGTGTATGTTAGTGTTTTCTTATGAGTGCAGATAAGAAGTCTATGGAGGCTGGTGTAAAAACCAGAGGAGGAGGTGAGTGGGAGGCATTGACTTGTCTTATCAGCTGGTTAGCAGCAATGGGCTAGATGAAATTGAGTCCTGCCTTTGTGCCTAATTGCCTCCTCATAGTGAAAAAAGAAAGTTGGAAGAAAACACTAACTTGGAATGTATTCTTCCAGGCAGGTGAATATAGAGTTAGAGGTCAGGAGCGTGAGCTTAACACCACATAGTAGGTGAGAAACAGGTGGACTAAGCCATGTAAATGTTAAGGAGTCCTTAGAGCTTAGAATTATTTGCTCTTCTTGTGACATTTCTACAGTGGTGTTCTGGTTGTGCTGTGTTCCCCTAATCTTCTTTACTCTGTTTTTTTTTTTTTTACCTGTGTAACAACTTCATGGATATCAAACATGCATGTTGTAGTTGCTGACATACACATCTATTGTGTGTATGCCATGTGAAAAGCACAGAACTGTTGGTTGGTAAGTGATAGATCAGGGAACATCATTATCTGTGTCAGTTGAACACATTCTGAATGATGCTTCTAAACAGTATTGCATCTTTCTCTGATTATATACCAGGGTATATCTGGTGTATCTAAATATTACACTTCAGTAGGGTTCATTTACTTCAGGTATTTCTAGGATAAGCAGAGGGCACCTGTTCAATTAATGATGAAGATAGCTGTGACTGAAGACATCATACTTTTTACTGGTCTGTTGAATAGGCTCTGCTGAAGTTGGGATGGGTCTCATGCAGTACACTTAGTCTTTTCCTGGATTTTTTATGCAAGATTTCCCTGGTACTTAAAACACATGACTCAATCATCTGAGGAACTCAGTACGTAGGTTCTTATTTACTGAAGACCATTTTAGGAAAATGTTCCTAGTAAGATTCCTACTAATGGAGAGCTCCCTCTTGTAGGACAAGAAAATTGTCTTGCTGCATTTTTGATTAGAATTAGAGTTGAACTTCTCTGAAATTAGTGTTTTTCTTCTAAACCTTCTGGGGAAGAACACCTCAAATAGAAAGAGGGGACATGATTGAATGTTGCAGATTAAGCTTTTCTTAATGGGGATGTGAGAAACTAGTATCTAATGAATGTATAAGCAGGGATTAGGAGACCTTTAATCAGAAGTCTGTTTAAATTTGAAAGTATCAGAGATGTAGGCTGAAATATATAGTTCTGTATGAAATATCTGAAAGTATTTGGACTTGTGATCTGTTCATAAATATATATCATTGAGTTATCAGACTATTTCTGTGACTTTGAAATATAGCAAAACACTTGTGCTCCCTCTGCTGGTTATGTTGTAGCTGCAATAATTCTGTTCAAAATTATAGAGCTGCTTAGCTTCTAGTTTCACTAGTTTCACTTCAGAGATACAAGTGGGGAACTGAGAATGGTGGTGGTTATACTTTGTCTCCCACTTGATAAATACCTTTTAGCCTATACTCTGAATGGATTGTTTTGTGGGCTAATTCTTCCAGTGAAGTTATTTTGATGCACCAGTCTGTATAACTCCCATCAACACCAAATGTAACTTTCAAAAGCTTGATAAATGCACCAGTGGAAGAGATGCATAGATTTCATTATCAACAAGGGATTTTTCTCTAACTGTTTTTAAACAAACAAAATCTTAAGTCTATTTTAGAAGAAGCAGGCTGTCTCTCATCTCCCTTTCTTTCTAGATTTATGCTTGGAATTAGATTTGAGGAAGATTTTAATTTAAGCATAAACTTGCAGTAAGGTTGTGGGAATTGATCTGTGCTTGCTTCTGGCTATGAAAGTCTGGCACTTTGCTATTATTTGGCTTTATTGTGAACTGTTTTAAGCTTGGCCATTTAAACCCAACAGTTGAGTGACTTTTATCATTGTGGAAACTTTTAAGATTATAAAAACATCTCCCTTTCCCTCTGTCTGGAGATGAGATCTTGTTGATATGCAGGTGTCTGTGCCTGAACTGTCTGCAGGAAAGAATACATTTGTAGGTTGAACAAATTATTGCATTCTGCTTGTGATCATAAGTTTTTGGTGTGTTTTTTTTTTTTTTTGTAGGGAGGTAATGTAACAAGCCTAGAAATCAGCATATCCACTGTCTGATTTTCAGTACTACTTGAAGCATTGGTTATTTCATGCTATTGCAGTGAGAAGACTAACAGTTTTTACTGTTAGATATTACCTAGTCAGCTCCGTATTTGAAAAACAGTTAACTCTAACCTAAGTATTGTAGTCATCACTGCCCGTTTAGCTAGCTAGATATGATTGGATCCAAGGTTACTGGGTTTCTGCAGTTTGTTTCTAGCGTGGGGTTGTTTTGCTTTTAGTTCTAGATGTTTTTTCTGGAGTATGTATGCTATTTTGGCTTTTGGTTGTGTGTATCCAATGTTCAGAGCTGGCTTTCATGTATTTGATCATGTGTTTGATACTTGAATAGACTTATTCTCAAGATGAAGTTACTGAGACTGTCTGGACAAGTGGATCTTCAAAAAGTGGACCTCTTCAGGCATTTTCTAGGGAGTCTACAAGAGTGTCAAGAAGAACACCAAGGAAAAGGGTGATGAGAGGCTTATTATAATAGAAAAGCTTATTTTTTTCACTATTAGGGTCCCAGTGGCTATTTTATTCAACTGTTTTCTTTTGTTTGTTTTAAACAAACAGGTGGAAGCTACAGTACAGTTGCCTGTAGATGATGCTGTTATATCAGAGAGTACTCCCATAGCTGAAACTATATTGACTGCAAGCAACGAAACCCTAGTAAATATGCTTAGTAAATATATTTAATGAATAATGCAAGTAGTATTTTTCTGTAATACCTTTATAATATGCCTTTACTGACAGAATCGTTATAAACAGGCTGTTTTTAAAGAAAGTAAGACTTCTTTTATTCAGTAGTCTTGAAACCATATGTTCAATAGCTATATTAGTGCCCAGTGGTGCTCACTTTGAGATAGGAATAGGTAGATGCATGGTTTCATGTCTTTTTTTGGGGGGAGGGTTGAGAAGATCCGCTTCAAAAGCTCAGATCTCTTCTTAATTTAAGTACATATAGAATATCTGCTTTAAAGCTTGGCTTTTCTTGTGAACTAATTAGCTTCTATGTTTCTAAGTGGCTTAAAATAAACTATTTAGAATGATAAGCATTGCATTTCCTTTGCTTATTTCAGAGTATCTGTTACATAACCTTCAGTGAATTCCTAACACGCGTATATTTGCTGTAGATAAGGGTTTTGTTGTTTGGTTCTGTCTCCCTTCCCCATTTTACTTTGTGTTTTGGTTAATTCTGAGTTTGAACAATTTTGAATCTCGGCAGGTTGGCAATAGGGTGCCTGGAAATTTCAAGCATGCAGCTCCTACATTGTCAATCAGTGAACCCTCAGACATGCCCAGAAGAACACCAAAGAAACCACTGATGACAGCTGAAGTAAATTGAAACTTAGATTGTTATTGCTTACTCTCTTTGAAGAAGTTCTTGTGTGTATGGATTTATTCCGTAGTACAGAAGGGGTGGAGGGTCTCATTGCCCAGGTGGGCGTGATAGTGTAACTAAACTAGCATTGTCATATGACATCAAAAAGAGTATATATTTTTTTCTTATCCTTCCTTGTTTTTGTAAGGTGGAAAGAATCCTCTTTTGGACTATTATTTTGTCTTACGTTGTATGGAATGTACTTTTTTCTTTTAAACTATATGAATAGTTCAAAGAGCGAAATTGTTATCTAGCTCTGATCTTATAAATCAGCATATCCTGGGGAAAAAAAAGTGCCTTATCTGAAGGACTAAAGTGGTAGGATTACTTGAAATCAAAAGTCTGAATCTAGAAAGCAACTGTAGATTTGTTAGCTACCAAAAAAGAAAATCATTCTTATACTCTGGTCTATTCAAACTGTTGAGATTATTTGGATAAATGTCTAAAGCACTTGAGAGTATATGTAATTGTAGTTATTAATGTAGTACTGAATTAATGTTGAATTTTACATTACAAAATGATACTTGGCTGAATTTAAATGGAGTTCATTGCTCTGTGTAAATATAGTATATAGAACTTGCATTAATGCTTGTGAAGCCTGCTCTACCAATGGATCTGAGACTTATTACACAGGCTACTTTGTTTATAAGGACTACTGCAGTTTAGGCTTAATTGTCAAATAAGATGGTTGTGGAAAAGTTGATATTTTATTTCAAACTGCATAGTATTTCACTGTACTGTGGCATTGTCTGTTACAGCAGAAAGAGGCAGATTGCCCACGTCAATGCTTGGTTAATCATGTTGGCTGCAAACACTCCTATGATGTGCTCAACACAGCCATGATAGAGGTGATTGGTTAAGTTTTTTGATCATCTAGATCATTGGCTTGCAGATGTATTGTATTTATGACGTATTCTTTATCTTAAAGGAAACTAAGGAGAGCAGTGAATACATTAAGACACCAAAAGTGACCAGACAGCTGCCAGTAATTAAGGTTAACTAACTTTTAAAACTCAGGAATTAAAGTTCTTAAATGTCACTGGGTGGCTCAGATGCTTCCTTACAAACTGCACGTGGTTGTGGGACACTGAGATAGTTAAGCAGGAGCCTATTGTTTTGAAGTTTGTTAGGCTGACAATGGTTTTTGTTTTCCTAGGTGCCAGAGAGGACTCATACAGAAGAACGAAGAGTAGAAAGGGATATTCTGAAGGAAATGTTCCCTTATGAAGTATCAACACCGACAGGAATTAGGTATTGCTGGGGTTTGGGGGGACTTGTTTCTCACTTCTTGAAAACTATTTAAGCTGAAAAAGGTCTGATTATATTGCTAGATTTCAGAGGAATGGTTTTGCAATTCTGACTTAGTGGCAATTGAGACAACTGTTGAGCTCTTCTGTTCTGCGTACATAGTTTTATTAGCCAAAAAAGCCTTTCCTTTATTTAAAGTAGTGGAGCAGGGGAATAGGAGGTAGCATTATAGCAGTAATTACCGTAGTAACTTGCTGGAGGTTAAATGGAAGAGGCCTCTCCGTGGCTCCTAGTATGTCTAGATACAACTGTTTTAGCCCCTGCTGTTAGTTAAGAGGTTTCCCAGCATAGATTTGAGATTTTTTTGAAAGCAAACAATTTTCAAACAGTCTTTTTCTGTTACGTAATTGATCTTATTGTAGTCAGGCATCACTCTTATTGAATAAAGCTGGCATTGCGAACGGAAGGACTAATATTGGAAACTTAGTACTTTAACAGAAAACTGGAATAGCCCTCTGGATAACTAAGCAGTTGATACAGCTCACTGCCCCCCTTAAGAAATATTGGCTGCTACTGCATATTGATATCTGAAATTGAGTGGAGGCTGTGGAGTCATAGCTGTTTTCCTTGGAAATCTTCCTAAATGTATTAGGAAGCAAAAGATGACAGAGTAATGGATAGAAAAAATTAAAACACAGCATAATTTCTAACAAAAATAGTGCAGGCAAGACTTAATTCAAATAGATTAATTACAACAGATTATTGCAGTGGTTTCTTAATCCTTACTGCCTTGTCATTTCACACAGTGCACTGACCTGGACATCAGTGATGTTTTAATGGCCTGAGACAATCCTAGGTTTAGAAGTCCTGGGAAGACTGCACAAGTGATCAGTTAAGATACAGGTGCAGATGCTTCCTGGCATTTTATTTCTTGTCATAATGAGAGTATGAGGATAGGTCGACATAAAGTGGCATTTGAGGGTTTTTTTTTTAAAGGGATATTTATTTGAACTCTGAATGATTAACCTCAACAATTGCAATGCTACGTGCTACGGCATTTATTGACAGGTATTTCAGGTACTCTGTTCACTGAAAATAATTTATAGATCTTCAGCTATGCTAAGATTTTCTTGTATACTTTGGATTGCTCTTAAACACACAGGTGTTTTTTGTTTTCTAATTAACAGTGCTAGCTGCCGTAGACCAATCAAAGGAGCTGCTAGCCGGCCTATCGAGCACTCTGACTTCAAAATGGATGAAAGTTTCTTTAAGTATGCTCCAAAATATAGTACCTCAAGTGACATCAAGTCTGAGAAAGCTTCAACAAAAAAAGAACGCTCCGTTCCCCTGTGGATAAAAATTCTTCTCTTTGTTCTTGTTTCAGTCTTCTTGTTTTCAGTTTATCAGTCTATGGAAACTAATCAAGGAAATCCTTTCTCTAAATATCTAAAGATGTTGTCTCAGGACAGTGCCAATTGAGTATCTTTCTGAAAGGCACACCCGATTTGATCTCCTATTTTTAATTGTAGAGAACTCTCCTGCCCTCTCATCGGCTCAAGGACTACTTATAAATGTGATTGGAACCTGATAAATTTGGATAAACAAAGCAAACTAATACTAAATGGACACTGGTAATTTTCTGGACTTCGGACTAGTAGGAGATCACTTTGCCATAGGAGTAACATTTTTTTTAGGTCTTTGAACTTTTGTAGGCTTTATTTTTTTAATGTGGACATCCTTTAAATTCATTTTTGAGAAACTGTATATTTGTTTTTGCAAGAACTTGGAAGCTGAGAAGGGCAAAAATGTACTAAAATGTGAAGCTGTGTTTTTAAAGCTTTTTCATTGTACAGGAAAGAAGTTGTACTTCTGTCTTGGTAGATCTTGATTATAAAGGGAGGAAGATTTGTAACAAGTGAATGAGGGAGATGCATTTTTGTATGCATTTTTCAGTAACAAATTGACTGAATTTGATCTCTTAGGGTGTAGGGAGAGTACAACAACAGGCTTTTCTGTAAGTTACTGTAACTTTTTAGTAAATGTAACTGTAAACTTGTTTGCATTTCTGTAAAAGTCTTAGTATCATATTAGTAACTGTTTAAGTGTAACATTTAAATGTATCACTTCATTTCAGTGCTTACAGTGTTGTAGGAGTTCAGTATAAATTGGCAACAGGTGTCTTAGAAGAACTTATTTATTAGTAGTATGAGTGGGAAATAAAAATTGCATCAAATATAATTTGCTACTTAATACTTTTTTGGGGTAAAAGTTGTTATCTAAGGTAGTCTAAATTCCAACTTTTAGCAGTGGTCTTTTTTCTTAATGTAAGGTCTTTCCATCACAGCTTTGTGATTATCTCTGAATAGTCATGTAGAGAGTTATTCTCAAAGTGTGAAAATTCCATATGAAGTTTTATTCTTATATGAAGAGGGCATTGCTGCATTTTCTTCTACAATTTCATCTTCTGAGGTGAGACTTACTACATTCATGCAGTTGAGTATTTTTCTCAGTGGAAGCATGCTAAAACACTCAATATTGTATAACTTAGTTGAGCAGGCAGCTGACTTCACTACTACCAATGAGGAGTGATAAGCAACAACTTTTAAATTGAATGTATTCATTTTGATGTGCTTAAATCTGCAGCATACAGATGTTCAGTCTCATTGCTTCGTACAAAAATGCAATAAAATCATACTTATTCTTGAAGTGCTACTTATGAAAAGCTGAGAACTTTAGTTAATGGTCTATTTTTACTATAGGTACAGTTATTGCGTAGACTAGATATGGGAGAACATTACTTTCTGTGACCTTTGGGACAAAGATGGTAATTCGTAGCAAAGCTATAGGTTTCTTCTGTTAAGATTTAATGCTTTTTTTTTTTCCTTTATCTGCTTTTTGAGTAATCCAAGTAGCTGAACTTGTGTCCATCCTATAGAAAATTGTAACACATGACATTCACTTTTTTGGTGTCAAAATGCGGAAAAATAAAAATGATTTTAATGTGTGTGGATTTTCCTTACCAAAATAAATGCATTGCTGGAAAGAAGAAAGCAAAAGAAAGTCAATCTCTGTATCAGTGGTTGTGTTTTGTGCTGCTATGTTATTTCCACTTTATGGAAGTGGATTGTTCTGGTAGTAAAACTAGAGCTGTTCTTATCAACAGGTGGTAAGGGAGAATAGGCATAATACTTACATTAAATATTTTGCACCATTATTCTTTAGCATATATTATCTTTTTAATTTGAACAGAGGAAGTTATTTATTTTTCAGTACTCAAGGAATTTCCTTTTCACTTTTCATCCTACTGTGCATTATATGTTAATGTGAAATCTGTCTTTTCTAGCTATATGAAATACTTTCAACCACATTCAGGGATGCTGTTGTTATTTTTAAATGACAATAAAACCCAACAACCTGCAATGCAATTAAATGCCATCATTTTTTTCATTTATATGCTACTTGAGGGATTCTTCAACAGATACCTCTCAACTTCGGTGTTACTTCATGGAAGGTAAAGATTTTTCCACATAATCTGCATGCAGTTCATTTGTTGTTGGGAGATGACGTATCTTACAGAAAAAAAAAATGTTCTCTTTCTTCCTGAGGCATTTAATGTTCTGAGAGCTTTACCAGCACTTCTAGAGCCAGTCAAATAATTGCATGGTTAACACGTGTAGTAATAGCACAAGTAGCTGAGTAGTTGAATGTGCTTAAAGCATCCAGAATACCACTGTGTAAATTATACTGAAGGATGCTCTCTTCTTTATGTGAAAGTAGTGAAGCACTGAATTTGTACTTTTCCTTTTAAAAAAATAATAACAAAATTCCTCTTGTTTTTTTAGACAAAATTTGGTTAAACTTTCAGCACAAATAACAAAAAGGAGCAGTTTTGTGGACTGGTACTTGCTTAAGCTTTTTCTTCAGCACACAGTTTAATGGGAAAAAACTTATCTGTTAACATGCATTGAGTCTCAGGTGTCTGCTCTCAAGCTGTGAAGCACTAGGTGAAATTGCCAGCACTGGAACTTAATTTTATGGCACCTGACCTATTGTAAGGCTTGGGGAGTTTACTTAGTACATTAAAGTACATTAAAGATCCTCCTTGAGCGTTTCCTATCTAAATTAGAATTCTGGGAGTGTTTTGAAACCTAGATTGTGCTGAAGTAAGAAATGGTGTGAAGGAATGTATTTTTTTTTTTTGTCCAGAGTTTACTTGCTAGCAGTATATATGTACTGTACAACAGAATGCTATGTGTTTTGTTGTGGCACAACCTACAAAAGTCTCCATGGTAACAACAGTCCTCAGTTGGTGCAACTAACTTCTCAGATGATTCTGTGGATGGAATGTCTTTAGAAAAATAAAATTGATATCTTCAGATTTAGAACAGAGGAGTCAAAAAATAATGTCTTTTATCATGGAGCTCCATTTCAACAGAAAAGATGCATATGCTGCAAACAAAGGTTGAAAAATTGTGTGGGATACGTTGTGAGTTTGTGTGTGTGTTTTTTTTTTTTTGCTTGCTTCACCTGACTGTGATAAAGGGTAGGTTGTGATGTTCAATTTTAAAAGCTTGTGTTTATGAACTTGTGTTTCAGCATAGTCTTAGTTATCATAAGAGATTTGACCTTACGGGCTTCACCAAAATGTTAGGTCTGTGGAAAGCGCTTGTAAAGGGGGAGGAAAAAAAAAAATGTGAGTGTTAATAACAGGGAAATATGGATAGGAAAGCTTTGCAGTTGCCAAACTGGTGTACTCCTATCTACCCAAAATTTGAAAAGATACAGATTTAAAGAGAGGGATTTAATTTACAATAGCTGTTTTCACTGTGAATTTGAAAGAGGCAGACACCAAAGCGTAGTCTTCAAAGACTATGCTTTTTATTGCAGGCTTTTGCTATTTTATTCTTTTGGGTCTAGGAAAAGTTGAAGAGATTTTTTTTTGCGTAAAATGGAAGGTATTCAGCAGAAACATGTGTTATTCCTGTACTTTCACTAGGATGTTAGGCGCTACTCAGTTCTTGTGAGGCCCTATCTGGAGTACTGTGTCCAGGCCTGGGGCTTCCAGTACAGGAAGGACGTGGAGCTCTTGGAGTGGGTCCAGAGGAGGGCACTAAGATGATCAGAGGGCTGGAGCACCTCTCCTATGAAGAAAGGTTGAGGGAACTGGGCTTGTTTAGCTTGGAGAAGAGACAGCACCAGGGAAACCTTGTGGCCTTCCAGTACTTGAAGGAAGCGTATAAACAGAAGGAGGAATGGCTACTTATGAGGGTGGAGAGTGATAGGGCAAGGGGGAATAGTTTTAAACTGAGACGGGAGGTTTAGGTTAGATATTAGGAGGAAGTTCTTCACACAGAGGGTGGTGATGCACTGGAACAGGTTGCCAAGGAGGTTGTGGATGCCCCATCCCTGGAGGCATTCAAGGCCAGGCTGGATGTGGCTCTGGGCAGCCTGATCTGGTGGTTGGTGACCCTGCACATAGCAGGGGGGTTGAAACCAGATGATC
Organism: Phasianus colchicus; assembly: GCF_987193195.1. Taxonomy (NCBI): domain Eukaryota; kingdom Metazoa; phylum Chordata; class Aves; order Galliformes; family Phasianidae; genus Phasianus; species Phasianus colchicus. The sequence goes on from NC_143436.1 coordinate 47,356,311, forward strand.
ATTGTGGTCCTTTTCAACCCAGGCTGTTCTACGGTTCTACGACTTGTTCTATGACTCTTTGCCTTTTAATAGTACCTGTTAATAGTGCAGAGGTTAGAAGTTAACTGTCAGCTAAAACCACATAATGGGTCATTCTACAGGCTAATTTCAAGTATCAGTACTGGTTATACATGCAGATTGGTACCACATATAAATATAGTCACATATTCATCCTTTGTAATTGGGAGGAACAGCTTTTCTATACTCTAGAATAGAATAGTTTGCAGGAATAGTGATCCTTTATATGTGATTTTAAGGTAACAGCTGAAGTTTCTGTCATGTTTAGAGGTTGTTAGCTAATTAAAAATGAGTGTCAGTGTTTGGCTTTCAGATAAAATACAGCTACCAGCAATTGTTTAGGTGCGAGTGGAAGTAATAGCAAAACTTACAATTCTGGTCTGTCTTCGTTGCTGTCAGAGCTGATTTAGAGAACTACTTCCCCTGGTTGTAAAATGAAACTTTAAAGTATGTCGGTTTCAGCTGAAGTATGGGTTACTCAAGAGGGACTTAGCTCACCTAGACTTCTGTGGCAGTGCTGCCGGGCATGTAATTCTTGTCTGTGTGTGACAGTGTCTGGATAATGCTGATGTGAAATAGGAGTCGTGCCATGTCTAATGCTCCAAGGAAGGATCTTGCAATTGACTGAAGACATTTCTCCTGCATTGCTGTACAGGTGTGTTGTACTGCTCTGAGCCCTTTACTAACAGATAGGACATGCCTTCTGCGTTGCTGTCTGGTATGTCTGTTACTAAGGAGGTCAAAGCTGCTGTGCTGAAAGCATCTGCGGAATGGAGCCTCTTGGCAAAGAGCGAGTAGTGATGCTAGTTAACAAGAGACGGAACTCAGAGCAATACCAACTTCTCCTGAAACCAGCACACCATTAAGAGCAGCGTTGGCGTTTGGCCTGGAACAAGTAGTGCCCAGCCCCGGCCAGCGCCAGCCTGTAGGCTGCGGTCACGCAGGTGCTGCTGCTGCCTGTCACGAGCGGAGCTGGGCGTGCCTTGCGGTTGCCATCGCTTGGGGCTGAGTGCAGGCACGCGGAGGAGCCCGCAGCCGGAGAGCGTGAAGCGCAGGGAGGAACTTCTCCAGAGCCGCGGGCACACGCACAGGCATCACAGCCCTTTTCTCGCCTCCAAGTGAGAGGTACGCATCCTCGCGGCGTTACGTAGAACGCGGGGAACCCCGCCCTCCCCTCAGCGGCAGCCGCCCCCTCCCCCACCGCGGGGAGGAAGGGCGTTGGCGTTGACCGCGCATGCGCGGCGGTACCGGCTCGCGGGGCGCCTCCGCCAATCGCCTCGCGGCTTCTTGGCTCGTGGCTCCGCCCCTTGCGTCGGCGAAGGACAAAGTCACCGCGCCGGGCCCGCGGTCAGCCTCTGCGCACAGCTGCGGTCGGAGCAGCGCTGCGCGCCCGCCGCCATCTTAGGAGGTGAGTCGGGGCGCCCGGCCGGCAGGCCCGCTGCACGCCTGGGCAGCCGAGCGGGCGCAGGGTACGGGGCCGCCGGGCCGCGCCTGCCGTGAGGCCTCGCGCCCCATTGCGTTCTTCTCGCCCGCCTCAGGTCGCCATGTTCTCGTCCATCGCGCCGCTCGCGCGGCTCAACCCCTTCTACGCGCCGCACTTCCAGCTGTGCCAGGACGGGCTGAGGAGGCGCGCGGAGCCGGCCGAGGCGCCCACCACGCGGAGGAGCCTGGCGGCCGCGTCCGCTACCGAAGGTGAGAGCGGGAGGGCGAGTCGCGGCCGGGCCCGCGTCTCTCTGCTACAGCGGGCCCGTGCCCGTCGGGGCGGGGAGCGGCGTGTGCGGGACGCGGGCGGGAACGGGCCGGCGGCCGCTTGGAGGACGAGGAAGGGCACGGCGGGGGGAGGTGCTGGCGGCCCCTTCCGCTCCCCGAACGGCGCCGCGCCTCCAGCGCTGCCGGCGAAGGACGCGAGAAGGTCCCGGATCGCAGCGGCGGCGGAGGCCCCGCTGATGGCTGTCCTTGGGCTGCCGGATCGCTGCTGCTGGGCCCGTAGGCCCGTGCTTCTGCCTGCGGGGAAGAGCGGCGTACAAGTCTGCGAACGTGGATGGGTCTAAAAGATCCTTTTTGCGTGTGTGTGTTCTATTTGCATCTCGACATCCACGCACGTTGTAGGAGCAGCTATTCTGTGTTGTTATATTTGTTTTTTTCTCCTTAGTAGTTCAGTAGATAGAGGGCATGCACGAGGTGGCTGTGAAAATACACAGTGATGCTCCTTAGATTTAAGTCCGAGCCCTTCCTGCGTGTTACCTAATCGCTGCTGTGACTTCCAAAGGTCGGACCTTCCTGTAGAGGAAGTGGATGTGAAAACTCACATTCCAATAAGCTGTCTATAGGAAACTGTCTGCCTGCTTTTATTAAAAATTCCTACTATAAAATCTTGACAAGATTTCTCTTCTAAAGCCCTGAATTACTGAAGTCTGTTAGTGCTGTTATATGAATGTCCGTTTAGCATTTGAAAAGGACAGAACTGAGTGTTGGGTTTCATTGAATTTAAAAGAACAAACCTTGGCTTTCAGTAGTAGTAGCATTGCTCCTAGCTAAATAAAGCCCTAAATCACCATTCAGCATGCTAAATATATCCTGTATGTGCACTTATTGCTTAAAAGTATTATGTTAAATCTTTATCCATTTTGTAGGCAGATGAAGAAATACGTGTTTCTTTGTCTATCCTGCTATTTTATTAACTGGTACTCCTGACCTTTGTGTTGGGAGAGTAACAGAAGATATCCGAGCTTATGCAAGGTCACACAAAGTCATCAGTAGAACCCACAAGTCCTTTCAAGTTCAGCTCAGGGCATCAGCCATAACGCAGCTTTTGGAATATGTCCTGAAACCTAATGGTTCAGATCTAAAGTAAAGACAAAGCTATATTAAAGCTAGGATTATTTCACTTAACAGAGTAGACGTGTTTTTGTGCTGTGTATTTATATTTGAGTAGCTTTAGTGTGTTTGTCGTAAGTCAGCATCTAGGTATGTTAGAATGTCTTTCCTGTAATTTCCTCTACTGCCATTTTAGCTCATTCTATTCCCAGGTAACAGTTCTTAAGGAAACGTGGTTACGCTTCTGAAATAGAAAATAAGATATCTACTATGAGTGTCTTTTTATTTTCCTAATACTGCTCTGCTGCTGCAAACATAGGTACATGTAAGGAGTGTAAGCCAACCTGATAGTGGCTTGGTTTTCTGTGCTTTTGAATATCCAGTTGATCAATCAGTCTGAGTATCATTGTAATAAATGAGATACTTAAAGCTCTACTTACCTGCGTTCTCTACAGTGCTCTGCCTTACTGAGGAGTGTAACTTTTTAACAGTAAATTAATGTGGAAAACGGAGTGTGAAAGGGCAGTTCAGGTATCTTGGCAGAGTGGGAAGTACAATACTGTCATGCTGAAGATGTGGTTAGACAGAACCGCCCAGTAATTCAAACCTGGGGTCTTCTCTGATTACGTCTGCATAGAAAACCTCATGTGTGTGTATTTAACCAATCATTCTGATGAGTTTTAAACAGAATATTTATGCAGTCTGGAAAGCAGACAGCTTAACCATGCTGTTTAGAGGTATGTGCGAGTCCTGGACTAACATTTTCAGCTTTGGGTAATATCTCAGTTTAAAAAAAATATCTTAGGTTATACATTATTATGACTGTTAAGTGATTCCTGTCTTTAAATTTAAGCTAAATGTTGTGTCTATTGATTTGAAATGTGTTATTTCAGAGTAAAGAGGAAATGACATTTTTATTGTCTTAATGGTTAATTTTGAAGAGTAAGTTAAGAGGTAAATGAGATGAAAATTCTGGGATGTTTTGGGGAAACTCTTTTACAATAGAGAAGTTCAAAGTTGGATAAACCTGTTAGTGTTAATGGGTGATTAGCTGATGGTGTTGTGGATAATTGGGAACTTCTGGTCATGTTTGTAAAGAAATTTATTTAAAACAGGATGATTTCATACAGAGTACTTCATGGAGCAGTTCTAATTAAATATCTAGTTAAATATCTAGTTAAATATCTAGTTAAATAAATATATTGATGACATATAGTCAAAAAGTTTTTTTGATTAACCTTTTCTATTAATTAAATGTGATTATTAAATCTAATAAAATTTTGAAATTTCATTTAACAGAAGCTGTTTAAATCTCAATTTCTGCATTTGAAAGAAAAATTCGTCTACATGAAGGATCTGAAAAATACCTGAAAAAATATTGTATAAAGGAAAAAAAAAAATCCAGTCTTTGACAGATCTGTGTGGTCTCTGTTATCAGTGTGAGAGATTTTTAAGCTATAGTATTTCATTCCTTTAGGTAATAGGGGCTTAAACAGAAGAAGTTTTGTCTCTAGAATAAATGCTTCTTTTGCTTGTTTCCTTGATACAAGAAGATGCTTGACGTTGTGGCTTTGAGTCATAATTTGTACTAGTAGTTATGGAATTATTTCAACATAAATATGCTGTGAGCTATAACCTTTTTTATTACTTCTTATTTTTTCAAAGAAGAAACTCATGTTGAATGGCCTAGAATCCAATCTTGACAGTCCAGAAGGTGTTAAATTAAACCTAGGAAATTATTTTTGATACAACTCTTTTTTGTTTCTTTTCTGATCTTCATTACCACATATGGTTGAAATGTAATTTTTTTTTTCCTAATTAGAATACAGCTGTGCATATGGCTCAGGCAGATTCTTTATGCTCTGTGGTTTCGGTGGGATTATTAGCTGTGGAACAACACATACAGCACTGGTTCCTCTAGACCTGGTTAAATGCAGAATGCAGGTTTGTTCTGCATGCGGTGAAGTTGATAAAGTGTGTTTAGTGTGAGATAATTAATCTACTAATGCAATGGAAGCTTGAACTATCTCTTGGACATCATTGCCCAACGATGCATGAAGTTTATGTAAAAGCATGGTGTGTCTTTATTTTTTGCTGCAGAATACAGTTGTGAATATGGCTCGCTCAAGTTTTATGCTCTCTGTGGCGTTGGTGGGGTCCTAAGTTGTGGCCTGACACACACTGCTGTCGTACCTCTGGATTTAGTGAAATGTCGTATGCAGGTTCGTATTAACTCAGACATTTCTTAAACTTTTTCTGTACGTAGCCAGCATATGGAGAGTTCACAGTACCTTTTCTGGATGCCACACAGCAAATAAATTGAATGCTGATTTTCAAGCTTAATGCTGTGAGGTTAACAAAATACCACATTCAAGGGAAGCAGAGTCATTTAGGCTAACCTGGGTAAGTTAACTATGTCTAAGAGAAGTTTAGCGTACTGCATTTCCAAAACGCCATCCACCACAAAGTTATTCTGTGCTGACTGGGGGGCTGCTCTGCACAATTCATGTATTTCGAAAGAAGGAATTTGTATCATTAGTGTTTTGAAGACTTAATTATGTTTTTAGCCTGAAGTGTTATGCATGTGTAATTTGAGCCATTAACATTTTGGATATCGCTGCATGAGTTACAGCTTGGATAGTTCCTAATGATGACATTTTCAGTATAAAAGGTAGAAGTTTAAATTGTAAATTGTCAATGCTTGTGTTTGGTTTCCTTGTAGTGATAGGAATGGTTTCTCACTGTACTGAAAGAAATGAAACCTCATTGCACTTAATTTATGATACCAACTCTAACATTAAAATAATCTGGTAAACAGCTGTGGGTAAAAACAGTAATGGGTTTATTCAAGCAAATCTGTGCCTCGAGAATGTAGCAAATTAAAGCACACTTGTAAATCCTTGGAAATGCACTGAAGCTATTAACACTTCATTATTGTATAGACTGACACCAATTCTAAAAGTGGCAATTTTATAATGGTAGAAGTCCTGAAATGAGGAGGAAACTACTAATTAATCAGAACTGCTAATCACACTAGGAGAACCGCATGTGCTGTTCTTTAAAACTGTTCTTTTAGTAGGTCTTTAGCATTATTTACAAGGAAATGGGTTTTTGTGTCCTTGAGAACATCTTAAATTCTGGTCTCAAATTAGTGATTTTGTAATGCAGTGGGCAGACCCATGGTGCATCAGATGCAGGCAATGTGATGCCTTTTACAAAATTTGCATTGAGGCTCAGCCTCAATCTCTATTTCTGCCAGTAGGGGAAAAGCTGTAGTTGCATACATGTGTTATTTCTGAAAGTGTAGCTTAAGTGAACTCTTCTGTTGTTACAGTCAGTGTGTGTCATCAAAAGTCAAGATATGTAGTTTGACTAAGGCAAAGATGAGCTTCTTGGGAAGGAGGAGATTAATCATGAGTAGAGAGGATGTAGCATCTCAAACAGTTCTTAATCTGATTGCAAGTTGGGTTAATGGGCAGAAGGCCTGAGAGTCATGTAGTGCTGCATATACCACTGGGAGCAAGGCCTTGTAATTCCTAGGCTTCGTTCGTTTTATAGGTGTGTTTTACTTGGGCTTCTAGTCCTGGGCATCCTTTGAGATGAAGTTGGTTATGCTTCCCCTTCTCTAGAGAAGATTCCATTTGGCTTCCAGTGTAACCTTATAAAACCTGTCAGCATTTATCTTTTTACAGGTCCTGTAAGAGAGCATGTTATTAATCCTCTCTAGATTCTACAGGAAGAAAACTGTTTTCTGCTCTCACATGTACTTTTAAGAAGAGGTAGTCTCCTATGTAGATGATAATTAGACATGACTCTGACATGAACATAGTCTAGTCCCAGTTAAATATTGAATGTTCTGAAATTGACGTGTTTAGATAAATTAGTTCTCAGTCAGTGGATAGGCTGCAAGTTAAAGACACACATGTCCTTTGACTGTCTTCTAAAAGGATATCTTCCTTTTCATCTTCCTGGGGAAATGCTGGATGAAAACAAGTATGAAAGGCAAGTGGACATGACTTAAAATTTGTCAGAATGACATGCTTCAGAGTTTCTGTTCAATGAATTGTTTGCTTTCATGTGAAACGAATAGTCTGGTTGGCCTTTATTCTAAGATCTGATACTCAGAGTACCAGATAACCTCCAGAGGTCTTTTCCAGCATCAGTGAAGGTTTTTTTGTGTGCAGAAAATATTTTGAATGTAGCCCTTACTGCAAAATCAAAGTACAAGTGCAGAAGTTCTTTACTCTTTGATATACCTATCTTATTCTAGTTGTTTCGAGGGATCAAACTAATAGTATACAAATAACCTTTTCTGTTTGAGAATCAGGGGAATCTTCAGGCTTTGTATTTGGTGTAGGTGTTACATGTAGAGTTGATGAGATTGCTGATAAAAGCTGTCAAGATTTTAAAGAATCTGATCTAAACAAAATTATGCAAAAATAGTACTACCAGTGTTAGTTAGTTTCTCCTATGTACAAAGTCCTACTTGTCATGTGGAGAACAAATATAAAGCAAAATTGAGGCTACTTGGTTCCTGAGTGTTGAAGAAAATACTGACTATTTAAAGTTAGGGTTTGAGACTAGCAAGTAACCATTGCAGTTACATTAGTGTAACCTTGTGGTGATGTTGTCCAGGGGAATCCAGCTGTGTGAGTAACTCAAGAATTTTCTATTTCAAACAGAGATGTGAGAAGAGAAACGGTAAGCTGTGTCAAGCAGTTAACTGTCTGTTCTGTTTAGGTTGATCCACAAAAATACAAGAGCATCTTCAATGGATTTTCAGTGACAATCAAAGAAGATGGATTTCGTGGCTTGGCTAAGGGATGGGCTCCAACTTTTATTGGATACTCCATGCAGGGGCTTTGTAAATTTGGTTTCTATGAAGTTTTCAAAATCCTTTATGGCAACATGCTGGGAGAGGTAAGCGTTAAGTGCTTTATGTGAAGCTGTGCATCAGCAATGTGATAGTACTACTAGCAGAGATGAATCAGGAAAAGTACAGTTCATTAATGAAAATGTTTTTAATTCACTTCAGGAAAATGCCTATTTGTGGCGTACTTCATTATATTTGGCTGCATCTGCCAGTGCAGAGTTTTTTGCTGACATTGCTCTGGCTCCAATGGAAGCTGCTAAAGTTCGCATTCAGACACAGCCTGGATACGCTAACACTCTGCGGCAAGCTGTACCTAAGATGTTTGGAGAAGAAGGCATTTGGGCGTAAGTTTTTAGTGTTTCCTTATTTTTATTATTTTGACTTGAATTCTCATTTTTAAAAATATTTTTCCTAATGAAGAACTGCTGCTAAAATTAGTAGTGGCTTTAGCTTACAATACTTGTTGGTCTTTATAGTTCAGGATAACAACTTAATGCAGTTAACATCAGGGAAGCTGTGCTGAGCTGACTGTTAGTTCCACATGCTCCTTAGATCCATCTTTGTGAGTATCTTTGTGCTGAGTTCTGCTGGATAACTTCAGTTTCTAGCAGTTCCAGTCAAAGTTGCTCAGCAACTTTTTCGGTTGTACAGTCAAAGATGCTTGAGTCATTGGCATGTGAGAGAAATATAACTGCATGTGAGCTTTCTGTTCTGATAAAAGTGACTGTAAATACACGAGTCATTTACCGCTATCAGGACTTGGCTGGTATGCAGACATTGAACCTTGCTGCACTTGTAGTAGCCGTATTTCATTATTGCAGTGCATTGTGATCTGAAGTGTGACAAGAAAAACATCTGTGCAGAGTAGGGATCAGTTAAATTTCTGTTTTGCTGTTTGCAGGTAGTACACAGAAATGAATAAAAGAAATATGTTCCTGTTCCATAGGTATTGTGACAGTTTGACCTTACAGTGTCAATCTGTTAGGAATTGTTTTGCTGTTAGCAGCAGTAAGATAATGATTTTTTTTTCAGATTAGAAATACTATTTCAATACTACAGATAATGAAACAGTTTCTCTTGTTAAGTTTCTATAAAGGTGTTGCTCCACTATGGATGAGACAGATTCCATACACAATGATGAAATTTGCCTGCTTTGAACGTACTGTTGAAGCTCTCTACAAGTATGTTGTTCCCAAGCCACGGAGTGAATGTTCAAAAGGAGAGCAGCTGGTAGTCACATTTGTTGCAGGCTATATTGGTAAGAAAACTTTAAATCCTGCACTTGAAAGTCATGGTTTTTTCTCTATATCAAATAAATGTAACCAGAGTGAGGGAATCTGCGTGTAATTTCAGCAAGCGCAGGTGAAAAGCCTGGATTCAATCTCTGATTGGAATGTGTGAGCCTGTAGTAGGATAGTACTCCTAATTATTCCTGTGTCTGCTATGTCAATGTCTTAGTTTAGAAACAACAGCTGGTTCAAACAAGAAAACTTGCATCTTTGCAAGGCTACAGAAGAAACAGGAGTGTTAAAAGAATGGTAGAGAAATCTGAGTGGAAGGGTGATTGTGCATTTCCAAAGATTCAGAATGAGTTTTCTTTTGACAGAAGGGGTAGGGGTATTTAGCTGGTTGAGGCGTTCTCTAATAGTCATATAACCTTAATAAGAACAGACTTCTTCAATATTAGGAGACTTGATGTATCTCCTGTGCAGTTTATTAGTGATCTAGGGAAGGTGTTAATTAAGTTGGCTATATTTAGTATGCCCAGTAGTGATGCAGTTAAAACACTACAGAAGTAACGTCAAATTATTCTTTCAGCTGGTGTGTTCTGTGCAATCGTTTCTCATCCTGCTGACTCCGTGGTATCTGTGTTGAACAAGGAAAAAGGCAGTTCTGCTTCACAGGTTCTTAAGAGGCTTGGATTCAGAGGTAAACACATACCTTCATGCATTTTGGATTTATTGTCTGTGGTCTTTTGTGTTCTGGAGGGGATTTCTTCTTTCCTGGTTTCTTCTGCTCATGGCTTGTGTTTTTGTTCTGCAGGTGTCTGGAAAGGTCTGTTTGCTCGTATCATCATGATTGGTACCCTGACTGCGCTACAGTGGTTCATCTACGATTCTGTGAAGGTTTATTTCAGACTTCCTCGTCCACCTCCACCTGAAATGCCAGAATCTCTGAAGAAGAAGCTTGGTTTAACTCAGTAGACACCTCATGGACTGACTTCGCTGGCTGTCCAGTGATGAGTTTCATGAAACTTTTATATATTTGACTATGTGGAAAACAAACTCTATATGGTGTTATTATTGGCTGTACCCTCATCCCACGTGAGGGTTTAAATTCTACCACTGTCATTGCCTGAAATAAATGAGAAACAGAGTGCTTAGTGTCTGTTTACTACTGCATATATAAGCTTCATTTCACAGCAGCAAATGCCTCAGATACTTCCCAAGATGAAAAATAAAAAATAGGCCTTTCTACACTTCAAGAATTAGAATTGTGAAACAACAGCAACAAAATAGGCTTTCATTGTTCCTGGAGGAGGGCCAAGGAACCCCATGCAGCATTGCAGTATTGCAGAAACTAACTGCAGTTGTATGCTTTTTTCCAGTCCTGTTTCACCTGCTTATATAAGCTGTTTCTGTAAAACAGATCAACTGCAGTGATTGAGATAAAAATGCAGTCTGATAGGACATCCCATTTATAGCATCTGCATTCTCCATAGGGTTGAGGGAGAATCTTACACTACTTAGAACTCTCTGCAGTGGGGTGATCACTACAATGCAAGTTATGCTTACTTGACTAATTTCTGCTTCTCTTGGCTTTGAACCGCACCAAAGATGTTGTTTTAGCTGTACTGTGGAATTAAATTGCAGCAGCTACTTTAACAAGAGCAAAGCTGATATAATAAAATTTCTCAGAGATACCCAACCACTAAAAGATAATTAAAAATGGCTTGTCTCTCTTGTAGGGATTGAACATGCCAACTTTTTCTTAACTTTGGTATTTCTGTAGTTTGATTTATACTCCTGTGCCCCCCTGCCTTTTTTTTCACTCAATTATGTTAATACTGAGTTTTGGTTGAACCATACCTTTCTGGATGCCTGTTTTTGAACCTTAATGATTTGAAGAAATCTAAGCTTGTAGGCATGCAAGGAGAGAATCCTGAAGATGTTTTATTAAGGCAATGAATTTTATTTGTTTCCAGTATTTAATGTAAAAGATGAACATGCTGCCTTTTGAGTTTCAGCTGTTCAAGAGGCAAGAGTTGAACCACTCTGAGTAAAATTCAGAAAATGCCTAACAATGCATTAAGGGTTCATCATCTCCAGCATTACTTGGTTCACTTAGTGGAGCTGGAGCGTGTGTCCTTTTTGCAGAACTTCCATATGTTGCCTTTCAGCATTCAAGCTGGTGATGAACAGTCTCCTCCGTTGGAGTAGCATACATAGATTGACCATATCATCCTATTGAGGTCTCATATTTCTGCTACCATTTTACATAGCACTGAGATCCCTCCTGCTTGGAAAAAAGCCCTCTGACTTTCCAAGATTTTTGGATGTTTATGCTAAACAAGTAAGCTAAGCTTTATTTCGATTTGCTACCTTTCTAAATGCGGAGTAAAATCTAGAACCATTTCCCTTTTCCAATGACACTAAACATACATTCTTACAGTGGTTGGTGGCTAACAGCACTATAGTGCAAAGCCAAATACTCTAAGTCTAAATAAAACACTTGTGTAAATTACCTTGGGTTGAATTTCAGTGGTAAAAGTACATACATCTTGTTGCCCCTGTTGCTAGTAGGAAGCTTTGAAGCTATTTAACAAAATGTGCTTCTAAGAGTTTGTTTGGAGGAGAGCATTAACTACAAACTTGATCTTACATCAAAACCACTGATGCTAAGTAATTTTAGAAATTGCCTTTTGTATGTGGTTCATCTTAACTGGTAAAAAAAACCAAAAAACAGCATCTCTTGTGCACTGAATAGCATAGTTTGTTTAAAGGCATGTATTAACCCACTGGACTTATTAAAAAACACAGCAACTTCTTTCTAATCCTGGGAAAGTGAACCACTTCTATGAACTTTCAAGGCAGAAGAGTAAGACAGAACTTGCCTTACATAGCAGGGTAATCTGTCAAGTAAGCCAATGTTAAGCTACATTTCACAAGACTTTCCTCTTGTTTCATGGGTGGAGCAAAATCGTGCAGTTTTTCTCTAGAAAGACCTGGGTTACCTTTATGCAGCTGTAAGCACGTGCAGTAATAAGAGAATGTTATTTTTGCTCTAAGGTGAACCTGAAGCTGTCCTTTTAAAGATGACCTTTATCAAGGTTAGTCTAAGATAAGACTACTAAGAACAGTTAGATCTCCTTTTCTTTTGTAACTGAGAAAGGCAAAATAGACCTAGTTCTACTTCCACTATTCTGTTGCAATGGAAAACTTGAGAGGGAGCTGCTCACTCTGGCAGCTGCATCTGCTAAGTGTTGATTTTTAGCCATAGGCTTGTTTGGATGCTTGAGATGCTTTAATGTAGAAAATGCTATTGCACAAAAGATTATCCACTGAAATTTTAACTGCTTCAGTGGGAAAGTGATGGTATTAAAATGTATTTGAAAGTCAAACTTTGTCATTAATAAATGTGCTTTATAGCATTATGTGTAGTATGTTTTCTCAAAGTAGAGAAGATGGATGGGAGAGCCACGGTACTTCAGATGGGCTTGGTTGTCTTTACAAAGAAAGTCCTGTATGGGAAAGGAGCACTCCTCTGGAACCACGTATAACTTCAGAACAATCATTAAACCCAGGAGTGCTTCATAAAACATGGATCATATATATGCTGCTTCTGTATATTTTTTTATGAAGGAGAAAACATACTCTCTTAATATTTATGGAGCTGAGATCTGCTTTCTGGTTTAAAATGTACTGCCTATATAAATTTGGAACAAGAACTTTCACACCCTGTGCTTGTATTAGATTGTACTACAGATCAAATTCGCTGATGTTGCTAATATGTGCTGAAATGCTTGTAACATATCATTTTTAACTGGGCTATTATAATACAAATAGATGTAATTCATTTACATTTCTACATGGAAATGTAGTTTAAGTGAAAACAATAAATCCTGTTTTTTATAGTGAATGTGAGTACCTCTTGGACAGATGAGCTCAATAGCTATGTAGCCTTGTTACAGGATAAAGTTTCTGTAACTTGAGTGATGTGGGAAAAGAATCATTAGCAGACTTCTGGCTGACTTGGTGTTCTGGTGTCTAAGAGCAGACTTCAATACGTTGGCTGTGCTCCTGTAATGTTTCAGTATTTGTCACTGAACACTGTTGATGTTTTTATTCATTGTAAGTTGCTGGCTAGAATACTGTTCTTGAGTTACATACTTGAGTGATAAGTTAAAAGCAAAGATGTCCTGAATATCATTACAGGTTAGACTGTAGAGAACGACTCTTTGCAAGTAGCAAAGCTGTAATTTTCATTGCTACCTGAATCTCTCCATCACATGATGAAATTGTAGAGGGTATTGTTTACCATCCATAGAAATGAACTAAATAAGAATTGTGTCTTTCCTGGTCTGATACACTCTCCCCTGCTGAGAGCACTAAAGCAAAAAGCAAGGTTAGTAGATTGATCAAAATTTATGAAAATTGCCTCACTGTGCCTCATCTTTTCCAATACAGAATGAGTTTTGCCTCTGTCCTTAGACCAAACTGAGGAGGACTGTGGATGTGGTGAAGGGTCTAGAGGGGAAGATGTATGAGGAGCAGCTGAAGTCACTTGGTTTGTTCAGCCCAGAGAACAGGAGGCTGAGGGAGGGCCTAATGGTGGCCTACAGTTCCTCATGAGAGGTGTGGAGGGATGGGTGCTGAACTCTTCTCTGGTGTTGAAGAGTGCTCTCAGACATACAGTTTTAGTTTTGGGTAGTCCTGTCTGGGGCCAGAATTTGGACCTGATGATCCTTGTGGACCCCTCCAACTCAGGATATTCTGTTATTTTGTGATTCTGTATTTTTCAGGTACAATGCAAAACCTGAACTTTAACAATGCTGATCATTCTGGATGTTTTTTTTTATTTTTCTGTCTCCTTCAACACCTTCTTGTTATTTTCAGGAGTTTGCTCAAAAGTTGTGTGAAAGAACAAAGTTTCCTTGGTTGGCACATGTGGATGCTTTCTAGGAAGACTCATCTTCCAGCAAGTTTTATTCTTGTGGTTTTCAGATGGACTGGAAGGGAGTAAAAGAAACTTGGAGCTAGGAATGGATCCATACCAGGAAAAAAAAAAGAAAAAGAAAAACATTCAAGGTTTACTAAAGGCAATACAGCAAGCAAGGTACAGAAGATTGGAAACATAAGGAAGTGCAAAAATCATGGAATGCTGAATGATGATGGGAAGAGTGAGGGAAAAGAATGATATTATATCTTCCATCAAGTGAAGAGCCAACCAGCTGCAGTGTTTTCAGATATGACCATCTGAACAATTGATGAGTTCTAAAGACCACCCTATTAGGTTATATCTCTTGACATAACTTCACTCTTAGGGATTTTTTCTCAATTGCTACATCTTTCTTAATTTTTTTAAATAGCAATTTCTATTCCTACTTAGTGCACTTTCATCTCTTTTCTCTGCTAAACAGTCTCTCCGTGTCACGTTACTTTAGTCTCTCTCTTACTACACTTTAAAAAGTCTCAGATACCATAAGCTCTTGTTCTTCACCACAGAAATACTGTCAGGGGCTCATATCGGTCTTACGCTTTGACATCTCAGTAGCTTCTCTTTGCTAATCTTGCCAATTGCTATAGTATTTTACAGGAAAAAAGGTTAATATATTGAGACAAGCAGTAAATTGCTAATGCAGTTTGATTAGCTTTTGTTTATCTAGAGGCCACAGTTTTATTCCTTATTAGTGCAGGAAAGGGAAAGCTGAAGATCAACATTTTATGCTTCAATATTGTTTTATTGTACAAAATAAGCAATTTATTAAATATAGCACCTGTCACCCTTTGGAAATACACATTTTTTGCTCATATTACAGCTTGTTTTCCCTCAAATTCAGTATGTTTTTTTTTTTTTTTCTTTCTTAAAGAAGACAAGTTTCAAAGTTCCAGTGTGCTTCTAAACAAAGCCTTTAAATGTTGTCTTTCTTCTTAGCACTACTCATGATGGAGTAACACTCCTCAAACATTGCTATTCTGTAGGCAGTGTCTTTTCTAGTGATCAATTAATGTCTGAGATCTTGGCTATTTCATCTTTCATACCTTTGATCTCAGTCTGAACTCTTGTTAGATTGGTCAGCTTCTCATTCAGTAAAGCAATTTCTTTCTCCCGTCGTAACACATCCTCAACTAATCTTCCTATTCTCAGTGTTAGGTCATTTATTAATGGCTCCAAGGTGGCAAAATCCTTTTTAAGATTGTACAGTTTGGGTTTTAAATCATTTGCAAAAGTAACGGTCTTCAGAACTTTTGCTCTGTCTCCTTCAAGATTCAAAAGTCTATCTGAATGTTTGTTAAAGTCACCCCTTAACTCAGACAAAGCTGTCTTAATTTGTTCAATTTTTCTTGCATTACTGGATGCCAAGTTTTGTAGTTCTGTACTTCGGTCGATGCTACTGGTAATCAGATCACTTATGCTTTTTATCGTCTTCTTTTCACCTTTTTCTACCTTATCTTCCAATGCTTGCAAAGACTCTGTCAGTGCGGCCATCTCCGAAACCATGCCTGAAATACGTCTTATGTCAGTTTTTACTGTCACAATCTTCAAAGTTACATTTTTGGCTACCGAAGCTGCATTCTCTTCAACACTTGCAACTGCGTGAAGAAGGGTTGTCAGATTCTTCTGCAATTCGTCGTTCTTTTTAACTACGGTGCTCGACCATGTTGTCACTGTATAAATGTCTTCCTGTAGACGTTTAATGTGAGAAGGTACCTGAAGATGTTCCATCTGCTCCATTAAATTCAACGTCTTTTCACACTAGAGAGATACAAATAAAAATATATGACAAAATTTCTAGCTTAACAACGATCATCAAGATTAAAGCTATACTCTGATCAAATACCTTAGTATTATGATGTTGAAAGTGAGAGCAAACCCTGTCTTTGGGAAATAAGACATTTGCTGCAAGGCAGTTGACATTTTCATTTTTTCCTTTCAGCACATGTAATAAATTCAAATGTTACTCATACTTCAGTTGTAACAAACACGACCGGAATGTGCTGTATCATTTTCTAGAATGACCTCTGAAAAAGAAATCATCACATAGAATTTCCTTGATTTCCAGAAACTTTCATAACCAGCCTGTAATCTGTGTGATCTAGAAAGTGTCCGAGAGATGCATACTTTTACATTCTTTTACTCAAATAGGCCATAATTAACGGATGTGTTTCTATATGGGGGATTGCAATATGTATTTTGAACAAGACATGCACAGGAGAAAAAGCAAAATGAATTGGGCACACTTCCCTTTTGTTTAAATAGCCACCAACATGCTTCATGTGGAAAACACTGCTTAAACAGCCTGACTTCATGAAAGCTTTGTTACTGAGGGAAAATGTACTACCACTGGATTTTTGGCTGAATTTGCTAGCTCATTTGTATTGGTTTTTTTTTGTTTGTTTGTTTGAGAAGGGAGGAGCAGGTGGGGCCTTCCAACACACATTGCAGAAATAGCTTGGTTTTCAGAAACGGTAACATCTATGCACCTGAAGGCTGGAACCTTGATGTAGGCATAACTACTGCATTACTTTTCTACTTTGTAACTAGCTTTTTTGTTGTTGTTGTTCAGTAAAAACAAACTTGGAAAACTCAGAGTTTTTTAAACTATTTGACCTTTTAACTACAAGGCCCTATCTGTTTGTTTGTTTGTTTGTTTTACTATTTTTATGAGATTCATTACAATTTGGAAATACTAAGGTCAGATTGCTAATTCAGTACAGCAACTGTGTTTTTGACTTTCCTTACTGGCCCTAATCCTAACTTCAGTACTATGAAACATCCACTTGGCTGCTAAAACCTACTAGTACAGCAACTTGTCATGTCTAGAGCATTAGAATTGAGAAGTTTACTGAATTAAGATTAGCCACAATACTGATTTTTAAAACAAACAATTCCAACATGTTGTTATTCTTTCATTAGAACACATTAGACAACATAAAAACTGGGTACTGTTTGCTAGCAAGATTTTTATTGAGATTGTTTCCTACAACTACTACTGACGTAGCACAGTGGTGGTTGTTCCTGAGCAAGCCCCCACACAACGCAATAGAAAAATAAGTTTAGTTATGTGTATTCTTTATGTTATCCTTTAATTAAATTGATCCAGTTTTTAGGACATGACCACAAAACTGTTTGCTTAAAAACAAAATATTAGAATTTATATTGTGAAGATCTGTACCGTGTTTCCTAGTGAACGACGTCTAATGATGAGAAGTTCTAGTTCTATCTCAGGTATATTCAGCTTTCAGTAGAGTTTGGGTTGATTAAATATATTCAACTAGGGAGCACCATTGGTAGTTTAACTGCCCTTCTCCAAGCACGGATGAACTGGACCACACAGTAGAACATGCTTGTGAAACAATAATGTTATTAAAAAATTCAGTCTGGAATAGTACTTTTAATGGAACAGTGGACATACATTCTTGCTTTTGGAAGACCAAATTATTTTGAATTGGATTATTCACCAGGACAGAGCAATACACTGAAACATATTTTTATTGAATATGACTGTAAACAGATACAATCTATACATAAAAAAATAAATACATGAACCTGAAATATCCTAACATTGAGAAACAGAGGTTTAAGAATGTCTTGAACACGCAGTATTAACTGCTCTCTCTAGAGAAATCGTTCATTGTGTTACAAAGTCAATAGAGTAAGATAACAAAAAGTAACAATATGGAAACCAAAACAATGAAAACTAAATATAAATTTTAACCTGACATCTCTGTCCCCCTCCCAACTCCCAGCTCGTACACTGAAGTCACATTACATTTTATCAATTAAAGTGCTTTTTCCACCAGTGTAAACCTTAAGTCCAAATTCACTTATCCCCATCTTGGATACTTTCTAACTTATAGCCTTCTAAAGTTATTCCTTCAGCACTGGAAGATACTTCCATGTCAGGTACTACTTCTTCTGTAACTGCTGTTTTATTTTGCAGTTTTGATATGCTGTCATTGTACTGTGCACCTTCAAGAGCGTTCTGCATTGCCACTGTATCAGAGACAGTTTTCAACATATTACTTTCCACAGTATATAGCTGTGTTGCCAATTTCTCTATCTTCTTCTCCATACTTAGCAGTTCACTTGATAATCTAAGGATAGAATGAATAGCATTTTCAATTTTTGGCAAATGGGTCTTGCACTCCTCAATTTTAGGTTCGTAAGCTGCAAGTTTCTGATTCAGGTCTGTGTTCTTGGCTAACAGAATATTCTGTTCTTCTTCTAGTTTTTCAATTGCTGTTGCATGCGAGTCCAACTTTTGTTCAACTCTAGCAAATTCATCATCTTCTTGCCTTTTTACTGTTTTAATATTTCTGGCTGTACTGTCTTCCAAGTCTTTTAATCTTTCTGAAAGGGATTTAATTCTTTGGTCAACTTTATTTATCTGGGAAGTAACTTCCGTATGTATGAACTTTGCTTCAGATTTTATGCCACTAGTGTTCGTGTTCATTTCATCCATGCTTCTTCTCCAGGAATTTGTAATATTTTGGAACTTCTCATTAATGCCCTGCATCTTTATAAACAGTGTCTGTTCATTGTTCTCAATCTCTCTTACGGTGTTACGAAGAGAAGATACTTCCTGCTCAAACTCAGTCATCACAGAGATGGATGAGGCAGATTCTTGTAGGATATTGTCAGAAGAGTCAAGCTGCATTTTTAACACAAAACAGTGTCCAGGTCTACTTAATGACAGCAAGACTAGAAAATCACTTGCACTTGTTTAACAGAGAATGAAGTATCTTAGAAACAACTTTGTTACAAAGTTTCTATATTAAGATTTGTTTTCACATTTGTTTGTTAAAATATTCATCTGGCATTAAAGAGCCACATAAAAAGGTATGTTTGTTGATGATTTTCCATAGAGAGGTTTTTTTTTTTTTTTTTTGTGAGGTGGAGGAGGGGAATGTTAAATATATCACAGTGCAAAATGCTGCATGGAATTTAGATAATGTGAAGTGCTGCAAATAAATGTGAAATTGCATCATATATAGATGACAACATTATGAGATCAGTGCTAAATATCACTTGCATAAGCCATGCTGCTCTCCCATCACTATCAGTGCAATAATTCTGCAGCCAGCCTACTTCATATTGCCCCATATAGGAAAATAAAATAGCAATAAAAAAATTTTTAAAAATCACTATCACTTCAGTATTTCATATTACTAGAACTGGTCTACCACATAAAGATGCCTGTAATTTTTACTTAAATATATGTATATGTCAATTATATACAGAACGGGATTGGGATGTGCTAAATCTAAGTTATTTTAAAAGTTTTGTGTCAAAAAAAACCACTGAGATACAACTGCTATGTTCACATCCTTGGATAATAGTACAGACTGACATACGTAGCTTAATAAATATGCATTTATTAAGACAAAAATCTGATTCCTAGGTGTCTTCTTTTTTTTAATTAATAAAGTCAAATTTCAGTCAAAGTTCAACTTAAATTTCATTGTTTCGGATGGGGTCAACACAAGTTTTGTCACTGCTTTTGTCATGGATACGATTTCCTTATTAACGCTATTTTCCTTCTTAATGCTTTTCAATAATGCCCATATTTTAATACGTACACATGATCAGTAAACAAGTGTTTAAGTAACTAATGCAAAGCAACACAGTCCTTAAACTTTCTTCATTGATTGGTCCATTGAAAGTCTAATACATATGGCTTCATAACATTCTTTACCTTCAAAGCACTTTTGGAAGGTAGATATTTATATTTACCTTCATTTTAAAGACAAAGAGCGGACTAAAAGTGACTTAAGCTTCAGTGGAAATTTACAACTGACTTCTTGTGATGTCTTCACAAAAATTGCTATAAAATATTCACTGAAGGCCAATTCACAGGAAAGTAGAACATGTTAGAAAAAATGTATCTAAAAGAAGAGCCAGTCAAATTTGACTAAAGGTCAATAAAATAAAACAATGGCAAACGTTCACCAGAAATAATCCAATTAAGATGTTAATGATTACCTTTTCAGAAATTAAGCTAACTTTATTTTCCACGTCCAGGAATCTTTCAGCTTCTTGCTGCAAGAAATTGTACCTTTTTTCCATATCAGCAAATCGACTCGACTGCTGAAACAGTAACCTGCAAATTGCAAATAAACAAACAGTAAATATAACAATATAATTAACATACATTAAGTGTTCCAGGATCTGATTCACAGAAATCTGCTAATGAAGGGAATTGTGCTCATACACACATACAATTTGCTAGTAAATTCGACCTGTCTTCATACTGGAGTTGATGCCTTCCAATAGACATGTAAAAATAAGGAAACATTTGTAGATATACTTCTCTTTTACGTAGCATACCATCTAACAAAGAAAAACATCTATTAATACAGATAGGTCATTTCATAGAATAATAGAATCTTGTGAGTTTGAAGGGACTTTTAAAGGCCATCTATACCAACTTCCCTGCAACAAACAGAGACATCTACAGCTGATAAGGGTGCTCAGACCCCCTCCAGCCTGACCTTGAATGTCACCATGACAAGGCACACACCACCTTTCTGGGAAGTCTGTTCCAGTGCCTTACCACCTTTATGTTAAAAAAACAAACAAACAAACAAAAAACCAAACCCTTCCTTACGTCCAATCTAAATCTCTCCTCTTTTAGTTTGAAATAATTTCCCCTTGTCCTGTCACAACAGACACTGCTAAAGATTCTGTCCCCTTCCTTCTTACAGCCCCCCTTAAGATACGGAAAGGCTGCTCTCAGGTCTCCGCACAGAGCCTTTTCTTATCCAGGCTGAAAGAGCCCCAGCTCTCAAAGAGTGTTCCATCTCTGGGATTATTTTTGTGGCCCTCCTCCGGGCGCACTCCAACAGGTCCACATCTCTCCTGTACTGAGGACTTCAAATCTGGATGCAATACTCCAGATGAGGTCTCACCAGCATAAAGCAGAGGGGCAGGATCACCTCCCTTACCCTGCTGGCCCCACATCCTTGGATGCAGCCCAGGATCTGGTTGGCTTTCTCGGCTGTGAGAGCATATTGCTGGTTCAAGTCCAGCTGTAACCCATCAGTATCCCCAAGCCCCTTCTGACAGGGTTGTGCTCCATTCTTACACTGCCCAACCTGTACTGATAGCAGAGTTTGCCTTGATCCAGATACAGGACACTGCACTTGGATCTGTCAAACCTCGTAAGGTCCTCCTGGTCCCACCTCTCAAGCCTGTTTAGGTCTCTCTGAATGGCATCCCATCCCTCAGATGTGTCGACTGCACCACAAAGCATGGTATCATCTGCAAGCTGCTCAGGGTGCACTTTCAATCCCACTGATAATGTTAAAGAGCACTGGTCCCAGTACCGACATTGAGCCACTGACCATCCCTCTTTGGGTGCATTCTCACAACCAGTTTCTCACCTGTCAAAAGAGTCTACCCATCAAATCCACATTTTTCTAATTTGGAGAGAAGAATGTTATTGGGGACTGTGTCAAAGGCCTTACTGAAGTCCAGATAGATTACATCAATGGCTCTTCCCTCATCCACTGATGCAGTTACACCATCTTTAAAAGTGACAAGGTTGGTCAGGGAGGACTTGCCCTTAGTGAAGCCATGCTGGTCCTCCCATATCACCTTCCTGTCTTCCATGTGCCTTAGCATAGCTTCCAGGAGGTTCTGCACTGAGGTAAGACTGACAGGTCAGTAGTTCCCTGGCTCATCCTTTTTACCCTTAAAAACAGATGTGATGTTGCCTTTTTTCCCAGACACCAGGAACTTTACTTGACTGCCATGACTTTTCAAATACCATCAAGAGTGGCTCAGTGAGTATATCCACCAATTCCCTCAGGACTCAGGGAAGTATCTCATTGGGCTGCATAGATTCATGGATTTTCGGGTTCTTTAGGCAGCCATGAACATGATCTTCACTTACAGGGTGAGGGGCCACGTTCCCCCAGTTCCTACCTTCCAAACCAGCCACTCAAGGCATATTTGTAGAGCAGTGACTAGCTAAGACTGAGGCAAAAAATTGTTGAACACCTCAGCCTTCTCCTTGTCTGTTGTTACTATCCTGCCTATGTTGTTCACTGGGGAAAATATACTCCCCTGGTCTTTCCTTTTCCAGTTGATATACCTACAGAGTCCCTTTTTATCCTTCTTTGCACCCCTTAGCAGGTCCATTTCCAGTTGGGCCTTGAGCCTTCCTGACTCCACCCCTACACAGCCTAGAAACATCCCTATACTCCTTCCAGATTATTGGTCCCTGCTTCCATTGCCTGTACATTTAATTCTTGCTCTCCATTTTGACCAGCAGGTACTGCTTTCCCTCTCAGGTAAGGCAATATATTTCACTGATAAAGTATACTTTAACTGGTACAACTAAAACACAGAACATTAATTTGGACTTTCTTGCGAAGCACCTCAAAATCATGCATGGAAGCCTTCACAATTAGAAAGGCTGTTTAAGCTAATGCTGCTTAACGCTAAAAGAACTATTTAACATTAACACCGTTTATGGACATGGTTTAGTGGGCACGGTGTGATGGATCGACAGTCGGACTAGATAATCTTAGTGGTTTTTTACAACCTTTATGTTTCTATGAACATGTAACCAGCGAAGAAGATATGGTAAATGGTATGATGCTATATTTCTGAGCAGGTAGTAGGGATCTCAGTCCTGTACTTTATGTGAATGTGAACCTGAGAGCAGAATGGATAACCCCTCAGTAAGGCTTATGGTGGACGAGGGAGTCCTCTCACTACTACAGCCATTTCATCTAGAAGAACAGAGCTTATTTGCGCTTTTGTGAATTGCTGTCCTCCATGATTCTATGATATTTGTTAGAATACTGCACAGCAATTAGTTTCAAAGAGAACAACAATAGTCTGCATGGATTAAGGTAAGCAGTGAAAGCTAAAAGTGAGAGATACAGAATGACAGCAGAATAAAATGGATCAGTGACGCCTCTGCCTACTGCTTTATGTGGACTGTTTAGGTAAGTCACACATTTATTAAAGATTTAGATAATGAAACCTGACTGAGCGTAAGATAAGAACAAGTTCTGCCAGATTTCTGTGCAGGGCTACCTACCAGGCCAGCACCAGGCAGGCACAGAGAGAAATCACGCCCAAGGCCATCCGTGAGTCCATCCCAGCAGAGTTCTGGCTGTGGCTCACCACCTTCCCACAGCCGCTGTGCTTTTCAAGCTTCTGGGAAACTTCGTTGCTCCTGGATGAAGGAAGACCTTTTTTCCTCCGCTTAACTTCAGACATTTTGTGTTGTTTTTTTTTTTTAAAGAGTGGGAGCAAAACAGCTACCAAACAAAACAAAACACCAGTTAGTTACACAAACACCCAGAAAGAAGCAAGTCCTTCGGTGCTTAACATGTTACCTACACGAGCACCACGACACGTACGGAAGTTCACTTACAGAAGACTCGGTGAAAGCTTTTTTTTTTTTTTTTCCTCAGCGCGCTGCGGAGCGCGGCTCTGACGTTTGCTGAATAAACTCCACGCACTCCTCAAACTTGTGCCCGCGCCGCCTCGCCTAACTACTGTACTATCAGCCACGTTAAACCATACACCGATAGATAAAGGCGGCTGTTTCCTCACTGCTAGAAGCAAGCCCGCCCCGCGCCTATCTTCCACAACGTTGGTCCCGGCTGCTGCCCGTCCCCGCCCGCCTCAGCCCGCCACGTCAGGAGCGTGCCGGCAGCCCAGGCACTGCGCAGGCGTGGGGCGGCTCAGAGTCGGGTTGATTTTCCCCACCCTCGGGGTCCGGAAGGAGGAAGTGCCGGCGGGAGGAGTGCCGGGTGTGAGTTTGTTGCTTCTCCTCGGAGCGGAGCGAGAGCTGAGAGCAGGAGGCACGGCTCCTCCTCGGCGGGTAACGGCGCTGAGGGGGCGCGCGGGGCGGGAAGGGCTGCGGGTCGAAGTGTGGGCGCGGGGCGGCGGCGGCTGCGGGCGCTGCGCTTTCTGTTTCGTTTCCCCCGCGACGAGAAGGGAGCGTTGTTATAATTGGGAAGCCTCGGGGGAAGAGTGGCTTTCACCATCTTCAGACCGTGTTGTTGTTGCTGCTGTTGTTTGCTTTTATGAGATGGAGGGAGAACGTCTTTTCACCTGGACAGAAGTGAAACACAGTGAATTCTTTTAGATTCCTACAATTTATAACACCAACTTGCCTGAAGATGCGCTCTACTTTCGCTCACCTGACTCTAAATTAGAAAGCGTAAGATACTTTAAAACAGCTTTCTTTGTACATATAAGTTATGTTTTCTTCTTTTCCCCCACCCTAAAGAAATATGGATGCGAAGAGTAGAACGTGTTTAATTAGGCATCGTCAGGCACTGGAGAAGGACATCAAAACCTCTTACATCATGGATTGTATGGTTTCTGACCAAGTGCTGACATTGCAGGAGGAGGAGAAAGTGAAACAACAGGTAGAGTCATCTCTGTTTTTTTTTTTTCTTTTTATCTTTCCTGGCTGCTTGTGTGTTTTATGGTCCTTTCTAAAAATTATTGCTGTCAATCATTACTACGTTACAAATGCTTAACCAAGCGCTTAGGATGTGGTTATTATCACAGTTCATAAGGTTGAGCTGAGGTCTTGCTCAAACTGAAATCTATATCCGTAGCAATAAACTTGCACAGCAATAGATTAGGTGTTTTGTAAAGCTGATTGGATAGTTTCTCTTGTGTAACACCTATTTTAATGTTTGTTCTAGAATACGCAGAAGGAGCGAGCAGCTATGCTAATAGATACTCTGCTTAAGAAAGACAATAATGCATATAGATCTTTTTATAATGCACTGCTTCATGAAGGGTACCGAGATCTTGCTGCACTTCTTCAGGATGGCATCCCTGTCTTCTCCTCTGGGAATGGAAAGAACACTATGGATGAGATGACTTCATATGGTTAGTGCAACTGAAGCAATCTCAGTTTCTGAAGGGAAAGATAAGCTGTGTTTTTATTCATTGCTAAGTGACTATCTGTAGTACCTGTTCCACCAAAAAGGAAGTAAACAGTGAGCTTGTTTACTTGTTTTGGTAGCACAATCGTCGGTAGTTCTGTATTTCATATGATAGGAGAGGATGGTTGTGACTTTAATAGGTCATCTTGAAAATGTTCATCGCTTGGTAATGTGTATTTTAAAAGACTGGAAATCTGAAACTCCTGGTTTTCTCCAAATTGTAGCTTTTTTTTTTTTCTTTGTAAACGAAAGAAAGACTCTTAAGTTTATGTAGGTTGCTCCAAAAATAATGCCTTCTCTTTATTTCCATGGAAAATACAACAGATTCGAAGAGCTCTATAATACTATCTGATTGATCAATCTCTCATCTATAGAACACTGTCTTACAGCACAGTCACCACCGTTAGCTATGCATTTTAACCAGTGATGGATGAGAGCCTGGAATGCTGTACTCATAATAATTGTACCAGAGGAAGTGACAATCTGTCACCACTACTGAAACACACCACACACTGTTTCACTGCACTCACATCCACTGTTTGGTCTCAGTCAACACTCAGCAAGTGTCAGTGAATGTCAATAGGTGCAGTTTTTCCAGTGTGGAGATGTTCAATTCCACACCTTTGTTTGATACACACTTCTAAGTCAGATGCTGTTTTGTCAGACTGTCCCTCTGCTGCCATCTGTCTCACAGCAACAAAATGTAATGGAATAGTGTTGGGAAGGTTCAATCTATACTGCCATACCACCATCTGCCTCTGATGTTGTAAGCCAACATAATAAAATAGGAGGTATTACTTTTGGAGTAGCCTTAGTGTATAAGAAAAAAAATTAAATTTTACATAAAAGGTTTCAGCCTTCAAAATTCAGACACTTCTCATTTAGAGTAGTCTATAACTCTCAGCACTGCGTGCCAAATGTTAATCTAGCTAATTGGGTTCTTATTTCTCCACCAGATCTTTTGCTTACCTTCAGTAAGATCTTAAACTTTACAGAAGTTGTCTTCTTTGATTTATATGAAATAAATTAGTAGTTTTTAGTGAGGTGAACTGTCTATTGGATTTGACTAAATGACAGCTGAATCTTACAGGATATTTTTTGGCACTGTCTAGTACGAGAATCATAGAATCATTAAGGTTGGAAAAGACCACTAAGATCATTTGGTCCAGCTGTCACCAGTTTTCCTACTTGCCCCCGAACCATGTCCTTTCAGTGTCACATCCACGTGGTTCTTGAACACTTCCAGGGATAGCAGCTCTACCACCTCCTTGGGAAGCCTGTGTCACTGTAGCACCACTCTTTCAGATAAAAAATTTTTTCCTAATATCCAACATGAACCTCCTGTGGCACAGCTCAGGGCCATTTTCTCTTGTCCTGTCACTGTTACCTGAGAGAGAAGAGGCTGACCACTGCCTCTCTACAGTGTCCTTTCAGGTTGTAGAGAGCAGTAAGGTCTCTTCTGAGCCTCCTCCTCTCGAAGACCAAACAATCCCAATTCCCTCAGCCATTCCCCATAAGACTTGTGCTTCAGACCCTTCACAGCGTCACTGCCCTTCTCTGGACACACTGCAGGGCCTCCATGTCTTTCATGTAGTGAGGGGCCCAAAACTGAACATAATACTCAAGGTGCAACCTCATAGAGATGTGGTATTTAGAATACCTGAGTAAGATTTCCAAAAAAATGGCACAATGGCCAGCTGTCTACTGTGTGACCTGCAATGGAGAGAGCAGGTGCATGTTTACTTTCTTGCTATGCTTCAGATGCCCTATTGCAAGTCCAACTGTTTTAGCTTAAATAAAGAGAAGCCTGGCTTGGACAGCAATGCTGTGCTGTTAACCACAGAGTAGAAGCTTTACTCCGCATGCTTCCTTTTCTGCTGTATCCTTGGGGCAGTAACCTCTGGCTGAGAAAGTGGCTCAATGGTTGGGAATAGTAATAGTTCTTGGAATTGATGTAACTAGGTCCAGCTTGCAGAAAATGTAGTTACCAATGGGGGTGATGCTGTAGATGGGAAGCTGTTACCCGTTAATTATGGCACGGTTAGTCCAGTAGTCCTTAGAGCATTTATATGGGAAACGAGCTGGGGGAAGGATTCTTGGGGGTGAATTATTTGTTTTGTTTTGAAGAAGCATAATGTTTAGAAATCACTTCTGCTTTTTGTGTTTCTCGTTTTTAACTTCAGTCAAAACAACTCTCTGCGAAGGAGGTGTACCACAGAGACCAGTTGTGTTTGTCACTCGGCCAAAGCTGGTAGATGCTATTAAACAGAAACTGTGCAGCTTAGGAAATGATCCAGGTTGGGTGACAGTTTATGGAATGGCAGGCTGTGGAAAGACCGTTTTAACAGCAGAAGCTTTAAGGGATCACCAGCTCTTGGAAGGTACTTCTATAAAAACATCAATATTCTAATGAAAATTACTAGAAATATCTATGCATTGAGCATGTATGGATTTTATGTCATCTTGAAATTAATTTTGTATTTAGCATGATAAATTCCTTAGGTGCTTTTGAAATATTGCTTGCAAGTTACAGTTTTCAGAACCGTTTAGTGCTCTGGGACCACTGCATATTTTACTAATTTATGGAAAAAAGATTCTTAACAGCTTTTTACCTTAGAACCTGCTTTAATTTATGAGAGTAGATTCATCCTTAGATAACTTGAATTTGTTATTTCTATCAGTACAAAGCATAAAATAATCATTTTTAGTCTTTATTATTTTTTGGGTGTTGCTTGTTGGTTCTTCAGACTTTTACCTATGCTATATGAGTTTAAAAAATCTTGCTCAGACCATAGTGTAGGTTTTAGTAATGTCAGACATTTGTAGTGTGGTTATACTACTATCATTTTATCCCAACCCCTGAACTCCTGCAAAGTGAAAAAGTGAATGCTGAGTCAGAGAAGAAGGAAAGGGCTTGTCAAGGAAAACAAGTAGAAAGGAGGGACAGCATCAGTGGCAGTGTGAGCTTTGGAAACTTGCCTTACAGAGGCTGTTCCTTTTAAAATATAAGGCAGTAATCTCGTAGAATCATCCTCCTGTGGTACAGAGTTTTAAGGTTGGTTTGCAATAGACTTTACAGTTTATATTTGAATTTAAGTTGTATTATTGATTGCTATTCTAAGCTGCTATAAATACTTCTAATTTTAAATGTAAAGCGTGATTAACATTGTTGTTCCTGTCAGGTTATTTTCCAGGAGGAGTTCACTGGATCTCTGTGGGAAAACAGGACAAAGCAGGGCTCCTTATAAAGCTACAGAATCTTTGTAGTAGATTAGAGCATGACTCTACTCTTTCACAGAGACCACCACTTAACATCGAGGAGGCCAAAGACCGTCTTCGTTTGCTGATGCTGCGCAAATACCCAAGGTGATGTTGGTAAAATGCCATGCTATTCTTTTGCTCTGCAGTCTAATAATCTAAAATGTCTGTTATTACATATTTCTGTTTCTTAATTACAAAAAGATCAGAAGTGAACATCCTAACTTTCACTTTTTGCTTTCCCTTTTTCTCTTTTAATGTAGATAATTTAGAAGTGATAGTCAAGTTAAAGCTAGCAGTACTTCAAGAATTTTGATGCTTGCATAGGGACTACTGTTAATATTTTCTAAATTGCTTGCTTATGGGAAAAGAGAAAATAGATTCAAAGAAATGTAAAAAAGCTGAAAGGTAAATGGATGGTTAAATCAGGTAAGTAATATATGCAGTAAAACTTTTTCCTTAAGTAGCTGTATTTAATGGAGTAACATAAGGGATGCATTGTAGGCTTGTTCTCGATATATTTGTCAGATTATTAAAGCTTTTGCTAAAAATATATATATTAGAAGCACATGTGTATATACACACATATATATGTGTATATATGATAACCAGCTGTGCAGGAGTTACCTTCACATGAAAAGTTATTAGTCATTGAAAACTGAAAGTTGACAACAAATAGCTGGAAATAAGCACTACTCTAACTTCTAGTTAGACTACTTAAAATGTTTCATGAGTGTATGAGGATCATACAGCAGTGGAAAGCTGTGCATCACTGGAATTGAGTGTATTTTTAAAGTGTTTGCTTTGAAGTTACCAAAGTGAAAGCAAGTTTTCACGATATGATTGATTATGTCTAAGAAGGCAGTTGTTTTCAAACTTCAGGAAAGTTGAATTGTTTGATCAAGTGAAGTCTTGGCCATTGCGCAGCTTTTTTTCATGTTTGAACAATAACTTTTGTTATTTTGGGGGATTTCATTACTCCGTGGGAAAATCTACACTAAACTAAACATGAGTGAGGTATCTCAAGAATAATACTCCAGTGTTATGATCTTTACAGACAATGTAGGCTAGAAGAGTACTGGCATTTTTGTAAGAGTTGTGTTGCGTTAGGTTAATATAGTTCAAGTATGAACCAAACGTCACTAATTTGTTCTTGAAGAAACTTGCATTCAGCTTTCTGACACAGAGTTTAATGTCCTCTTCAAATGTTTCTTGGATTGGTGGAAGAAAATTGCAATTGTACTACTTAATTAATTCTGAAAATGTTCTTTCGTTATTAAGGTGAAGTACTATATCTTATTACGAATATGATATCTGAAATATGAAATATATTTTCTTGTACTAGGTCTCTTTTGGTCCTGGATGATATTTGGGATTCCTGGGTGTTAAAAGCATTTGATAATCAATGTCAGGTTCTTATCACCAGCAGGGACAGGAGTGTGACAGATGCTGTGTCTGGTAAGGAATGATCTTCTCATCTGCATTACAAATCATGGATGTACATGTATGCATATTGTTTTTGTAAACTTTTAAAAGAATTAGATAG
Source organism: Phasianus colchicus (assembly GCF_987193195.1). Taxonomy (NCBI): domain Eukaryota; kingdom Metazoa; phylum Chordata; class Aves; order Galliformes; family Phasianidae; genus Phasianus; species Phasianus colchicus. The sequence continues at coordinate 47,386,015 of NC_143436.1, forward strand.
AATCCATGTCTGTCAAATTGTGCACAAATGATCAAAGTTTTAGCATTCTGCTCTGTAAAACTATGCTTATCCATGAAATACACGTTGTATGTTGTCCTGTGTATATGTCTATATTGAGAATCACTTCTCTCTTCAGTAAATTAGCCTGTCTGATACTGCTGTGTTTAAACTGATTATCTCTACATATGAAGTAGTCTCTGAGCTGGATCCTCTGCTCCAGATTTTTCTCAGAAAATTCTCTCAATTTCCATAGCATTTTAAAAATTCTTTTTATTTTTCCCTCATGAATAGGCAATAAATATGAGATTCATGTGGAAAGTGGACTAACACATGAGAAAGGACTGGAAGTTTTAGCCCTGTTTGTGAATATGAAAATATCAGAACTACCAGAACAAGCTAACTGCATTATAACAGAATGCAAAGGTATGATACTTGCAACTTTTTAAACCACTCAGTGTATTTTTTTTCTTCTGGATTTTGACTTACAGAAAGAGGAGGGAACGTTTGATGATCAGAGGGTTGGAAAACCTCTCTTAGAAAGAGAGGTTACGGGAGCTGGGCTTGTTCAGCCTGGAGAAGAAAAGGCTCTGGGATGATCTCATTGTGGCCTTCTGGTATTTGAAGGGAGCTTATAGACTGGGAGGAGACTGACTTTTTACACAGTCTGATAGTGATAGGACAATGGGGACACCTCAAGAATTTAATTAAGAACATTTTCTCACTTATTCATTCAACCACTAGGCTAAACTATTGAATTGTGTTCCTTCAGGCTCTCTAAGATTAATTTACTTTCTTTCTTCAGGTTCTCCTCTTGTGATATCCTTGATAGGTGCATTACTACGAGATTTCCCTAATCGCTGGGAATACTATCTGAAACAGTTGCAGAATAAGCAGTTTAAAAGAATAAGAAAATCTTCATCTTATGACTATGAAGCCCTTGATGAAGCAATGTCCATAAGTGTAGAGCAACTGAGTAATGATTTAAAAGATTACTATAAAGACCTCTCCATCCTCCCAAAAGATGTTAAAGTACCTACTAAGGTAATAACAGCAACTCAGAAACTTCATAGCTTATTTTGTTTATTATTATTACTATTTTTTTATGAATTAGACTCGGTGGTTCTTGTAGGTTCCCTCCAACTCTGGATATTCTGATTTTTAGTGATATATAAACAATAATTTTAAAGAAGTAGTAAAATTTGAAATTATGGTATATAACTAATGTTATATGCAATTTAATAACAATTGGTGGTTTGGATCCGTTATTATACCATACCTCTTATTGCCAGTAACAAAGCTAAAAAATTGTAACTGGATTAATATGTTCATAATGTTAGTTTAATGTATGCTCCATGCGTAGCTCTTACATTAGGTTGTAACTGAACTATCTGAAGGCTTAAAAGCTGTTAGGGAATTTCTTTTATGAAAAATATATGATCACCATGAGTCAGTACAAATAGACAAATAAAGGGGTAGCTTGTATTATCTATCTAATATATATCTATTATCTGCCTATCTATATATTTGCATAATTTGATATTGAACTTACTGAGTTACTCAGAGCATAGGTATCTTTTGCAAATGGTAATGTTTCTACCATGCTTGTTTTTTTCCAGTTAATTGTTTGTCTTTTATGGCATTCCTACAATTTTGTTTTTTCCTTAGTTTTGATGATCTTTTCTGCTTTTTTTAGGTGCTCTGTATTCTTTGGGATATGGAAACTGAAGAAGTTGAAGATATATTGCAGGAATTTGTTAACAAATCATTATTGTTCTGTGATCGTAATGGGAATTCATTTCATTATTATTTGCATGATCTTCAACTTGACTTTCTTACAGAGAAGAATCGCAACCAGCTTCAGGTAGAGTTTCTGGCTTATTTGCTTCCTTCTAATCTTATTGTACAAAGTGGACTTTCTTCAGAAAACATCCTTTTTTAAAAAGTATTCAGAGTAGCTTCATATAATAGGCCTACAACGCAGTTAAACTTACTGCTGGCTAAAAATATTTTTAACTTGAAAATGAGAAGTGATTTAATGATAATTCCATATGGAGTTAAGAAACTAATAGAATCATAGAATGACTTGGGTTGGAAGGATCTAGATATGGTTTTGAAGGAGAGGGCAAAAAAAGTAGATAGGAAAAAGAGGCCAATTGTTTGCTTTATATCTGTGTGTGTAAACGGTCATTTTCATTACTGACTATGCATGTTTAATGTAAAGAGTGACCTGATAGCTTTTCTCAGTCTAAGAAGGAAGATTAGTAACTTGCTTTTCTGTCTTTAATATGCAGGGAGTTTCTGTAGAATGTCTTCAACATAATTTAAATTACAGTTTCTTAAGATATTTTTTTCTTATTTAATTTGTTGACGTCTTACATGGAGGAATAATAACAATAAATGTTTAATATTAAAATCAGTCCACACCTTTTTATAGTATTAACTGAAGATGTGTTTTGGTTCTCATTGCAGGAACTACATAAAAACATAGTAAATCAGTACAAGAGATATTACAAGCTTCATGTACCTGTGCTATCTCAAGAGGACTGCATGTACTGGTATAACTTTCTAGCGTATCACATGGCTGGTGCCAACATGCAGAAGGTGAGTTCTGAGTGAGTTCATCTGTTTTTCTTCTTGACTTACTGCTCTTTCCCTCCAGGCCATTTTTTCCCTCTCAGAGTTGTCTTTTCCCAGGCCTTTGGGTAGATAGGCAAACGCTGAACATAAAGTCCTTTAGGGGCTCCACTGATGATAATCACTGTTATGAAAACAACTTCATTTCTACCCTATGTCTCTTGTCTTTTCAATCAGTTTGTAAGAAGATTTCATATAATGCCTTTTGTTTTTCTTTTTCTTTTGAGGAAGATGTGGTAAAAAGTCTTCCTGAGCTTTTTTGGAAATCCAGGCTTACTATGTTGTATGATAAAATTAAATTGATTTGTTTAGAGTATTCAAGTAGATTGATGAATGAACTGGAGTGAATTGTATTAAGATACATTTGTGCTTTTGTATTTTTCCCTTAAGTAGATTCAGTTGTGGAATTCATGCTCTGAACTTTTATTTGTATTTCTTGTAGGAACTCCGTGATCTTATGTTTTCTCTAGATTGGATTAAAGCTAAAACAGAATTGGTAGGGCCTGCTCATCTAATTCATGAATATGTAGAGTATAGTTCAGTCCTGGATCAAAAGGTATGTAAAAGGTAAATGATCAGTCTGTTCCAAATATGTTTTTCCATCTTTTAGTGTGTTTTATGTATGTATTTGGGATACATAGGAAGTGTAAAAATGAAATGTTAGGGCAGTCCTAAGTTTAACTTTACCTTGGAGGAGGGAAAAATGAAGAATTCAAAAACTATAGTTTTAGTTAACCTCAGTATAGGTTCCAGCAATTAATTATGGAACTCAGTGGTGAGAATCTGTGGTTCTGTGACAATTAATGGTGGATGCAGATGGTAGTCCCTTTCTTGGGAGGCTTAGAATCTTGTTGGCCTCTTGGAATAGTCCTACTGATATTTAACATTGACTGCTAATTGGATAAATCATTGCTTCCAATATCCTTATTTGAAAAGTAAGGATAATACTCTTTTTCTGAATAAAATTGCAAAATATTTCAGTCTATGATATGTACTTGCTAATAGAACTAAAGAGAACTAAATGCTTCTGTAAGAATAGTTCCTATATAGAAAATTAAAAAACAAAGGGCGCTTAGAAAACATATCCACTTCACTAATTACCAAACATTATCTGCTCTGTACATAGGATAGCATCATACGTGAGAATTTTCAGGAATTTCTGTCTTTAAATGGGCACCTTCTTGGACGACAGCCTTTTCCTGACATCACCCAGCTGGGTCTTTGCCAACCAGAGACATCAGAGGTGTATCAACAAGCCAAGCTGCGGGCTCAAAGAGAAACGGGAACATTTTACTTGGAATGGATGTAAGTAGCAGTAATTCATCTGCTGATATGTTTATCCCTTGATTCAATAAAATTGTCACATATACAACTGAACACATTAATGGGTAATATAAGAAGTGCTGTGTTTTTCATGGGAAAAGAAAGTGAAATAATTTTCAGGAACGAATGAAAGAAAAACTGGACATTTAAAACTACGAGTTAGTAATAATTTCATAGAAATGAAGAAATATATTTACTTCTCTACTCAATGAACATTCATTTTAAGTATCTACACAAAGGTGAAAATATGGTAATTTGAAACTTCTCTATATACTTTTTTAGAAAAGGGAGAATTGTAGTGTAAATATTATGTGTGTGATACAAACTTGAAAGAGAGCACATAGGAGATCACGGCTTCAGAAAGAAGTCTATTTGGACACGACAGATACCAGCTCATTAAGACATTATTAGGAAGACTGTTTTGCTGTACAGTGGCTGTGCACATGAGGTAGCACATTAGTTTCTTATGCACATAGTATCATTCTTGGTCTCTAAGCTTTTAGCTGTCGGAAGCAACATAAATTCTAAGTGAATGTAGGAATTGGTTTCCCTTATTTTGCGTGAAGGCTGAAAGCCTGCTGCACAAGGTATATGAACAACTATTATCTTTTTAAAGAGAATTTTGAATAATAAAAAATGCTAGGAAATCATAGAAATCATACTCCTCTCAAATGAGCTATTTTCTCCTGCAGAAATAAAAAATCCTTGAAAAACCTTTCCCGTCTGGTTGTTCGTCCGCATAGAGATGCAGTTTACCATGCCTGCTTTTCTAGGGATAGACAAAGAATAGCATCATGCGGAGCTGATAAAACACTTCAGGTAAAAATACCTACCTATGCATAAGTGAAGTGTAATGCTGTATACTATTCTGATAATGTTTGTTAGTGGTGCTATTGCTTTCCTTTTGCTATGAAGATCTTAGAGATCTAGAATATAACGGAGACGAGATTGAAAGGGTGTTACGTAAACATGTTTAGGCTAGTAAGTATTATTTTGTAGTTCAATAACCATACTATGATGCCATGTAAAAGAATATGAGATACCTTTTAATGATACAAAAAAGCTTAAGGCTTAAGTAGTGCATCCCAGCATGTTTCACATTCACTTGCAGAAATTGTATTTCCCATCTACAGTACTGAAAAACAGTGAGTCGTGTTAGTTAGTGAGACGTGTTAGTTAGTGGTTTACATTTTCCATGGGGTTTTAATGGATGTTTGGTGCTAAACTGCTAAATTTTCTCATGCAACGTAAAGAAATCTGGGCAGAAAAATGAGCCCTGGAAGTGGTAGATTGGAAAAAGGTACAAAGTGAATATGGGGAGACAGAGAGGAAAGTGACTAATAAAAATTTGCCAGCAGTCTGCCTGGAGGGAAGCCAGACAGCTCTCAAGAAAACTAGCAATCAGCCAGCCACTAACCTGGTAAAGTATCCATATTCCAGACAGCCAAAGGTAAGGGTAAAGAATAACTTTTCTGCAAGCCTTTGGTATTGTTTTAGATGCTTGCTAAGTTCAGTTCTAAAGTAAAAGTATTAATGGTCCTTAGTTGCTGTTCATTTGGCTATTTAATGTGGTGGTGTTTGTTACTTTCTTTTATTTGCTGGCTTCTACACTGTTATGGTCATGGCATCCACCCACTTAAGGAGATGCTTGGTGGATGTGCTAATTTTATGCTGTGCTGAAGTTACTGTGCTGGGCTTCTGTACTTCATGGCTTCATTACTGGGACTGCTGATTTCTTGTTTTTCTCTTGACTTTCTATCACAAGAAGATATTTTTTTTTCCAGTATTTAAACTAGAAGAAATAATAGGAAAATTAACAATCACTTTTCATTGTTTAATTTTTGAACTTAGTCATGTTTTTCCTAACAGTGACATCAAAATAAAACTAATGTTTTCAGATTTTAAGACTGTTTTAGTGGAATCAGAAAAAATGATTGCTAGATTAAGAGCAGATATTCTGCAGAATTTACTGTGGATGTAGATCTCCTTTTGCTTTGTTGCTTTTATTTGAACAAATACCAACTATTTCATTGTCACTGTTATTCCCATTTGATGAGAAAAGATAGGAAAAATAGGGATTTCACAACTGTAGCATCTTGAATGTTGCTGAAAGAGAAAATTGTGATTTGTTAGAACAGCTGAAGGTTGTTTACCCTTGAGATGGAAAGGGTACGTTTCACCATTATTAAGATAAATCCCAGAATTTTAGGAAAGTGATTAATGTGCAGTGCTTCTTCCCTGCCATCCTTTCCTTCCCTGCAACCAGCTCAAAAGAGACTCCTAGCACCTTTATTTAATGATCAATCGCTGCTAAAATTCTTCCTTTCAACAGAAGAATATCATATATATCAACCTGGAATTTGTACTTGTAATAACAGTGCAGTTATTGTTAATAAGTTATTGTATGGTGAAGTTATTCGTAAAGGAGAATAAGAAAGTACATGTATTTAGCCTTAAGGAGTACAAAAGTCTCATGTGGTAGAAGGTCTAGCTTTAGGCTTAAAGGTTATAGAGAGTCATTAATGAAACATGTAATGCATACAGATTTTTAAAATTAGTTTTCAGTATTTCCATAATAATTTCTATCACCTTTATAGATTTGAAGTTCAAATTAAATGTTCTCATGTTAATTTCCTTGAAATTATAAAGGCTTTCAATATGCAAGCAGTTTTATGAAGAGCTTAGCTAAGGTGGCTCTTTGAGAGAAAGCAATCTTTGACTTGTGTCGGATGTTTTGAAATTGTATGCCAGCTAGATGATTTCATTCCTCATTGTATTTCTTCAGGTGTTTAAAGCAGAAAGTGGAGAGAGATTGCTGGAGATAAGTGCTCATGATGATGAAATACTTTGCTGCACTTTTTCTGCGGATGATAAATATGTAGCTACTTGTTCAGCTGATAAAAAAGTGAAGGTAAGGAAACGGAGAGTAGACTTCTTGTGTGTTTGTTTTGCTGCATCATAATTCAGATTTCAGTTTTAACCAACTCAGGGAGAGTAGATTCTTAAGACTAAGGGTTTTTATTAATTCTCTTAAGCCTTATGTGGATAATTCACTACTTTAAAAGCAAAATATCTCATACTTGTTACGTTTAGCATCTTATGTTAACATCATGCATACACAATTACAACTTAATTTATTTATATTATCAAATGGTTTTTCTTATGTAGAACACAATGCATGAGTCCAGTCCTGTTTGTAACGTAAAGTTAATTTATGCATAAATCTTTTTCTTATATAGCATTTTCTGAGAAAAATTTGTTATTTTTCATTCTTCAGAACTGCAACAAAATCTAATATTCTAATCTTTCTCGGATTTTAATCTAAACTATGATTCGCCTCATCCATTTGATATTTAAATTGTTCAAAACTAGCTGTGAAATTTTGTATAATTAATAGTAGCCTGAAACTGAATTTTGAAAAGAGTAAAGTGGTTTTATTTGGTTGCAGACACCTTGTTATAAGAACCTTTGACTGTAAATACCATGTTCCAGTTCTTGTTTTGAAAAATATATGTATCTGCGTCTCTGCTACTCAAGTAGAAACAATCTGAAATCACAGCTGTGTGTTAATAGATATAAATATACGTTTTCCCTTTCTCATCCAAGCATTTTTGATGTGTTATTAAGAGCATTTTTAGGGCTTTATTTGTATTCCTAAATGGTTTACAGATTTAATTTTTTTATTAAGTACATTGAATTTATTTAAAATAGGTTTTTATCCTTCAACTCTTTCTAGATCTGGAATTCAAGAACAGGCAGGTGTTTGTACGTATATGAAGAACACACAGAGCAGGTCAATTGCTGCCAGTTCAATAACAGAAGGGGTCAGTATCTTTTAGCCACCTGCTCAGATGACACTTTCATCAAAGTAAGTTGAAAAGATTGTGATAAGCAGTATGGGAATAATCAAAACAGAGTAATAATTGTTGTAGAAATATGCTTCAAACCCTGTAAATTAAGGTTTATAATGAGCCTGGTAGAAGAGAGACAGAAACAGATCAAGAATACTGACAGGTCAGAACAGAAGGAATATTTATACTTACGTTGAAAAGTAAGCAGATTGGCTGGGCACAAAGGTAAAGATTTCTAGGGGATGGAATAGGGGTGGGAGAGCTGGGACTGGAATATGTGATTAAAGACCAGTGGAGCAGGAAAATAAACAAACAAACAAAGAACAGCCACAAACAATACAAAACTGGATGCCAAATGATAAAATGAATGAATAATTAATGTAATGGAAGTGGAGCAGATGTATTTTCTTATTACATTTATTGGGCATAATAAAGAAACTAAAGTGGAAGCCAACAAAATAACATAATCAAAACAAAAGATTTGTCAGGTTAGCCATCTGGTTGTATTCAGATTATGAGGCAGTATGTGTACTCAGAGCAGAAAAGCCATGTAACTGAAATATCTGAGGAGAGGGGGGGGAAATGGAAGAATAAAGGAAGATCTGGCTGCGGGTAAGGGTGTAATTTCACAGCAAATTCACAGTATGTCCAGGAATAGAATAGAACAGTAAAATAAAAATCAGACCTGATTTTTTTTCTTTTTTAGAGAATACTGTGCAGGTAACTGTTCCTGCTTTGAGTTCTCTCTGAGCAGTCAAGTGAAAAATCTGGTAAGAGAAAGGCAGTATGCACTGTAGGCCTAGAAAGACGAGGTTGAAAGGAGGTTGAAAGGATGGAAAGAAGCTAGATGAAGTTTAATCCTCAGTCTGGTAACTTTGTGCTATTTGTGGTTCTTGTATTCACTGTACAGAAAGTGTTGTATAATAGTCATGAGAGTCATTTTCTGGCAAGCTAGCACATGGAAGTAAATAGTGGAGGAACTTCAGGCATAGCTTGAAGTCTGTGAGCACGTGGGCAAAACTAAGAAACATTTTTGAGAATTTGGTTGCCGCCGTGGTTTTGTGAAGAACGTAAACAATCTGTGAATAATTCATGAATTTAATGGTATTTATATATTTATTTCTCATGCAGCTTTGGAATTTGAAGGATAGGTATTGTAGGAATACGATGTTTGGTCATGTAAACGCTGTCAGTCACTGTAGATTTTCACCAAGTGATGACTATATTGCTAGCTGCTCAACAGATGGAACAGTGAAGGTACGCATCTTACTTTTTAAATCAACTGCCTGCTTTAATGATTCTTGGGGGGTATAAAATACAAAATACAAGTGAGATAATTTTGTGTTTGTGTGGTCGGCTTTCATGAATTAAACCCTGAAACATTTGAGTGTTGTTCCCACTTTTAATGCAAGACTTGGAAAAGTTCCAGAAGGAGAATTGAGTGGCTACAGTTTTAAATAAATCCTACTGAGTCTCATTTTGAGTCCTTTTCACCATTAAAAAATATATATAGTTAAGAGAACTGACATGGGGGGTGTTTTGAAATTTGTTTGAACAGAAATAATAATGAAAACAATGGCAAAAAAACCTTCTAGAATAGCTAAAAGGTCTGTCATCTGAAATGGAATCAGCAATAGCCATAAGCAATAAAAGTGATTTATGTACTGAGGTAGTTTAGTTATGTTTTTGCTTAGAACACAAGCATTGTTTATTATTGCCTTTGGCTGCAACAGAACTATGCTATTTCTTAAAACACTGATACAATTCTATGGAGCTGCTATGTCAGGAAAGAGAGGTTGTAGTATCTGTTGTCATTCAGAAGAAAAATTGTGGTAGAGGAAACAGAAATATTCAGTAGCTCTCTGACAGGTGCCTCAATGAAACAGGGGTACAAACTACATGTGTTCAATGTACCAGATTTCTTGTTATGAGTGGACTTTATTTAATAGAGTTGCAGAACAGATTATTTTTGTCTTTATTCTGTTGTTAAGTAGAAGTCAAGACACCATCTGGGCTTGCTTGTTGTTTTCCTCACTTCCTTTCCTGAAAGAGATTGGGAAGTGGTTCTCCCCTGTTGTATTCTGTAAAGAGAGGTTTCATGTATTTCCTTTATTTTTTCTTGAAGCTTTGGGATGTGCATTCAGCAAATGAACTGAAAACTATTGAGATAAAAGAATTCTTCAGGAATGCAGATGAGCAGCAAGATGATGTGGAGGTTTTAGTAAAATGTTGCTCTTGGTCCAGAAGTAGTGATGCAATTTTGGTGGTAGCCAAAAATAAGCTTTTGGTGAGTATCTCATGTTAATAATTCTCTAGAGGCGTAGTATTTTGCTATCTGAGTAGAATTTATGAATGATTATTAAATTATAATCTACCTAGATTTTTCAGACATAAAGTGCCTGTTTTTAAGTGTGTGTTTAGTAAAAAACACGCAGGTGATAAACATGATGAATGAGAGAAATACCTTCTAAATTAAAAGATGTGTATTGTTGAGTATTTAAACTATGTCTGTGGTAAAGTCATTCCAGCTGTGTGCTAAATATTGTAATTGCCTTCACAGCTTTTTGATGTTACAACATGTAATCTGTTAACACAAGTCATCATAAGTCATCACAGTACAATCCAATATTGTGACTTCTGTGCTGGGGATGAGTTAGTAGCAGTTGCTTTGTCTCATTGTTCTGTTGAGGTAAGTGATTTCTTTATTGCTACAATATACCAGGAAAGAGTAATTAAAAATGTTACATTTGTCATGGTTTTGTGTAGGGAGAGATAAAACAAAGTGGCAATTTTAACAGCTTTTCAATATGCTTTGTTCTTTATAATTTTTGTTTACCTCTAAGATGTAAAATAGGAATTGGGAAATAGTGTTTTGAGATTAGACATCCTTCTTAGAAAGCAGAACTCAGCTTTAAATAAAATCACTAGGCCACTGTACTTATTTGAAGTTATCATGTGATGATGTGATTATTGTCAGTCTTTGGAGTATACACCTTCCCATCACTTAGCTCAAAACAGGCAAACAAAATACCTTCTCCTGTATGCTGCTGCAGGATGTGGCAGTTTGTGAAAAAGGAATACAAGAGCTGAAATAACTTTGGGACTATCATGGCTAACTAAGCATGTACAAGTATTTGGGTTTTCTGTTTTTTTCTTTGTTTTCTTTTTTTTTTTTTGCAACCTACTTGGTCAGCTCAGTTTGTATTTTCATAATGAGTGAGTTGGTTTTTTTGTAATTGCTCTCACATCTTTTAAACTTACCGTTATCAAAGAGGCTTCTGTTTCCATGTCACTGACCATCAAATTGTCATCAACAGGCACAGTTCTTTTTACTGTGATAGTTTGAGAGTGAGAAGTGAGAAAATGCTAGTAGAGATAGTAATTAAATATACTTCTTTTCAGTTTTGCTTGAAATACAATCTAAATTCATTTGAGTTCTTTCATATTTCTGCTGCAGTTATGGAATATTAAATCCTTGTCAAAAGTAGCAGATTGCAGAGGACATATGAGCTGGGTTCACTGTGTGACATTTTCCTCAGATGGATCTTTATTTCTGACATCTTCTGAGGACCAGACAATAAGGGTAAGATTACTCTTTTTTTTTTTTTTTTTTTAAAGCTGATACTGTGTGCATATAAAGCTAAATTCTTTGTTAAAATTGTCCTTATAAAATTATATATTTATATATAATATAAAGTATTTAGCAGTATGGTTATAGTAAGTATTTAGCTTTGTATTATATAAACATATAAAGTTATTTCTGTATACAGTAGAATGAGCTGCCTATTTTCTTTATTTACTGTATAGATAAATAATTTTTAGGTCCAGTGGCAATTCAAGAGTAATGGTAATTTTTAGATTTTATCTAAATTAAAAACTGGGAACTGTTTTGATGGTTCTTTTGTAAGCTAGCAGTATTGATATGCCTTTCACTGTTAGATATTTGGATATCTAGGATATTTAGGACAGACTCTTATAGTAGTAATGCCTCATTAAAAACTGTGAAAATAGACCTACAATGTAGAAGTAACAGTTCCTTCTCTCCAAGCTAACACTTACATTCTTGAAATTTTGAAAGCAATCGAAGTATAGAAATCTATACTTGGCTTTTACTGTAATAGAATTTGTGCTGTAGCAATTGCACAACTTTCTTTGCCTAATAAATAAAAATTGCAGGATAATTTTCACTGTTTTAAAGTCAGTGTTACTTGCAGATTTTATAAGACTTTGGTTTAAAGGTAGTCAGCAAGTTTTTTATCTTGTCCTTTAAAACTAATGGAACACTCTGTTCTTCAACAGATTTGGGAAACAAACAAGGTGTGCAAGTCTTCTGATGCTGTGCTAAAAAGTGAACTGGATGTTGTATTTCACAATGGTGAAGTCATGATTTTAGCAATTTACAATCAGAAGCATATTCAAGTAAGCTGTATTTCTCAATGTATTAGTATATTTGAATTTATCTGTAAATCTCAGTAGGAAACAAAGCACTGCCTGTCCATGACTTTCAACAGTTGAATCCGTAGCAGATGATTCTTAATATATTGTAAAATTTTAAGTCTAGGAACTTTGCCTAGTAACAGAATAGATTTTTCACCTTTGCTCATGAAGAAAAATTGACTGAAAAGTCAAATTGTAGTTGAGCACATGTCCTGTAATTCAGAAGTATATCTGCTATCACATCTCTGAAGGTAGTTTCTCTTATGACTGTGATGTTTTACCCTTAGTGATCTGTAGTCTCCCAGCAATGCATTCCTAGTCACCTTTTGATGTGCTATACAATCATTTTAAATGCATCACATGGTAGATATTTTTAACTTACAGATTTTTTGTAAATCATTGTATTCTAAAGATCTCATCAGAATTGGTGTAAGGACAACACTGGGTTGAGATTGGTGCACTGTACATGCTGTTAAGCATTAAGTCATGCTTACACTCCATTTGGCACGAGTATCTGACTAGCAAGTAGGTTTGAGCTCAGAACTCACTATATGGCTTTTGAAATTCAGGAATAATATGTTGTCTTACTGTTTTCTGTGATTATGCAAACTTTTAAAAGCCTTCTGAGACTGAGAAGTGTTTCTGTCTGCAAACTTGTCCCATTCAGACCATGTTCTACAGTGATAGTTACGCAGACCTTCAAAGCAATTGATTTGTGAAAGTATCTGGTCTAGATAAACAAAAGTTTAGAAACAGGCAAACTCTTCTCTTACCATTCTTAGGTCTTTATTGTATTTTATTTCAGTTTAAATTTTAAAATATTTTATTAATTTATTTCCTATCTTGCAGCTCATTAATGGAAATACAGATAGCATTATCATACAGACAGAACCTCAGGAATCCCTTATTTGCTGCTGTTGCTTAAGTGAAGATCTTAAATTTGCAGCATTTGGGCAGGAGAATGGAGCAATAAAGGTATTAAACTCTTAACTTGATCTTGAAAATAATAAGAAAACAACTTTCTTTTTAAAGAAGTGTCATTTTAATGACTCTCTACAATAATATTCTTTAGTATAGTACTTAAAAATTTTTGTTTTAGTGACACTGAAATGATGGTAGTTTAAAGGTAATACTAACAATGCAGCACTGCATTTCATTTACCACGGACTGATTTTTTTTGTTGTCACCAAATCACAGAATTGTAGGGTCTGGACCTCTAGAGATCATTGAGTCCAACCCTCCTGCAATGCAGGCTCCCTAGAGCAGGTTGTACAGGTTGGTGTCCAGGTGGGTGTTAAATGTCTTCAGAGAAGGAGACTCCACAACCTCCCTGGGCAGCATGTTCCAGCGCTCTGTCACCATTACTGTGAAGAACTTCTTAGGCACCTTGGTGCAGAACTCCCTGTGCTTCAGTTTGTGGCCATTTCCCCTTGTCTTATTGCCATGCACCGCTGAAAAGAATCTGGCCTCGTCCCTTTTCCTCCCACACCTCAGATATTTATAGACATTGATCAGATCCCCTCTGAGTCTTCTTTTCTCAAGGCTGAACAGACCCAGGTCACCCAACCTTTCCTCACAGGGGAGATCCTCCAAGCCCTTTATCATCTCATGGCTCTCTGCTGCTCTCCTTCCAGGAGATCCCTGTTTTTTTTTTTTTTTTTTTACCAGGGAGCCCAGAACTGGACACAATACTCAGTCCATTGGCTGCAAATGATGTATTTACAGTCTCTTCATATTTAAAGAGAATTTGTGTTGAGAATTTCCATTTCCTTTCCATAAAATATGTAAAATAAATACTGTTATTGCATTTTTCATTGTAAAGGTACTGCAGTTGTTGGATGGGAAAGTTCTGACGTCCCGGGAGGCCTACAGGACATCTGTGCAGCATTGTCGATTTACCACTGATTGTCAGACTCTGATTTCGAGTGCTCATGATGCAGTCATACAGGTTTGGAAGATATTTTAAAAGATTATATTGTACCTTTTTGTAAAAATAAGTTAAAAACATCATTCCTATTATACCTAACATAAACTCAGTCAATGACCACTGTATATCATGCATGTGGAACCATCTGTGTTCCATGCATTTTGAATTGATTTTATATTGCCTTAGGGTAAGTTGGCACCCTTGATTCTGTTGTTGCTTTGATTTATGCTTTCCTACTTATCTAATTTGCAAGTGTTGCAATGTCAAGTAATTTGTTGCAAAGAAACTGTAAATAAAAAGTTACTGTTTTCTTCTCTGGATGACCTCAAATAGGATGAAGCAAGTTAGAGCACCAGATAGAGGCAGATAGGGGCTGTAGAGACTGTAGCCTTTATTTATATCCCACAGGATAGTAAATATTAGGCAGTTCTAATGCTGTGCATGATAGAACCAACTGCTTTCAGGTGGATGAAAAGAAATACTAATTTTCTTAGAACATAACAGTCCTGATCATGTAAGTTTGGGATGCAATTCAGCACTGGCCTTGGACTTGTCTGTATTATGTAAGGGAAAGACTTTGAGTGGGCTGCTGTGTCTACCAAATCCAGTACAATACTCAACACAGATACTTGCAAGAAGTTGAATGCTTGTATTAACATGGTTTCAAATTAATAAGCTCTCCTTCTAGGCAAGATTGATTAGCTATAGAGAAGCATTATGGTGTGTAGCATTTTAGCTCCTCAGGGAATGCACTTTGAAGTGAACGTCCTGGTCTTTTTTACGTTAGTATAGTACTTCAGGTTTCACTGCACAGCATGTGCTGCATGTAGACAGGATTCCTAAACTAGAATTCATGCTTTAAAGTCATTCAGTCAATATGACCAAACTTGAGCTGATTTGAAGTAAAACCTCTAAAACTCACGTGGATGCTGGTCCTCAGCCCTGCTTTGTTCAGCAAATCTATTCCAGTTTCAGTCTTCTACCTCCTTGCTAATGTACACATAGCCTGTGCTGCATTCTGTTACGGTATTTGTTTTGCTTAAACTCTGTGCAAACTGCTGGATCTGAAGCTAGCCTGAGCATCTTCACTATGGTCAGTGGAGTAGTAGTCAGCTCTCCAGTTCGTCTTCCTTTTGTTCCTAGGTCCTCTGCTCCCCCTAGTGGGCGGTCACGGTTGTCATCTGAATGCCTTGTTACTGTTCCTTCTTTGATGTAGGAAACCTATTTGAAAACCAATTAAATCACTGTCATTTAAATTATATTTAAGTTTAATAGATTCTGTAAGATAAAATGTCATTTATTGAATTTTAAGTGAAGAGTTCAATTAAAATAGTGTCATTTTGCTATGAAAACACCAACTGACATGGCACTTCATTGAAATATGCTTTAAAATATAAATTAAACTATAAATATATATATCTACTTACATATAAATATAAAAATTTTAAACGTGAGTTATGAGAAATTTAATAGAATTATAGAATATCCTGAGTTGGATGGAACCACAAGAATCATTGAGTCCAGCTCTGGGCTACACACAAGACCAAATTCAAACCTCCTGTCAGAGCATTTTCCATTGCTCCTTGAACAGTTTGGGGCTGTGCCCACTGCCCTGGGGAGCCTGTGCCAGTGTCCAACCACCCTCTGATAAAGAACCCTTTCCTAATTCCCAACCTGACCCTTCCCTGACACAGCTCCATGCTTGTTCCCTTGGGCCCTGCTGCTGTGACCAGAAAGCAAAGACAAGTGCTTTCCCTCTGCTCCCCTTGTGAGGAACTGTAGGCTCCTTTTCTCTAGGTTGAACAAACCAAATGACTTCAGTTGTTCCTCATATATCTTATCCTGTAGACCCTTCATCATCTGTGTTGCCCTCCTTTGGATTCTTTCTGTTAGTTCTTTATGCTAACCTTCACACAGTGCTTAAGGTGAGGCTGCACCAGTGCAAAGCAGTGTGTAATAATTGCTTCCCTTGACTGGCTACTGGTGCTAATGCACTCCAGGGTATTACTGACTTTTTTGGCTGCCAAGTGTTTTAGCACCGAATTCACTTAGAAAAAAATCAGATTCTGTGTATATTACAGGGAAACAGTTTGCTTTCACATTTTGCAGTGGTTAATGCTTTAAAGTAAACTATCTCTGAGGTTGAACTATTACATCTTCTAATAAGTTGCCACCTCCATCAGAACTTTTTATCATTCCTACAGGTTTAAAATTAAGCAGTTAATTAATTCTTTTTAAGTCACGTTTCTCATACATGTATGTGTGTGTGTGTATATATATGTATTCCATCTTTATAATTAGGTATGGAATTGGCAGTTGAACGAGTGTGTGTTTCTAAGAGGGCATAAGGAAGCAATCAAAGACTTTGCATTTCTGGAAAATTCAAAACTTCTTTCCTGGTCATTTGATGGAACAGTTAAGGTAAATAAAAGGCTGTGTATCATATAAAATACATCTTACTTTCTTTAATAAGAAAAGCTATTTGGTGAGCTCTGTCTGTTGTATGGACGCTTGCCTGGTTGAACTGATCTGGAAGTATATGCTGTTTTAAGACAAAAATTAACATTTTATATTTGTAGTAATATCTATTTATTTATTATTATTTATGTTGTATTTTGGCAAAATGTTTGCCATATTAGTACCACACAGATGAATTTTATTTCCTTTATTGATTTGTCAGATGCAGGTTTTAAAACTTTTTTTTTAAACAGTATTATACTGGAAAAACAGGCTAATTCTGTTCCATAGGTTTGGAATATCACCACTGGAATAACAGAAAAAGATTTTGCTTGCCATAGAGGTGCTGTTCTTTCTTGTGCTGTCTCACCTGATGGTAGTAGGTTTTCATCTACTTCTGCTGACAAAACTGCAAAGGTTGGTTACTTTATGTACAAAAATAATTGTGATAACTTGTTTGGTCTGATATTTTTGCTGTATTTTTCATTATGAGATAACTAGTGATTATTTAACTAATCCTTTTTTGTTTCTAGTATTAAAATTCCTATATCTGTGAACATGCTTTACATACATTCAGAATTGATCTGGGTATAACTTCAGGCTGTCCTGGTGACCTCTATATGAATAAAACACACATTTAATGCACGAGTCTGTGAAGAATGTTTTGTTTAGTTCTCTCTATTGATTTATTATAGCTTAATGTTCTAATTGGGAAACCAAAGTTAAGAAAAAATTCTGAAACTTTGCATGAAAGTATTATCCATGTTGTTGGTAATATTTTTGTTTAGAAGCAAGGCTCTAAAAGGCTCTAAACTGCTAAACATTCTGGGCCTGCACCATTAGCTTTTTTAAAATATAGTCCTAAATTGAACCATGAATTCTAGGGACAATTTTGTGAAGTTCTTTATACATGAATGAGTTGCTTTAAAGAGTGTATTCCAAGGAAAAAACACACCTGATTCCATAAGTTGTAACAAATGCATTCTTGTGTGATTCAGAAAGTGAAAGCAGAGTACATACAGTGTAGTCCATACACGAGGAAAGAAGCCTTTAAGCATATATATATATAAAGAAGTGATTTGTGGTTTTCAATGCTAATGTTTTTTTTTTTTTTTAAGAAAGAAAGGGTAAAGTTATAATTGCTTTTGAGCTTGTTTTCACTTTCCTGTGTTTTTCATATAGATATGGAGCTTTGAAAGTTCATCTGTTCTTCATGAGTTGAAAGGTCATGAAGCCTGTGTGCGGTGCTCTGCTTTCTCTCCTAGTAACAAATTACTGGCCACTGGAGATGACAAAGGAGATATAAGGGTACTGCTTTAACCTTGTTGTTTATTTTATAATTCAGTTGATAGTCAGTTCTCATACTGAGGAGTTCTCATAGCTTCTGTTCTGCATGTCTATTTAATTAGCATTGTAGAGAATATCAGTTGAAGATTGCCAAGATACCTTGCCACATTAATACATGGTGACAGTAATTTGTAACCATACTGATAGATTTATTTTCCTGGGTTCCATAGGTTTATGAATGCTTTGGAACTATGATTCACAGAATTTGCTGATCATTCTACTGCAAATTCCACAAGTGATTAAATCCTTTCTATATACTACAGTCATAGGAGGGGAGTGCTTTTTTGGGGTTATTCTGTCACTTCCAATTGAATGATTATTTTAAAAGGCTTTTTTTCCTCTAATATGGAAAAATATATTTCAGCTTTTCTTACGTTTACTTACACACATAATGTTTTCTTTCTCTCAGATTTGGGACATTTTAACAGGTGAATTACTTCACTTCTGCTCCTCAGTTACTGTGGATGAAGGAGAACCAACACATGGTGGTTGGGTAACAGACCTCTCATTTTCTCCTGACAGTAAAATGCTTGTGTCATCTGGAGGCTATCTTAAGGTAAGCCTTAAAATAATTTAAAAAATCTAACATACCTAATGAAAACCCAAAATGCTGATAATTCTAGGAAAACCCAAACCACTTAAAATAAACAAGGCTGATATTTTTTACTTAAGACTGCTTCGTCATTGTGTTTGTCTGGCACTTCAAATTTCTTCTCCAATTTGAAAACTCTTTGAAAATATATCTAAGATGGAGTTTGTTTTTGAACTCCATATATGGTCTTGTTCAAGATAGAGTTGGGAACTTCAGATCTTTATTAACAAAGCACTTCATTGATATCTTTAATATTAAAGATTCCAGTCATTTCTGTTTGCCTTAATATCCACTCAATTTCAGCTGCAGCTGCATTCATAATGAACATGAAAATGCTCTATGTCCTACTGCATTTATTTGCTTATTTAAGACAACAAAGTTCTGAATTTCTATTTATGAAAAAATTGAAAGTGAATATTCTGCCTTGAAAGACATACTTGCTCACTTAAACTATGTGGTTATATTTTATAGTGGTGGGATGTGACTACTGGAGAATCCTTGCAAACCTTCTACACGAATGGAACAAACCTCAAGTCAATACACGTGTCCCCTAATTTTGAAGTGTACGTGACTGTTGATAATCTTGGTATTCTTTATGTATTACAGAAGTTGTGATTAATGGGCTGAACACTGCAGAGATCATTGAGCTCATTTTTTGAGCTGGAAACAAGACTGTGCTAAATTTTTATCTCTCCTTAAACTGTGAATTATATTTCAGTATTGTATTCACAATGTTTTCATAAATATTTATGTGTATTTCTGCACGTTTTTGCGAATTAACTTGCATTTGATAAGCATTATTATAATATGTAACTCCTGATTTGCATCTTGAGTATATTGCTTCTGATTTCATAATGAAATTTTATTAAGATTTGCAAATTAGGAGAAATTAATAATTAACAGCAGTGAAAAAATAATAGGAATATAACAGATCAGTGATGTATTTTGTGCAAGGGGTGATGGCTAAACGCGCTCTTGTTATGAACTAAACTGTGAGATACAATTTTTTTTTTTTTTTTTTTACTATGATGAAAGGTTTTTCATTTAGTACAGAATGGAAAGAATCAGGGACATCCTCCATTTGAAAAAAGAAGCTAGCTATACTGCTGCTTGAAGTTCAAAACAAATCAAGTGGCCGTTCAGTTTACAGCAACATTGCTTCCCTCTTGCCCCAAGAATCTTCACACTTCTAACCTTGTGGAGATAAAAATGATAAGGAGAGAAATGATGCATGTGAGCTATTCTTATTAAGGGGAACATCTTGAGTCTTGTTTTCTCAAGGCAAAATCTGAAGAGATATTGGAATTGAAGTGGAAGAGGTTGTGCCATGTGTCCATTCAAATGATGGATACAGCTAACCAGTTAAACTGACAGTGGAAATGCTTTAAAAGGTTTATACTGAAAAATATTAGAGGGTGCAAATTGGTGTTTTTTAGTTTCAAAATTAGCATTCAGTTTATACTATGAAGACATTTTATTGTTAGCTTTGTTAACATTGGGTTCTTCATACAGGGATCTTTTTCCTGGTAATGTGATTTTTATTACCGTTTGTTTTTTATAATCTATTTATAGATTCTGTAGAGGGTGGAATCTTTGATGTTTTGTACTAGTTGTACTTGGCATATCTTTTGTGAACAACTGGTTAACAATTTTTCTTAGATGCCAGTAAGCCTTGTTCTAGTAAACTGCCTTTTAACTATGAAGAGTGACTGCACAAACATTAGTGCCATGATTTTCATTTTTTTGTAGTTGGCAGTAGAGCACATCATCTAAATACTTGATTGTAAAAGGTACGTTAACAAGGGTGTATCACCTGATACAGAATAATGAAATTTTCAGTTTTAGTAGCTTTTTTGTGTGCATTTCAGAAGATTTAATACACATTCTTAATATTTTCCTGTTTTTGACAATCAATGGGTTTTTTTTCCTCTTTTTTAACTTGAAATTCCACTGTTTCTAAGGTGCTATTGAATACGGGTCAGTATAATTAGAGTACTGCTGGCAGAAATACAAAGAGAAAAAATTTGATAGAAAAAAATAATAATGTTTTGTATTGTAAGTATGTACAACATTCAATAAAGATGATCCAGGCAATATGAAAGAATTTTAATTCTTGAATGTTTGTTTTTGTTTTGTTTTGTTTTTTACAGAGGAGGAGGGAGGGAGGGGAAATGCTGTCTATTTTATTGTCTTTATATTCTTTTTCTGTGTTTTTACTGACAATATGAATGTAATGCTGCTTTTCATATCACATCAAAATTACTTTTGCAGGTAAGCAACAGTGTTAAATACAACATGTAGGAAAAAATGAACAAAGGCAAACTAATGTCTTGGAACATGTCATGTGAGGTTCAGGGTAGAGATGCATCTACTCTAGCTAGCTTGTACAGACCTCACCAGTACCCACCCTAAACAGCTGAAGATTCAAGTAGTGGGATGCTCCCCTCAACAGCACTGTCCCTTCATTGCATAGGCTGTGCTGTCCGTACTGCACAGGACCATATTAATCAGAATTTGTAAGACCTAAAAAATACAGGATCGCTGTTTCACAAGATAAACAAGGGCAGAAAGCTGTCTTTTGTGACAATGTTAATGAATCTCTGCTGACAGGAGAATCTGTTCATGGCTTAACAAAGAAAATGTGGAAAGTGGAGTTCATAGAGACTTTCAATTTGGAAGCAAATAGCCAACAAATTGTACAGAGTCTTAGAAGCATTTAGTCTAAATAATGCATTCTTGAATTATTCTGGAAGGATGACAGCGCAGTAGCATTGTGCTTGTTGCTGCAACTCAGGAAGCTGTGCTTCATAGAAGGCTGTGTTAAGAGAGTCAGGATATCTGTATTCATGTGCAAATGGATAGAGTTGACTTTTAAGACTTCATGGCTGCAGTGGAAAGAGAGACGTAGAGATGAGAAAGTCTGAAGAACCAAGGAATAGATATGATTTGCTGGAAGAAGATTAAAAAAAATAAATAAAAAACTTTTAAGATAAGGGTCAGCCAAGACAACAGTGTCTTTAATTTAAAATATTTAATTTAAAATATTTCAGCAGGAAGTAGAATCCTGCTGCCAGTACTGGAACACCCTCTGCTCTTAAATTATTCTGCCTCTCCAAGAAAATGATGTAGTTAGACTCCCTATTACAATTGCAAAGTTTCTACATGGAGACCAATTCTATCTAGCTACAGAAGTGTGTCCTCATCTTTGTTCTCCTGAGGTGTTTTACAGGAGCTTTTGTAGGCTTTAACAGACAGCCAAGCTGAGTAAGCAGTCTGACACTTTGAATTAGTCATAGCACCTGGCCTGGTTTCAGCCAAAGCAGTGTTAGTAGTGCACCAAAGTTTGGTTGTTGCTGAGTGATGGGAGCACATTCAGGGCTGGGCTGGGCCACACAGTGGGGCAGAGCTGCTGCCATGGTGGCGTAGGGCAGGGGCGGCCAGGACAGTGCCTGAATGAGGAGTGGGTTATTCTGTACCTCTGACACCACATGGAAAGCCGTAAAGCTGGTGGGCAGTTGACTGATCTTCACCACAACAGTCATTTTGGCAACCAAAGTGGAATTCAAAGCATTAAAATAATGACAGATCTGACCAGAGCACGTTAAAAACAGAATTGCTGTAAGTGTTACAATAATCCAGTAGTTGCTGGTCGCAATGTTATTTTTTCTATCTTCAGAGATCATTTGTTTTTTTCATGGAACCATATTGCTTGCTACACGTGAGCCCTAGAGAACTGTTTGCCATTTTCAGGGGTTGGATTAAGGTTAACATTTTCACTGATGCTGTAACACTGGTTGGGAAATGAATCTGGTATTTGTATTCAACATTACATTCCTCTTCATAATTTGGAAAGAGAGATGCTTTCTAGTTATTACCATGTGACACACTCAGTTCTGTTTGTTCACATCTTTCCTTCTGCCTTCTCCTGTCTCCTCTAAAGACACGAGTGTGTACATGCTCACAGATGGTGATGATGAAATGCAAGTCCTGTGAGGGCTTGAGACACCTTATTTCTGTTGTGATTTCAAGAAGACCAGAACTCCACTGTTTGAGGAATGGGGGCTGTGCCAGCTGCTCAGAATGTTTTGAATGATCTTTGTGCCCAATTTCACTTTGTTTTTTCAAGCTAAGAATGGGACATAAATCACTGGCTCTGCTGATGTGCAGTATGCTGCTAAAGTGAGACTAGGCTTGTTTGCAGCCTGAGCTCTGAAGAAGGTTGACAAAATTCTTTCAGCTACGATGCTGTGTGCTATCTTTGTTCTGTTTCTATCTGTTTATTTGTTTGTTTGTTTCCCCAAAGTATCTCACTGCATACCTGTCTTCTAAAGGCTAAATGTGATGGAAGCCTAAGCTGGGTGTCAGGGTTTCAGATTTAAAGGATCCAGTGAGAATAAAGGGGTAAGATTTTCACTCTGTATTACAATTTCAACGCTTCCTGTATCATCCCCTACTGATACAATGGTGGGATACTGCTCAGCCATGTAGTAGTAGGACTGTTTAAATGATGTGCGTGTGTTCACTTACAATAAGAAAGCTGAAGTCTCTTGAAAGTGTTCCAGCAGGTCTCTTGGGGCCTGGCAGTTTACAGAACAAATTAGCTTCCTGTTCTCGTTTCTATGTAACAAACCCCATGTTGTAGGAGTGACAAGATCTCTGAGAACAGTTGAATATCCCCATCCTTCAGGCTGGAGAGGATTCTTGTTCTGAGCTCAAGAGGGATCATCTGGGTGGTTAGTTAAGACGTCACAATTACACTCTGTGAATGGATGTGGTATTTTTCATTTCTTCTTGTATTTACTTCATTCAGTTTCTTTGTGTCTTTCTGATTTTTTTTTTTTTTTTAGCTTTCTGTAATGCTGTATCAACCCAGATGAATTTTGAAAATGATGCTTAAAATGGCTCAAAATGATGTAAAGACAAATTTACTTAATTTAGCTGTAAAAGTAAACATGATGCTAAATGTCCTCCAATCAGATTGCTTTATCTCCTTTTTTCAGAGATATCTGCTGAAAGGATCAAGCTTTCTTTGTGGTAGCCATGGGAAAAATGTCAGTCCCTTTAGTTACAGTCACTTTTCCTGTCAAACTTCTCCATATCTTATTTAGTCTTCTGCCGCTATTGTCAGCCCGCTTTCAAATAGGGGTTTCCAATATTCCAGGTTATGGTATTGGTAATATTATGGGAAGATCTGCTGGACCAAAGTGGTTCTTCATTGCCCCCTCTTTTATCAGAAGATGTGGAATAAGGCTATGATTACTGCAAAACAGAATGACCTTACAGACTGTTCATTATGCAGCAGGATGCTTTTGTCACTAAAAGGTGAATCCAGGCAATGAAGATCACCTTCCCTAAATATGATAATCCTTTCCATAGCTTGTATTTTTAGTTTACACACAAACGAAACTTCCTGCTTGTCAAAAATTAAACCACAATGCCTCCAGGTCGCTTGTGCTTTCATTTTGCCTTACTCACTTTGCTGCCTGAGGTCTGTGATGGATAGGAATTATTTTGGGGAGAAAAATATGTATTTGACCATGTTTCTTTTCTTGCTCTTGTTTAGCAGAGATCTACCTAGGAAATAAGAGCTTGAGGCAGTGAATACCTCAAGTGGTAAGCAACAAATGCAAAGCTTCTTAACTTTGATACGTTCTTGTTTCTCACAAAATCAAAGTTTGGTTGTCTCATTTGGAGTGGACAGCTATGCCAAGCAATATGGGGCTTGGAGTCTGAGCATCTTCTGCTTAGAAACTTGTGTGTTTTGCAAAGTTTAGGTTCTAACAGAATGGTTTTTCCTGTTGAAATGTCTGCACTGAGATACTTCGTTATTATTTTTAAGATGACTGTTCATGGCTGTAAGATTCCCGAGGGGAAAAAATCAGAAGTGCCAGCACAGTCAAAACCTACAGGGAAGAACAGCTGAATTTGGTAGTGTGACCCAAGGAATTGGTCCAAATGCGAGCACTGCAGAAGTTCTTCCCCAGAGGAAGTAAAGACAAAATTTAAGTGACTGAAGTGAGCGAGTAACTGGGGTATGGTAAAGGTGGAACTGTGGCTGTGATATTTGTACAGCAACTGACATGAACAATATGGTTTGTCTGTTTGCTTTAACAGTAAATAGCTTTTTGTTTTCCATTTGAAAGACAAGTTTTGCTCTTGTTTATTCTTGGGATTTGCTTTTTCCACATCTAATCCAGTTGTAGAGATTATTTCGAAAAGGATATTGAAGTAATTATGCCATTTTTCTTAACAAGTCACAAGAGCTGGGAAGCTGTGGACCTTGAGTTATTCTTCCCTTTCAGAGCTGTTTATTCATGAGAGGTATTTGCTACATTAAACAAGTGAAGCCATATAACAAACATTTTGGTAATCAGGCCAGCATAAAATGCTCATAAATTATCACCAGGCAGCTCTAAATCTGTCATAAATTCTTACTGACTTGTTCACAGGAATGTTTATGTAATTGAGGGAAAATAGAGAGAGGAAGTTAAGTCTCCATTTTACAAGTTAAATCAACTACAGTGAGATGAAACACACCCACACACTTGGCTCTGGATCAGCTTCAAAGTTCTTGAAAAGCAAACCTTTATGAAATCTATATTATATAACGCAATTATGAAATGAAGGTGTAGAAATCAGCAGTTTTCCAGGTGTCACTGATTGTACTCCTCTTGCACGCTCCTTGTGTAACAGCATCCCCTCAAGCAGGGAGTTACAGATTTGGGATTTTTCCAACAAAGCAAATTTTGGTATTGCTATGAACGTAGATGTAACGTAGGATGTGTTAGAGCTGGGAATCATTGAAAGAGGTCCAAGGAGCCATGGTTCCACAGCTGTGGAAAAAAAATCCAATGAAGTCATTGAATGAGATGCAACCTTTCATGACATCCCCTTAAAAGAGGTGCAGCAGCTGCAGCGAAGCAGACAAATATATTAGGAGATATTTATTATATCGAAGTGAAAACTATGAAGTAAACGCCAAATGATCAGGGTTTGTACACCATTCAGTGAAATACCAACAATCAAAGTAAAGAAAAGTTCATTTAGGATTAAAGCTATGCGCTTGGCAAATAGCAGCTTACTCCTTTTAACACATGTGAAATAATACTTATGAGAGAGGAAATATTTGGAATAAAATGCCAAGGTGTAGCTAACCTATGTAATTTTAATCTCAGGAACAGGAAAGTTATAATCTTAACAGGTGGCATGGAGACATTTGTTCAAACTAAAGCATTTGGAGTCAGCAAATCCTGAGAATAAATAGCTGAGTGCCTGAGATGGGTAAGATGAAGGGTCCTTCGTACCACTCCTGGTAAAATACATCATGTCTTGAAGAAAATGAGAAATTTCTAAAAGATTGTGAGTTGTGGCATTTCTAGTGTTTGATAGAGGAGGCCAAGGGAAATACTGACCTGAATTCAGTACTCAGTAAAAGAGAGGAAGAGTGGAATGGCAGATTTAGGGTTATATGAAAAAGTAGAATTTACTCTGAACGTCACAGAAATTTTCAAAGTATTGCTGATGGTTGTGGTTTTATGAGATTAGTTTTGTCAAGCATCATTGGCAAACATCAAATTGCTTTGTTTGTGGTTTTTTTTTTTTTTTTTTTTTTAACCCCATCAATGTCAATGCATGAACTTTGGATTTCTTCAGGAAATATGATTCCCCATCACACAGTGCTTTGATTTAAAACAGGTACTATTCTATAGCACTACTAGCAAATGTATTGAGTGGGTTTAAAATATGGGCCGTGTTATTCTTACAATGATACTTAATGTTTTTGTTTATGATCTAGAATGCCTTTTATGATAAAGCTGCAGGTGATATAAACTGGTAAAAAGCTAACAGCAAGAATAAGTAGCTATCACAAAATAATGTGTGTCTGTCTTTTGATGTTCAGCAACATGTTTTTCTTTGTTATGTTATGAACGAGGTATAGCTGTGTCATACATAATGGTATCAAGAACATCATTGAGGTCATCTTGAAAATGATGGTGTGGAAATAAAGCTGTTCGAGGCCATCCATGTAGGGAAGCAATCCATGTGATTCATTAACAATTCATCATGTATAAAGCTCTGGCATTTATATTTCAGAGATGAAACGGATTCCTTTTTGCACTTCTCTTCCATCTGTTGGAGAAAAGTCTTGAAATGTAAAACTTAAGAGCTAAACCTATTTTGTTGAATTGGAGAGAAGGCTGAGAAGTGACCTGTTTGTGAAGCATGAGGGAGAGGCAGTGCATCTCTAGCTTGCTGACAAAAGAAAAACAAGTCATAATGATGGCAAGGGAAAAAACAACCTGTAACATCACGTAAAGCAAGGGAATTATGATCTTAGTTTTTTTGTTCTCTATTCAAAACTGAATCTAAACAAAAGTCTGGGTAAAACGCTCAGTTTCTACCTACATGCTCCCATCTCTTCTATATGATTTCCATGTTATGGATGATGGTAAAGCTAAGATCTTTATTGTCTTGTGTGTCTCACCCAAAAATAGGTGCACAAAGGAGCCTGAGACAATGTGATAATGTTCCTTACATCAGGGCTGTGTGGTCTATGCTAGAACAGAGATTGCGACAAAATACTAAGATTCAGAGCTTCTCTTGACTATTTTTAGATCAGGAAAAACTTATTCCTGTAGTTTATAATTTGATTTCTTAACCTTCCACTTTCCTTTGAGATCGGTCGCTTTAGGACGTGCGGTAGTGAATACAGTTCAGCTGTGCCTTCAGATTCAACAGCTGTCCATCTTTATTTCTTCTGCTAGTGTAGCTTCCTTGCAGACCGCCTTGTGTAAGACTTCTGTCTGGGAAGCAGTTTCCCCTAAGGCAGGTTGGCAGGATATTTTTTCCCATCTTTTTCTGTAGCACTGGGGACAGAATATGTGCATTGCCAGCTGGAATTGCTTGGGTACTTCTCACTGAAGAGCTCTCCTGCCATATCAGAGGCTGGGTATAATTATGGCATTTTAGGCGTCTCTTCCCTTCCTTCTTGTTGAAATGCAATCAATTTAATTTTCTGAGATTAAGGCATTTGGCTGAGTTAATGCTTCAAGCTTTATGTAAGTATAGTTGAGCGAGATGCAAGGGTTGTGATAGATGCCATAGTGACTGATACAGCATCTTAAATAAGCCTCCAATCATACACGCAATACATATAAATTTCCAGATACCTGGAGATTTCAGTAGATTTATTTAATTCTAATGCACAACTGCTCATACAATACAACATAAAATTAAGGAATAAGTAGTGCTACCCTCAACTAGCCTCAACTATATATATATATCCGGGATATTTCTGCTTAGGATGTGCTCACACCCCTTCCCCTCCTCTTTATCCAGTGAGGATGTATCAAGCTGTAGCTCAATACGTAGTATGAATTCTGCAGCCTAATTATTATCATTATCCAATAAACACGGGAAAAGAATGAAGATTGCACTGCATCTGATGTATCTTTAAAATCAGTGTAGCCTATTTCATTTTCCTCATGGTGTCACTGTAGGATAAAGTTAATGTTCTTCGGGTATCCTCCATATTGGAATATACCTGTGATTTCCTCTGTCTCACTCTGAATTTCTGCGTTTCCTAATGCTTGTTTAAAGGAGATGATAACAAACACATTGACTTGAAATTTGGACATGTTCTCTCTGCCATTGAACATCCTTAGCATTGTGCTGGAATATTATTTTTTCCTATTTAAAAAGCGGTTAATATTAGAATAAATTTGGCTTTGGATTATGATCTAGAAAATCTGAACAGTTCTAATGACTTGAAGGCAGGAATTGTCACGTTTAAGAAAATGACAAAAGGTGCACATCTTCTAAAGAGATTTACTTATGATGTTCAATCCTTAGCACTTTCTTCTATAGGTGAGGAAATGGCTCAAGACCCTCAGTTCTTCCTAAGCAGAAAACATTTTGAGTTCAGATTTTTTGACTGATAAAAAAGAAGTTTTCTTTTCCATGTTCTTGATGGCAAAAAACAAAGAGAGAGAACTTTGTTTCATTTACATATTGATTTTTCTCTGTCCAGTTGCTACTACCTGACCCACATTCTCAAAGGATTTAAGTGCCTGACTTCCACAGGAGAAAAGTGGAAGATGTGGCAGTAGTGAGTACATGTATATGTTAAGTAGGACTGAAGAGAAATTAGCCTGTGGTGTTGTACAGGAGAGGAGTCAGTCATGGAAGTACACTTAGGATATATTCTTCCTTCAAGATAAGAACCATAGGCCATTTCTCTTACTTCCCTCTTCTGCAGCAGAACTTCAGCTGGTTGCACACAGAATTCAGTTGTCTAGTCAGTAGGAAGGAGCTCTTCCAGCACTTACACAAGATCTATATCCCAATGAAAAATCTGGCTGCAAGAAAATCTTATTTGTTTCAGGCTGCTGAACTTTTGATCAGCCTCCAATCAGCCCGGGTTATGAGCCCCCAGTCAGTGAGAATCAGAGTATTCAAGGGTGGGCAGGATAGCAACATGGCCAGAAACATTAACTGAGCACATTTAGCAAAGAATTTAGTTCACCTTAAAAAGTTACAGAGTGCTAAACAGCTTCAGAACACTACAGAAATGAAGCCTGAGCAATATCCCCCTGTGCTTTCCTGCGAGTTGAAAATCCTGGCAATGTTTACCTCTGGCTAAGAGCTGTAAAGCAGCTGATCTTTTTACATGAGATGATGGATATCCCTCTTCCTTGCACGTGCCCTCATTTAAATATTGTCTCTGATCCCTGTGCTGTGTCTTTCACTTACACGCTTGTCACTGTCACTCACTTCTTGTGTAGAGCCGATTGTTCTTTGGGATTGTAGTCAGCAGTTTGGAGACGGTTGAAGTTACTATTTCTGACTGTTGTCTTGATGACATCTTAGACATCTCCAGTGAAGTGTGAAGCCGCTGAACAGAACATATTGAAAGAAAACTAGGGCAAAATTAGATGAGTGTTCTGCACATGACACAAACTGTTTTAATCTAGAATGGAAGCTACACAGTGTTTCATCTTTGGCCATGAAAGCTTATTAGTTGTCTAGAATGCTATTTTTTTTTCCCCCTGGAAAAGGATGGACACAACCTCTTTCACGACTTCCTAATTACTTACCCAGTAGCACCATCTGATGGCCACACCAGTTGGTGATGCTGAGAGGTAGAGTTGAATCTGAAAGCTGTGTAAAGCACTGGGATTCTGCAGGAGAAGCACCCCTCACACACTTATTGGCAGAACCAGATGTGTGCCTCCTCCTCTCAGTTGTGAGCTGTAGCTCATCTGGCTTTAAATAAATTCCAGGCCAGATTGGAGTAGTCACTGTGTCCAGTCTCAAATGCAACATCTCCTTCAGAAAATCTTCCAGTTCCATAACATGAAATCCCCCTTGTCTTCTCAGGAGTTCCTCCTGTTCCCAGAATCTTTTTACCTTGTATTTTAGAGACCTCACTGCTAATGATGAAAATCCTTTGTCACTCACACTTACCTCGCTTTGACTCCAGTTTCTTTATCATCTCATATCAAGCGCAATCTACCTCGTCTCATCGTCAGCAGTACTCCATCTTCCCAGCAAAGGCACTTGTTGCAATTAACTCCTGTTTTCATGACAGCCAAATGCTCCAGTTTCTTCATATACTCTCCTTGGAACTGCCTTTCTTCCCTCTTTTCTTGAGTAGTGAACAAGAAAAGCAATCTTCCTCGCCTTCTCATCTTTTGGAGGTGTCTGGCTTTTTCTCTGCCTTTACTTTTGACTATTGTTTTCTCACTTCCTATAAAATT
The DNA here is from genome assembly GCF_987193195.1 of Phasianus colchicus. Classification (NCBI taxonomy): domain Eukaryota; kingdom Metazoa; phylum Chordata; class Aves; order Galliformes; family Phasianidae; genus Phasianus; species Phasianus colchicus. Next base: position 47,416,342 of record NC_143436.1, read on the forward strand.
CCAGCATTCTACAGACCTAAGAAAAGGAAACTGTCTGTTCACCTTCACCAAAATGGACTAAAGATCAAGTAGTAACTACTTTGGGCTAGTGCAGATTTGTGTCCTATATTTAGAGAAGTCTCTATGGATCTGAAGAAAGGAACACTAACATTATCCCATGCTATAGATGAGACCCAACAGATTTGCCTCCAGTGAGTTTATGCTAGGATCAGCCAGTGCAGGAGATGTTTCCTTCTAAAATCCCAGGTTTCCACAAATACAGAAGCACTTTATGCCTGCAAATCTTGCCTGTCCTTCCACTAACAATGTCTGTCTGCTGTGAGGACTCCAGCTGTGCACTGACTTGCTGCATTCCCAAACTTTCCTCTTCACACTCATCCCCTGCACTATCAGTCCTTCATCTTCCATCAGTCTTTCTAGCTTCCCTCAGTCACTTTTGCCCCTTATCCTTGCTCCCAATCAATTCCAGCTGCTCACTGTTGCCACCTGACCTCTTTGCCATCTCTTTGATTAAACTGGATCAAATTTCTCCTGCAAGTTGCCAGTCCGTCCTATTGCTTCAATTTGTCTGACTGGAGTTGTGCTACACCTCTTGCCTCATCCTTAAATTTTTGGGGTCACTCAGCTGCATTAGCAGCTCCCCAGTTTATAGCCTGAAAACTGGCCACTTTTGTACTTCTGGAGGCTGAAGCGAGCCTGTTTTAGCACAACTCCCTGTGCAGTTCTTTAGAGCATGCGATTAAATACAGAAAGTCAGCAGTTCAGTAGTGCACCGAAGAGCCATTTAATTAAGGCCTTTAAAGTATTTACCATCTGTAAACAAAATCTGTATTCTAAAACAAAACTGTCCCCACAGCAATGCCTGTGTTTGTGTGGGATAAGCTCCGAGCTCATTGAAATTGAGGAAATGGAGGGCTGTTCAATGGCTGGGACCAAGCCCTTTCTGTTTCCTTCGGCAATGATGAAGTGACGCACAAAGCACGGGGACTGTACAACTTCATTTTATTTTGTGTGCTTTTATAGGATATAAATAAATGACAAAATTACAAAATTTATAACTGGAAGCCCAAGCATATTTACATAAGTTTTGTTGCAGTGAGGCTACTATTTACTGTTCTCCTATACAGTTTTCCTTTTGGTACCATATTTTTGTGTTAGTTTTTGACTGTCAGTTGACTACGTACATATCAACAGTGAAGAGGCAAAATATGTACAAGGAACTATTTTGTTCAAGTAAATTGAATACCGTATTAAAATTATGTCATCACTCAGCGCTATGATTATGTTTAACTGAACCATATACAATTATCAGGTTTAAACCAAGTTCCATTTCCAATTTTGGAATTCACCAACTGATGAGTTAAACTGAAAACCTCAGCTGGATATGAAATAATAATTAAAAAAACGTTAAGACAACCACACAATTTATCAATATCTCTATAATGAACTTCAAAATGATTCACAATTTGACTTGATAGAACAATATACGTTAAAATGCCATTTTTCTCCTATAGTGATATTTGTACTGTTATAATTTCAGTTCTACATAAATATACATCATGGTATTATACAAATACTCCACAGACATTAAAAAAATTAAAACACTTTAAAGAAAATGTAAGTAAATATTATTTAATCAAATATTAAGCAAATGCTTAACTCGTTTGTTCCATGAAAACAATTTTATTACTTTGGAATTTTTTTCTTTTTCTCGCTATTTTTATTTAGAAAATGTTTCGCGGTAGAATTTTATCAACATTCTTCTAAACAAGCTTTCTGTGGCAGAAATCTTGATAGCAAAATCCAGAGTTTTGACTTTTTTTTTTTTTTTTTTTTAGAACCACTGAGATTATTTTAAAAAATACGAGTAGAATTCATGGCTATAGCAATGTCAAACTGCATAAAGTGTGTGTAAGTGGAGTAGAATGGTAGAACGACCATTCCACTTCCATTTCAGACTGGTGACATGGAACATCCAGTGCACTGATGCTACAACTTCTACAATTTTCATAATGCTGCAATAGCAATGGTTTAATTAACCTTAAAATAAACAACATTTGTCATAATTAATCTGGCTTCCTTTCCATAAATACTCTCATGTTTTCCTATAGTACTTCTCTTCCATAAAAATATCTAATAAATGTTTTCTGTGCGTTATTAATACCTTTCTTCTAACCACTCATAAAACTCTGATCCTTTGTTACAGTTCAAGAGGCTCCTGTTTCTGCAGAGGTTCAAAGGACACCAAGGATTACATATAAAACCAGCGCACACAGAAATCAGGGTACCTAATTTCTCGTCACTTTAATGAGTTCTTTATTCAACACAGCAAATATTAATGAATTCAGTGGTTTCACAAATACTCTATTTATTAATTCTGGTTTATATTTCAATTAAAAACTGCCAAGATTTAAATAAAAAACCAATCAAATATCCTACTCGTAGGCAGCATTAGTGTTAGTTTAGAGACCTTTTGTTTTTTAAAAAGTAGAATTCTAAAATAAGAAATCAAAGAAAGCACTGTGGCAGAGTCACAAGGGAGAACTGCGTGAAAAATAAGGTTTCTCACTCCTCTTGTGGACTGTAATTTTAAAAGTCTTCGTATAGTGTCATTCTTCTGTCAGTGCTGCAGGAAGAAGAACATCACCAGAAATGACTATCAGCCTTTTTTGTTAGTTACAAGGCCACGCATACAGTGCAGTCTTCCTCTCTGCTGGGTTGAAACGTTGCCATAAAGGAAAGGCTGTGCTGTGACTGCTTGGAGTGCAAGGCACAACAAGGAATAGGGGGACAGTTTTGTATCAGAAAATGGTAGTTTCATACTTGGTATTAATGCCTCTTTTGGCTTCTTGTCCGGGTTCAACAATCCATGGTAGATTCGCAAGAGTCTTTTGTTCAGATGGATCTATCTGCTTTAAAACAAATGCAAACATACAGACGGGTTACCATCTCTGCGCACAGCATTTCTAGCTGATGATATTTCTTTCAAAAAAATAGAACACACAGCAAACCCTTTATCAACAAAGTCCTCTTCTAATGCCTTAAGCGTGTCAGTGCAAGGGTCTACATTCCCATCTACCTACCGACGGTTGCCCTCTTTTTACTGTTCAGATCAGAGCTGTGTCTATCCCCAAGCTATGGAGCATCAAAGCCTGTTATGCTATGTTTAAAGCAAGACTTGACGCTGCGGAGTCCTTTTAATACTGAGACAGATGATGGCATCAGAAAATGTTCTTTCTTACAAGTCTATGGATGAAGAATCTGTGGCGATGTACTCAAAACTGTATGGTTAAAAGCACGCTTTCATGTGTATATATCCCTTCCATTCATCCCAGAATTATCTATCACAGAGGATGGTTCTCCCTTTATATCCAGGGAATATGATACAGCATACAATCAAATCACACCATGTCTGTATTCTCGCTTGATTTAAAATAAGTTTCATAATTTTTGGAAAGTTATACCATAAAAGAGTGCTTCTCTGTCAGCTGTGCCCTCTAAGATGGCACCTTAAATAGAAGTAATAGGGAGGCTCTGATTACCTAGGGTTCTTAGGAATGTGAGATTCCAAAGATGCTAGGAAGGTGTATTGAAACACAGTTCTGAAACAGGTTCTGAAGTCTAGTTCTGCTGAGCATCACAAATAAATAAATAAATAAGGTAAGAAAAGAAGTTGCTTGTTGTGACAAGAATATCATTGTAAATTGATACCGATTTGTAATTTGATTAGGGGTAATCATTTGGCCTAAATTTTGTACCTAAATCAAACAAAATTTGTGCACTATTGGTATGCACACGCAGTGACATAAGTTTGATGCCAGATTAATTTCTTGACACAAGCTCAGGAAACTCCATGGAACCGAACAACTTTGAATGTATGCACTGGCTGTGATCCTTTGCACCAGTCAAGTGACTTCTTAAATTGAGGAAACACAAATGAATGGTAGTTCCAAATGGCTGCCTGTGATACAGTAACACAACCTAGTAGAGTTGTGTTGGGTAGAGGTGACACAGCTTACTGTGTAGCTGAATGTTGTTGGTTTTTTTTGCATGCACCACTCCATTCTACTTACCACTGACTTCCGAATACTAACACGTGGTTTTGGAATAGGTTTGGAGGGTTTATTTTCAAAGCTCTCAGGGAGGGTTGAAGAATGGCCCCCTTTTCGTGCTTGTAGTGCAAGCTGATAGGCCACCTCAAATGCTTGTCCTAGTGTGAGAATGATTTCATAAGCTAAATTCTGGAACAAAACAAAAACATTTAAAATTGGGATTAGGCAGAGTTGCTGTTAGATGAAAGAAGTGTTAGTACTGTCTGCAGAATGCATTTGTAATGAAAGTAATTAAAAACACACTGGTAATAACTTCCTAAGTCTCTGCAATATTTACATCAGTCAATTGATTTCTAATTAATTAAGGACAATCTAAATGTAATCTACTGTAGTGAAAACAGCTGCTTTTCAAATCTTTGAAAACACTGTCTCACTAGACATGAGAAAAGGGTTGTGTGAGTGGGTGTCACCTCTTAGAACAAGTGTATTCATTCCTGACCCAGCTCTTCTCACTTCCTACATCCTAGCCAATGGGCACTACTGCACATACCTGACATTCCACCTCGCTCCATTTCAGACCTCCTCTGCTGGCCTCTCCTCTGCCTCCAAGGCAGGCAGCCCGACTTATGCCTGCAGTGCCATCACCAGGGAGCACGGGAAAAGGAGAGTGCTCCAGATCTGCTGTGACACTCCCCAAAGGACAAGACACACGTGTCAAAGGTGCAGATGCAGATGCAGTGCACCCACGTATGCGTTAAGGTAAGTGCTACGCTTGTGATGTGTGTTTCAAAGGCAGAGGCAACCCTGCAGTTTTGTTTTCTAGAAGTAAAACTGTTTGAGCTTAAACTGGAATGTCAGCATAAGCCTGGGGAGTTAGCATGTATTACCAAAGAGGTCAGGTTCTTAAGAACAAGATCAGCTATACCAAGAATACTTTAAATTCTTAGAGAATATGTGGAAGAAAACCTGTTGAAAGGTTTAATAAAGCATGAATGAGGAACTGGGGGATCAGTACAAATGTTTTTTTCCAGTAAGGTTTTACATCAGCTAAAAGCAGCTATGACTTTCAAATTTGACCATAATCCAAATTGCAAGTGAAAGCCTATGGCAATTTTTTCAGGCTTGTGGGTTTGTTTTGGCGTATTTAATTCTAGGCTCCTACAAGCTTTCCAATAACATTTTGGACCCCTGCAGAGCAAACGCCAGCCTGCAGGCTTTCCTTCTCATGTCCTGCGGTCTCCTTACCATAAGTCATGCATCTTAGATGTAATTCAGGAGTTACTCTCTCCTTCCTGATGCTCCCTAGCTGGATGCAATTCTGCATTACTTTGAAACTAGGTGAGCCCTTAAAAATCCCCCAGGCTTTTAATATTATTTCAAATGTATTAATTTTAAATGAGGTGCATTTTTAGCTAGTCGAGGCTAACTGTTGAGTTTGTAATAAGGCAGAAAGCAGTGCAAAACACACAGACACAATATCTGCCCTTCAGTGGTTAAATACAGCTAAAGGGGTAAGCATTTTATTTCATGCCTTCTACTACAGTTCCACTGCAGTCATTAAGAAGTTTCAGCCCTTTGTTTTCACAGCTTAATACTAAGAACATGTAGGCTAAGTTCAGCCTATTTAGCTCATTGTAAGAGCTTCTTATAAAGGTGCCAACCCTGGTCTCTGTTGGGTCAGAGAGAAAACAATTATAATCCTCCACTGGGGTATCCTCTCAGCTGTGATGACTGTATTAACAGCAACAAGCTTGCCAAAGTTTCAGAGCTTCCCAAATAAGAACCTCTGTGTGATCTGGTGGCAGCAGTCTCCAAATTGTCTCACTTTTAATTTAAGGGAACCGGTCTGGACTGAGAAAGATTGAGAATACAGTTTGCCAATGAAGTCAGAAATGAAAGGCTAAAAAGACCATTATAAAGCACTCTGCCTTTTAGCAGAACACTAGTTATGGAATTAAGACCAGCTGAGTATAATTGTTAAAAATGCACAGAATAATATTATTTGAAATGGACTGCACATATTAGCAGGACAAGGATATTATTCTAAAGACATCTTAATCTGCTGTCAAGACAGTAAGATAGTGTACTGTATCATCATGGGATTATCTACACTGGATACTATTATTGATAAAGGAATCATTGTCAGCATGTAATGAGGGCTTGGAGTAAAAGTGGACAGTAATACTATGGGAGTGAGAGAGTGCACAATCCAAAGAAGTATGTGAAAAGGTCCTTGGGAGACAGCATGTAAAATCCTGAGAATAGAGTGGAGAAAAGCAGAGAGTTTGCCATGCATAGGCTATCTAGTTTGGGGCCTGGATCTTGTGAAAAATGATTATGATTTGTTTTCTTGAGTAGAGTGTAAAGTTAAAAAATAGCCCCTTCTGAAGCATGTGAAAATCCAACTGTTTCAATGGTTAATATATATATGAAATACTTAAAATATAACAGAACATTTACTGCTTTGTTCAGTGTTCTAAACATAAACTGAACCATTGTGCATAAATGTCATACATTGTGTACTGTAATAGAACCTTGAAGAAGTGATGTGTACACTTCACTTGGAGGCCTTGGAGGGCTCTAAATTTGTCCCTTTTAAAATTAGGGAAAAAAAAAAAAAGAAACAAAACCAACACAGCATCTGCTGAATCATACTTAGAAAAAAACCCACCAAGGCTAAATAAATTCGGTTTGAGGAATTTCTCATCTGTACAGGGAGAGGAATATGAAAGTCAGAGTTTTTACATATTCTTGGATGGGCTGTTACTGGAGAGAAAAGAGCAGGAATTCTCTGGAGATAGAGGAGGAAGATAAAAACCACAAAAACCATAATGGAAAGCCTTCTGATGAAATGAGATTTCTTTTTTTACACGTGACATAAAATGAAGCAAACAAGAGATGTACAAGAGATCTTCAAGAAATGTTTAGAACAAGGTTGTAGACCCCGTGGTCATTATGGGAGACATTGACCCTTACAGCACCCCAACAAGCTCCTTGGAAAGGAGGTAAAGTTTTTAGGACCACTGGGATTCTGAGTTCTGCTACGATCATGTTCCATGTGCATCTTGACAGAGAAGGAAGGTGAGTAAGCTAATGCCTTTAAGCAACAATTTTTGTGATATGAAAAACTGAGGTCAATTGCCTTGTTTGCAACATAACGTGTTAATTCAGCTCCTTAGTTCAAGTCTGAGTCGGTATTCTTCAACTGCTTTAATTCAGCCAACCAATTACAATGGCTAATTGTTTTGTTACTGTTGGACTTATTTTCTTTACTGCACAAGCTGCAGCAGATGTTGTTTCTTCACTGTGTTTTCATGCTTCTATAAAGCTATATGGAGGCTTCAGGACTATTTTGAGAATGAGAGCAAGATTGTTAATTTCTGTCTTTTGATCTACAAAAGCTTAAAATGTCACTTGCAAAGGATTATTATAACTTTTTTTTTTTTTTTTTTTTTTTTTTTTTGAGAAGCTAACGTTTTGCTTTTTTAGAAAAGCATTTTGGATATAAGAAGATTTGGTGGGTTTCTGCTTTTTTTCCTTTTAAGATTACAGTTAAATCTGATCTTTAGACTGAATTTACTGACGTGTCCTTTGGCATCTCACAGATAATTGGTGAGAGCTACCCACCACATTTTCTGTGTAGAATGTCAATTAGGACACCTCTGCAAGGTGCTGAACTTAAAATCTCAGCTAGCAAAATCAAACAGAACACAGTATACAGAATCTTAAATTGAAAAATCTGAAAAATTCCAACCCTGTTCAAAATTTCCATCCCCTGAGATGAAATCATTTGCCCAATTCTTAATCGTCACAGAGTCTTCAAGGCCAGATGTTAAGGATTCCTACTATCGAAATCTGACAAGAAGAGCAGGTTACTTATTAATAACTGGGGTTCTTTGAGGTCAAGAACTGTCATACACATACATTTACATTGTTGATTATTCATATGCTTTACTTTCTAAACCAGAAAACATTTACATCTTGGGAAAGCTAGAAAGGACATGCATTTGTCTGCACCCTAACACATCAGTCTTTGTTCAATCAAGGGGAAGAAGGCTCAACTTGCCAAGGGTGGTACGAAGAGATGCACATGGCTGGCATTTGCTTGTAACAGCTGTGGTCTGCATGCAGACCATTTCATGAATAGACACTCCTGCAATTCAAATTCTTGAACCTTTTTCATCCTGGATTTAAAGTGATGGTCAGTAGCACACTATTCTGAATTCATCCTTCTCTTCTAATGTGGCACAGAGAGATATTTTGTATGCAACATGGCCATTGAAACAGGCCTTCCAAATGTGGCTTTGAGGCTGTTGCAAAAGTCATCCATGCAGACCAGCCCAACAGGGGAGACTCATTTGCTCATGAGCTGAAAGCTCCTGGTGCCTGAGTGCTCCATCTCAAGAAGGTTGTGAGGATAAATTAAAATGGCTTTCCAAATTTTGCCCAATATGCCCTGAGAGAGTACAGTTTGGGCTGTCTTAGGGTACTGCAAAGAAAAAAAGTTTTCAGTTCTTAAGGCATGCAGATACCATACTGATTGTATCTGGACGCTCATAAGAACAGAGAACAACTTCAAAAAAAAAAAATTCAGTCCCTAAATCCACTGGAAGAAGGCAATAAAAAGAACTTTGAGGCCTGAAGCCGTGTATTTTATATCGCTGCTGAATATGTATACTTGCAGTTTCCAATGCTTATCCAGATTAAGTCTGCACAATGAAGGACAGAAGACTACAGAGAAGGGAAGTTTTGGGTTACACAGAACCCCTGTCTATCCTAGGCATGAACTAGAGCAGCTGCTGTGCCAGTTTATGTTAGTTGCCTTCTTTTCATCAGTGTGTTGGACAATGAAGGAATGTCTGACTAAAATTAATTTGGACGTCTCCCATACGTGAAAGGACTTTGGTGTAGGAACTATTATCATGGTTTATCTTTCCAAAGGGAAAGGTGGTTTTGGGTCTGCTTTATGCAAGTGGATGTGCAAAGTAAGTTTCAAATATTAATCAATAAATTTTCTACTCCCAAACCTTGTCCTCTTCAAAATATCTTAAGCATCTGATGTCACTCCCAATTTTCATTACAACATCATAACTCTGAGTAGAGAAGTTGAGTCACCTCTAAATACTAATTATCAGTGATACCTGTATTGACATGCTGTTTGACTGAAATACTTTCCTATTTGCAAAACAAAAAAAAACCTTTTCCAGTTTCCTGAACGAAGGGACCTAATTTTCATCTCAGTGCATATATTATACATATGTATATATATGTATGTATGTATACAATATATATACATTATTGCCTGCTGTCAGGGGCCTGCTTTAAAAGGGGGTTGGACTCAATAATCTCTGGAGGTCCCTTCCAACCCCTACAATTCTGTGATTCTGTGATTATATTACCATATTATATAAGATTTAAGATGCTTCTTTTCTACACTTTAATGTGGATTTTACCATTTTGAACTTTATTTTTCTTATTATGACTGGACTTCTATCCCTTGAAAAATGAAGAGGATTGTTTCTATTAGCAAACTGGAAGACCAGGCTCCTCTGTAAGTGCTAGACTTAAACTGAATTTACTTTATGCTTATGTTGCAAATATCTAGAATTTTTTTTTTTTTCATGGAGATTGTTCTTCCATCAGTAATATCAGATTCTGAGAAATAAAACAGCACAAAGAAAAAAAAAAAAAAGAGTTTTTGAGTAGGTAATACCCTACCGAGGATTACGTAGCATATGAAAAATAATACAGACAATAAGGTTTCTTAAATTAGTCATTTATAGTGGATGGGGTATTAAACATCCTCCTAAAGTATAGGAAGTGAGCAAAATGTTAGAATTGCTGCTGGATCACTATGCTTTCCTTGCTGAGTAGGGAGAAGATGAATTGTATCTGATAAACCTGGCTGTGTGTTTGTGCTTGAACATTAGGCCTATAAACGAAAATGCATTACTTTGAAACTGTTAAGAAGTATTTAAATGGATTGGTAGAAATAAAAATGTCACTCAGTTTACTCTCAGTTGATTCACTTATCACTAATATAATGTAACATTTCGTTGACAACAGTTTGCCTATTTTTAATACCATTTAAAATCTTTTTCTATTCCACATGGGCACTAAAATGTCAGTAGAGAAGTTAAACAACAAAAGTACTGAACATAAAGGTTAATATTCCTTTTAACCTACTTTCCTTCAAGCTATTATTTAGTTTCTCTGCTGTGCTGACTAGTTTCTCAGTCACAAATAAAATGCCTCTGTTCAGACATCTCTGTCTTTTCAAATTTAATTTATTTATATTTATGTAAGCACCTTTTGAGAATTCACAGACATTATTAAAATCTTCTTTTTCTTGAGTAATTTTTAATTTCAATAACAATTGCACAGAATTTTAAATTTCTCTTGTGCTTAGCTGAAATGGCACTAGGTGAGTATTCCACAGACATTTTGGATGTTAAGCCTTCTTAGTCCTAAAACTTAGAGCTACTATTTATTCACCAAATTTAGCTGGAAACAATAAGACTGATTAATTGATACATGTTCATAATTTTTTGAGACACCAGTAGGCTTTGCATCATTATTTGAGAAGCATAAGTGTGGGAAGAATTCAGTCCACCAAATTAGAAGAACTGTAAGAACTTCCTTTGAAATGAGTCTTGAGACTTACTTCAAAGTAAATGCAATCTGTTTGCAACAAAAAGGAAAAGGTGCTGATAATATAATTTTTCCCTTACCTTCATCATTTGTTAAGCTAAAATTCCCACTGCAATGACAGAGAAATGAAGACAACAGAGGGACCATCTAGACTATTACTATAGTCTGATGATGGTTACAGGGGTGCCCTTTTCCACATGAACATAAAAAGCACAGTGCTCTGTACAGCTCTGTTATCACAGATGTTTCAAATCTGTGAGATCCAGTATGGCAGCCAAATATTGCAAGGACCTCTTGAGATATGTAGTTAGCTGTCTGTGTGGTCTCTTCTTCTTCAGAGCTATAAATGTTTCAGTTCTCTGTTTAGAGTAAGAACAAAAATTTTCATACGTTCTCTATACATTCACAGAGAATTTTCAGTTCTCCAGTAAAACACCAATAGGCTTAAGAAATACTTAGAAAAAAAAATGTTTGAGTTATCAGGACTGATCCAGCTAAAACGTGAAACACAAAGGCCCATGGAGCAGCTAAGAAACCCAAAGAAACTGCCCGCTGATCTGTCCAAAAAAACAATCCATATCAATTTCATGAATGTGGGATGAGCCCAAAGGCCTCCACAGGAAGACTCCAACACTCTCACTTCTTGTTGGTTGGTTTGGGACAGACTCATGAGTGTAGCAGCCAAACAGCTGGACGTCACCAAACTAGTCTTTCCTCAACTTTGCAGGCACCAGAACACAGTCCAAAAGACAAACTTAATTTGAGGTAGCTCTTGAGCCTACCTCTCAGCAGGACTGAACACTGTATATAATGCACGTTGGTCCAGTTCTGATTTATCTGCTATGTGCTGTGATTTCAGAGTAGGTGGCCAGAAGTGCTTTTTATGAACTTCTTGGAAGACTACAGCTTAGACTAGATGTCACTTGTCAAGACTCACTTGTAAACGTGTTTCAAAAATTCATACACATGATACTATATTAAAATATTTTTTTCTTGAATAATTTTTAAGTTCCTCTTGTGCTACTCACTAAAGTTTCAGTTTAGCAGCTGTGATGACACAAGTGAATTGTTTCAGATGGGAAATGAGATAATATCAAGTAGAATATTTGTTTTTCTCCAAAACTGTTCCTTCACTATCTTGTATTCAATTAGTGGATTCATTTGGTAAATTAACATGTCTCCTATTAATCACCATATGCCTTCTTTAAAAACAGAATAAAAGAACTGTAGCTATTACAAAGCACTACTTAAATAAATATCTCTATTAACTGACCACATCAAATGCAGTAAATACATGGCAGTAGTGGTGATTGGTCTTCAAGTCTTTAGTGATGTACGCAAATGTAGAAAGGTCTTCAGGGTCTTGTGCAGCACAGGAAATGTTACGGATTTCATGTTCAGCAATAATATTCTGTTGAAAAAAAATATTTTCAATCAATTTCGGAATTCCATGTTAAAGAGCTGCAAAAGGCATGTTTATAGATACACACTTATGTTCATCTTTTGTGTTCAGGTATTTCAGTTTCTTAATAAAAGGGATTTAAAATATCACATGTGAGTTTCTTACACAATTCATTGCAATTTTGACCCTCTCCTGCAATATCTAAAATTGCCAATAAGACAGTAGGAGACAATTGCACTCTGGAGTATTCCCTGTGATTCTATTTGGGTTTTGTACAGTTTATGCAGTATCCTGTGATACATCTTTCCTGGCATACAGCTGTAAATACAATTTCAAAGCACTACACAGGCATCCTGTGTATGTGTATGCTGCTGTTTTCTGCCTAAAGGTCACTATATCCCACTGCTTCAGGCTGCTGATGGACTGGAGCTGGTGAAACCCAACAGGCCCAATATCCAGTTTTTTGCACATGGTGTTTGACAAAATTCAGCTATACTCTTTCAAAAAAAACAAACCAAAACATCCATCATCATTTATAATTAATTTAAATCCTGAGCTCTTAAAAGGGTTCTTCTTAGTAAAAAAGTAACTACAAACAGGTCTGGCAACATTTCTCCACTTGGTCACAACAGCATTCTGTAAGAGATAAAGAGATATTAAACTGTTCATGCACTGAGCAACACTACCTGCAACAGCCAATGTAACAGCTATAGCATACTATTGAGATAGACGTGGAGTACATTTCTCTGATGAAATAAATAAACAAAAAAAAAGCTGTTCATGACTTTGAAGAAAATTATGAATTGTCATTACATAAGTTACTGATATGTAACTACTGTGCTCAGGCCAAAGGGACCATGAAACTAGAGAAGATACTACACAATGGCTTATGATTAGGCCTTGCATCAGCAATGCACACATTTCAAATGACTTATTTAACAGAAGAATGACTCATTGAACAGAAATCTCCTCGGAGGTTACTTTGTATGATCTTCTGAATTGTGTCCCTCCTGACTGTAGCAATGGCTTTTCCATAAAAAAATAAAAACAACAAAGAAAAAGAACAAGCCTGCTGCAGTATGACATCTCCACTGCACTAAGAACACATGACATCCGTAGTGCCACAGTCCCTCACAGCTCTACGCTTTGCTGTTGCCTTAGTGGCATCTGTTCAAGTTAAAACAACCTCTGAGCATCTCTGTTTTTCCCTCATCGCTGTCTTTTCCTTCCCACCTCCTCTCCTCCCCCTCTTTTTTTTTTTTTTTTTTTGAAGAATGGGAAACATATGCAACTAAGTCACTTAGGATTCTTTGCCGTATCCTCTTTCATTTGCTAAGTATCAGCTCTCCCCCTTGTATGTAGGTGTCAAGTTTTCTAAAAGACATATTAATATATGTAATTAAAGAAATAACAACTTGGGGAAAAAAAAATCTTAATAAAAAGTATCCCAAATTCCAAATTATAGAAGAAAACACGATAAGGAGACTGTTACTGAAGACATGATATAATCCTCTTAATCTTACACTGTTGCAACATACTGGATTATTTCTGCTTAATGCATTATTCATAAAAGTTACAGAAACAGTACTTATGTTTCAATATATGCCAATTTATAATGACACGTATAATCTCTGCTTAATGACTATTGGCTTTTTATGTTATTTTAAGCATTTTATTTCCTTTGTTCTCAAATTGGTAACTTTTACCCTCAGGAAAGATTTTGGGGAGAATGACAATTCTAACAAAACCAGGCATTTAGATATCCACAGATAGAGCTGTAATATACTCTCATCCATGCTGTAGTTTAAAAAGCAAACAGAATTAAACCTTGGAAGGTTTTTAAATCATTTTTATGCCAAATCATGAACCACTAACTAACCACCTGAAGTTATATGCTGTGTGAAAAGAGATCTGCTATGCTGCAACTTTTCCTAGGTCACTTGAGATTGGCATAGGGCTTTGTGTTTTAGAGCTTATTTTAGCGTTTAATTTTAAACCAAGTGAAGTTTGGAAACATACTCATTTTAACTTTGTTTTGAATAAAATAAAGTGTGTCTGAAATAAATCTCACGGACAGAAATTAGTAGTGAAATAGGTTTTCCTCTAACTTCTACAGGATTATCCTCTCTGACCTCCTTTCAAAATTAGACGTTTTCAATGCATGCATTTGCTGTTTCCTAGGGTCAGAACTCCAGCAGACCAGTAGTCTTAGTCACTAGAAATTATAAGGTTATGAATCAGTTTGCTGTGCTTGGTATGCTCTTCTCTTTACTGAGAATGTAAAATTGTTGTTCTAAAAATTATCTCTCAGTTTGTCAAAAGCAATCTCCAGAGCTTCAGAAAAAGCAGGGAAGGTGAAAGTCAGTTCTGCTTCTGCCAAGACAATACCATTGAGATACCAAGCTTTGATTAGCAGCCTTCTCTTTACTTGCCTACTTTGTGTTAGACAATTCCTCTCCTTGCAGAAATTATCCAGCAGTTAGGGTTAGCTGTGATCCATGAGAAATTTCTCAAAGCCTGCTTTGTCTATGCAGCAATTTCTTTCTGGCTTCACTTGCAAGGAAATGGTGTCATGACGAAGTGGTGTCATGCCAAACTTCAAGGTGCCACTGAAATAGCTTTAGTGGAATGAGGTCAGAGCTTCTTTGTTACCTGAAGCTTTGCCTGCTTTAACTCAGGATACAAATTCTTAGCTTGGTGGCATAAAGTAAAAGGATGAGCAGCAATGAAAGCTGAGTTTTCAAGCACATAAATGCCGGCTATTTTTGTCATTTAAAAGTATGCATTTATTGCAAAGTGGTGCCCAGCTCTGCCAACTATAATCTTGCACAGAAGCCGTACAAGTCGGAATAAAGTCTCACCTTGGTGCTAATCTGTTTTGGGTCTCGAAGGAATTGAGTACAGCACACTGTGGACAAAGCTGATAACAATACTCCTGGGAGGGCTGCAGGCTATTACCTGGTTTTTACAGAAGGGAAAGGCAGTGCAGATTTTGAATGGAAGAGAAAGCATTCTACCACTTTGAGAAAACACACAGGACTGTGGTGTTATTTATCTCGATCAACTACAACTGTTACACTACTAAGCATAAGTTCCAGTGGGATTGGTCTAGAGACACCTAACACTATTTGCCCAAATTCTTTCAAGTTTCCTTCTTACGTAAGAATAGATGCACTGTGCAAAGAGGTACTGGAGGCTCCTTTTGTTCCTCTTGATCTACTTTTTTTTAAACCTAAAGACGTTGAAGTTACGTCCCTTACACTATAGAGGAGATTTTAGAGCTGAAAACGGCTTTATCCAAGTTGGAACTAATAGCATTACAATGTCCTGATTTATGTCCGGCACATCAGAGAACATAAAGGAAATGAAGGCTGCAGAAGCTCCATTCTGACTTAATGGAAGAAAAAAGAGCTGACAGGAATCCCTGGCCTCTCTGCTCTGGCAAACACTTTAGACTTGACATAATATGTATTTCAGCTTTGTTTTTATTTTGTGCCATCTTCTAGCCCTGGCAGTGCTACTATAGCAGAAGATCACAAATCTGCTTTCATTCCTTCACTTAAAACCTTCCACTTTAAAAACTGCCTGTTTCATCAAGTTTGAAGGATACTGGGTTAGATGTATGGTGTGGTCTGAATGCACAGCAACACAAAGCAGTTACACATGTTATTAACTTGATGGGGTAGCCGAGTTGTCTGAGTTTTCATATTGCTTGGTGCATTTTAGTCACATAACAGAAAAAAAAAAATTATATTCACATGCAAGCATCAGTGTGGTCTGCACTTTCTTACTGTCTTAGACGAGAGAAGAGAAATCCATGCATTGTTTTACTCCTATTTACAAGGATTTTACATTTTACTTTGGTTAAGCAATAACACATTGTTCTATCCATCACTGAGTTCTCCAGTCGCTCAATTTCTATCTTATAAATAAATTTAAAAAAAAAGAAAAAAAAGCTGGATCTACTTTGAAATGTAAGACTCAAAGCACAGAGGCCTTGCCACACCACACAGGAAGATGAACACAATATGGAATAACAACTGTTATGAAGCTGCAGCAGTTCAGGGAGTCAGATGGGAAAATAGCTGTTGGAGAGGCAGTGACATTTGGAAAGCACTTCCAAGGCTCATGTTTCTTATAATGGCTGGCCCTGGATAAAACCTTTGGTTATTGATACATCTTCATATTTTTATTTTTTACCAAAAACTATATTGAAGAAAAAATATACATATTTTCTGCATGTTTAAGGAACTGCACTGGGAAGAATATGGTAAAGAATTTTGCGGAGGCCCTTTGCCAAATGTCTGTTGTCATGAGTTTGCTTCTTAGTATCAGAAGGCTGGACACAATGTTCTCCAACTGAGCCATTAAAGGTGCTTCACTCAACCTCCAGACAGAGCTTTTGGAGAGTGACAATAAGATTACATCAATCGCGGAGAGACGAGAAAAAAGAAAGGAAGCATACAGTGCAAATCTGTCCCCTCTATGGCCCGGTGCTCTAACAGAGCCAACCTCATAAGTATTCCTGTCTGAGAGGAAGAAAAAGCTGATATTCAGTGATTGCACATACCTTATTTGTTGCATCAATAAATTTGACTCCTTTGTATGAGACAGACAGGACAATGGTTGGCACTTTCTTCATTTGTTCCGTAGACTTCTGGAACAAAAATGAAGATGCTGTTGGAGTTGTAATGCACTGAAAAAAAACAGCATTCTTTCTCTTCTTCTTCCAACAAAATGCTTCAGTTAAACAAAAGGTACTTACTCAAATATTTGTCTTTTTCTTGAGCTGACTGATCTTTGGGCTTTTGAAATAGCTGCCTTGTAGTTATAAAACTAAAAAGAGCCCTGCAGTTTGTAGCATGGATGATAAAACCTCTCCTTTTTCCCAGCTTGATGCGAAGAGAATGAAATTTGCCATACTTAAAGTGACCAGTCATGTAATCAGGGATTTCCTAAAATACACACGTTTAAAACATCCATCTGATGTGCCCCATTCACCCCCGCCTCTCTTCTCCTCCTCCTGTCCTTCCCAGCTGGAAAAACTAACACTGCATTTTGTGGAACTACTTCTTTGCTGCAATTAGTTGTTACTTACGAATATTCCACTCTCTCTCTCGTTTTCTTGCAGCTATATTTGTGACATGAGATATGCCTGCAGCCCTCCAGGCCTTCCAGTCAACCTGTCAGCCCGACGTTGAATTTTGTAAAGCCTAACCATCCGCACTTCCTCCAATGTGGTTGTTACTGCAGTTAGCTTTACACATGAATTAACACAGAGGCTTATTCTGCATTCCCTCAGTGGCCAGGTTCTCTTACCTACAGTTCATGTTCTTTGTATAAAGCTAATAAAGCTATTTTTCTTCTATGCATGCCTTCAACATGAGGCACACAGCTAAGATATTTCCTGGCAAACAGATTGGGCACATATTTGGAATAGATTTAAATTCTCTGCAGAAAACCTGTGGATCAGTTTATGGATTAAGTTTTCTAAAGAAAGAAAAGGAAAAACAAACATCACGTAGTTTAGAGATGGTCTGAATTCTTCTAAGGTAGAAACAATTATAGAGAGGACTATTCTATACAAAGCTACTATAGATAAAAATTGTAGACAAAGTTCAGCAAATGCTCACTTATGGTAATATCTACAAATGATCATAGAAAGCAAGCAGACATTTTCTTGAGAGAAAAGCCTAAATTCAGATAATTAAATATGAAGAAATATGAAGAAATATCAGCACACAGAATGAGGGTGCAACCACGTGGAAAGGTCTAGAATTGCCATCCTAAAAGTTTTCAAGAGAAGCTGAACATGAGTAGCAGCAGCGGTTTCATATTTTTCAAGAGAAATTTAACAGCAAAGATTTAAACTTGAAAACACAGACTGCATCTGAAAAAAAAAAACAAAAAACTGTCTGAAAAATAAGTGATGGCAACACCAAAGGGAAAACAAATGAAGCTTAAAAGAAAAAAAAAAAAAAACAACAAAACTGCAAGTAAGTTTCTTTTCTGATCTCATTCCTGCCCAAATCAACTGCGACTCCGTTTTTGCCAACATAACGTTCAAAGCTACACAGCCAACCAAGTTCTACAATTAGTGTCGCATGCAGCGAAGGCAAGAATTTCTAATATAAATCTCAAAAAGAGCTCTTCCCATACATGTAATGGAGAGGACTATCGTACTGTTCAGTATCAGGCAACAAGAGACTCATCTGTCAATTTATCCTGGAGAAGGCTTCTTTCACCCAGAAGCCTGGATGCTTCCTGAAAATGTATTTGTTTTTTTTTTCGATGATAAAACATGCTGAAAAATCTAACAAAATCTGAAGAAAGACACTAATCTGAATCGCGTTTTTCTGAGTGCAAAACAAAGCAGTCTCTGCCAAAATCAGAGCAAGCACGTACCTGCGCGTCTCTATAATAGATCTCAAGTGACTCTTTTCATAACATACAATTTCAATGCACACAAAGCCTGACAGTGACTGTACAGAAACTGCAGTACATACACCCATCAGAATAACAAGCAATATACCCCATATATATTATATCCAGGCAAAACATTCACAAATATGACAACTTCACTCTCATCATCTGGCAACCCAGCAATCAACCAACTTTTGTCCTTTCTTTCTATCCCGACAGCTACATTCAAGAGCTCTTTGTCTTTCATTTTGATTATTGTAATTACCTCCTTCTTCGCTGCCTTAGCAGCAAAATTCCTCCCCTCCTCCCATACATTACACAGATATGGCTACTTAAGCTTAAGCTTTCTGGTCTAACTTACACTGTCTGCCATTTGGCATAAAGGTTAAGTTTCCTGTTGGCAACATTGCAACAGCCATCTGAGAGTCCTTTTTCATCTAGACCAGTGGTTTGTACTTTAATCATCTTCCTTATGTGCCTCACATTCAGTGGGATCTGTCTAGAGCAGACCTGATCTTTCATATTTAAGGAAGTCTGTGAACACCAGAAGATGGCATCTGAGCGAAGTAGCTCATTAATATACTATTAATCTGCATATGCCAAATTAGGAAATGAATCAGAGACCGATGGACATTTGCAATTCATTAAACCAAATAGTCTCAGCTGGTAAGGAGCAGTGGATATCCCTTATCAACTTGCAAACCAAAATAACTGCAGGATTCATTCCTGCAGAGGTGCTCTGGAAGACAGAAGTCCAGCACAGAAACATGATTTTGTGAAACAACTCTACACGTGGATATGCCTGTCGCAACAGAGAGTTGGGCAGTGGGATAATATCCACTCTACTCTATTCCCCCTACTCCTCTCCCAGTGACAGATGAACTGTAGTCCACCATAAAATTACTATTTCTGAGTAGCTTCCAGTCTTCAATAATTTCGAGTTGCCATGGTGAACTCATATTATTTGTTGGTTGTTCATTTCTTCTTCGGTGGAGGGGGTTGCTGCCAGGATGTGCAATGTGAGTTTTCAGAGATACAATACAAATAGTACTTGCTCAGGCACTGTAACTGCTTTGGCTCTAGATTCTAGGATGTTGACAGTCATCCCAGACCTTTTATGGTCAGACATTTTGCACCTCTGTGCAGGCCAAGTGGGCATCTCTGCTGGTGCCTGTGACTAGAATCTGAGAAGGTGGGACACAGGCAGCAGTACTTCCTTTTCTTACGCTTTTCAGGTTCTAACCACCACTGTTGAGGACATGATGAGATGACAAAATATTTTTGTCCATCTGGTGCCTCTATGGGAAGCATATGGACCTGGGCCAAAGGTATAGGACCTACAGTTGAAGACTGGCACAGGATGTCGTGTATATTGGCATATGGTCTAATGCTCTCGGGCATGTTTATATCATGGTAGCAGGACTGGATTTTATCTCAAGTAGAAATAATTATAGTGACAGGACCCTGTCTTTGGGCAAGTGCTCACTAGCCTGTAACTGGTCAGAGTTATAATGAACTCTCTGGTTTGTGACTGTACCTTTGGCTCTTTATTTTAATAAACAACTTTAGGATAATCATCTGGATGAAAAGTGAGCGTATTCTAGGCTCACTGCCACTGCCTGTCTCTGCCATTGCCAGATGATCTGTTGGTCGTAAGGACAGATGTGCATGTCCTGTCTCCTCAAGCGCACTGCAGTGAGGAGTCTTAATGCAGCACGTCTGCATGCCACAGAGTGAGATTTGGTCCCACTTCTGAGATACCTCCTATGGGACAGGTAGATGCTGATGTAGAAGTACTCCATACAAAGCACAAGAACCATAAAGCAGGCCTGACTGCAGACACGGGAAGATGAAGAAAAACACTGCCATCCTAAATCTAATGTGACATTTGTTCAGCTTCCTTAGACTCCCCAAAAGACACGGTCTCTTTTTCTTCAGAATAAAGACAGTCAGTCAGTAATAGAAATCTCTCCTTTATTTTGACGCATGGCTGTTGTGTGCAGCTTCCTCAGCTAATAGACTTTTCTAAGGAATAAGAATACCCCTTTCCATCCAAAGAAAAAGAAGAGAGAGTAGTCCCAGTATGGGAATAAATAAGGTATCTATGGATAAAAGCATGCTATGTTGCTGGAAGTTGATGGGAGCACCAGCCACACTGCTGGCTGACTTTCTAAATGAGCTGCTGCTCTTCTCTAGCTGACTTCTATAACAAAAATTGCTTACTGCAAATGTACTTATGGCTAGTCCATCAGAAATAGCCACTGGAGCCAGCAGCGGGTTCACACAATTCAGTAAGTGCCCTCCACCACCCAGCATTCCAAATGGAGACCTCCTTCAGTGGAAGGAAGAGGAAGGCACCTCCTCTAACTGCCTGGTTAGCACTGTGATTGTTTATAGAGTAAGGGCTGGAATTTAAGATCCTCTGAGTCTGTATCTGAACCCATTGCTGCCATTACACAGTATGGTGCCAAACCTCTGCCTAGCCTTAGACAGTTTCTTCTTTAACAAGGAACTTCCTAGACTGCATCCAGTTCCTTCTTTAAGAACGCTCATAAAGGGATACAGGAGCAGGGGACAGAGGAAGAGATAGCAAGCTCAGCTCTGAAGATGTTTTATGGAAAAGAAAAGAATAGCCTGGGGTTCTTGTTGTTGTTTCCAAACCTGTTTATGAATTCTCCTTAGTTTCACTGGAAAAAAAATCAAAGTCAATACTCACAAGTGGACTCCAAATAGATTTCTATAGTACTACAAATCGTTCTGAGTGAAGCATTTCCTCTCATCTTTTGATTTTGAGCTAAAGGCTGTGCAGAACTCCCAGATGTTTATTTAGAATACAAGCTAAAGTCCAGATAATTGAATTTGAAATCCACCCAGCCATTGTACGCATCAAATCAAATTAGCCAATGATGACTTAAGAGGAGTGGGCTTTTTTTCTGTGAATAAAGGAATACAAACTAGCTGTTTCCTTTTAAAAAGGAACAATATGCACATGTGAAACATATAATGCCAAATGGCCTTTAATCCTTTCAAGATGAGATTGTACTGCAATACCTTGTGCCATGCAAACTGAGAGCATTAATCTATCACTTCTGAGTATTCCTGCAGTGTACAAAACACAGCATCTCTGTGCACATACACAGACACAAAGGAGCTGAAGAAGAAATTAAGATGCACACATAGAATGGTGTCCAAATTAAGGTGCTTGCACATCCACTTGATACACTACAGCATACTGTGTCATCCACCTCATCTATTTATTTCCTGCCAGAAGGTACCAGGGTTCACTGGTGCTTCTACTTTGCCACCTTGACCATTTTCATGTACTTACACATGCACAAAAGTACATTTACTGTTAGATTACTCAACTTTCGCACGCTGACCAAAATTAAACCATGTTCATCTATAGCTTTTATTACATATTATGATTATACATGATCTTGCAAACACACAGAGGAAAGACAGAATTCTACTGTGCTGAATCACTAACAACTTAATAGGTAAATTTTGTTTACAAGTTTATGAGCCTGTAAAGCCTTAAGATTTCTCTTGGCTTTTTACTTTTGCAAATGAATCTGCTAGTTCTGTCCTATATTGCTTTTTAATAGCTATCTGAAGACGACAGCTGGCAATGTTACTGTTCAATTATGCACTGGAATCCACTTCATTCAACACTTACCCATACTGGTAGCAGCTATTAATTCCAAATGGCATCAAACTGCACATTTCAAAACATGTATTGGTACCACCTACTATCATACCTGAAAATCTGTTACTTATGTAAGGCTTATGAAGCCTTGTTAAACATTTGTTTTTGAATGAATCATGTTGACGATACCATGTATGAGATGAAACAAAAAGGCAAAAATTCACTTTTGATTGAGTAGTTTTAAAGCTCATTTTGAAAATGCATTCTGCCTTGTAACAAATATTTACTAACTTCTCACAGTCCAAAAGGCTTAAAAATGCATCACTGACATAATGTAATACCTCTTGAAATATGATAGCATCTGTAATCTCCATGGTACAAGACTGTTTACTTCTCTACAATTAGTGGATGCCTCCAAGCTACACCATTAATGTGAATATTGCACAGGGGATGCACCTGCAACTCATCTGCTTGAGAATGAGATCTCCTTGCTTTTGCAGTATCTGTACATATTCATCTGCTGCTGACAGGGCAGTGTTACCCTCCTGCACCTTGGATTCTTGTCAGAGATCAAGGACATACAGTCCTCTGAACAACATGGGATGGAGTGATGGGGATATGCAGAAGGACTGAATGGCCTGAAGACTTCCCACCACTTCTTTTTTTTCCCTTTTGAGAGGTATGCGTGCAGCTGTTTCACTGCAGGCCCTGCCAAGCTAGAGATAGAGAGCTACATGCTCTAAGAGCACAGCAATCAGAGAATTCACTAGATCTCAAATCCAATATTTGCTCCTGATGTGGTATTTGCCTCCCTAGTTTCACTGGAAGCCTATGAAGGGCAGTAGTTCTCTTCTATTTCTAGAGGAGAAGTGGGAATTGAGAAACAGAAAGGGATTAGCAGAAATAAGCAGACTGTCATCTGCATCCAACTTTTTTATGTTGGAAGGAGTAAGGAAAGAACGCTCCAGACCCTATCCCACTTTTCTGCTAGCAGAGAAAGAGAGCAACTCTGCTTCATCTTCCTTTCCAGAGATATGGGAAACAGATTTTGTGACAGTTCCAACTTTGACTTTTTGGTCCTAAGTCAGCAAGATATATAAACACAGGCTTTTTGAATAGAATTACATCACTAGTTCCCCAGAGCTTTGACTTGAAATTGAAACCTCTTTTCTAATAAAAAAAAAATCTAAGAAAAATATGTTATGTTCAGGAAGGTGTCAAGATCCAAGAACAGTTTCTCAGTTCCCAGCTGCTGCAGTAAATATCTGATTGGTTCAGACTGCAATCCGTGTACCCAACATGAGTGATTTAACATCACCTTAAGGAAAGAGTCTACCTTGCCATCACAATTGTGCCAGTAAGCAGAAAACCATGCCCTTTTTACAGAGTCAACAAATTCACAATTCAGATGTATAAATGCCTGATGGAGACTACTGCAGAAAACAAGTCTCTTCCCAGCTGCCATTAAACTTTATTCATTTTCTTTATTTTGATGTAAACACATTTTATTCTCTCTTCCTGTTCCTATGGTGATTTGAAGTGAAGGTGGTAATCGGACTGCAAACACAGCTTGTAATATTTTCCGTTCCATGTTGAGAAAGATGAAAGCCCCTAATTTCTTGAAGACATCTCTGAAATAAAATTAATACGTCTGTCCTGGTCAGGACAGTGAGATTTAATCTCCAAGTAGCAAAGGTCAATTTACAGCAGGTGAGAAAGGGAGATAAGGAGACAGCACTGTCAATTGCAAAGGGAGTCTGTGAAAGAAAATAGCTGGAAACAAATAGGAAACCATAAAATATAAATCTATCCTTAGAGCACAAATAAGTGATTGGAACAGTAAAGTATAATCCCTCTGATAGGCACAGCTCTTGCCAAATATCCGTAATTTTGTATGGCTGCAAGGGTCTGCCACTTGGGTGGGAACTAAAAGCACATGTAACCCTATTCTCTTCTTGAACTCCATCTTATACATCCGCATGTTTTTTCACCAACAAATCCATCGTGGGCCCTGCTAGAGCACAGTGATGGGAAGCACAACTGATGGGTGGATGGCCAAGACAAGTTTTATATACTATGCTTAAAAATCATTATGTAGCAGACTCCAGAAAGATTAAAAATTTCTTGGGAAGGACCCCAGCGAGATACAAGGTTCAGGTAATGTATTCCTCCACCAGCTTATTTCAGATTTCAGATTTCAGCATAAAGTTCAGCATGCCTTAGTTTTATAATAAGTGGAAAAATAAATACAAAAATTGAAAATGTCTATCACATTAATATGGCCTTGAATATAACCTGACTGATGAATAAGGTTATACATAAGAGACTGGACAAATGGACAGAATTAGGTACTTGAGATACAGTAAGATAATGCATCTAGCTTTTCAGTTCTTTTTATTACGTGAAAGGTCCCATTCAGTACATTTAAAGTAAAATGTAACTGTGAAAGAAGACACATTTTCAATGACATCTCAGTGGTACTTAACAATAATGAACATTGCATTAAAGTTCAGAATGGCTTAGGACAGCCTGCACTCCCAATTCAGAGACACCAACA
Source organism: Phasianus colchicus (assembly GCF_987193195.1). Lineage (NCBI taxonomy): Eukaryota > Metazoa > Chordata > Aves > Galliformes > Phasianidae > Phasianus > Phasianus colchicus. The sequence continues at coordinate 47,441,073 of NC_143436.1, forward strand.
TACAGAATATATCCCCAGGGAGATAGTTTTGGAAAGAACGAATGTTTTTATCATTGGTATACTTTTCCTAAGATAACAATCTGTTCTCATTAAGTCAGTGTTTTTTGCTTCTGACTTGAATCATGGAACACGACAAAAAGGACTACCTAGAAAGGTTAGATGAAATCCTGATTTAGAATTGTTTCATTCAAATCTCATTGCAATAAAAAAAAAATAAAAATCACTCAAACTGGCAAATATTCTCTCAGCATAATGGTTTCAAAATAGAATATAAAAAATTATACACAGATAATATAGTGATGATGTATATGAAAGTGCCCTGTATGGCTCTATAGACTGTTCATTTAACTCCATCATTTTTATGGGGAAAAAAAACCCAACACCTTTAAATTAAACTAGTTTTCAAACAGTTTTTCAGGTACATAATTTAAATTTGCCAAGCTCATAGCATATTAAAAAAAAAAATCTTAAAAATGCTATAAATTATTAAGAGTGACTTTTTTGATGTTTAGCTTCCTAGTTCAGTCACATAACTTATTGAACATGTCATATGCTACGGTGTCAATTCTGCCCTAAGATCTGCATCCTAAAAAACTGAAGTGCTATGTTATACAGTTTGAAAACAGAGTTGGAAGATGGTATACTTGCAGACTCAGTTAACCTCTCAGAACAAGTGTATGTGACTATAGATCTCACTGTGTCAAGTTATTATTTTAATAAGATAAGTTTAATACCAGGTAAATAATGATTAGCATGTAATTAGCCAAGAAACAACAGATCTTCAGGCAATCTAGTAAATATGAATTACTATTAGCCTTTAGTTTATATGGCTTGTACAGTAGTCTGAGCACTGTAGATATGTAACCAATAGAAAATGGCTGTCTGATTGCATAAATTTTACATGTCTTCTAGCTTTATAATTAATCCAACTGCTATATCTACTGCTCAGAGGCATCTTGCTTCAAAGACTTATGATCCATAAAATAAAGGATTTCACTCATTCAACTACATAATTTTACATCATCAGAAGACCACCAAACAATTAATTATGCCAGACCACGATATGCTCTATCTCTATAACTATGAGCATTTTTACTCCAAATACAATTGGGAATGGAGTTGGTCTGGTGCTGTTTTCAGTTCCTGGCAGCAGTATGTTGAAGACGAACTGAGCCTCATAGTAATTTCCTAGAAACCAAAATCAGGCCAAAGAGCAACAGTATAACATATTCTTACAAGACTGAAGGAAGCCAAACTACTGTTCCACTAATAGATCAAACTTTATTAGTACCCTTTTCATCTTCCAACCAAAATAACAGCAATTCATAATACATGAGATGTATTAATGTGGGTACAGGCATCTGCATGATGTAGACATCGTGCCGTATAATGTAAAGAACAATAACTTTGGAAACGTTAATATACTTACTAGCATATATTTGATGTAGTAAATTCAATCTCTATTATCATATATGAGCTATAAATCAGTTCTGTTTATTAGGCATGCTCAAAACATGTGACAAGTACCCTGAAACAGTCTCAAAGATTCAAGAGAAAATACAGGATGTAATGTATGCATTTGCTTTTCTTAGATCACATGCAAAATAAAATCTGCCTTCAAATTCTGCTATTACTCCAACAGGCTTCCTACTGAATGCCAATGGCAGAGGAAAACAAAAAAAAACTGTGAGACCAAAAAAGGTACCATACGCATAATCAGCAGCCAACATGATTTAATACTACAGGGATAAAAGAAGGAAGTAGATTCAATAACTTACCCTCATCTTTGCACATGCATCCTGTGTTGATTCTGTGCCTCTTAACTCTTTTACCAGCATAGAACCTAAATACTAAAATAAAAATCCATTAAACTTCACACAGCTTAAATTTCAGAACAGACAAACATAAGCAGAAATGCATTAAAAATATCTCAAAAAGCACAGTGGTACCAGACAGTTCAATGTTGTGTGGTTCTACCCTGCAGTTCTCTGATAGATCACTTAAAATGGTGCTAATCAAACTATGAAACAGGAATGCACAGCATCAGCAGTGTTAAATCAGCCAGAGCCCTCGGAAAGAGCACCTGAAATATTCTAGCTTATCACCTCCACCACTCAAGCAACAATCAAACACTACAGGTTCCATCCAAAAAATACCATTTGATTACAAAATGGAGAATCTGCTTTCTTTTTACTGCTATCTGCCAAACTCGTATTGCTCTGTGTACAATCATGGATGTGAAGGGCAGCAGAGATGCTAACCTCTTTGCATTCAATCTGTAACCACTCTATGGGCAAACAGAGCTTGATGTCAGTAAACAGAAAATAGATCTGAGATGAAAACTAGCTTAAACAATTATCTTTTCCTAAGAAAAGGCTGACCTTGGACTATTATTTCAAAGCTGTTATTGAATCTGAATGAAGCAGAGTGAGAGGCAACATAGAGCTCTGGGCGCTGGCTCAACCTGCTAGAAGCTGCCATCCCAGAGCATGCAAAGCTGTGCCTTCCTGACAAGTCTCTTCTCCTGTCTTCTCTTCCTCACAATGTGATGTGCTGGTGTGGGCACCTTCCACACTCTGGCAGCAGGCTCTGCTCCACTGGAGCTGTTGCTCTGGGAACTCAGTACCTCTCTCCACCAAGAGTGAACTGCACTGCTCCATTGGGCATGGAGTTGGCTACATCCTCCCTGTCAGTTCGTGGAGAGTGGTCTTGTTAGTGTTACCAGGGCTGCACGGGAGTGTTTTCTCCTATATACACTACAGGTGTGCACATTCATTTATGTGCGTATGTTTGTACAGCTCTGAGAACAAGGGATGATTCTGTGTTTCTATATTTCACATGTAGATTTGGCTTAACTAAGGAAAGAGGAAGAGGACAGCAAGTCAGGAAAGGAAGGCAAGAGACCAGCACGGCTGAGCACGACCAGGATCTGCTGGTCAAACTGAAGATGAAGAAGAAAATACACAGGCAGTAGAAACAGGGACAGGTACCATGGGAATAGTTTAAGGAAGCTGCTAGGCTATGTAGGAATGGGGGTCAGGAAAAGCCAAGGCCCTTAAACTAAACTTGACAGGGATGCCAAGAAGAACAAGAAAGGCATCTACAAGTACCTGAAAAAGGAAAGTCCAGGGGGGTGTACTGTCCCTAGTGAATGACACAGGCAAGCTGGTAACAATAGACAAGGAGAAGACTGAGGTACTTAATTTTTTTGCCTCAGTCTTCTTAGATAACTCCTTGTCACACAACCATCAAATGTTTGGTTAGGCAGGAGGGGATAGGGGAAGCAACATCCCTCCCACTGTAAGTGAAGATCAGGTTCATGACCACATGAGGAACCTGAACATCTACTAGTCAATGGGTCCCAGTGAGATGCATCCCAGAGTCCTGATGGAATTAACTGATACAGTTACCAAGCCACAGTCAATGATATTTGAAAAATCATGGCAGTGAGCTGTGGTGACTGGAAAAAAATGCAACATCTTACCCATTTTTAAGAAGGATAAAAAGAATGACCCCAGGAACAACTGACTTGTAAGTCTTACCTCTATGTTGGGAAAATCATGGAGCAGATCCTCCTAGAAGCTAAGCTAAAGCACATAGAAGAAAGCAAGGTGATATGGGAAAATTAGCATAGGCAAATCCTGCTTGATCAACCTAGTGGCCTTTTATGAGTGTGTAACTGCATCAATAAACAAGGGAAAAGCCACTGATGTCATCTATCTTGACTTCAGTAAGGCCTTTGACATGGTACCCCAAAACATCTTTCTCTCCAAATCGGAAAGATATGGATTTGATGGGTGGATTGTTCAATCGACAAAAAACTGGCTGCAGGAACTAGTCCAGAGAGTAATGGTCAATGGCTTAGTGTCTGGATGGAGATCAGTGATGAGTGGTATCCCACAGGGGTCAGTGCTGGGACCGATACTCTTTTAATATCTTCATCAATGGCACTGACAGTGGAGTCGAGTGCACCCTCAGCAAGTTTGCTGATGACACCAAGCTGTGGGGTGCCATCAACATACCAGAGGGATGGGATGCCATCCAGAGGGACTTGGACAGGCTTAAGCAATGGGCCCAGGTAAATCTCTTGAAGTTCAACAAATCCAAATGCAAGGTCTTGCATCTGGATCAAGGCAACACCCGCTACTGATACAAGCCTGAAGATGAAAGGACTGAGCGCAGCCTTGCTGAAAAAGACCTGGAGGTACTGTTGGATGGCAAGCTGGACATGAGCCAGCAATGTGCCCTTGCAGCCCAGAAAGCCAACCATACCCAGGGCTGCATCAAAAGAAGCGCAGCCAGCATGTCGAGGGAGGTGATCCTGCCCCTCTGCTCAACTGGTGAGGCCTCACCAGAATACTGCATCCAGATGTGGAGTCCTCAGTACAAGAGAGACAGTCCTATTGGAGCATGTCCAGAGAAGTGCAAAAAAAAATGACCCAAAGGATGGAACACCTCCAGTACGAAGACAGGCTAAGAGCTGGGGCTGTTCAGCCTGGAGAAGAAAAGGCTCTGGGAGACCTGACAGCAGCCTTTCAGTATCCGGAAAAGAAGGGGACAGACTCCTGAGCAGGGTCTGTGGTGATACAACAGGGGAGAAGGTAAATTTAGGTTGGATTTAAGGAAAAAGTATTTTACAGTGAGGGTGGTGAGGAACTGGAACAGGTTGCCAAGAGATGTGGTGGATGTTTTGTCCCTGGAAACTTTCAAGGTGAGGCTGGATCAGGCCAAGAACAACCTGATCTAGCTGTGGATGTACATATTTATTGCAGGGGAGTTGGAATAGACAACCTTTAAAGGTCCCTTCCAGCTCTAAGGATTCTATGATTCTATGATAGCAGGCTTGTCTTCTCCTCCCCAGACACAGATCTCTCTTTGCATTCCCACTGCACTGCAATGCCATGGCTTCTCTCAAGTCTTCCATCCTAAAAGTAAAAAACACAGGAGCTGGAGATGTCACATCACTTCCGAGAAACAGATAGGTGAACTCCAGGACGAGAGCATGTATCAAAGGCAAAAGCTTCCTCCCAGAGGATGCTGCAGCTCAGCACTGCTGCCAGGCCCACTTCATTCTGTCACATTGATTTCCCCTAGAAATACCGTAAGGCTGTTTAAGTTAAAAGGTGGCATGGGATATGTTTTAATGATGGGACTTGGTAGTTCAGGTTGACTGTCAGACTTGATGATCTTGAGGGGGTCTTTTCTAACCTAAATGCTTCTACCACTCTATAATCTAACCAAATTAGAGGGTGAACCAGCTTCACATTAAACAAAAAACTGATCAAAAATAACCTGTTACAGCTGAAAGCAATTTGGAACTGAAGTTCAATTTTGGGTTTGAATGGTTTGACTCTCTTGTCTCTTGACCTAGACTGAGATATTTTCTTGAAACCCTTCAGTTAACACTGTATACTGCAGCAATCTCTGACCCACAAGAAAATGTGTTAGTATTTCAACATAGACAGTAGCCAAGATGGTGATTAGTGAACAACACTTTACAGAGCATTATAACCAGATGGGTGAGCAACAACCCTGTTACTAGGTAAAGACAGGCAGAAAAAGGACTAAAGGACTGCAGATGTGAAAGGTTTGTAAGCCTAGCAGCTGTGAGTCCAGCTGGGGCCTTGACGGTGACATGAACAGGGCTTTGGGCGTTAATTTGATGGGATAGCTTGATATCACAGATGAGCAACCGATTTAAAACAAGTTCAGAAATTAGAAATTTACAAAAAAAGCTTATTAAGTTGAAATGTATCTTTCTCTGGACCCTTTGCTGTCTGACCTTTGGAATCCTTTGACCTTTTCTGGGAAGAATTAAGTTCAATTCAACTTTTAAAATTTATTTTTTAATAGGCTATGGCACAACAATTTGTAATTGCTTGTAAAACTTGAAAGCTACTGGTTGGCAGGCATCAGGGAAAAAAAGTAAAAAAAATGCTATTGAGCTCATGGCATAACAAGAGGAAGGAAGAGAAGAGCTGGGCAGCTCTCGTCCCATCTGCACAATGGCAAAAATCTTCAGCTGCAGGCATTCAAAAATGCTTCCCAGAGTGGACTGAAGAACAGACAAACAACTCACAAAAGTACGGTACAATTCAGTTGTCAGAAGAATCTGAAATTCTGTGAGGGAATTTTGCTTTCCTTTCAGAAATGTTCCTTCTTAGAGACAGAGCATGCGGGAGCCATGTAGAGGATGTCAGCTCAACTAAGTGATATCACATACAATGAAAGCTGCCACCATTACTAACTTCTAGTGCAGGGTTTTACTCTATAAAGCTCAGGTCATTACAGCTGGGGGAACTAAGATGGTGTATTGTTGCATGGTCCTTAGAAAAGAAAAACGTCTCCTTCACCACCACTATGTTGGATATTGTGATATTACTTCTTTCCTGCTAATCTCAACTTTCTTTCTTCAATGACTCATATGCCTTTCAACCTAGTGCAAAGATCCAATCATGAATTTATTGGATCAAGTAATGAGATATAAGGTACTCTTCAGGTAAACTTATTCAATAACTATGAAAGTTATTTGAAAAAAAAAAACTGGAAGTCATTAAGCTTCCTTTTCAATTTGACATGCTGCACAGCAAGAGAGCAAGCTAAGAAAGCTTACTTACTGGGAAAGGTGAGAGGTTCCAGTTACTGACCATGGACGGTTGCTGCATTCATGGCAATTTCTACCCCATGAGAGCCAAATGGAATTTACAGATGTGCTTTAGTTAGTCTGTAGCACCCTTTCTGCCCCTCCTCAGAGGGATCCAGGCTGTGTGTCACTTGTGCTTACTTAGTCTCTATTTTCTATATTTCTGAATATGCTTTTAAACAGACTCAGTAGCCCCAGCTCTCCCCAGAAATGCCTTACTGTCTGCCAAAGAGAGCATTATTCTAAAAAGAACTGTGGATCCAAATCCCTTCAAGTGAAGAGGATATAAAACCCATATCCAGGACAAATAGTTAGCTCCTAACTATTACGCTAAATGCACTAAAACTATTGAGCCCTTCTTCTTTTTGAAATGTTGGCTTACTTCATTAGATTCCCACCTCTCAAGAGAATGCAGTGTTGTAGAACACAAGTGAATGGAAGACCCCATTCAGCAACTTTACTGGTGCTTTCCAGCAAAGCCATAAGGAGAAACGTAAGAATTTAAATAGGTTGGCTGAGGAAAGTCTTGAGATTTGTAGAAGCACGAGCCCCACCCCATTAACACTGCAAAGTCAAGGTTTTAGAAACATGTTTTCCATTTAAAAAACAAAAAAAGCAAAAACCTGATACATCTTTTTGTACTGCAGAAGACATTGCCCTCTTTCACAAGCATGTGTAACAGCCAGAGAACACTAATCATCTTTAGCTGTGAAGAGAAGCTCCATTTCTCCAGGGATGGGAAGTGGGAATGAGTTACAGATGCTGGGACATAAAAATAAATACTACCTGCCCTGAAGGAACTGACTGCTATTGCTACTTCAAGCCATCATCAATTTATGTGATGTTTGAATGTGCCTTCATCCCATGGATGGAAATCACTGCTTCAAGGACCATGACCTCCATCTTCCCCAGCTCCAATTCCCAAAAATAAGTGTATAAAATTCAGGTAAGGCAGTACTTATTTTAAACAACATGCACTGAACATTAAAGTAGATATAAGGATTCCAGTATTATGTCGTTTTACTATTTGTCATATAAACACTAGACAGGCATTTGTGAAGGAAGATGAGTAGGGATGCTTGTTCTCACTGTCACTTCTACAACACTTAGACACTTACTGATAGTGTCATTTCTCTATCACTATTGCTACGTGGGCTGCCATATATATATCATCAAATTCACAGTGAAATGTACTGTGCATGCTTGTTTCTTATTTATTGCAAATACAGTATTTCAGAGGAAGTATTTTGTTTCATTAAGAGTGACTGATAAAATGATGTATATGAACAAAAAGTTTTCAAAATCTAAGATTTACTCCAAATCAAACCACTGAATTTATAAATACTTACAAATGCTTTGTAATCGCATGACTGGAAGATGAGTTTCTCTGGATGATGTTGCCAGTATTGTACAGGTGTTGATGCTGTGGCTTCATTTGGAGGTCGTAAGGTAATTGAAGGCTCTCCCCAGTCTCCCGTCTGAAAATCACAGTTGTTCAAGATATAAAAAAAATTGCAGTCAAATTCACTATAAAGTAGCCCTTGTTGTTGTGACCAATTAACACTAAAGTATTTTATCCATATAGAGCCATGTAGAAGTTGCATTCACTTATTTTAGTTACAACATTTTTCATAATTTAATTTATAATTCAACTCACCTACTGCAGTGTTCAATGATAATTAAATCTATTTACATTTAGAATAAAATCTTCCTTAAAAATAATTGTTTACAATATGTGCATGAGGATGAGAGCACTTGAAAAAGATAATTAGGTGCACAGAAGTGCCATTCATAAATTCTGTTCTTTGTTTTACAAGAAAAATTCTTCCATTATCCAGCATATATAACTGACAACTAACTTTCCTAAATGGCTAAATAACAGACTTTCCTTTAATCTGCAGACATAGTATATACTCCTCAGACATGAGCCGTTCTTTAAACTCTTTATGAATATTTACTTTGATCACCTTCTCTTGATAGAAGAGAACTCACTGTAGAGTTACTAACACTGCCCTTTCACACCATCACTCTCATTGAGACATGATAGTTGTCTTCCTGGAACTGGGTAGGACTGTAGTTTGTTGACAAAAACTTTTGGAGGGCACCCTCCGTTTCAACGCAGGCAGCTGTACAGGAATCCCCACAGCACAGCAGAGCTGGTCTGGGCCTCACCTGCCACTGAATATTTCAGACATGGTTTTACTGCACATGGACTATCATTTAGGCTCTCTGAACCCTTTGACGCTACTGTCATCTACAACCCCATAGATGTGGGCTTCTCTTCCCAACACCTCTTACCTCTGCCTCTCCTCCCTGTTTTGCACAGTCTGGTCTGTCTCAGAATTCCCTTCTTCTTCTCTCTCTATATTTTGTGCACCTTATCCTTCTTCATTTCTTTCTTCTTCTCTCTCTATTCTAACTATTTTACTTTCTTCAAGATGATTATTTCAACTTGGATTATTCTACTTCTTTCTTTACCTGCACATATATCTGTACATTTTCTGTGCATGTAATATTGTTAAAATGTGTTGAAACTGATATCATAATTTCACAGACTATGGTTAGAAGTTAAGACTTTTATATCAAGAAGTTGTTCAAGCATCAAAACACATGAAAAAAATCTTACTGAAGACATTCAAAAGTCTGGCAAACCATCACATCCTACTAATTAAATTGAGACAGAGTAAACAAAACAAGTACATCATTTTCATGTGTCACAAAATAATGAAATGACACACATTTGCACAACTCCGCAATGAAAAGCAAGAGATAAATCTGGAAACATCAACATTACCCTGCCAATATGGAAACTTCAAGTAAGCGAGCATCATAAAACAAGTTGAACTTACTTGATGTTGACACTATTAGTACATCTACAAATTATACAGCATTGCAATTTCTTTTTTGCCTAGTTAAGTTGTCTATTTGCTATGGGCTATTACTTGAACCTCAAAAGGGAAGCAGTAGTAATTGCTCCAGTTTTGGCATTCTGTATCCATAGAAATGAATCTTTCTGACCTCTAAATTATAAAACCCTTTGTCATATTTAATCTGAATTGAGAATTTGATTTAAGAGCAATTCTTATAAAATATGGTTTCAAACATATTACAAGGGGTAAAGGCCTGCACTGTTGTAAGCAGATTGCATTTGGCTACAAGAGAAGGTAGACTACACCCATCACAACTTCCCACAGCAAGCTGAACTGTTTGTTATAAAGTGTTCAAGCCTAACTAAGGGAACACTTTTTATTTTTCCCCAATAAAGACATATTCCTGCATTTTTTGTGTAAGGAAACAGATCTCGGGAGGTACATTCTAACCAATTAGCAAAAGGCTATCACAATGGAACAGGAGTGAACTCAGGACAGAGAAACTATAATAGTACATCTTTTGACCATCTGTCGTTCCACCGCCAAAGCCCAGAGATGGCAGTCAGGGAGGAGCAGGATTTCCACAGAATAAGGGACATGGGTTAGTGCTCCAAACCCTTTTACTGCACTGGATTGCTTGTGTCTGTCTTCATGTACAGGAAATGGACGCTCCTGATAAATTAAGAAGGGTACATAAGGAGTAAAATGAATACATCATTTTACAGTTTTAATATCTTTCACACAAAAGGGAGTGAATGCGTGGAGAACTACATTCTTTCCATCTATAGATGAAGTGTGGTGACAAAAGGAACTGACTACCTCTCATATTAGTTCAATTTAATACAGGAGCTAGGAAGCAATAATCATGAGGAAACAAAAAATAATCTTCTATCAGGCTGATAACACTAGTGTATGACACACTTGGAGAGGGCCTGTGAGGAGACTGTACATTTTGTATCCATTAACTACTTTATAAATACATACAGTCATCCAAATATTTCCTCCTTTTATACTAGACAAAACAGAATCAGTACAATTACCATATGTGTCTCTAGGATGATCTAAATGCACAATATTGCTGAGATTAAGGGAAGGCAAAGAGAGGGAATTTCTGCTATCCCTGACAGATATCTGCAGCTGAAGAACATTCATGTACTCCTGTACAGTTTGCAGAGGGAGCAGCTACTAGGAACAGCTACATAAATATCATAGGTATAGGTTATTAAGATGGATGAAGGAGGTGATTCTGGGCAGCCTGGTCTGGTGGTTGGTGACCCTGCACATAGCAGGGGGGTTGAAACTAGATGATCACTGTGGTCCTTTTCAACCCAGGCCATTCTATGATTCTAAGCAGCAGGATGAAGAGTCATACATAGTCAGAAAAACTTCTTTTGTAACTACATAAAACATGTTTTTATATTCCATAGAAGTAGCTTCTGGTCTCATTTTCCTATATTTGTTTTCAAAGTTCTTGTTTTCAAGATTCTTATGTTTTTAAACTGTATTGTTGCTTGTATTCAGATCTGAGTTACAAGAGGATACTCTCCAAAGCCAAATATATTTAGAAGTATAATTCCTATTATATATTCCTATTAGATATTCCTTATCTGATTTCCTTTACAAAAACAAAATTAAAAAAAAAAAAAAATGAAGGGGAAAAAAAACATTTAAACTGCATTTACAGCTGCATTAAAACATTTACAGCTGCATTATGGCAGATACTTTTCAGAAATCTCATCTGGGCTTAAAAACCAAAAACCTCTATTGGAAAAAGTTCTTCAGCTCAGTCACAGAAGTCAGATACTAAAACTCTGAGATTTAGGATGATTATGATTGTGACATGATGGCAATTAACTTCAGTTAAAATACAAAGGTGCAAGAAGATCTTCGACCTCGAGAAGAGCTGAGACGAAGTCCGGGGGCAGAAAAGTATCAATTACAACTAGTTGCAAATCTGAGGAGCTGGTGTCAAACAGCTCACGGTTGGTGCACTAAGATTCAGGCCTTAAATAAGTACCAGAACACTTTCAAGCACTGTGGAAACATTTGTAAATGGCTTTGCAGGACCAACTATGATATTTAATTTAGTTTTTAAAAATACTTATAGGATATGGATTGTCTTGTTTGAATATTTAATTTGCAATTATAAGAAAAAATCAAACGTTTAAGCTTATGCATTTTTTATGGGACAATATAGGTATGGAGATTTTTTTAAATCTATCTGAAGAAGTAGAAAGGCAGGAGATAATTTATTCCTCATCTCACTTCACAGCTCATCAGACAGCTGTGCAATTCCTCACGTGGTTTTCGTTGTGCTGCCTGTGCTCTGGTGTTCCTGACTCCCCACATCTCTAGCTGGTGTCTTTCCTCTCGCTGGCCTCAGTCACCTTGAGAAAAAAGATGTTTTGTTCCACGTTTTGCAGATAAAGAATTTACATCTCAAAGCTGTTTCAAACAAGGTGCCAGAATGGATGAGTTCCAATGCTTTTACAGTGACAAATTTTTACCACAAAAGTTACAGACTTGAAGACCAATCTCTTATGCCCTTGCAGTGCTTTGTAACCCAGAAAATGGGTAAATGTGCAGTTCAGGGCTCTAGGAAGGGTCAGATACTTGATGTCAAATGAACCGCAGAAGTAGATTACTACTATTAGGCCATTTTTACAAGTGTGGCAGAGATTATTTTAGTTCATCTCATTTCCTGAGAACCATATTTGACTTGCATTAAAGACACCTGGATCAGAGGTAGTCAAATCTTACTAACTTCTATAAAATCTAACTCCTGCCTCATCTTTATATTAAAATGATGAGTTAAAAAAAACATCCCTGCTCTGGAAAAGCATGCCTGTTTTTTAATGCATGAACATACTCGTTTTTATCAAGGCCTACATCTTGTAACTCTTCACCTGTTGAGGCCTTATGACTAGTTATGGGAACATGCATCAGTTACCATGACAACAGTAAATTGGAGCACACAGATACACTGCTTTTTGCTGAAAAATTAATAATTTTCGCTCTGTAAGAATTTTAAACGTTCTGCAGGCCAGTCAAATACTAATTATTTCCTTATTATTCTCTTAGTTGTTTTTATATTTATTTTTGAAATTACGTTTTAAAAGACTAAAGCTCAGTAGCCAAAATGGCTCCTCCCTGCCAGAAATACCGAGAGAAGGCAGTTATACAACAGAAACATCCACAGGTCCTGCCTCCTCCAGGGAGACCTCACTGTGGCCTTCCAGGACATGAAGGTAGCTTACAAGCAGGAAGGGGACTAACTTTTACACAGTCTAATAGTGACAGGACAAGGGGCAATCACTTTAAACTAGAAGAGGGGAGATTTAGGTGAGATGTTAGGAAGAAATTCTTTACTTGGAGGGCAGTGAGGCACTGGCACAGGCTGCCCAGAGAGCTGTGGGTTCCCCATCCCTGTTGGCATCCAAGACCAGGTTGGATGGGGCCCAGGGCAGCCTAAGCTGGTGTGGAGCGGCCCTGCCCACAGTGGAGGGTTGGAACGTGATGATATTTAAGGTCCCCTCCAACCTAAGCCATTCTACGATTCTATGAACCTCAGAACAGCTGTGCTTGGCCAAGACTGAACTCCTGACTCTTGTGCTCACCACAATGCAGTACAGATACAACCAACTCTGCTTTCATTTGCACAGCACATGAGGCTTTGCCACAGAAGTTATGAAAATTCAGAGCGCTGCCTATGCTACCTCTGATTTCCAAAATTTGCAAACACAGCAAGTTCCTCAGCTGGGCAAAGCCTATAGATTAAGACAGAAAGGGCAGCACAACACATTGTGGGGCTGAAACTGTGCAAACTGCGCTGTTTACACTGTTTCGTGCTTTGAAGAAGTGAGCAAACAACAACACCAGGAACAGAAATCAAAGCTCCCACCGAGCAAGATGGCTGCTGGCACCTCCACGTCCTGTATGCGCATCATACAGCCAACATACGCTGACCACACGGCACGATACACGATGCGCGCACACAGAGTCCCAAAGGAGGGTGGACAAGTTACAAACTCTTTTTGTTAATTCCAACAACATGACACCCGAAGAGAACAGCACGGCGACAGACTGTACATCCATAAAGTGACAACATAGCCATTTATCACTGTATCTTACATTATGAACCTGATGGATCGATGAGAAAGGATATCCTGCATTCTGGTTGGTCCAGATCTCACAGACAGAGGACTGCTAATATAAACAGAAAACTACATCTCATCTTGTAAATATTAATGCACCGCAACTGCCAAAAGGCAAGAATAATTAAGAAAAGGCTTGCAATAACATTAAAGAAGGAAGTAAAACAGCTGTTAAAAGTATTTTTTTTTTATTTGCTGACAGAATATTTTTGGATGACTGGAAGGAAACATAGCTTATCCAGTGATGTTAGAAGAGGCTTCAAACTGTGAGTACAAGAAAACAATTTAGTCACAAGTGCTGGTGATGTAAAGAGATAAAGTTATGCAGGCACAAGCAGAAAACGCAGAGAGTAGAAGAAATATTGGTTACTTTCAGCTTTCAGCAGGGAGGAAGTTTGAAGTCAACACCCCTAATTAAGCTTCAATATTTGAATCTCACTCTGCTGGAGACTTTCACAGTAGAGGAAGGGAAAAACATTGCAATATAGTCAACAGGAAAGATTAGTTTTCTTTGTAATAGTTATCAGAAAAGAATTGCAATGGAGTGAAGCAGTCAGCCACCATCTCCTTCCAACAACATTTCCTTTGCATATAGAGACACAGATAATATTACCTTTGGTATTGACCATGGCTCCACTTTGCAATAAAAAGTTTTCTTTCCACCTTCTATGTTGTTTTATAGATAGCGTGTAGTAGGCCAAGCAAAGTAAGCATACCGCAGCATCTCTAACAAAAGCAACGGAGCTAGGCAAGTGCAGTGTACACCAGCATCCATTAAATATTTCCTTGTTTGGACAATCATCAAGAAACATCTGTGGCACCTCAGCAAAAGCTAAGACAACATTTTACAGTAGCCAGGCAACTAAAACAAAGCAACTGCCCACAGTATCTCAGGCAGGCAGCAACAAAAGGCACTAGAGATGCATGAAAAATTCAACTGCAGCATCCAGAATAGCTAGCGATTAATATATCAGTAATTTAACAGCAGCAGAGTGTGCACTGTTGGTCCTTGGCAGCAGCAGGAATTCAGCATCAGTGCTCAGAACAGATAACCCTTGAAAATGCAATTCCACTCAGAAACAGGGCTCTTGCTCTTACCTTTAGCAGCCTGAAACCTGGCTGCCTGGCTGGCGGCAGACTGGGCCACCAGCTCTGGTCAACATTGGGCAGGCTGGCACCCTTTGGACAGATGACTGAACTGCCAGACAGGCTGGTGGCTGCCTAATGTTGTTATCATCCTTTATTTCATGATTTGAAGTGCGTGCACACACATCCTTCTCCCCAGCTTCAGTAATTTTTAAATTTTCCCATATTCAGTTAATTCCTTCTCTATCTTGAAGTTCTTTTGCTTTTGCTTAGTGACATGCGAGGCTCTATGTTTTAACAGCATTAGTTAATTAAATTAGTTAATTAAAACTGGCTTTGGTTTCTACTCACTGTCTCACCCTCTGCAACTTGCTACACTGCAGTCAGACCCGTCCCTGTGACGCACAGGTGTTTACGGTGCAGGGCCAGCAGCACCTACCCCTCCAGCTACCCCTGTTGCACACTATTAAGATATTTCACCACTTGGCACTAGTTATCTTTTTCCCCCCCCTGTGTGTCAAGCTTGTCAGCTTACTTCTGGGTGCTCCATCCATGTCCATCACTGTGATGCCTACCAGAGACTATGCCTCAGCTTTTCAAGAACGGAGTGAAAGTGAAGGTATTTCCATGCCAGGTGCAGCATCCCCAAGCATCTGGCAGCCAAGAAAACATCCTTCATTGCTGTTTTGATGCACGATCTGAGGTTCTGAAAGTGGTAAGGAAATCAGCATGGCACTGCAAACTAATAGACATTTCATTTCTCTCCAGCACTGAGGGTGGTGGCAAAGGGTTGCTGGGATGTTGTATTGTACAGCCGGTTCTCACTACCTTGAGGTTGTCCTCCAGTTCTGCCTCTGCTGAGGACCTGCCCTTAGGCAGCAGTGCCTGGTGCCTCCTGCCAGTGGCTGGTATAAATAAATATACAATACAGCTACAGCTGCCTTGGTGCTAACTAAGGAATAGGTAACACGATGCTGCAGTAAGTGCATATACAAGCTTTAAGCTGCCACACTTTAAAAAAGGCAGGGAATCAATCCTTTCTTACACATGCCGTGCTATCCACCCTGATCCTCCCATCCCAAAGAGAGCCCTCTGGGATAGTGCACTCACTACAAGAGCTGGGAGCTCTGAATCTGATGCTGTGCTCCAGCCAAGGGAATTCACACCTACATATATCACCTTCCTCCTCCCTGGGTTAAAGCAGCAGAAGACAGGCTGTCTTAAACTCCTGTTATAAATGAAGGGAAGTCTTTCTTATTTTTAAGTCCTTGGAGAAAGAAGAGTGCATAAAGTCAGTCTGAAGCACTCACCTGCAAGAGACGAGTTCTGGGTCCAGGTCTCTGCTTCTTACCTCCAGGACTAATGGTTTGGAGGATGTAGGATTAAGCTAAATTGCCTTTAAGTACAGGTGACTTGATTTATTAAAAAAGGACCAGCAGCAAATGAGAATGTGAATGTCTTCTGAATGTACGAATGGCCAGTGGGAAGTACAGCCATGCAAAACTCATTACTCAGTTCCGCACTCATTAATGTTTGAATGGCAAAGGTACTGATATGCCATACAAAAGGAACATTAATTTTACAGAAGGTAATGAATTCAAATTCAGAAACCAACCTTTTCCTTGTACCACTGTAAAAATATTTAGCATTTCCTATATGCATATTTTATGTCTTCAAAGTGCTGAATTTTTTTAATGAATGATGAAATCCCCCTGAGAAGTACTGAAAGTTGCATACCCCTGTGCTGAAGTGGAAGAAACCGCAAAAAGGAGAAAGGTTAAGTGAGCATCAGAGACCAGGAAATAGGCAGTAGGAAGGAGGGTTGGGATTACAGTTCAAACACACCCGAATTTCAGTTCCCAAAACATATGCCCCCAAAAAGAAGGAAAATAAGTAAAGCTGTGGATGCACTTCCACCGTAAGAATCAGAAATACACTTGGGCACCTAATACCATTCTCACAGCAGGCTTGTAAAATAACATTTTCCTAAGGAACATAACAAACAACAGCAATAAAGTAGCTGATTAGTATGGTTAGTATCAAGCATGCATTTATCTTATTTGTATGCATTTATCACTTGGGAAGAACAACACTCCAACAAGAACGTGATATACTATGATACTACATTTTTGTGATACTGTATTCCCTTGTAATAGCTGTAGATGTTCCATACATAAAAGATTTCCATCTAGTCACTCTAGGACACAACTCTGATAGACAGGAAAGCAAAGAAAGGGAACAGATTTCACAGCACAGATCCTACCATGTGCTACTCATGACGTAGGCGTTGTCTAACAGTGCTAGAGGGAGGAGATGAGGCTCCATGTCCTGCTCTCCACTTGCTCATCTCCCTTAATTCCCCAGTCGTCAGTTCTGATATAGTCTCTGACTCACTTTATGATTATCTTTTACATGAGTTATTTTATGGACATTTTCACTTCTGTTTATTTAACTTAACCTCCACGATTTCAAGACAACACATTTACATAAGAAATAGTATTTCTTACTGTTCCTGCTAACTTCATCTGTGAGAGAAGTCAACAAGGACTAATTATCTCAGACACCTGCGGTGAAGTTAGTAGCCAGTCACTTCACAAATTGTTTCCGCATTCCCATCTGCTTCAACTGTTTCTAATTACTCAAAGATTTACTGGAAAAAAATGTAGGACATGGCATATATTGGTCTTCAATGTTGCCAACTGTGATGGAGATAACTTAGTGCTTTGTAAATTGAACAACATTACCCAAGAAGTTAGCTTAAGCTCCATCTCTAATGAAAAAAAATGACTGAAGACATAAATTACTGAAAGTGATCACATGCCAGTAAGACTGATTATGGAAATGGTACTATTTATAAAGAGAAGAAAGAAGGAAAGCAATATAAAATTATACCTGGACTGCATGTTCAGAAGGAACAGGAGCTGGGTAAAAAGCAGCCCTGACATATTCAGCTTTGGTCAACTCGATGACACTCAAGGAAGATTTACCTAAGATTTACCTAAACTAGGAGCAATTATCTTCGAAAAGTCATGGAAGATACTGAAAGAACAAAAGAAGGGCTAAAGAAATATTTAGGTAGGGAGAAAAAAAAGATTTGGGAAGTTATTGTCAGCCTAAAGGAAGGGGCCAGCAAAATTGATTAAAAATCCAGTCACCACGTGCTTGTTCTCGTGCCCCTTGAAACATGACATTGCTCCTGGACATGTAAAATAAACACTCGGGAATGTTTGTGTGGATGTGTGCATTCTATACCTAGCTTTCTATATATTAATTTACACATGTATAAAACTGAAGCTAATGAAAAAGTGTCATCTTGCCTGCAACACATTACCCACC
This sequence comes from Phasianus colchicus, assembly GCF_987193195.1. NCBI lineage: Eukaryota > Metazoa > Chordata > Aves > Galliformes > Phasianidae > Phasianus > Phasianus colchicus. Next base: position 47,459,162 of record NC_143436.1, read on the forward strand.
AGAGTTTCCATGAGGCAAGAAAATTCAAGATGTTTGTGATGAAATTGTTCATTATGAATCATCTCAGATCAAATTTTCTTCCTTTGTTGGAAAGCTGGCCTACTAAATCAGCAGCAGAAAGGAGAAGCACAGCAGGACTTGGGTGACTTTTGAATGAGACCATTCCTTGTACACAAACTAGCTTGAATCAAAATGCAGTGACTGCACAAGAAATTGAAATACACATTTAGAGAATAATTATTAGTATTTAAGCACAACTTGATGGGAACATGCTGAGAGCATCCACAATGATCTGCATCATGCAGATCTTCTGGGGAGGATCCAGAATTCAATGACATTCCAGAATCAGGTATGAATAGAAAATGGATTTGACCAACTGCAGAAACTGGTCAGGTGAAATTTACTACGAGTATTCCTTTGTAAGTTGAGATTAAATACACAAATAAAATAGCAGAGTGTTTAATGGAAGAGGACACCAGAAGTTAAATATAGAAGTTTTGGAAATGAATAAGCAAATAAAACACAGAATAATGGGGGTTGGAATAAAGCTGAGGAAGCTTACATTACAACCTCAGCTCAAAACTTGAGTAGCTGTGAGATGAGATCAGTTTGCTAAGGGTTTCATCCTGCCAGGTCTTGAAAACCTCCAAGGACAGAGACTACTCAGCCTCTGTGAACAACTTATCCCCTTACTGTCCCAACTCCCCATGGGGAGGAATTTTCCCTGGACACCCAGTTTGAGCCTCTGTTCATTTCTGTATCAATGCCATCTCTTGTCCAGCCACCCCTGTTTCTCCAGACTCTCCTCACAAGGCAAGAACTCCAGCCTACCAACTGTCCTGGTAGCCCTTAATGGAACTCTCCTGTCCTTTTTAACAAAAGGATGTATGTAATGTAAGTAGCGTATTGCAATTAATGGGAAGGAATGTCTGTGCCATACACAGCCACCAGTAACGTATCATCTGGAGCATCAACCAATCTTACTTCAGGGAGGATGGAAGCAAACTAAAGGAATCCAAGAGAGATTAACAATAATAAAAGAGAAGTCTAGAAAACACAAAGCCATGGGCATGGTTATATGAATATAATCCCCAAAGTGTCTCTTCATCCCAGAGCCAGCCTGAGAAGAGGGGGACATCATAACTTAAGGCAAGGGGTAACATGGCGAAGGCAAGGGGACTCCTAGAGAAAGGCAGTGGGAAACCTAGGGGCATCCTTTCAGAAGACAAGGGGAAACTTAGGAGAAGAGAAAGGGAAATCTAGAGGAAGATATGGTGACTTCTTAGCATGTTTAGAGAGCTTTCTCTTCTGTTGGTTTCCATTCCTCCCTTGAAAGGCTCTCTGTCTTGAATCTCTTGATATGGTGCAGAGGGAGAAGAGGAACCACCAAAGCCTATATCCTCACCACCTCCACCACTGTATTATCAAGGGCCTGAATCTAAGGATACATCTTCCACCTCTTGGCTACTCAGCTCCAATAGGGAGCAGAACAGAAGAAAAGACAGCAAATCCACTGTCTTTGATGCAAATTATCTCACTAACTATAATTCAGTCTCATTCCAGAAATGAAGAGACTTTTGGATCAAACCCCAGAAAATCATTCTTGGCATGGCAAACAATCTTTGAGGGTGCAATAGCTGAAAGAAACAAGTGAAATGGGATGAATGAGACTGTCTGGCCCCTTTTGTAATTGTCACTCCAAATATTTCAGGACTGTGGGAGAGCAGTTGTGCAGCCCCAATAAATGTTGCTTCCCTGAAAATTCCTCAAGCCCTCAGGAGAACCTGTCTTATCAACGGGATAATCACAGATCCTCCAGTGGAAACAAGATCTTGAGAGATGGAGAGTGAAATTTGAAATTGGCAAATCTTTAATAGGTGGAGCAGAAATTAGAAATATCAGTTCTTAATAGAGCAAGAAATAAACACCCTCAGCTCTACAGCCATTCTACTGGCCTGGTGGCTCATGGTGAGAGGCCAGGCCCTAACCCATTCATGACCCCCATTCTGCTGGTGCTGCCAGCTACAAGTGCTCCCCAGCCCTTTCGTGTTGCATACAGGAGGCAAACTTCTGGACAAGCATAACCCATAGAAATAAAATGTGTAGCTTCAGACCTGAACATTAGGCAGAAGTATCTACATTTTAGCAAAACTAAAACCAAGACAAAAAAGCAGCAAGCTGAACTCTTTCAGAAGAACCTCTCAAACTCTCAGTACAAGTTCTTTTACAGGAGCTAAAAATGTAAATGTTAGATTCTAAAATTCTGCTTTGTCTCTGAAATATTCAGCTTTTCATCAAGAATACAGTCTCTTTGTCAGTAGAAGCTACCTCACCTTTTCCATTTTTCATATAATTCTCCTCCATTTTTCATATAATCTTTCCAATGCAGAGCCTCTAGCTCACGTGACTGAGTGTGAAAAACAGTAAATTAATAAAGAACATCTGTCCCCATCTTGGTATAGTATTTATGGCATTAGTTTGGATCATTAGTACCAAATATAGAAACAACTTCCTTAATTCCATATGCTGAAGCAGCATGTAGGTATAATCCACATCCCACAGCTTTAGTTCTAAAATGCTAGCTTCTGTAGCTGTTTTGAAAAATATGAATCTTTTTGTTCAGACAGAAATTGCTTACATTTTTCATGCCTTTATCAGTTTCCTTGTTCACTAAATACAAAATACTCAAGAGTTTTACAGATGCAGGTTTGTTCAAATTTATGGTTCAAGACTTAGTAATCTATGGTGTTATTCTATAACATCTGTATCTGAATTAAAAAAGACTAATTTCAGTAGCACCTATACAACCCAATAAAAATAGAAAATCATTTAAGTATTTTTATTTTGATGTTAAATTGAAGGTCGTCATAGACAAGTCATCTTTCTACATGTAAAAACAAGATGCACCTGAAAATACGAATGACAGAACATCCTGTTAGGATTTTATACACTTTTTTTTAAAATGGTGTTTGTTCATCCTCAGTGTACACAATTTTTTTTTTTTTTTTTTGCTTATTTGAAAAGCAGAATTAAGAAAACATTAGAAGTAAGCATAGAATGAAATAACTTAGGCATCCATGCTTTCGTATTTACTGTTTCTTAAATCCACTAGTAAAGAATTCTGTTATTTCACCAGTAATTTCAACCATTCATAAAATTCATTCTTCATTGCTTCTTAGATAATCTCATTTTACACATCATTTTTCTCCTGGGCATATTTTCCTCCATTTGCCATAATCTTTAAATCCTTCTAAAGCAGAAAAGGAGACAGAAAAAGATACAGGAAATAAGCAAATAAAAAATGCCATACTATGGTTGAAAGTAAAAAAAAAAAACCCAACACCAACAAACCCACAAGGTGAGCCAAACAAAAAAAACCACTACAACTATCACCTGAAAACAGGTCCTATCAAACAAGAGTTCTATCTTTTCCGCCGTTCTGCAACATCCCTGTGCATCAACTTTCTTAGCTTTAAAATAGAAAACAATTTTAAATCATGTAGCCCCACAGTGCACTGGAGAAATGAATGCACCAGTATCCATGAGATACTTGGAAGATATTACTGAGTTGAAAGCATAGTTTCAGAAAGCAGAACTATTTTTTCACTATTTTCCTGTAAATGTGTCTTCACTAATTTTGTCTCTTCTTTTTTATTCCACTTTTCCTCTGCTGTAGATAAAGCATCTCCATTTAAATAACTAGCTCCTATCTATCAGTCCTAATCCTTCAGTGAGTTATTGTAATTTACAAAACAATGTTACAAAGCATAATCCCAATAGTGGAGGAAGCTTCGTTTCAAACTTACTACCCAGTCATTACAATGAAATCACATCTTGGTTATCTTGTGCATTGGGGAAAAGAAAAACAAAACCTTCAAACAATGGGAACCAATGTACCTGTGAAAGCTTTAAAAATTGTTTGGGTTCAGCATCTCTGGGAACTAACATATCTTGCCAGAATTTGTGAATAATGTTTCTAACTCTCTGATCAAAAGGATTCCCTTCTTCCCACTGCATCCCACTGGGGTGACCCTGTATGGTTTACTCTACCAAGAAGCTTAACCTGACTCATTACACTGTTGTTTTTTTTTCCCCCAAAGGCAGACACAACGCAGAGCTTCCCGAGAGCTTCAGAGGGGCACCCATTACCTCCCAGCACAATAAACATTCAACACCTCAGGGTACGTGGTGTGTTCACTTTTGGGGACAACATGCACCAGTACCAGGGAGCCATGACCCCACTGTGGGATCCTGCTCAGTCATGCCATCAGCTGAGCAATGTGCAGAGGTGCACCCTACATCTCCTTCTGCCTGCTTTGGGCAGGACACTCTTGATGTTATAACCTCCAGAGCTCTTCACCACAAAGTCTTTTTTTTCCCCCGCTTGTGATCTCAGGGGTAAATTAAGAGCCTTCAATAGGGATCCTCCTATTGATTTCAGCTCCAAAGCCCTTGCTTTGCCTGCATGATTTCATTTCTATTTTAAAGGTCTAGGCAATTTAAAGAGCAATCTCAGCTATTTTAAACTACATTAATTTGTTCGCATTAATGTACAACTTCTAGGCTCAGAACTCAACATCCACAGTCAAAGATGAGTCAGACTACTCAACCCTTTCTGGATTTTTTTTTCCCCTTTTTCTGAAAGCAAACCATCTCACTATCTTCTGTCCTACCTTCTTGGAAGTTCTCATTTATCCAATCAGATATCAATGACTTCCATAGCTGTTGTTCCTCACTGTTTATATTAGGATTTTCCCTCTTGGGTCATTTACAGTCTGCTGGGGAACTGTGAATGAGGTACATGCTGGCCTTAAGACAAAACCACCCACATTAAGTAAATTTAAATCAGTGCTTCCTCCTGGAAATAAAGTCTTGTATTACTTACAAACAGATTTGATTACGATTTAGAGAATTGTTTAAACCCATTTAGTAGATCAAAGGAAAACAGATTTAAACTGATGTGCTCATTGTTTCAACAAATACTGGTTCATAGCTGATGCAAAGATCAACACGCTTGATGTTTCCCTTGTAAAACATTAGTGAAATCACAGGCCGTGGTAAAGATGGCAACTTTAGATCTCATCATTTTCTCAAAATATCCTCTTCAGATTTTACATTTTAAATTGCCTTATCCTAACATATTCTGAAATAAAAAAGTCCATGAAAGCAATACCATGAAAAAGCTCTCATTCATGTGTTTGCCTTTCTCTTCAAGGCCGTAAAATACCCATTAACCTCATCAGACACCTAAAACCCTTTCAAAAAAATCAGAGCACCAAAGAGAACATTATGCAAGCGTGTTTACCATGGCGTTCAGTAAACATGCAGACTCATACAGCACCATGCAAACAGCTCAGCAAAGAAGCGGTTAAGATAAATGATATGCTCAAAGCAGTTCCAAAAATCACTCCAGATCATTCTGTTTGTGAGAAGCATTCTTGCTGACAAGCAGGATTGGTATCAGCCTCAGAAGTTGATGTCGATCAGACATAAGTCAAGGAACCTCCAAACTGCAAGAAGCAAGTTGTGAGATAAAACACGGAGCGGAATGCTCGTATCAATGAAATGGATCTCCTTTATTCTCCAGAAGTAATTATCAGACCTTTGGTTTCAAAGGGGCTTTGGGGGAAAAATTTGAAGGAAATATGGTTAATTCTTACAGAGTTTTTTTAACATATTGCAAAAAAATATATCTGTTTTTGGGAAATAATGGTTGAATAAATCCCTGATTAGCCTCTTAGTGGGGTGAGTCCAATTTAGTGAGAATAATCACCAGAGGGAGTCACTGACTTTCCCATTAAAGTCAAAGGGAATTACGCAAACATCAGGAGTGCAGAATTTGGGGGCGGAGCTGAAAAGACTCCAAACAGACTGGAGTTCTGACAGAAAATACTGTCTTGTGGATTTCACTGAATCCATTTCCCCCTTTGGAGTCCCAAAGGATAACTGTTATATACCACAGTGAAAATTAGAAAGCACAGAAGTCAGTCATGCAGTGGGTACAAACTGCTCCTTTCCCCACTTTGTCCTCTTCCACCCACCCCCAAAAAAAAAAAAAAAAAAAGAAGCATTAGTTTTAAGTAATTTGGAGTGGCACAAGTAGTACTGCTCCAATTTTTTCTCTCACTGGCTAGGTAACATATTGCAGTTTTGAAAAAGCAATTTCAACCACCCGAAGCAAATCTCCAGGTGCCATACATATGAGAGTGTGTCATACCTCTTGGGAATATCAGCACTTCAAACAGGAAGAGAAAAGAGTGAAAAGCAGAGAGGAAGAATTGCTATTATGGCTTTTTTCTTCTCCAATGATAGTTACTAAAAGAGGAAGTGAGAACAGGGATTTGTAAACCAAGCGATAAAATAAACTAAGTAGATGACCCAGTCTACTCAGCCATGAGCAAGTGGGTAATTAATTCTCAATTCTCAGTTTCATGACCTTCAAAGAGTAAGAAAAGTTCACAGCAAGAAGTGGGCTTTTCCTTGCCGAGCTTCAGCTCAGCCTTGTTCTCGCCACAAAAGCCCAGCAGACTTTGATTTGAAAACAAGCTCATTCACCAAGCAACTTTCCCCTTAATTCTGTACAATAGCATCATACAGCAGAAAATGAGGTGATCTGAAAAGGCAAGGAAAGAGCCCCACCCTACCAAATGCAATTTCACTTCCCTAGAAATGTCCTCTGAACAAACGGAATTCAATTTGTTTCTGTGTTCCCAGGTAACAGCAGCACCTTGTTTGGCTTGTTTATTTAATTACCTTTTCTTGTTCATGCAATTAGCTCAGAGACTGCAGCCTTTTGTTCATTATGTTCACCATAATACAGTTATTTGCATAGCTGTTGCCATTTCCAGGCTGGATTTTAAAGCTCTAGTTTGGGCTGCGCCTGACAACTGCTGGGAAGGCTCAGGCAGGGCTGAAGGCTGCATCCTGCTGCATTCTGCTCTGTGCTGGGATGAGCCACACTGTGAGCTGCTTGGGCTGCACAGCTGCTTCTGATCGTAGATCCAAAGCAGGCCCAACTCGCACTGCAGTGCCGCATGTGTTGTGTGTGCTCTCAAAAAACAGCTCAGCTGTTTTTGCTGATGAGGTGCCAGATCTCAACTTTATTGACCATTAGAGCAGTACAGGGCATCACTCTGCTCAACATATCATCCTCATATTACAGTTGGGTGAAGAAATTTAGAGATGGAGGCTATTTTAGACTTTCTTTCACAAAGAGCTTGATTTAACAACCAGCTCAATTTAGTGCTGCTCGTGTGAGCTGTTAAAAAGTTACATATTTTCTTAAATACTCAGGTATATCTTCAGATCACATAGTTTAGCAGAATGCCAACCCTTTCCTTTAATAAATGTGATAATCACCAAAATCATCCGTCCTGAATTTTGGCCAGTGAAATTTGGCCAGCTTATTTTTATGTGTATTGCTCAGAAAGAGAAGGATCCACACTTCCCTGCAGAAGCCAGAGGCAGAGGCAGTGCCAGTGGGAGTCTGCATGTTCTGTTGTGTAGCAGGCACCTTCATCTCAGCCGAGAGGCACCTAAACACCCACAAAATTCTTCCTCTCAGGAGAAACAGCACACCAACTTACATGATTTGAAATAGAACTGGAACACACAGCTTGGAAAAATTGTCAATCTTCATGGTTAACAAATCATCTTTAATACATGGATGGCCAATAGCTACGGTTAGAATCAGCTCTGTAACCAAGGGTAGCAAAGAGCATCCTTTTAATGGCATGGTTATAATCCTACCTGTGCCATCTGCCTCTCCAGCTTTGACCGGGGAATGTCATCAAAATAGTTTTCATTTCTTCTTCTCCTTGCATCGCCCTGCATGATAATGTGGGGAACGTCCAGGGAGCCACCAGTAGTGAAAGTGCTTTGGCTGAGTGATGGAGACAACTGAGGAGGAGTGTGGTTACCGCTGGGTTCCTGGACAGAGAGGACAAAAATATAGCATATTTTCCAAACTGCACATTTTAAAATGTATTTCAGTTATTCAGGCTAAAAAAAAGATTAATGAAGAATTCCTGAAGTAGAGATTATTGTGAATGAATATTATGGAGATGACTGTGAGCTCACAACAGCACAGAGGAAGCAGTCACTTTCTTCTCAAAACCCCTCTTCCTCCCTTGTATGTGAGAAGAATAAGGCAGTTCTAGGAGGTGGCTCTCTTCTTCCTGTGCATGTGGCTAGGGAGCTGACAGACAGCACTCAGAAACTTGGCTCTTTCCCAAAAATGTGCTACCTAAGGTGCAGGGCCTGCATAGAGAAAAGAATACTTAATTGCCACTATGAGCAAATGGCAAATCCATTCTCTAAAACATCCTTGTGCAATATAGCAGTTCATTTCTTATTATCTGCTACAGAGATAAAACAGTGAGTTACTCCTTGTCAAGGTCCAAACAAAGTTGTGATTTAGCACTAGCTGTTTGTAAGATGAAATGCATTTACACCACTTCTGAGCAGCCTCTCTGAGCAGCCAAAATGATTTGAAAGTGATCTGAACTCTAGTAACATCCCTTACTGGAAAACAAAACAAACAACAACAAAAAAAAAGCATGAGTATTTACAACATATAGACACTTTGCCATTTTTATACGTCTCATGCAGTGTACATTAACTTGAGCTGCTGGATATTGGAAGCAAGCCAAATAGCAATTCCTAGAATGCCTGAATGCCATTTTTTCTTCTCTGCTGAACTGTGACCTTGTGTTGGTAAGTGTGCAAATACCACAGCAAACAAATACACAAACTCCATCTAACAAACAGCCAAACACATCCTTCTGACCAACATCCTTTTCTGCCACCACGTTGGTGACAGACAGCTGGGTAGGTATCTGTGGAAACACCTGTTCTCATGCACATCACACCGACTGTTCAAACACAATTTACAAACATCAGTGTCCAAGCCCTTGGTGACTGCAACCAGCAGAAGCAGTACTAGAGCTTGTTGCCTGATCATTTCACATGGCAGCCACTCAGAGGGACAACAAAACATGGCCATAACACCATTCCTCCCATCATGCTCAGTCTCTAGCAGAAGATGCTCCTTTGTCAGTAAGCTCTCTGGAGCAGAGAACATACTCACAAGCATATTTGCACAGTGTCTGAATTACCCACTGCTGTAAAAATGTGTTTTATTTCAGAAAAATAAGAAGGGACCTGAAGAAATTAAACAATGAGAAGCAGCAGAGACCTGCTCCACTCTGCATGGAAGGTAAAACAAAAAACCAAACAAACCACAACAACCCTGCCTTTTTATTTAAAGAAAGAATTAACGTGGTATTTCACACATGATAACACTGAACCAAACCTAATTCTGAAGAGCATTAAGGTACTTTACTTCATGCTGTTAAGAAACAAGATACAGCCAAAGAAAGCAGAGAGTTGTAATCTTTTCCAAATGGAAAGTTGCAAACCTCTTTACGTGCTCAAATGATAGTAATATCTGATGTTAATATATGAATTCTAGCAGTCTATGTGGCATTGTTCCTTGCAATTACAATAACAGATTAGTATTTTCCACAGTGGCTGACTAAAATCAGGGATATGTAGTTGTTCGGCAACTTTTAATTTACTGAGAACTTTATTTTTTTTTAGTTCTCTAGCATGCCTATGATCTGAGACAAGTACTTGACATTTCCCATGGCAAAGAAAGGAGTGTTTTCCTCTCAGGAATAGTCTTTTTCCCTTCTTCATGCAAATCCACCTACATTTGGCCCAGTTAAAAGCTTCTGAAAAGCTGCAGCCTGCACATTCTCAGAAGGCTTGGTGAAGCACCGTCCCCAAAGCCTGTTCCCAGATCTTCCACAGGTCTGTCACCGACACAGCCCTCGCTATCCTTCACTGAAAACAGAGGACAGGGGCACCAAATCACTCCTTTCTAATGGCTGACACCTGCTCTTCCAGCCAGGCATAAAATCTTTCTTACCCCAATCATGATTCACCCACGCCAGCACCAATCGATTGACATGGCCACTGGTGGATCTAAGTGACAGATGGCTGCAATGGATATCAAGATTCCAGCTCTTACCAAGTTTTTCATATTTTATCAAACTGCATATATAGAGGAAACTCACTCAAAATCAATACTGGAAGATTGCTAGGGAGCCACCAGAGGCAAGAATTACAAAGGCATGAAATAAAGGAAATAATGGTGCCTCTGCATTATGGTACAGGATGTAACTGAATGATTCCATGCTATTTTCCCAGCACAGATGGATCCTTGGCTGTGCAGCATGTTGTCATATACTCAGCACTGTGTTATCATTAGTTATTGTGCAGTCAGTATTTTATTCTCACCTCATTTCATGGCCCCAAACCTCTTCTTTAAATTCTATTCAGATCCTGCTCTCAAGATAGAATGGCTTATATTGTCATCTTCATGGCGCTTGTGTGTGCTTTACAAACTTCAATCATTTTATTTTCACATCTTGTGATTTCCGGCATTTTATAATCACCAGTTTAGCATGAGGGAGCTGAGACACACAGACAAAGGCTAATAAATATCAGCCACTTTGGATGCCCAATTACAGTATCTGTTGCCTGATTTTCCAACTGCTTGTATTCAAAACTCCGCTTCCACTGATCTAATTTGCAGTACTGTGTGCTCTGTACTCATATAAATCAGACTCCAGACTACAGCCAAATATACAGAATGTCTGTAACATACAATTAGTGCCTGTTTATGAGGCAATTATCTAAATAACTTGCCAAGAATGATCCCAGGGCTTTGTGGCAAAAGCAGGTGTGAATTTGTATTCTCATAGCTACAGTTATTCCTTTAATCATGATAGCCTCTCTCATCCTTCCTTCGTTCCTCTACCTCACTTCATACCCACTTTCTCATTTCCTTCACAAATCTGCAGATTGGTCAGGGATGGCTGGGCAGTGTGCTGTAACATATTCGGCACAGTGCTGTTGACAGCGATGGTGTATTCATTACCACGTTTTCACCCTGCTGTGAATGCAGGGATGCCTGATAATACACTCCACTACTGAAATCTGCTTTGTCCCCACCTCTCAGTCCCACAGGCTGGAACCATGCAATCCAGGGTTGGAAGTGATCTTTAAGAGATCCTTCCCTAGGCCACCTAGCCATGCCTGAAGCCTGACAAGCGTTTGTCTAACCAGTTTATAAAAATGGGATTTCTTTCCAGTGGATTCATTTTTGTGTTAAATTACAATTACTACTGTAATGCTTCTTCAGGTTTTCAGACTCAATTGTCATCCCTTTAATTTAACTTCCAGCCTCCAAGACCAACAAGGTGAGGATGGGGTTCCATGAATAACAGGTGAAGTGTAAACGTAAAGACTGCATTGTAATGCATCAAGGCCCAAGATGCAGCATTTTCTAACTTTTGAGCATAAGACTGAAATAAAAATAACATATCCGTATTATTGTGGGAATAATAGGTTTCATAGAAATTTGTCTACTTGTTCCTTTTCTCAATATTTAACATCTCTTTCTTTGAAACATCTTCAACACTAATACAAAGAGTCAAAAAAGATGAAGTGTTAGCAGTGCTTATGTTGACCTTGGGACCTTAAAGATACAGTCTTTAAACAAGGAACAATCTTTTCTATTAGATATAAATCAATCTTCTAGTAGCAGCAGATATTTTATTTAAACCAAGTTTCAAGCTAAAATTATTGCAAGCTACAGATTGAATATTATGTCCTTGGTGTCCTTGGGTGAAATGGTATAGTTGAAGATGGTGGGAGACTCATTCAAGCTCATGTCCTTTCCTTTAGGATTCTCTGTGAAGACTCCAATACCACAAAATGATGAATGACATTTAGCATTTGCCCGCATCAGTAGCTCTGGCTGTTGGATGATACTTTTTATCATTTTAACTACAGATGGAGGACATCCAGCTTTATCTTCACTATTAATTGAGAATATATAATTCTAACCAGTAACATAGGCTGTGGAAACATTCCTACATGCTGAAGAGAAACTAATTCCCCAATCCGAAGCACTGAAAGCACTGAGCAAAAATGTGTGACTTTCAAATGCCAGCCCATGATTCTCTTTCCTTGAAGTGTTTTAACACCTGCCATGCACCAGGAAATTATTCACATAATACATCCAATACAAAATACAAGAGAAATATCTGCCCATTTGTGTAATGTGCCTTAGAGCAGGACACCGTGGGTTTTGACACATTTTTTTTGAGATGGCTTTAGGAATAGGTTGAATTTAGGGATTTAAGATGTCTGTATGTGGCATTTGAGAATAAGCAGGGTGAAAACAGACTGGTCACAGAAATCAGAGTGTATGTGAAAATAAGCCCTCATTCTGTCTTTCTCTATTTCTTTATACACCAGAAAATTTGTCTTGGGAGCAGAGGCCACCCTCTGACATTTCGACATTTCGACCCAAATGAGATTCCAGTCAGAAATGCAGCCCCATGAAAATAATCAAATCCAATCAAATGCAAAAGATGTGACCTAAAATATCTACGTAAAAATGTGTAGATGAATATGAACTCCCTTGGAGAGAACACAGTAGGAATGGATCAGACCTCAACTCAGCAAGGGTAAGAGGCAGCAAGAAAGCAAAGTTGCTGGACCAAAGAAACTGAGAAAATTTGGTGTAACAGTAGGAGATTAAATTAGGGCAAGTGTGAAAAACACCCAGGGACACTGCAACGAGACTTCTGAAGGAGGGAATACAAATGAAAATCAAAAATGCAAAGAAATTTCTGATACGCAAGAAAACCTTGAAGGCATTTGTATCTCAACAATTCTAAGAGGCTTTCTTTAAAGAAAGGACATCTGAAAAGTAACTCAGAGCATTCTCAAAATGTGGAAGGAGAATGGTAACTCTCTTTCTGCAGTACAGATCACTTGGGCTGCGATTCCTATGGGCAGATGTAGATGTGCAGCTTGCAGACACCTGCTCCTGAGTTGGCTTTTTGAGCTGAGAGGACAAGCTGGCAGTTCTAAGGCACTGCCTCATCCTAAGGCAGACATCTGAACCAGGTCAGATGAATCATCCAGAGAAAATACCAAGTTCTTTGCAGTGGCTATAAGGCCAGGTGTGGCTGAGCAGGTCAGCTGAAGACATCTACATTGTAAACTGCTGAAGAGAGATAAGCTGAACCCCACTCAAAGTGGTCGTTGATTTCATTTGAATACAGGAAATGTTCTCTGACTTTTCAAGAAATGCAAACAAATGTTCATGGGGACTCACCCTGAGGGTTATCGAACGAGGTGGCTTCTGAGGAGGATCTTCGTGCAGCCGATCTCCCAAGGATGCCAGAACACGCTTCCGATGACCAATCAAGCTAATTTTTAAGACCTGGAAAAGTGACATATCTCATTAAAAAGAACACATTACAATCATTAAATAAAGAAGAACCATTCAGAGTGAAGACATTTTCTATCTAATCACTTTAACAATTAGTTCACGATACAGGTTGAGCAGAGCTGTGTAAGGCAGACAGAAAGCACAGAAAACAAAGGAAGATACCAAAGCAGGTATGAATGTGTAAAATGAAAAATAATCTCAGATGAGTAAGGAGGAAAGAAGAATGACATAGAAAGAGAAGGCAGCTGTGCAGAACCAAAAAAAAACCAAACAAACAACAAGGCAAGAGGAGATTGGAAACAGAGATGGAGTCAAGAAGTGAATTGTAAGAATTATAGGAATTCAGATGTATGGGAAGGTTGCTGGTATTAGAGACTAGAAAGGGAGGAACAGCCAGCAGATACTTAAAGACAGTAACAAGGGGCAAAAGGAACTGCATATACCATATAGCACTAGTTTTAGGCCTATTCATCATTCTTTTTATGGGTAGACTCTGAATGACACTCACAGTTTGCATTTCTCTCTTAGAATCATCCTCATATAAGAAAAACAGGACAGATATGTTCTCTCAAAACTTGTCCTGGTATTCCACTACTTCCATCAGATGCAATGAAAAATATCTGTTGCACACAAACATGACCATCTGTGGATGGGTTCAAATTCCTTCTGCTCATCCAAACTCCAAGAACACCATTGAAAAAGTGTTTCAAATTCATTTGTAATTATTGCTTGCCTATACCCCTCGCTGTCCCTACCATGAACAAAACCACCACTGTTTGTAGGAAAAGAGAAAGAGAAGAAGCAGAAAGTTGGAAAAAAAAAACAAACAAGAAAGAAACGTATTTTGATGACACTCTTTAATGACTGCAATTGCTTCAAACTGTAAAGCAGCCTTGACTGTAAAAGCAAGCCTCTGCTCTTCAACAGCAGATCCTCACGTAACTCTTTCAGATTGCATATGGTTTCATACACCAGAGCTGCCTCCATTCACTCCCAGAAGACAGTGCTTCCCACTATTTTTAGGACCACCGTGTGTTAACAGCCTTCAGTGGAGAGGAATTTCTCACTCAACCTAGAAAACACGATAGTCCCCAGAAAACCCCGAAAACACTACTTTGTATGTGAACAATTACCTCAGTTCAAGCAGTACCACTAAAAATACTGCTCATGAAAAAAATAAAACTAAACAAACAGCAAAAGAGAAAGCCCAGCAGCTCTGCAAAGGCATCTCCTGGATCCATAATCTCAGGTTACAGCACAGCAACACACAGTTCTCATTCTTAGGGTGACCTCCTATCCACAGGAGAATGAAATCATTCACACATCCACTGCTACATTGTGCTGATATCACTAAATATCAAGAATATCCTGTCTACCTGAATCCATAAAGTGATGGGCTATGACATGGGAGGCAGCTGATGAGTGTGGTTGAGACCTTGCAGCTCAGCAGCAGGCCCGAGCTGCGGAGTCCCACCAGCCTCTTCTGCTCCCTCGTGTTGGCCTACATCTGCGGAAGCTCTCATAAGGCTGAGATAGGAGAGCACATGCTGAAATCCCAGAGGCACGCAGGAGACTTAGTTATGTATTCAGTTTACACTGAATGTTAAACAGAAGGGTGCACAGTTTATCTCGGTATTTAACTGCATGAAACACGTGAATGAACTACAGCTGCTTTAAGCTGCACTCAGGTAATGCACTTCACTGAACTCCTTTCTTTCATAATGCTTTCCCCATCATCAAGAGAATCTATCCAGAGATTTGTAAGTCAATCTATAATTCTTGGGTCATTCTGAGGTCCTCGGTGCTTTTGAATGCCTTATTAGCTATATCAAACCAGGTAAAGGAATCCACACAAAGCAGTTCCCCACGATTTCATACAGCTGCTGAACAGGAGATGAGAGGACACCAGTCTTGGGGGACTTTCACATAACAGATAGGAGGGTTCACATGGTTGCATTATTTCAAAAAGAGTGCTCAATTTCAAAACAGTACGGATCATGAAACTCCACAAACGGCAAGTTTATTTGACTTCTTTTTTTTTCCCCACTAAAATGATGGTTGCCCCAAATCTGAAGTGGTAGGGATTTAAAGATGAAACCTACACAAACATTATCACCCTCAGCCAGCAGATCTATTTAGTTAGTTGGACTACATACTATTATCTGTTTTCTTCTAGAAATGAACTCTTCCTATTTCTCAACTTACCAATATAAAATATTGTTTTCTGAGGCACTTCTATATTTGAGTTATGAGACTTAACAAACACCCTGAAACTCTGAAAACTTGTTCTGTGATGGATTATCCTTGACAGGATTTATCAAAAAAATGTCAAATACCACAAATATAGGCCAATGGTGTACAATGGCAAAGTTGCCTCAAGCAATCTTAGGAACATCTTAATGTTTTTTTATCAGAACACCATTAGAAGTCTAGCACACATTTAGCCCACAAGTTATTTGCCCATGGATATCTCCTATGCGGCATGCAACAGTGAAACCAATACAGTGCACTTAAGTGCTGTGCAACAAGGCATTCTGTCAAACAGGCTGTAGCCTACTTCATACATGACAAACGTGTGGTCGTAGTAATCAGCTAGAAGATGTCATCAAACTGTGCGTGCAGCTTAAGGCCCTGCACAGCCTGTGTTTCATTACTGCGACAAAAAAAGCATGTAGATGACACGCCTGCTTCCACACCAACTGCATGACATCTGAGACGAAAATAATGCAACTCTATCTCAGGCGTTTGTTTATACTTGATGCCATAATGCAGTTAAAGGAGGATAGCGCAAATCATTTGTCCAAAGCAATTACATATGCACACAAATGTAATCCAATTTTTATTCCCATATTCTCCAATGATTAGTATACAAAATGAAATTCCACTAGGAAAATGTAAAAAATCCAGAAATGTAACCAATGCAACACTTCACATTTAGATGTCTGACTTAGCTGACAGATGTTTTAAAAAACAAACACATGTAGCCCAGTAACTCCCTGGTGGCTGCATATGTGCAGATGCTGGAATTAACAAGTTATAGCATCTAAAACTGAGCATTATTTTTGCAACAATCTTCTGCCTCATATTTTCTTCTCATGGAATAGTAGGAACAAATACTGCAACTTTATAATTATTCCATATATTTTTTTTCTTTTTTAACTGGCATTATAAGGACTGCTGAAATGCAAGATATCAATCCCCTTTCTTTTGGAATAACATGAAAAGCTTCTATATGGAGCAGAATGGATGACATCAGTGCATTAGGATAGTAGTAGTGAAACTGGGATGGACTAACTGGGCAATAGCAGTCAAACACTATGAGGCAGCTACACATTGGAAAAGTAGAAAGTGATCAGAACAGTACTGCTAATTCTCAAGTAGCAGCATCAGACACTTTACAATTTAAGTTTCATCTAATAAGATCACAACCCTAACATTTAGGACTAAAAAGAAAAAATGGACAAACCAAGGTATGGTCTTCAGCAAGTAGACAGTCCAAAATGTTGGTTAAATTGAATTTTGTTAAGCAGTTGTTCTGCTGATCATCCTGGAATAAGCTCCAGTCCATTCTGGAGTTGCAGGCTAAGAATGTGTTGACTATTACTTTTCCGCCACAAAGTCATGCCATATCCTGACACATGGCAGTACCCAGAATACCCATGAAGCTGGCCTCAACCAGCCAACACAGCTCACTTATCACCATATTTGGTGTAACTGAAAAATGGATTAAATGCGTTTACTATATCAAACTCAGTATACGGATGACACTTTGTGCAAAATTTGACAAGTTCTACTAACACAACTGATGTCTCTGATGACAGTTCATCACCACTACCCCAAAAATACATTCCCAAAAAACCCAACCAAATGAAAAGCCCGATACACAGTGATCAAAACACCATGGTGTAATAATGGCCTAATTTGAAAGATAAATTTGTCTGTGTCCTTAAACTTTCATAAAAAATGACCATTGCCACTACATTACAGTCTCCATGCCCCGCTCCTCCTGCTGATCTCCAGCTGCTGTGGGATGCTGGGCACACAGGAGCCCAAGTACCATATACTGAGTGGGCTCGTTGATCGTCTGCTCCATAAGGCCCTGTGGGATCAGGCCTAGGCCCAAAGTGACTGAACGCTGATGAAATAAGCAAGCTCTGCATCCCTCAAACCCCCTTCCTTCCTCATAGGAACATGCAATGTGCTGGCAGAAAGTAAAAGCTACACCAGACAGCTGTGATAGTGAATGGCCGTGGTTTATCAGCAACAGACACAGCCAAGTGCAGTCTAAACAGTATTAAACTTTTGTTGTATTTTTCATGTAATTGATATCAGATATTTCTCATGCTAATTCTCATTCTGTAATTGCCAGTATTTGCAGCCACAAAACCATTACCCCATTACCAGTATTACAAACCCTCATTCATTTGTGCTTAAACAGTGTAGGGATTCTTCTGTGGCACCCCAAACATTCAGCAAAGCACAAGTACAGGGCGTGATGGAAGCTCCTGGGCACCTCAAGATCAGGGATGGGCTGAAGCTCTGCACACACCTCTTGTTTGCACAACCACAATGCAAGCAATTGTGTTTTATGTATATGATGAGACTTGCAAGAAACTTCTGATTTCATACCATAATGATATAAAATATGCCTCATTATCTCCCTGAATTAATCACCCAACTGGAAGCAGATGTCAGTTGTCTTGGTGATAGCATTTCACAGAGACAGATGGTTGCCTAATAAGTTCTGTTTCTATATGTTGATCGTGAAGAACTGATGTTGCTTTGTTTTTTTCCCCTAAAATATATAATTGAGCTGCAAATTTGCAGCTTAATGATTCTAAGAAGCCAAAGGTCAAGAGTCTTCTCAAGAAAAAACGTTATTTTAAATCACAGGTTCTTACTCCCATCGGAGCTTCTGTCTGTTGCTTGCTGCCAGATTAGCTGTGCTACATCAGAGTTCAGTCACTGCCATCCCACTACGGATTTAGATGCATGAGAATTTAACATTTTTTTGCAGAACTGTTCAGGATAGTCTTCAGCGATGTGGAGGTCGCTGGAATTTTTGGCCTGATTTCACAGGACAAGGCATTTCTGTCATCAAACACTTTTCAGAACACTCATTAGTTTAAGAATCTGCTGAGTATATCAGGTGCCGGTACTTTAGGCTCCATCAGATTTGAAATAAGTAATTTTTTAAAACATCATGATTTTGTGCTTGTAATCAGTAACTCTTAATACTCCAGTGGAAATGCATTAGTTTAATTTTTAAATAATAAAATTCAGGAAAACACAATGAAACTAGACTGGCAAATAAAGAGATCGGGTCTTTTTACCTCCTCAGGATGTGTCTCAGAATTATTGTTTTAAAGCATACATATTCTTTTTAATTACAAAGAAGTTAAATTCATGGCCTTTAAAAATATCAAAATCAAATGGCCTGGAAGCCTCAGATTTAAGAACAAATACTACACACATGCATTTTTTTATATACATAAGGCTCAGAAATCTACTGTACACACAAAGCCTACTATACCTAAAAAGACATAAACTGCTACAATAACGATCACCTATTCTAAGAGACAAGACTGAAAATACTCTTTATGCTAAGCAGTCCTGTTAAGAAAGTGAACTGTACTCCTTTTCACAGGCAGTAAGTGGAAAAATTACTGGACAGTTTGAAAGGTGGAATAAATTCCCAAAGCGAGTCCTAGAGGACAGACTCCTTAGGCTGCTCCCTCCAGTAGTGATTTGCATTTCCACCTCTGTGCCAACCAGCTCTAGTCACTGGTTCAGATCAGATTTGGAAAATGTGTGGTCACAGACACCAGGAGCATTATTCCCAGGGTCCTCAGTGTTAATCAAACATCACGAGGAGAGAGCAATTGCAACACCAATATGTTATCCTATTACATTTGGCAAGATTACTTACAGAGTGGATAAATTATAACTAAAGTTACTGGTACTACAACACATTTCATAATGAGCTAATCATTTATTTATCCGCTTTTAATATGCAATTATCAGCCAAGCACATTAATCTGTATACAAGGCTGAAATATAGTTTGCATAAGGAGAAGCTGGAGGTAAAATACAAATCTCCATGGAAAATTTATCAATTGCAAAATTGATCCTTTTTCCATCATGGTTCATTTTCATCATGGACTTAATTCTAAGCAAAAGGAAAAAAAATATATGAAGAAAAATCAAGCCCTTATAAAGAATGGGATATTTATCTGCTAAATAAAAAGTTGCTTGTTTTTATGCACTTAAATTCTCTAATTATTCACAGCAATGAACACTGCTTTCATGATATAAGAAAGTAAAAAGCCACTTGCTGCTTGGAATAAAATCGCAGATTATACTTGTTCACAGTTACAACAAATGCTGTCATTAAAAGGTAAGCAATATCAAAATAGTATCAGTTAGATATACAAACAGCAAAACATTAGAATTGAAAAGATTTTATTTCTATATCACACAATTATATACACTGATAAAAATAGCAAAAAAAAAAAAAAAAAAACAAAACCAAACCAAAAAAACCTAAGTTGGCGTAAGGTATTGGTTTAGTTGGTTTCCTACTAACAATACTAGAACTTAACAGAGGCCCAATCTATGCTGGGTTTCATTTTTGATTTTACTATTTTTAAATCCTCAACATCTCACAAATACACAGCAGTCGTAAAAAGAAGAGCCAAACATTGGACAGGAGAAGCTGGACCAAGCATCAGAACAATTACTAAGAGGCTATTCTGAATGCACTCACAATCCTAGTATGCTGGTAAGTTATCAGTTGCATGCTCAAAAACATGATTATTATTTTATGAAGGTGTTTTCAATTTAGTAAGTTTTTTGTTTTCCAAACAGTTAAACACTTACATTAAAAGCATGGTTTCTATCAGTGAAAAGCCAATTCAAGGCTGATTTTTGCTACTGAGTGATTTGACAGACCACCACTAAGCAGCCTAAAACTGCTTTTTCCCTAGAGTATTAAATACGTAACGTAAAAAAAAGACTTTGTAACCTCTGATACAAGAGCCATCACTGGCAATGTCAATACTATTGTAAAAGCATGATGGCTAGGACACAACCCACCCAAATACACAACCAGACTACAGGTGATGTTGTCCTCTAAGTCTCAGGAAAACTACATAGAGATGCTATCTCAAAAGACAGGTCTGCAGAAAATGAATGAGAGGGAGTAGGAGCAGGGTGAGCTCTCAAGATCACACCCCAGGGATCCCATCTGGTCGTACCAGAGCTGGGACATGGGCTGGGAGCAGTCCTTTGTAAAACCAGTTCCTTACCTGGTTCCTCACCTGATACAGAGCAGCTCACTTGTCAAAGGAGGATGGGAGAAAGGGAACAGAGTGGAAATGCTGCACTTACAGAAGTGCATGTCACACCTGAGACAGTGGAATCACACATTCACTTGCATTGGACCACCTGCAGGAAGAGCAGCTAGCACCACAGATAGGACCCTGCAGCCATGTTTCAACAGTAACCGTGGTCACCAAACCTATTCTTTTCAGTGTTCTGCAGTTACCACATTTAGTCTTCTAGACTGTCTGTCAGAGGAGTCTGTCATTTTCCCCCCGAGGACTGGAGCAAACCAGTCAGACAAGGTAGCCATTTCATGAAAAATGTTTTTCTGCTCATAACTGTTTCCGTCTTATCAGTGTTCAGTTTAGATCCACTCTTCTATGAGGTGTTTAGCCTCGGCTGTACAGTCTTCTCTGACAGCGTTTGGTATGCTAGGTGAAATAAAACACATTTTGTCATGTGCTAGGATAGGCACTATAGGCACAATCCTGAGTATGGTGTGTCATGCTACGCAGAGATGTCTCCTCCATCAAGATCTTCATTATTTCATTGCTTCCCAAGAAATACGCAGCTAGAGATAAGATGTGATGTAAAGTGGGCCTCAGCTACTGCTCTACCTGTTCTGCAGCAACAGCTACCTGACCATCTCATAGAATCACAGAGTGGCTTGAGTTGGGAAGAACTTCAAGGATTGTCAGGTTCCAACCGCCTTGCCATAGGCTGGGTTGCCAGCTGCTAGATCATGTACTAGATCAGATTGCTCTAAGCCTCACACAACCTGGCCTTGAATATCTTCAGGGACAGGGCATCCACAACCTCTCTGGGCAACCTGTTCCATCACCTCACCACTCTCTCAGGAAAAACTTCCCCCTGACATCCCATCTAAATATCCCTTTAGTTTAAAACCATTCCCCCTTGTCCTATCACTATCGACCATTGTAAAAAGTTGATTTCACCTCTGTTCAGGACAGTCCCTAAAAGAACGAAGTTTGAAAGATCTATAACCTTAGTATACATTAGGGCACGACATACAAATTTTCTTGTAACAATATCAAAAAACCCTTCATCAAACTGTTTTTCAAGCTGTTTTATACTACCTTGCTTTGCAAACTTTGCATAAGTTCATTAGAACAATAATTACAAATTCTGAAAGACAACCTTGGCTTTAAATAAACTGTAGCAGCATCCTTCTTAGGTCTCACTCCATCCTTTGAATTTCATCAATCTTATCCTTCAATGCCAACTGAATGAAGCAACAAACTTAAAACCCACCAGCTCAACTCAACTATAGCTGTAATAGTCTATTCCATCAGATAGTCAAAGCAATTAGCATAATTAAAATAAGAGCAATTTTGTCTCACCTAAGTTTGGTTTGGATTGCGATGTTGCCTGTCAAAGTCTGAACCCCAAATCTTATCCATTTCCCAGCTAAATTACATGGCTTTATAAAAAAACCAATTAGTTCTCCCTCAGATCTTACTTCATTTATATTCTTTATGCTATCAGAACTGTAGCAACACTATTACTACCTTAAAAAAGGCAATGGCCACCGTAGCAGACCAGAATCCAACATCACAGGCAGAGCTGGCACCATGCTGTACTTTGACTCTTAATCTGTGAGGAGGAAGCACTGTGGGTGGGAGAGAACAGGCTCTATGAGCTCAGCGGGACGGCTGGATTAGCTCCACCAGGGGCAGCAAGGGGACAGTGCAAGCATTTCTCAAAATATCTTATCCTTTCATGCCTTGAGGTAAGAGCAGGAAGGCACACCATCAAAAAGTGGGGTTACAAAAGGGTACAAATAAAGTGGCAAAAATATTCGGCCGTCAATAGCTCAGGTATGTTCTTCCCTTGTGACTCTTGGCAATATGAGAAATTCCAGCATAAAAGATTACTGTCTGCAAGAGTTGAGTTAAATTAAAACAGCAAAGCCGTTCAGATCATGCACATCTTCTTATGTGAATTCCTTCATTAAACATTCAACATTAGTCTGACTTAAGGAAGAAACATTTTTGTGCATAGCTAAGTCAGAACAAAGCAAGTGGGCAAACTGTACTGAAGAGCTCTCTGAAAGGAGCCGTTCTTCACTAGAGTTGAAAAAAACAGAGCTTAACTTAAGCAACAACAAAAAGCAGCAGAGATTTGGTCATCTTGAACTTGTTTTCCTTGAAGTTTCTTCTTAAATTAAAAAGAATGTATGTGTGTATCTTTTAGAATTCCACGAGTTTTGGCAGCTACATTATTAATGAAGCACTCTGGCAAAACTCACAAGTGAGTGGATTGCCATGGGACCCTTTCTCGCTCTAAATTCCATTTGAATTTTCTCAGTGAGAAGGGCTGTGTCAGACTGCTACAGCTGGGTTGTGTAGCATGTTTACTTCACCTCTGCTCTTTCGTTGTTTTCTTTTCTTTTTCCATCCTTATCAAAAGTTCCTGAAAAGAGAAAGTTCTTTTCACAGGCAATGTCAAAAGCAGGATAAGCCCCATCTGCATGGCTCAGGCTTTGCCTTTCTCGTTCTTTGCCTTAGGCCCACCCAACTCATGCATTCAAAAGAAGAAAAGGTGGGGCCAAGAAGTTCATTCTCCACTCCTCCCACCAGCAGTGTAAAACCAGCCGTCCTGATTTTGCAGAGACCATTACAAGAACAGATTCTTGGATCTGCAGGAAACCAAAACAACTTGGTGGCCCTGTGCACAGAGCTAACTGCACAACAACCACCCTGTGTTACAGAAAGTCATGATTCCCAAACTACTCCCAATGTTGTCAAGAGTCTTCCCAATATTATACCTTTTCTTAATTCTAAATATTGCAATAAAGCAAATAATATCTTGGATTGGATGATTAACTGTTCTGATTTCTGAATTATGTTTTCATTAATATTTAACCTAAGTTGTCTCTTCTCTAGCTCTTCTTCTGTCCTCACTGATTTATGAAAATAATTCATCATTATCTCCCTTATAACAACCTCTCACATGCTGGCAGGAAGTTACATATGCCCTCACTCCTGGTCAAGTTTTCCAGTTGAGACACAGCCATGATTGCTGAGGAACACAAGGAGAAAAAAGACAACAATCCTATTCCTCTCATAAAAAGCAGTATAAATGCATACACTTTTTTTTTTTTTTTTTTTTCCCCCTTTAAAAATATATTACTCTTATATTACTTAAGACACAAGAGAGAAAAGAACTATTTTCCATTTTTTGGCATGTCATTTATCATGATACGCATACAATTTCACAAAACTTTTCTACCAAGAATATCACTCTTCCCTAAATCTCTTCTGACTGGACATTATTCCCAAACAGAAAGGGAACCATGCAAAGGAGCAAGGTTTTATACATGCTCCTCTTGTTAATATACACAACACCCATATATCACTGTCTTTTTTCTGTGTTATGTAGCTGACTGATGTTCAGTTGAATACCCAGCAGCTGTACTCCTGTCCAAATTATTCCCCCAGTAGTGCTGCTCAGTAATATACTCAGAGCTCGTTATATTCTTTCATGTGATCTGTACTTCCAAAATAAATCACACTCACATTTCTTCAATTAATTATTATATAACTTATTCAACTCATTTATGCATTATAAAGATCATAGTCTATTTTAATCCTATTTTACAAATGCTACTACAGCATTAAATAACCACCCTTCAAATCAGAAATTATACCATGAAAATCCACATTTGTTTGGGACAAATTTGCAGAACTTTCATTTTGCTGGAGCATGAAATTTTAAATGTGAGAGAAGATACATTAGCTTACATATACATTTATTTATATGTATCAATTTATAGCATTATGTACAGCAATCCATAGTATTATGGGGAAGATAAATGTTTCTACATCATCTTGTCACAAATGTGCACACTAGCACGGATCACATTAACTCACTGTAATGTAAGAAAGTCTGTCATGAACATTTTATGCTAAATCACCACATGAACTATGATTAATGATGAATCAGAAGAGTAGATTTGTATGAATAACAAGCAAAGGAGGATACAAATCTTATTATGAACAATTAGATGACAACATAACTTAAGTACTTGCTGTGTTCTAGTCTGTATCCACTTGGAATATATATTTTATAAATTTTTATCATAATTTATTTATTTTATCATAGAATCATGGTGATGGGAAGGGACCTCTGGGGATCAGCAAGTTCAACCCACTGCTAAAGCAGGTTCCCTGGAATAGCTCACACAGGTAGGCATTAGGTGGGTCTTCAACCTCTCCAGAGGAGGCAGCTTTACAACCTTTCCGTGCAGCCTGTTCCAGTGCTCTGTCATGCCCACAGTAAAGCAATTCTTCCTCATGTTTGCATGGAACTTCCTGTGTTGCAGTTTGTGCCCATTGCCTCTTGTCCTGTTGCCAGGCACCACTGATAAGAGCCTGGTCCACCCCACTTGACTTCTGCCCATTAGATATTTGTGAGCATTGATAAGATCTCCTCTCAGCATTCTCTTCTCCAGGCTAAAAAGGTCCAGGTCTCTCAGCCTTTCTCTGTATGGGAGATGCTCCAGACCCCTTCTTTTCATAGAATCATGGAATCATCAAGGTTGTAAAAGACCTCTAACATCATCCACTCCAACCATCACCAACATTTCCTACTAAGCCATGTCCCTTGGTACAATACTTAAATGTTTCTTGAACACCTCCAGGGACAATGACTCCACCACTTCTCTGGGCAGCCTGTTTCAGCGCATGACCACTCTCTTGGAGAAGTATTTCCTAATGTCCAACCTGAATCTTCCCTGGAGAAACTTGAGGCCATTCCCTTCCCATCAAGAAGAGGCTGACTCCCACCTCACCACAATCTCCTTCAGGTAGTTGTAGAGAGCAATAAGGTCATCCTCATCCTGAGCTTCCTCCATCTTTGTGGCCCTCTGATGGATTCTAGAGAATGCCTTTTGAACTGAAGCTTTTGAACTGAGGAGCTCAGAACTGGACACAGCCCACAACCACACGTATTTATAAGAAAAATGTATTTCAGAGATGTTCTACAGAATCCGGTGCATTTCAAATGAGTAAGTTCACATGTAGTCATTGTCAGTTATGTATAGTTTTAGAAACTTTTATACTCATGTATACATCTTCTTTATTTGTTTTTCCTGGTTTTTTTTTCTGTATTTGTGATAAGCTGGATTTAGCGAAGTGTAGGCATTTTCTCATTTTAAGAGTCATGACATTTAAAATTGCTTCTGCTGTAATGTGAACCTTTGAATCATAAAATATTTTCTATTCATAGTTTTTGTCCATATTTTCTTCTCAAATAAGTGTGTTACAGAAACTCAACAGCACAAGTAAACCAAATTTCTGCACAGAACTGAAAGTAAGTGACTGTGTTACTTTAGTAGTAGAAATGAAAAAAACTTCAGCTAAAAGGTTAAACATGCTTTTGAAATGTTATTTTACACTGCTGCATCACACACCTCAGGCTTCCTCAGCTGGGGTCAATTTCTTAATTTTCAGGAACTCCTGTGTTTTACCTTAATTTGGTCAGAGATAGACACAGCTGATCTTTTCTGAATTAATACCTATCACAAGCCGTTTACCAAGTGCTAATATTCCCACTGAGACACCAGGCACATGTCTGTCTGTCAGCCAAGGCAACAGAACCAACAGCACAACATTTCCCCAGGAAAGCACAGCACAATCAGTTTGGAGATAATTCTCCAGATTCCTTGTCCTTCAAGGTTTGGAACTGTACATAAAGTTAACAAAATATTTTCAAAGAAAAACTGGCACTTCTGAAGATGAAATACATATTTCAGTTTGGAAAACAGATAGCATGGTGAATCTACCAGCACTCTGAAAGCTTCAAACTTGCTCCCAAATAATGGCTCTCTGCTGAAAGAGGTGCCGACACAGAGCCAGCCCAATCCTGGTATTGATTGGGCTCAAGAGGTCTCACCCAGACCTGGTATTCCTGCACATTAGTGGTTGGTGAGCAAGGGAAAGGCAAAAAAATATTGAAGCACCCCATGAAAACCATAAACCAAAAGGTGGTGAGGGAAGGCGCCAGCCAGAACCAAGCTGTGACTATGCAAGGAGATTTATCTGCTGAGAACTTGAAATGCAAATGTTAAGTTTTATTAATCCGCTTCTTATCTGCAGGGACAACCGATGCAGGCTCCTGAGATAATAAGGTAAAATGGGAATTTGGAACCTATGAGGGAGAAAATGAGTACCAGAAATTTGAAGAGGCTGAATAACAGAGGAGAGGAATAAGACCAGAAAATGGGTCATTATAGTAATCAAATGAGATCTAGAATTTACATTTAATAATGAAACTAAGTGGCAGCTACTTGAAGGATACCAGTAAGTAACATCTACAAGGTGACAGTGGTAAAGCAGGGTGTATTTTTTTTATTTCTCTGCTCTGGATAACTTTCTTATTTTCTACTCTGCAAATTCCACTTTCTTTTCTCCCACTTCTCACCCTTCTCCATATCTCTCTTTGCATCAGATTTTCAGCTCAACAGACCCCAAGTTCCTTTTTCCCTCACAGCTTTGTTCCAGGTCCCCTTTTATTCCCCCCTCACCTCCCACTCAGCTCAGCAATTTAATTTAGGTATTTGCAGCCACCTTCTCCCACTGACCACTATGGAGGTGATAAAGAGAAACAGCAGCAAAAGAATGAACAGAAACTGCTGACCAACGAGTAATGAGAAGCTGTAAAATCAGATGTGATTTAAAGGCATCTGCTCTTCTTTCTAAGCAGTGAAGTAGCTATGTAATAAACATCCTCAGTGTACGTTTAATTTCCATTATACATGTCATTTATGGGATAGCCACACAAGTGGTTCAGCTTGCAGCAAGACCTCCTCATTCCTCGGCAGGCTCTGTCCTGATTTTGCACCTCTAGCATATCGCTGAAACGGAGAGAACAAACACCCACATACAGTTCTATTCTTTCGTAGTCTGTACAGCGCGTCTTCTACGTGAGGGGTGCTGCAAGGACCTCCACAGCCAAGCCGGACACAACACAAGTGCCTAAAGCTCCGTTGAGATGAACTATACAGAGAAAATGCTTTCTTGTAAAAAGCATTTTGCAGAATGGCGACTCAAGAACGTTTTTAATGAGTGGTTTTGTAAACATGAGCTCCCGCTGCAGATTGTTTAAACTGCGCAACTAATTTTTAGCTACTTAAAATCTTGTGAAATCTCTTCACGAGGGTGTATTTTTGTGTTGGCTACATTGAAAATGATTACAGTGTCGTAACGCCAAGAAAAAAAAAAACAAAAAACAATCCTTAGAAAATCCCAAAATTTACTTCTTTATGTTATTATTTTGCTAATAAATTTTCTTAAGCCCCATCTGCATATATGTTAAAATCATCCAGGGTCAGCTTTAGCAATGTGCAAGCTTCACTGGTTCAGAATTTCATATATTTTTCTTTTTTTAGAAAACATGGCATGTGTTTGTATCAGCAAGTTTCACCCGTCATTATCCATCTCCCTCCTACACCTTTCTAGTATAAAAACCCCTTCTGCTTGCTGACAGAATACTAATTTGGCTTCGTTTAAATGCTAGAGCTGCAGAGTCCAGCTATCTCATTTAAAATATGTGTAAAGCTATGAAACAATTGACAAGCACAAGGAAGAGTGTCTGCATGAAATTATTTTTCAATAGACACTAAAAAGCCAAAAGCCTCCCCTAGCCAATTTTTTTTCACACATAACACTTAAAATCAGAGAAGGGAAAAGGGTAGAATTTACTTACTAGCTCACCACTTTATATCACCTGTTAAAATTAAAGGCCAGGTGATATATCTACAGAATACAACTTCTGCTTTTGCAAAGAATTCATTCTTGCAACTACAGCCATATTTCTATTTTGTATGTTTAATATGAAAATGTACATTAAGAAAGCTTGCATTAACCATAAGTGGAGGGCAAGAGGGATTTCTATATAGGAGTAGTACGAAAGATCAAAATATAGAGCTCTGTGGGCAAGAGCTGGGCTGGTGTTCCTCAGCAGTATTACCCAGTGAATGACACTGAGGGATGCAAGCTGCCCTCCCTGGGAAGATGTAGCTCTACTGCATAAAGTGGAGAGCACAGTGCAACCTGGAGCTGGCACGATTCACAGAGTTGATTCCAAATACTTGGCGTGCAGCTATGTGGAAATGTCTAAGTGGAGTTTAAACACACACACCTTTATATAAAAATGCATGACTTGTTTAACCCATTAATCCACTCACACGTGAATACAAAGCAAGAATGAAAAATGTGCACGAGAGCTCTTACACAGCTGCAGCAGACCAGAACACATCTGAAAAAAACAGTGACCACCAAGGCCAGCATTTGACCAGCATCAAACTGCTCCATGCCAGTGCAAATAGGCAGCCAACCCTCCTATCTCTGGGATGCTCAGCTGAACAACTACTCATTCAGATTTGCTCACAGAGGGTCATGTGGTACATACCAAGTTAAGATAAAGCAGGTTATCTCCCTCCCCCCCAAGCAAAAATGCGGACACAAGCAACCCAAATTTTTCCATCTATCAGTAGAGAAGATCTATGGGCAAGTGAATGATAGCAAAACCTCTTTATACAGATGAATAGGATAGGAAGAAAGCAACTGCATTTTTAAACTCTGTAATTCCTGAAAGGTTAAACAACGACAGAGATTTATCAGTAGAAGCATCGGTAATAATAGCAATAATTAGTTTCAGAGAGTTAATGTAACTTTTGTTATGCAAGACTGCAAGAAGACAATAAGTGCTGCTGGATACTTCTGCATTTCTAGATAGAAAACAAATCTTATTTATGGCTTAGCATTTTAAAGAAATGAAAACATTAAGACCTGAGCCTAGTTTGAAAACTGCAACAAGACCAATGCAGGACTGAGCCAAGGAGCTGACCCATATACCAAAAAATAGGATCTAAAATTAAACAGGAAAATGTACATCATTATTTTAAGTTAGCACAAAGTTGCACAGCTAAATCTCTGTGCAGCAAACTGAAAAGTTATCTGTACATTGCAGATTATTATGCATTCAGTGAACACACATTTAAATCATTTTTGCTGTTAGTAGTATTGAATTTTTCATGCATTTTCAAGTTGAATAAATGGTAAGGAAAATAATTCAATAGGTCAGCCATTTCATTAACTTTAGTATTAAACAACCAAATCCTTCAAGCAGAATAAAAAAGCTTTTTTTTTTTTTTTTTTTTTTGGCTTTGCTTGTGGACCTGTGGACCTATGGACTTGTCCAGGGCAGTGGAGCCCTCTCTGAAAAGCCACCTCAGTTTGTCAGAAGCAGCATGGTGCTGGAAATCTGGGGCTGTAAAACTTATATTCCCTGTTGAAACTGTGCTTAGTTCCCACCGAACACTTTAGCTTTTGGACAGATTTACACCTGTGTCCAAAGCTCCTTGTTCCCAAAGGCTAAGATATGCCTAGCTTGGCTTTAATTTTGCTTTAATTTCTGACACTGAGTATCAATTTAACATAGTTTAATAATTTTACAAGCCTACATACATTAGGACCAGGATAGTGCCTAAAATAGTTTCCACACATTTATAAATTACCCACCTGCAATGATCTAACACCACTTAAAGTTTCTTTCAGAAATTTCCTATTGTTAACAAGCATGAGATCCTTCTTTCCTTGATGTCAGTGGCAAAATACTGCAATGAAGCCAGTGTCTCACTTAGACATGCAGTATTCCAGTAAAATAGGGATTACACTGCATTGCAGAACTGAAAAGGATGGGCACAGTTAAAATGAATGCTGGACTGAAAGCTGACTGTGTAAAAATACCATTTTCTTATTCAGCAGTCCTACCTTACAAATACATTCAATCTTGCAGCTGCTTATGTTTATGGCTAAAAATAAAATAAAAAAGAGAGGGTTTTTTGTTGTTGCTTCTGTTTTTTGATTTCAGAGATGGCACATAATGGAGAGAGCAAGCAGATCTGGTTTCTATTGTTTCTCACTCCTGTGATTTCATCACAAATCTCACCAAAGTCTGTCTTTCTCTCAAGGCCACAAAGGTTTCCACATCAGATTTCACTGGGGAAGAAAATGGTAAGTCCGACGACTGCAGAAGAAACTTTGAATTATCTTAATGCAGAAGGGGAAAAACAAAAACAAAAACCCCACTCATTCTATTTTTTTTTTTTTCTGGGATATTCGAAGCCCTAAATTTGGCTTGCTTCTAATTATCTATAAAATTACAAAGGACAACTGAGTTTCCAATTCTACAAGCAGTAATCTGAGACAAGCTGGAGCACCCCTACTGAAAAGATTGATGGCAGGATTTTTAATATCGGGCCAAAGTGAGAAAGACAGCCTTCCAGACACTAAAACTTAGACTCACAGTCAACATACTCACTGTACTTAGGAGAAACTTTTTATTTCCAAATCTCACAATTCTTACCTTGTGCTCCCTAAGACAAAATGAATGTAACACTTTGCTGCCCTTCAATAAATCTTCAGTGTTTCACAGCATTGGGTTCTGACTTTCACTTAGGAAAAAAGGAATTTATAATCTCTCAGGGATGTAAAAAACCCAACCTTGGGCACAGCCCAAGTGTAATCAATGACTAAAAGCAAAATCCACATGAAAAAATGAATGAGGAAAGTTGTGTGGCAGTGGACATTCAAGGTCGTGTGTCAGGAGACACCCAAGGTCAGGCTGGAGGGGGTCTGAACACCCTGATCATCTGTAGGTTCATTGCAGGGAAGCTGGACCAGATGACCTATATTGAGTCTCTTTCAACTCAAACACTGTGATTCTATGAATTTTCCCTGGCTGTGCTCTATGCATCTGCAAAAGGCACTTTTATTGGCATTAATTCTCTTCTCCTAACCCAGTGATATGACATGAAGAACTGAGGCAGATCTGAGACAAGCTGAGCACGACCCACAGTTCTGATCTCTCTGCTTCCTCTTGATCCTACAGGAACCTCTCCCAAGCTGTTGGCATCAGTGGTTAGCAGGAATCAGTTTGCCCCAGTCACCACACCAGGGTGTACTAGTATGAGATGAACATGATGGGATACTTAAAAGCCATTCTTGATCCTTTAACATTGTCAACACCCTACTTCTATCCTGCTTTGTATACCCCCATCTGTTTACAGCAGAAGCCTACAAGAAAGTAAAGCATCTCAGGTCTCAAGAAGAACAATGCCAATGCAGAATGAAAGGAACTGGGTGTATCCAATTTTGCATCATTTGTCCTTGCATCTGAAGCATCCAGAATTTCTATCACTCTATGGCAAAGTACGAGAGAAGACAGAGCTGAGCAGGATGAAATGCAAAGGGGCTGTAAACTGAACATCAAATGAGTTTGATCCCCACTTGCCCTGGCTGTGAAGTACATATGCTCAGACGTGGCCTCCTGCTTCAATAAATAAATAAGAGCTGGGCTGAGCAATGTGGTTTAAAAAGATTATATGACAGTATGTTTTATTTCACAGCATGATAGAAAATGATTAAAGAAATGTGAAGAAGAGTAAAAGATTTCCTCTTTTAGCTTTACTTTCAAATACACTAATAGTACAGAACCACTCTGATATGCTGCTGCATGTATCACTTCTATGCCTATTACCCAGCTTCTTAGAAAAATAAAATCCAAGCCTACACATTCTACCTCAGAGCAGCAGCACAGATCTCATATAGCGAAAGCTTATGAATGGTAAAGCAGGAATTTAGAGCAGTGAAAACACAGTCCAAGCTTAGGGGTTTATTCTCCTTTTATTGCTTTTATATAGTTTCAGCATTCATGAAAATTACGTAGAAACATTAAGAGTCAAATAGACTCCTGCAAAATGAGCTCAAAAACGAAATGAAAAGAGGGAGACAGCAGTGAATAACTGAATCCTCTGAGCTGGAAAAATGTCATGCCGGCGTGTTGTAGGAGCATATACAACCTGTGCTACTGCGCACCCACTTTTCTGTGGGCCTGTGTGATTTATGAACCTGGCAGCAATGCCATACCTACCCACAGGCTCTTCCTATCTTCCCTCCCAACCCATCAGCATGCTTCCACAGAGAACTGCCAAGGAGACTGACACAATGCAAATGCAGTGGTTTGGCTGCCTTTCAACCTTCTATATACCCCGGAGACAGAAGGATTACATATTATTAGCAATTATGAAATTTAATCCTCTATACTACATTGCATATGATCAAGCTTTATTATACTCTAGTGAGTCTTACCATAGTATGAACATCAGATTATAAACCTATTTTTTTAATACATTGACTTTAATTTTATATATAACTTTCTCTGTTGCAATGTGGTCACTTCATTCTGTAATGCTGTTGGAGTGCGGCCCCAAATCACTGCACAGCACTGATGCGTGCACTGGAGAAAAAAGAAAAAAAGAACTTGACTTCTCTTTCCTATTTTCTTTTTAACAAAGGAAAATTTGAAGCACGTGTGGATTAACTGATACTATTACAGCTGCAGATGCAACCTGGAATACTAATAGAGTGAAAAACACGTCTCCAAAATCCTAATGCTACTCACAAGATCATCCTGGCCTTCCACACTGTATCCCCACAATTAGAAGAGAAAAAATAAGTAAGAGTCATCAAAATGTCCACGCCGTGGGCAGTGTGGCCAGGCAGTATAAGGTGTAGTTCAGAGTCTTCACTCTGCCCACTTAAAACTCAATGTTCCACCGTTTTCTTATACTGGTCTTTGCTGTCATAAACTGTGATACATACAAAAATCACAGCACTCTTTCTCATGGTCCACTACCTTAAGTGAAACATGATTGTAGTTAACAAAATGACATTGCACTGGCTGACTGCAAATGTAAAAGATAACCAACCACCATCTTTACAACAATATGTACTCTTTGCTCAGTCAAGGATTACCAAGCCTTAATCCCTGTAAAGCAGTAAAATATTTGATTAGAAGAGACGAGAAAGCAAAAATAATTCTCAATGTAATGATCATTACACATTGCTCCACTCTGCCTCCCCATTCTGGGAGGAAGCCATATTTATCCAGCAGTTTTCCCTACCCACTAACCAGCAACACGTACGCCAAGGAGTCCATTCCCACAAACCATAATGCTCAGTTGTAACACTCTGTTCTGCAGGACAGGCTTTTGCCCCCGGGAGAAGATGTGAGTGATTTGCATTGAATGCCTCCTCAAGCCTTTCCCTGCCCCACACCACAACTCCTCTCTGTACTTTCCTCCCTTGTGTTATCTCCAGCTTTCCCAATCCTCATAGTAATTCCAGCATGGCACCATGTCCCAGCTTCTCCTTACTTCCCATTTTTCCCAGCCCCAGTATTGCGCGAAGGATATTAAAAGGGTTGCCTCTATTCACCTGTATGAAAGTTGGAGGAACTTAGTACCTTTGAAATCAACCATTCTTCCAGTTAAATGACTAATTGGTTCAAGAGTTTGGAAGGCTGACAGCACAAATAAAAAAACTTACTACCTTAAGTTAAAAAGTATTCCTCAAAAGGAAGTAAGTAAATCAGTGATCAAAAATGCTAAAATGCATGTCTTTTAATAGTAATTATAGCTCAGAGCAAGAACAGCAAATCTTGTTTCCTACATAACTGCATACAGAATAACAGCCATTATTTAATCATCTTCCACCTCAAAAAACAAAAGGAATATGATACCCTTAATACTATTTTGCTACAAAGGGAAAAGTTAAAGCACCTCAAATTTAGATTCAATTCTGTACTTCCATAGTGAAAAACAATGCAGTGAAACAAATCTAGGCTGTGCATTCATGTCTATAGAACGACATAACATTCATACAGAATGAATGTAATTCTACTCATCACAGAACAGTGATTAATTAAGCAAGGTCCTAAGTGATTTCTCTTACTTGATCATACTAACCCCAATTCCTACACATTGCTCATCTCACAAAGACTGGAAGAAGAGGTCTGCTGCTTAGGACAAGCAAATATCAGGTGGACTTTGAAGTTTATAGCACACCTATATGATCATATTAATGCATTTCAAAATTAGAAACTATCATTTTGATCAAAATCATCATAAAGGAAATCTACCATTCGAAGAAGAAACAAGTAGTTTCCTGACTCAACAATGAAATATTTATATAATTATATTTATATATATATTTATATAATAATGCTCAATGGATAAAAACACCAAGCAAGCAAACATCGTCCTCCATCAGGGAGGCTCATTATTATGACTGGGGAATTTTAAGCAGCAGTGAAATGCATCACATGAAGCTTACTAAATCTGAGGAGCTAAGGGAAATCTATAGTCCAGGTTAGAATGCCTTTATTGGACAACAGTGATCCAATAACTCTTTAGATGCTCCCACTGCCAAAGCAGCCTGGACAGCTGCACGCCGAGCTCTCATCACTTACTGTTATGCT
Source organism: Phasianus colchicus (assembly GCF_987193195.1). Taxonomy (NCBI): domain Eukaryota; kingdom Metazoa; phylum Chordata; class Aves; order Galliformes; family Phasianidae; genus Phasianus; species Phasianus colchicus. Next base: position 47,494,146 of record NC_143436.1, read on the forward strand.
CTGGAATATGAGGTGAAACTTTTGGAAGTATGGACAGAGATAAGATAACAGATAGAGACCAATTCTGGATGCACAAGCTTCCTTGAAACACCACTTTCACTTCACAGGACGTGAAATTTTCAAAAAATTTCAAAAAGAAATATACATATACTTCCTCTAAGTTCAAGTCAAGAGCAACCAGATAGCATTTTACATTCTGTAAAAGCCTGCAGCGACTGCAAATACCTTCTCCTTTCGATGATTCACAGAAGAGTGCCATTCTCATGTGTCCTTTTGACTCATACTGAAGCCTAATTACTGCTCTTTTATTGCTGCACCCATTTTCTCACATCTGTCTTTTGTTTTCCTTTTATTTCTTTTAATCTTCACAATTTATAGATATAGCCTTCTAACTTTTATTCTTTTTTAACTCTCCTGTGCTTTGGCACTGCTTTTCTTTTCTTCAACTTTTCAGGAAGCCAAACACTGTGATAGTGTTATTTTGCCTCCTTTTATTTAATCTGTTCAATTCTTCTGCTGCAATGAAAGGCGAGGGATGAGGAATACTTTAGTTGTTAAGATACTGCCCAAGCCTGCAGCTATTTACTTATGAACTGATTATGTGAATGACTGTGTTTGAAGTCATTAGAGGTCTAAGGGAAAATGTCATGTAGGTTATAATATAAAAGCTGGAAATAACAGCTGTTTTTCAAACCGCAGTGTAATCCACTATCCACAGCTGCAAATCCCTGTTAGTGCAGGTGTTGAGGCACAACTGAGATCAATCTCTGTCTCATTTTTGTCTGCCCATTGCCTGTGGCTTGTAAGCCAACCGTTCTCTCCATCAGGTTGATAACTACTACCTTAATTTTGTTTAAATAAAGCAGGATCCTGCTTTGAAACAAACAAATGAACAACAAACAAATAAAACAGCAAAAATGCATCAAACCAACAAGCTCAGAAAAGGCCTAAGAATTGTGAATGATCAAGGAAAAAGATCAATGTTTGCTCTAAAAACAGAAGAATTACATATGTGATGTATTATTACATTGTGAGGAGGAAAGACATTTCAGCAATTAAGACAAGACTAATTTGAATCATACTAAAACCATGATCAGTTTTACTAGACTCAGTCTTCTGGCTGCTGCCAAAGACAACTTTCTTCAGTCTCCAAGTTTAACATGACAGTAAAAATACTGCTCCCAACACTCAAGCATGGTCTTCCAAGATCCATGAACTGCAACAAGATGTGGCTGATACATCTCACATAACAGACAGAAGGTCTGGAGAAGAAGGTGAAGGTGTTACACAGCTGGACTGCATAAGAGAGTAACCTGACCGAAGGGAGTATTATGACTGTGAGGAGTCTGCAAGGACTGTGTGTCTCCTTCTCCCAAATACCAACAAAACTGGAAAAAATGAATGGCAGCGACATTTTTGACACGGATGACAAAGCACCTCACACCACCTAGTCAGCTGCTGTGCCAGAAGTGGAAGCAGGTGGTACTAGCATTTGCCCTGAAGGCAACTCTGACCATTCTGAATCTCAGACGCCTGTGAGAGAGGAGGTGGCAGAGCGGCCTGCAGACCACCTGCTGTTTTCTTGGAGGCAGAACAGAGATGGCATTGGGCCACTGGGACCAAGCCAGCTCCTGCCCTGCTGACTGACAGGTTTGGTCTTGATCCCTGGAGGAAAACGTATTGTTGCTGTGAAAGGCCAAAAAAAAAAAAAAAAAAAAGTATGAATGGACAATTTAGGGAAATAATTTCTTATAAATCCCCCTTTTTCATTAATACTTTACGTCCCATACTGTTTTTCCCATTCTGTTTTTCAGATTACTTGTTTTAAGACTACTCCCTAAATTATACTGATTCTGCTGCTTTTCTAAATAGTTGGACATTCTTAATTAATCACTTTTCCTACACAGAGCAGAAGGAAATATTTGAATCTACTGATTATATTTTTTCTGTGGCACAGAGCATATAAGAATAGGTGATTTCAATAATCTTTATTACCGCTACAGTCTATATTAACGCGTTTTGTATAAATCATTGCCTCTACTATCAACTGAGCTACTGCTCCTGCAAATAAAGCGATACCTTGTTACCTAGCAACTGAGCAAGTCGCTGCCACATTGGAAAAAAAAAAAGAAAAAAAAAAAAAAAGAAAGAAAAAAGAAATTATGTATTTATATACCCCTTGGTTTCACGTTGAGAGAACATCCATAAAGAACAAAGAATAATCCACTCAAATTCCCTAAAATTCAATATTGAAATAAAATATTTGATCCTCCACATTTCGTAAGCATCCTCAGAAGCTAGGTCTAGATTAAACATGCATTACTTCTTACTGACAATGCAATGTTCTTGCTATGCATTTCTTGGAATATTTTATTAATGCATATGTAAGTACAAAGGCATTACATATATAAGTCATGGCAGGCTCTTAATGCTACATCTGAACTGTATTAGAATAGGAATAGCTATCACAGGGCTTTTTTTAAAGTCCTCTTGCTTATGCTAAATCAGTTCCTTTCCTGTTTAACATAGCAATGTGCAGTAGCACCTTTTCCTGATGCAATGTTTCGTTTTAGGATTCTGTCATTTGTACAAATTTGCCCTTATGTGCTACAAAACCCACCTCTTCATTGTTTCATATTTCATGTCTGTTTTTGACAGCATGCCAACACAGTGTTGGTCAAATATAAGCAGTGGGAGCTCAGGAGTACTACTTGTGAGGATGAGCTACTGCCTGGAGTGACATGAAAATTCTACAGCAGCCTCTGAACTCTCGAGCTATTCGCACATGTCCTGTCCATGCTCTATCCCAAGCTGAAAAACACAGTAGAATTCATGGTCCTATGACTGCACAGTATGAAGACATACCCTTCACTATAGCAAGAACTGCCAAGAAACTTGTGAAGTAGGGAGAATATGAAGCCATGACAATTGCTGTCCTGAAGGCCCACAGTTGCATTGGCAGGTGACTGTGCTATCATTCAGTACTGTCTAGGTCACCACATTCCCTCCAAATCCAACATGAGACACATCTGAGGACACTGCAGGTTATTCTCCCAAATTTCACTTCAGAGTTATGAGTCTATCACAGATTACTATGGCTAATCAAAAATTAGATAATCTCTAAACACAGTGATACAATGCAAAATTCTAAATGCTGCACCTGACAGCACCTCCTGTTTTCCTGAAACATGTTGTTAATGTCCTCCTGAAACTTTCTGAAGTCACCTATATCTTACAATGCAAGGATATTGGCTGAGTTAATCATAACACAGAAGTATACTCTATCCATATCATGCTGTCTTGAACATCTGCTGCTGTTGTAATCCTTGCTAATTCATACCAAGAATATACAGAAAATGATATGCCTGAACCCAGAGACACCTCATCATGCGTGGCCCTTACAATTATCTCCAAGCACTATGTACTACTTAAAAGTCTCCTGAAGCTTTTGCTATGGATTTTGCCCATTTTTACATGTTCTTATAGCCTTTAGCAAGTAGGTAACACAGTTCACCTCCTAAAGCAGCTAGTGGATTTCTGTGGGTGAAGATGATTTATTGGCTGGTGTGGTGTGTAGAAGCCTCTTTCAGTGCTACCTATACATCCTACAAGGGTAAAGCAAACATCAGAGACCATACCCTACAGGCTTTGCCTGATGAAGTCTGTGCATACTGTTTCTCTCTGGAACGCAGTCCTTGGTGACAGATGGCACAACCACTACCTACAGATGGCTCAAACAGGGGCTCTGTAGCTTTGATAAATACTGCAATCAACGCCTAGGATAGGTATGGTTTAGGCAGCAGAGCAAACATAGGGAATAAATCCCTCAAAAACTTCTTAACTGTAGAATAATCACATACATAGTATTATCCTAAATAGACAGATGAAAGTCTTGGGCTCTTACTGAGCTGACAGAGATTCAGGACTACTTAAAAAGAGGTCAGTAGTTTAGGATGAAAGTGTTTGAAATTAGCCTCACTCAATTTCTTATCTACTTCATCCAGAACACCATTTCCACTTTCATCGTGGACCAAGCATTCCTGGTAAAAGTACTCTTGCTTTCCAGTAGGATTTGTTATACTTTGAAGGAGCGATCAGCCCTATCACTGACAGACTCTTGGTTTGGTTGGTAGAAAACATCCTTCCGTCAGACGGGTGATTCACTACAGTGAGCAGAAGCATTTGAATCACTAGTATGAGAAAGTCAAAACTCACTGATCGACAGTGGGGCTGCTCATAGCAGACTAGCATAATCTTTTCTAATCTTCTATAGAAACGTGGGAATAAAAGCAACTGGAGCGATCTTACAGAGGAGCATTTGCTTTGGTTGAACATACATCTCAGAGACCCCACTGTCTCATCCCCCATGGATGAATAAAAGCAGATATTAACTTAGGAGTGTCTTTCACAGCAACAGAGGACAAATGATGGGCACATTTAATACCTGCCTTCAGCCACTCAAACTCTGTGCCATTAGGGCAAAAGTTTTCTACCAAATATCATTTACCAGAATGTTCTCATGTAGTGCTATAGACACATATGCAGTACAAAACACAAAAGCTCCACAAATGTTTAGACATTCCATTAAATAATAGGAGTATTGCATTTCAAGTTGGTGTCAGACACAGCAGGATGCTCTCTGACAAAACTAATTTGCCTCTGCCCTTATATGCATGCTTCCTGTTAAGTAGATGAACTTTACATACCCAAGATAAACATGCAAAGGTATAAACATTCCTCCCAAGTACATAACATACGGTGAATCACAGCTCCATTCAGAACCCTTGGGCTGTACAGCAATATGGATAAGTTTGCCATTCCAAAACTTAAGTATAATATCTTTGCTGAATGCTCAAAAGTGGTGTTTTGTGAGTCGTATTTCCCTAGAAGTAAAACAGCTCCATCCCAGTATTAACATGAGACATATGTTTCAAAGTAGCCTTACCAAAATCTGAATTTACACATGCCCGTTGAATTCTCAACTGTGGAGGAAGATACCAGAACAGAAACAGACCCTGTAATCACTTAAACCATCATTACAGTCCAATTACTGGGATATCTACAATCTCTCCTGCAAACCTGAAGTTTCTATTCCCCTCTACCATCATTTTTTTTTTCCCAGAATGCATACAGACAACAGTAAAATTGCCTCTTTTCAACTACTTATGTCTGCAATGTAATGAGCCTACTGTCCGTAGCTTCCCAGTTTTACAGCCTGAAAATGTATTGTAAAATTAGGAGGAAGCCCACTTTGTCAGAACTTCAAGACGCAGAAAAGCCTATACAAAAATTTTTCACTTTGATGAACAATCTCAAATCTTACCCCTTTTCAGACTACAGAAATCACAATTGACGTTTTCTTTTTGAGAAAGTGCTGTGTAGAAAAGGGAGACAGAGATTGCTACAGTGTCACTGTAATTTCTGAATGCATCACACAATCTTTTGTAATATGTCAAAAGCATAAATAAAAACACTCCATGTGTCATAGTCTACAAAAGATATCAGGTTTTATAGTATAATAACGCATGACAGCTCTTTTAATACTGCTTATAATTCAGTAATTATGCAAATGCCTCCGAATATGGCTTCATAGATTCACACACATTTGTTAACCAAACTCAGACTGCTCCGTGTGTGAACACAGCAACACAGAAACCTTTACCTCAAATTTGGGTATGTCAGTTTTCAGACTGCTGGACTAGATGCTCTGCTCACTGCAGCACTATGTGACAAAAAATGACTCGAAGTTATACTTCTGATCCCCCTGCTGCTCAGTTCAAGTCTGTAGGATGTGGAGATGCCTCAGGGCTGAGCTAAGCTTCAGCCACCCACTCCCTCCCACAGGCAGGGAGATGCATACCATCATCTCTACGGGGCCCCATGCTGAGGTGGGAAAGGAATGAGAAGAACGGTGGGAAGCTGGATGGTGATGCGGATGGAGACCATCAGCCATGGGGATTCTCCACACACACTCCATTAAGGAAGCTCTTTGGAGATGGTAGGTGTGACTGTTTACTTGCCATTACCACCTCTCCCAGAGAAACTGACTTGTAAGGACTACATTCCTAACAATTTTGGGGATGTTACTAGTCTTTAATTGGCCCCCTCACCCTCTTAGTTATGTCATCACCACATCAGGATCAACATAACAGGGTTTTAACCAGAACAGGTTGTGGTAGCTGAAAAAAGAAATTCTAAAAAAAATGTTTTCATAAATGTGACGCATCAGCCCCTAGCAATAGGAACAACAGCAGATATAGCTTCTGTATAATGCATGAACACAGGATTACTTCCATGAATCAACAGTTTTCCATTGAACTATAAAATCATCACCATATACCGATAACCAAAAGTGAGGATTGTACCTTCAGGTATAATGCGATTATGAAGGTCAAATAAAAATCCCATTACCTATGTTACATAACTCAAAATAGGGTGCATGTCAATGTAAGAGCATGGAAGGAAGACTGTCATTTTGTATTTGACTTTCTAAATTCAGATTTTACACAAGAAATATCCTTAAAGAGACAAAGTTCCTATGCCATAAGGACCTATGCCAAGAAAAACATCTTTTAAGACAAATTCTGTCCTATGCTCTGCAGATACGAAAGAGGCAATTCTCTTGCAAAAGTCCTAGAACAGATTAACCAATCCCAGACACCACAAAGCAGCAATCTGGGGAATCATTTCTTAGTGAAACCAAGCCACAGTCCTCTGCTGTTGTGGGCTGATGGCTATGGGGCAATGAAAAGTCCTCAGGTACTGCCCATGTGCAACACCACACCATACAAGAGTCAGCAGAAGAGCAGAAGTTTCTCCGCCCTTGTGAGAATAACTAGTTAATGTCATGCTTAGAAATACTGAAGCTTCCCAACTTTTTATTGACTAGAGCAGTCTTCAGTGCATACAACAACAAAAAAAGCATCACCTAAATGCAGTCAAGTATGTAAGTAGGAATAATGATTACTTTGGGGGATATGTCTTACTCTTCAGCTTATGTTTTACGTTGCCTCTATTTTTAATTAACATTACCAATACTCTGATTGCAGTAGTCCTAAAGCACCTAAAGCACTTCACTAATGTGAAGACCAAAGGATTTCAACAAAATTTTCAATCTAGGAAGGTCACTTGCTTGCATATGTTGTAGAACGTGACATATTTCATGAAAGATTAATGTAAAAGGGAAAACGAACGCTCTACAGCCAAACTTTCCAGATTAAGACTGCCTCAGTACAGTTTCCTATTTCTAGAACCAGGCATTTACTGAGATGAATATCAACTACAGTAACGCTTCCTCTGAAGGCACCTCTCCCTTTGAAAATCACATACTGAATTTATGAAGTTTAGAGCCCAATTTTTAGACAACAAAGAAAGAAAGTACTGGCCTTGAGCTTTTCTGTTCAGCATTTCATTTACTCAGATGTTCTAATCAATTAACCAGACAATGCCAATGAATAAAGAAGTAAATAAAATCACATCAAAAGACATCATCTTTAGCAAGAGTCTACGGGGCTTCTATCAGTTTTCGTGTTCTCATTCTAGACATAGCAATAGAGTTTGATTTTTATTGTTCTTACCGCTTGTCCTTCTTCCCAGTTTGATACCAAGATTACTCCTGACTAAATACATGGGACACAGTCTTCAGCCTGTGCACTCAATAAAATCGATGACAGGATGGCAATTTACACCAACTGAGAACCTTGTTTGAAATCTCCAAATGCAGCCCCTTGGAGCAGATTATGCTTTTCTGCCCTATGGCTCCCTGTCCATATCATCACTGTAAACCTACTGCTTAGTCCCAAATAGCTCCATAAAGAAAAAAAAAAGGCTGCAGCAAGCCTTCAAAAGGGAGCAGGAATGGGCATAGAAAATAATAGGGCTGGTATAGGTGTATTTCATTTACATCAACCCCGACAATATCCTGCACCAGTTGCAGGTGGTGATAATACATACAAAATGAACAGGATGTGGACAGCACTAAAAATACTAAAAAGTATTGTCTGTGATCGCGACTAATGCGCACACAAAGTATTTGAAGGACAAGTGCAGAGCTATTTGGTGGAGTGCTGAGATGGCTGAGCTCAGACAGTGGTTTGGATGCACTCAAGTCATGGCACTAAACAGTGAGCCCAAAAACAGAGACACAGCAGGCTCAGCATCCTGTGCAGGCAAAAGACCTGCTGATTTTTGAAACAGGTCATAAAGGTACAACCAAACTTAATAACCACAATGTCCAAGCAGAAAATGAGAGCTGTCCTGTTTCGTACTCTTACTATGCTTTCATGCTTAAAGAAGTGCAATGCAGATGTTTTCAGACAACATTAAAGACTTACTGCCATTTTGCACAGGTACGTAAAACTCGGATGAAAAGTCAATTAATTAAACTAAAAGGCAGTGGGGAAACCCCTAGCAAAAAGGTTAGTGACTCCGATTTTCAAACTTGTGGGCATCTCTTAAACTTCATATTTTAAAAAAAGATAAGGGTCAGAAGTCTCCTTATAACGTGCCTTCTGTAGAGCCAATCTTTGCTTCCAAGATACCTCAGCTGGGCATAACGTGGATTAGAATTGAGAAATACTTGCACAAATCTATGAAAAACTTCAAATTCTTGTTTCTTGTTACTGCTACGAGAAGGAACAACATCTGTTTTTTAAAGTAAAAATAACTTGCATTCAGCTTTGCAACAGCTTCAGTGAAAATACAAATGAATCACACAATATTTCCCCTAGGTTTTGATGAAGTATTTTTCTCTGTGACAACTCACTCCAATATTCACTTACCTCTGTAATGGTGTATAAATATTAGTACATAACGTTGAAGTTTTATGTATTTTTATCATATAATAATAATGCAGGTGTTTCACAAACCAAATGGGAGCTCATTAATAATGACTTTGCAAGGTGACTGCATGATTAACAAAGTAACATTTTTTTTACATTTTAAAGCTAACTCTGAAACCATACTTCAGAAATAAAAGCAGTAACAAAGCACAACAAGGGTATAACAGAAATTTGTTATAGGATTCTCAAGGATACGTTCAGCCAGTCTTTGGTTATCTTGAATTTTAAGTATTTTAACTATTTGCCACCTAACAAATACCCATTGTATTTACTTATGTAATAAGTGACATTATCGAAGACTTTATGAAACAGAAAATTCCTAAATTATTTCAACAAGCACCTTTTTAATGAATCTATTTAAAATGAGAGCTGTCATACCAATTTCAGTGGGGGTAAAACAATGCCTAAAGCAGTCAGAAGAACATGCATTATAGCTGTAAAACTTCTATACTTCTAGCTATTCCTAATACAAATCCACATTTTTGTACGATATGATAAATCTTGAAAAACACTGAAATTGACTTTGCATTTTCCTATATTTGGAGTAATTGCATCCAATCATTCTCACGCCCTACTAATCTACCAGCATTTTTTACAGTCGATCATAATGCTTAGAAAGATACTACATGTAAGGCAGTTTTCTTCCCTGCACAGATACATGACGAAGAAACAAACAATCTTCAGTGTACCACTGGTAAAAGAACTACGCTCAATGAAATCTTTGCAAAGCTTTACTTCATTGAGCAATGAACTGGCCAGGAAGGCACACCTAGCAGTGCTGAAGACCTGACTCCTGGCTGCAGTCCAGAAGACCAGTCAACTAAATGAAGAGCCCACATGATTATCCACAATCAGACAAGCAAAACAAGTGTTTATCACCTTCAAGTTTCATCACACATAAATGTACTAAAAAAAACTAAACAATTGCTCTCCACTGCAGAGAAGTACTTTCTGGAAAAAGTACTCTAGAAATTAAACAATGGGCTAAAATCTCCTGTCAAAAGGCAAAACTCCCTGCTGGCTTCATTTGCTATTATTGCAGCTACCGTTACATTTACCTTTTTTACAGTATTACAACTTAAAATGTTCTAAACAACAGAAAAAAAGTGTTTAGATCTTTGTTGACTGCAGGAATCAGGGACAGAATAAAGAACAAACCAATTACGCGTAACAAACCTCAGACAAGTCACTTGGTATTCCCTACACCAAAAAGCTGTAAAAACATCAGACATATATTTCTGGCATTGCTGATTATCAGTGAGCATGTGGGTACATTTAGAAGAAAGAGGATGATTGCAATTACTTAGTTCTGGACAGCCTGGAGTTTCCAATTGGTTTTTCCCAAAGGAAAATTGCCCTTTTTGGTAGCAGCGAGCACACAGTAGGGATCTTGGGAATAAGTCAACTGTCTATGTGGGGAAAAAAAGTACAAATCTTAACCATTCACAAAGCAAAAACATCCCAGCACTGAACACCACTTTATAATATGTAGTAAGTGCTCCCACGTGTCAGAGAAGTGAAGCTAGAGTCTCCGGAAGACCTTTAGAGCTACTGACCTTGCTCATTGCTTCTTCTCTTGGTCAAGCTGTTTCAGCCATTTGGCTTTAATCTGATCTCAGTTCTCATATGCTGAAATCTGAGCCCTAACAAAAAGGAGACGGAGGTACAGGTATCATCATGACAGCGTAACACAGCAGCCTGCCCACTTCTGCAGTTTCTCTAGAAGTATCAGAGATATTGCCCATGGTGATGCCCCACAGGAACAGGCCAGGCAAGGACTAGGCAGACATTAGGCGTCTTTAGGAAAGACATTACAGAACTCCCCGAGATGCTCTTCAGCCAACTGAGTTAGAAATAACTCACTGCAAGGAGACTGAAGGTAGGAATCAAGGAATGGAAGAACACCAGAGGTGATCTTGGTTTTTGTGTGCTTACAGTGTTTCCATGACAATGAGAACAGCTTCCATTCTCTGATCGTAGGCTAATGTCCAGAAGGTCTGCCAGAACCTCTCAATATCCCTGTTCTTTTTTTCCAAGGAAGAAAGGCTGTAGCTCTCAAACGATTTACCTTTGGCTAAGGATTGCTGTGCTGCAGTACTCCCTTACTAGGGGCACAATGACTGTTAACCTGCAGTTAATGTGAAGTTGGGTACAGGCACCAACTGCATCATGGCAAGATACTTCACTCTGGAGAAGTTGGTGAGGGAGGACAAATGTCAACGTGTGTATTTCTTTACACTATGCTCAAGCTGATGAGAGTGTATTAAACCCAAATTAATATGTTTGCTTTTTTTTTTTTTAATGGTTTTTTTTTTTTTTTTTTAATGAAAGATATTTAGAGAGGGGAAGAGATGTTTCCTAGTTTACTGAAGAAGCTTCAGAAAAACTCCTTTGGTCCTGAGCACATCAACAGAAAGTCAGGAAAAAAAAAACCAACACAGATCTCTTCTTCCCCCAGACTACTGCCTCTGTGTCAAAACAAAATGACCACTGAAATTCCCCAACAACTCTGCACTGTCTCCACACATAAACCAAGATGACCTCTGAGAGGTCAAGGTTCAAATAATGGAAAAGACCAACAGTATATAGAACAAAACTATTAAGAATAGGATACATGAAGATTTTTGAATCTCAGTGCTCAAGAGTATTCAAGTTAACTTGCTCGGACACTTCAGAACTTACCATGTCGCCTAGCTTTTGTCCTCAAAGGCAAAAATACAGTAAAACTGCAAATAGAGACAGCAGCTAAACTGACAAGAAAATGTTTTCCCTAGCTTGAATACCTCTTCTAAGCCAGGTTTACCTACATCGTAACCCTCTGATACTCAGAACCAAGACTACCACCTTGGAGACAAGCTGGTGTAGTTGGCACATGGACTAAAAGAACAAATGCAAGCAGCTCTCTGCTATTGCCTACACAAAAATTGCATCAGATTGCGAAGAGTGCCAGGCTGGTACAATTTCATGAAGGTGTTATTCTCCAGAATTTGACTGTGATTTCTTAAAAATAAGCCTGCAGCTCAAACAGCTGTGAAAACAACATTGGAAATGTGAACTAGTGTAAACCAACAATTTCTCATATGTGCAAGTAATTCCATATCATACCTCTCAGAGTAGAAATTGACCAGTCCACCCCAATGATTGCTGATTTCGAAGACTAACATAAATTTTCAACATTTAGTAAGCAAAGCACTGTGACAATATGATGACCAGGAAAAAGGTCTGGTCTTAGAAATAGAACACTGCCTTACTTAGCACAGAATCATTAAAACTGGGAAAGACCTTTAAGATCGTCTGGTCCAACTGTCAAACTGCCTGACAAATGAATAGAGACTGAACCCAGAACTATACCGTTCGCTCATTTCTGTTCTCATTTCCAGTCTGCATGCACAGTGAAATCTTTTGGGATTAAGAGTCAAGAGATCTAAAGTCCAATGCTTGGCAGTTTTTCAGTCTGTTCAAATCAAGGTGGAAGTTTCCTATTAACCATTACGCCTATCACTAACGTGTGATAAATAAATACAAAGATCCTTACCAAAATGCCAGCCATTCATTGTTACAAGAAAGCACAATCTGTACCCTCTCGATTACTGGAAATAAATACAAATAACCAATGTCAACATGGATCACTTCTACATTAAAATACATCTTACTCTTGGAATGCAAGGCAAATCCTGGCTAATCTGGGTCACAGCTCCTTCCTCAAGTTCCTCAGCAGCAAAACTCTCACCCAGAGCCGACTTCCCTGTTTCTGCTTAGTTCACTGCAGCCTCAGAGTTGGTAATAGCTTGATCAACAGCTCTGTTCTCTGTTGCTACTTTTTCCGTATTCTGCCCTCCCTTTTTAACTCTATGTGCTCACTTCCACACAGAAGAGTTTTTTCCCACTCTCCCTTCCTTCAAAGAGATCCCAAGAGAAAGAGCACCAAGCTTTCTGAATTTGTTTCAGGGTACATAATGCATTTAAATGCGTTCAAAGTACAATAGGTAAAGTATATTTTTGCTTGCCTTCTTACCGGATACATTTATCTCTTTCTACCTCTCATCTCCTTTCTCTGCATAAAATTCAGAACTTATCTTTCGTTACAAAACGAAGCAGAGTTTGCCTCGAATTCTCACAATTCTAAGCTGCCAACCGCTTGCACAAATTCTTGAAACAGAACTACCAGGTGCACAGGGCAAGGAGGTTCTGCAGGCGACCGCATGACCGTAGCTGGTATTACTTCTCTTAAAAAAAAAAAAAGGGAATGGAGCTAACAAGCTAACAAGCATTGCCAGATCCAAATTCGTTGGCTAAAATCACCTACACTCCATGCTGCTCAGAGTTTATAGAGATTTTTAGGATACCATCCGGACGGAGTTTTACCCACGCAGTAATTATCACACCGCGGGATCAAGGTTTCCTACCTGGCAAACAACTATCAACTCGGACTCGTATTTATTCACGAGAAAGCCCCTATTATCACACGACTGGATCTTATTCTTCAGGTTCTTTTTTTAGCAGGTTGTTAACATTTTGCATTTTGGCACATAGAGAGGATGACAGCTTGATTCTCGATGCGTGCAGAAACAAGTTATTACCCGTCACGTCAGGGTCTACTCCAGCACTACTTTGTGCCTCACTAATGGCAGAAGTTGAACTGTTCTCTAAGGGCCCTTTCCCGTAAGCTACCACTAATCCGGCCACAGACGGACACCACAGCTCTCCCCATCACCGCCGGCGCTGCCGACGGAGCGGAGCACACCTGGAACCCGAGCGTGTGGGCACACAATGCAGCTGCTCAGAGAGCAGAAGGGATTCCCGTGGAACACGGCACATGGCAACACGCATCGGTCCACATGCTAAAATTCCTTGCAAAAACCGCTACCGCACGTGTGCGGGGAATTGAGAGCCAAACGGAAATCTCAGGTAGCTTTTTGTCTCGCTCGATGCCGCCGGTGCCTTCCTGCTATGCGGTAAGCACCGCTCGCGGAGATGGGTTTGCCAGACGCGAGCCCCCCGAGATACCGAGGCACGCACCGCGGTTCTGCTCCCCGCACACTTCTTCTCACCCACCCACCCCTTTTTTTTGGTACCCGGCCGTAGCGCATCGCTCCACCCGTGGACCTCCGCTAGCCGCAGGGGCCGGGAAACCGACTCCAAGTTTCGGACCGCGGCACGTCGCGGCCAACTTACAGCTCCGAGGAGCAGGGACGGGGCTCGCCGCCCAGCCCGGCACAACCCCGGGGCGGCCGCCGCAGGCTCCGGGCTCAGCACACGCGATGCCGCCGCCTCCCCCGCCGCCCCCGGCGCGGCGCACAGCGCTCGGAGCGCGCACGGGGAGCGCTGGCCGGAGGCGGCACCGCGTCCCTCCGGCGGCCCAAACTCCCCGGCCCCGCCGCCGCCTCCCCGCCCGCCCCTCAGCGCCGCCGCCCGCCCGGGCTGACATAATCGGCGGCGGCGGTCGCAGCAGGCGCAGCGATTCCCTCCCCGCCGCCCTCTCCCCGGTGTCCGCCGCCGGAGCTGCCGCCCTCGGGGTGCGCTCGCCGTACCCCGGTCCCCCGCCCCCCGCTCCGGGCTGCGCGGCGGGGCGGGGGCGGCGCCCGGTGGCCCCGCGCCCGGCCCCCCGTGCGCGCCCGGAGCTCGCCCATCCCTTCCCTCCCCTGCCTCCCGGTCTCACCTCGGAGCGGCGGCGGCGGGCAGAGCTGCCGAGCCCGGCGGGGGCGGGGAGGGAACGGAGGGGGGGGGGGGGCTGGCGGGGGGGTCGGCGTCTGCTCCGCAGCCGCTACCCCTCGGCGCTGAGCATCTCCCCGCGCCCCGCGGTGAGTCAGGCAGGGAGAGCGCCGCGGAGCCGCGCACAACGGAGCCCCCGCCGCCCTCCCCGTCCAGCCGCCGCCGCGCGCGCCCCCGCCGCGCCCCCCTTCTGACACCCCCCCGCTTCCCGCGCGCTCCTTCCGCGGTCGCGCGCGCTCCCGCGGCCGCGCTGCCCGCGGGGGCGGGGGCGCGCGCGCTCACCGCGGCTCGGTGCGGTCCCGGCGCCGCGCGGGCTGCGGCGGGCGGGCAGCTGCCGCGGCGCCTCCCCCCGGCCCCCGCCGTTACTATGGATATGGACGGATGCGGGCCCTGCGGCTCCTCCGCGCCCACCCGCGCGGGCGGGCCGGGAGCGCAGCGCTCCCCGCAGGGCGCCGGTGGGTCCCCGCTCTCCCGGGCCCGGCCGGACCGCCGTGCGGGGCTCGGTGACCGCGGAACCAGCGGCCAAAGTACGTGCAGGGCTTTCCGGCTTCTCTCCGGCAAAAGCACTTTTTAAATGTATGTATGTATTTATTTATTTGTACCACCGGTGTATAAATAAATCTTAGCGGAGCGCCGGTTCACCCGCTAACAGGAGCAAATAAGCATCCTGCAGCACTGTTTACTTCAGCTCGCGCATCCCATTAAGCAGTCGCCGCGCTGCCCCACAAAAGCGACGCCACGAGCGAGAACGCCCTCCGCTCCTTTAACTTAGCCGCACGTCGGGGGACGGAGCTGCGCTTCCCCCGCGGTGGTCCCAGCGCTCGCCGTACCCCGGGAAAGCCATGCACCAGGTGGCTGTGCATGGTCAGACACAAGAAGTGTTCTGCCAGCTCCCGAAATGTTACCGAGCTCCGCAGGTGAAGCGGTTGCTGAGTATGGGTTGGTTCCTGCTATAGGGTCATGGGAGCTGCCAGCGGGAGGGGTGACCCAGCCGCCTTGGAACCACCAAGCCCCGAGCCGTACTGATTCTTCTGCTGTCCAAGAAATAATGAGCTTAATTAAAAAGACCTAAAAAAATAGTGAAGAAGGTCGCTGGGCACAGCCACACACAAGTTGCCATGCTGGGATTCAGCACAAGGGGATGAACGCAGACAGGCACTGCTGCCCTGGGTCACTGCCAATGCAAACTTCAGGCACACGTGCACTGCCAGTCTGCAGTCCAAACTGCTCAGAGCCATCACACAAACTGAACTGAGCAATACCATCCACCCACTTAGCATACCCAGCTGCGTGTGCTCATACAAAACCTCAACACAGGTAACTTTGTGCACCAACTTAACCCTATCTAAGGCTCTTTAGAGTGAGCCTCCCTCAGAGCTTTTCTAAACCACCTGAATTTGTCAATAACAAACCCCTGGAAAAGTTTGATGGCCTTCATAAGTGGCTCCCTGTTATGGGCAGCATTGGCTGTGCAGCACAGCCTGCCTCTGGGCAAGGCTCACTGCAGCAGCACAGAGCTGTCACCGGGCACAGCACTGTGCCTGGGAGCAAAGGGGCTCCATGCAGCATGGAGAGCAACAACTGCTGAGTATTTAAGAAGGAAGGCGTGCTTGTAGCAATGCAAGCTTCTGTATCATAACTGATTATGGTTAACTAACCCTGGCAAATTGATGGTGGGAAACCTCCAACATTAACTCAAGAGTACATCCTAGGATGACGTTTGGAAAGTTGTTTTGATTTTATTTGGATACCCTCTGCTTTTTCTCACAGGTCTCGTTGATCACTACAACCTCATAGATGCAGACTCACGTTTATGTGGGTTTGATGTAGTCCATACAGGAAGACTGAACAGAATGCAGCAGAACAGAATCAAATGTTAAGCTCAATTGGGAGAAAAAAGAAAACAGGAAGTAAACATTTTGAAATGCTTCCTGAGTAGAATTCCAAAGGTTTCAGCTGTAAATATGAAAATGACCATTTCACAGCATTTCATCTTTTTACGGATGATGAAGCACTAAATCTAAGTTGCAACATTTTTGTTCTGCAATGAAAGCCTTTTAAAAACACACACTTTGGCAGCATTTCCTTAAAACGCCTAATTTTTTAATTTGCTCAAGTTCTTCTGATCTCTTGGATCCGAATCTCCAGATAAGAAAGCTCCCTGTATGGTCCCAGCTCTGTCCTGGGTTGTGTGATCTGCATCTGCAAATTGAAAACCTGTCTGTCCTATAGATGGGATGTGATCCATTAACAGCATTCTGAGTTAGGAGCAGTACTTCAATGGAATCTAAGCCATAAGAGGAACGCGCTGAGGTTGTCAGCGTGTGCTCAATATGGTGACGATGGAGCACGGTGGAAGCGCCAGCCGTTTCCTCTACCTGCCATAAACTTCATTACTTCCATTGATTGTAACATATTGCAGACTACAGCAGTTCTGCGTGAAGAAAGCAAGTGCGTAAAAACAAGCAAATCCTAGGAGAGGATGGAGGCTTTTAGCAAGATGGTAAGATAAAAAAAGGCATTTTTAGGAATGCAGAAGCTTGGTGAGGAGGCAGACATGAGTGCAGCCTGTTGGACTGTGCTAAGAGAGAAGATCGGCGTGATTTCAGCACGGACTCTCCCGTTGGAGCAGGTGCAGAGGAGGGCCACAAAGATGGCCAGAGGGCTGGAGCAGCTCTCCTATGAAGAAAGCTTGAGGGAACTGTGCTTGTTTAGCTTGGAGAAGGCTCTGGGGAGACCTCATTGTGGCCTTCCAGTACTTGAAGGGAGAGTATAAACAGGAGGGGAACAGCTGTTTACGAGGGTGGATAGTGTTAGGACAAGGGGGAATGGTTTTAAATTGAGACAGGGGAGGTTTAGGTTAGATATCAGAAGGAAGTTTTTCACACAGCAGGTGGTGACGCACTGGAACAGGTTGCCCAAGGAGGCTGTGGATGCCCCATCCCTGGAGGCACTCAAGGCCAGGCTGGATGTGGCTCTGGGCAGCCTGGTCTGCTGGTTGGCGACCCTGCACATAGCAGGGGGGTTGAAACTCGATGATCATTGTGGTCCTTTTCAACCCAGGCCATTCTATGATTCTATGATTCTCTCTCTTCACCTTGCATGGATTTACCTCTGGCTGACAGCCCTGAGGCCTGGCCCTATGCCTGAGAGGCCTGGCTCTGGTGAGGAGCCATGGTGGCCATGATTCTTCCTTCAGGGAGTTAGGCAGCTTTTGCAGCAATGAGACAGTCCTGTCAAATTGTTGGTTCTTTTTGTATATGGCTTCAGATTTTCTTGAGTGCTGCTATGTTTCACTGCAAATTGGATGGTTAAGGTCATCAGATCATATTAGATTATTTCTGGATAAGAATCATCATAAGAATGAAAAAAAAAAAACAAACACATTTTAAATAAAGAATCCAGTTATCACATCTATAGAGTTGATCAAATCCCAGATTTCCCTGACTCAAGCTATCAGTTTCGCCACTCTGCTCTTCAGTTTAAAAGTCAAAACAGACTTAGATTTTCAACAAAATGGCCTCTAGCGGTTACTTTTCCTACTGACAAAGAAAATTACATGTATTTTCTGAGAAAATGATGTTTAGTCAAACAACGTGAGGAAATTCATTTGCTACTTAATATTATTTGTTATTTTTTGGTTTTTTAGACACCGAAAATCATCTAGAAATAAAGTTTATTCTATGAAAATAAGTTGAAGTTGCTTCCTCTTAGTAAAAACTAAGAGTATTATACCCTATTTTTTCAAATAATTGCTCCAAAAGTTTGTGCTACTTTTTTTTTTTCCATCAGTGCTGAAAAGTTCTGCCTTATAATAACTGTTTGTTAGAGATAAGTATTTGCTAATTTGAACTGCTTTACTGATATCTATACCCTTACTGGTTGATACTCTATCAAAGGATCTACACAGTCAGAGCAAGATAAAATTAATTCTTGCTTGCAAGTAGGGAAGTGATCTTCAATAAAAAGCAAGATAAAATGATTGTAAAATATTGAAGATGACTGTTTTTACATTCTTTTTTCAGATTCACATTAATTGATTCTGAATTCCCTCAATAGAGACTGAACAGACTGAATTTATAGGATGAGAGTTAATGGCCTTAAATTGTACCAGGGAGGTTAAGGTTGGATATTAGGAAAAAAATCTCTGAAGGAGTGGTGAGGCATTGAGACAGGTTGCTCAGGTGGAGTCACCATCCCAGGAGGTGTTCAAGAATTGTACGGATTAGACTGGATGATCTTAGTGGTCTTTTCCAACCTGAATGATTCATTGACTCCATACAATAGGTTGTTATAAGTACACATTGGCACAACAGTATTCTGATATTGAAGTAAAATAATTGTTTGGGTAGATTTACTGAGCAAGAAAATAATATTGTGAAGCCAGTAGTCTTTAATAAAAAAACAAAAACAAACAAAAAAACTTGTGAGAAATTGCCTAGAATAATTGTATACTATAATAGTATAATTGCTAAAGATGAGTATACAGATGAGAAAGGAAGCAGGGGACAGGGATTGCTGCAAACAAGAGTTGCAGAAGTCCTTTACTGGAATTATGTGCTAGAAAGGTAAGCACACAAACAATGTGCACATGGTTTGTGCACCATTCTTATAGTATGGTACCTAAGTTAGCAGAGAATGTAACACCTCTAATAGTGCCATAGTAAGTCATGACAAAAGGAATACACTAACTGAAAAGAGATGGAAAAGTTTTATTGGCTTGAGTTAGAAGCAGGGAAGAGAAAGGAAGTTGTCGTCTTTTAAGCACAGAGACAACTCACAGAATGCTGTTTTAAGCAGCAAAGCCTCTTGGGGAACGTACTGCCAGTCCTGCAAACTGGCCTTGTTTTCAGCTCTGGGTCAGCACTCAGAGGATGGGATGTTGCTGTATAGGACAAACCCTTCTGATAGCTTAAATGTACTAGAGGGGAAAATGTGAGAATAAGATCTAGCATCACTAACATGAGAACTGTATTCGTCCATTTCTTTTACATTCAGTCTCATAATCCGTAGCTCAAGTGCCTATCTTTCAGAATAAACCTTCATTTTTATTTTCGTTCTTAAACTTTCACAGAATCAAAGCCCAAAAAAGCTGATAAATTTGGGCTATGCGTTCTCTTTGGAAATAGCAAATCAAATGAAGTGTGAATATGCAGCTATTGTGGGATTCCTAATCAAAGAGATGACTGGGGATACCTTCTGAAATTGCTGGGGTCTCTGCAGGAGCTCGTGCTGCTCATGGGATTTGGGAAAGTATCTAACTGACAAATATATTAAAAAAAAAAAAAAAAAAAAAAAAAAAAAAGAAGCAAAATAAAACATACATAAAGTAGATTAAAGATCTACAGGAAATCCAGATGTGTGAACTGAGATGTCTGGTTCACACATCTGGTTCTCATGGACTGAGACCTACTTAGCACCTCAGTGCCAAAGGAAGGAAAAACCACAAACCACCTTAACCTGCCTTGAAATAAGGTGTCAAGAAATGAGCTGGGAAATTTCTCAGGGTGGTAGTAGATATAAACATGCAAGCAGAAGAAGCAGAAGACAGCATAAGGGAGTTTTTGAGATAGTACAGGTTCAGGACTTTTCCATTTTGTTTATTTCACTACGAAGACCACGGATGTGAGGAGACTACAGTCCAGATTGGTCTAAAAACAATTTCTAAGACACTGTCTACCATCTAGTTTGGATCCTCTTTAATGTTTCTGAAGGAGCACACATATAAGTATTATCTGATTTCAAGTAGGTTAATGATTCTTGAAATCCTTAAAACAAACAGAAATTTAGGAAACTTACAGAGCTCCACTTTATTCTGGTGACTGTGATGGTTATCCTGCTTTTGACTGAATAGAAAAGCACAAAAAAGATGAATGGGCAGATATTTTCTAACAGGTGATCAGTAAGTAAAGCAATGAAACAGTGAAAATCTGTGGTTAATCCCAACAAAGAAATGCTTAAAGTGGAATATTACGTCAGAACTGTAGAACAGAATCTTTGTGTCCTAATCATCAGACAATTGAACAGGGAACCATGAAGTGAATGTACATGAATGTTAGTGTGTATGTTTTGCTGGGAGAAGGAAGACAATTTTATGGTGTTGAAGTGAAGAAAGGAAGCATTGCTTGGTGAGTTGACTGTTTTCATGTAGAAAAAAGAAGTAGAGAATCAGAAACATTGCTCTATTCTATTGTTTTCCCTGTATATATGTTATTTCAATAATGAAAGACAAAGATACGTTGTCAAAATCCCAAACCACAGTAGTGATTCAGAAAATTCCTGTTAGGGCCAAAAAGGAATGCTAGATACTAAAGACAAAGAAAAGGTATTATGACTTTCAATTCTCTTCACACAATCAAATAAATATAGATTCTGTGTTAATTGTTGATACTGCTACAAAAGAGATATGTTGAGATATTTTGCTTTATTAAAATACTGGCATTAACAAGAATTTTTGGTTAAAGGACTGTATAAGCTGACCATAGGAACAACAGTAAGACAAGGTACATTCTCTGAGCTAATCAGTTCATCATCTCTTTCTTGTCTTTCTTGTGGTGATGCTTGACTGCCACTGGTAAACCAGGGCAGAGAATTTCAGGAGTCTCTCAGTTGCTTCCTTTCTTATCACCACTCTTTTGCCCTCAGATTGTCCTTTCCCTTCTTGTTTGTTGGGTTCTTTTTAGGCTCAGATGTTATTTTTCATACTCCCTGGAAAAACACAACCCAGGTACTGAGCAAGATGGCTATGAAGTACTCAGCAGTGATTAAAGAACAGAGCATTGTCTAGGGACATAGTATTTAAAAGAGGTGCACGCTTGCCAAGGAATCTGGATCAACAGTAACTAAACGGAGATGTTTGGGAAACAAGATCTATGTGGAATTATAGAGTTAAGCAAGTTCCATCTGGAGGAAAATGACATAACAGGAACTGTCTACAAATAATTAAAGACATGTCATAAAGTAGGCCATTTTTTTGGATTAATCAAAGACAACTGAGGACTCATTTAACATGTAGAAGGGAAAATTTAGGTTAAACATTAGGAAAGACTGTATAATGTCTGAACAAATAAGAGTTCCTATATGAAAGCTTAGACTGAAAAACTGTTCAAGAGATCTTATTTTTTTTGGCCTTTAATTTTTTGGGGTGATTCAGAAATAACTAAACTCCAGGCTTTGTAAGAGAAAGCATCAGGTGACCCCTAGAAGTCAGCTCAAGTCCACGCAACTCTGGCTACGATAACCGAAGGCTTTTCCTAAAATGCAACCAAAACAGGAGGCAGATTTACACCTTTGTATTGTATCACTTATACTGTATTTTACCAACCCTCTATGTGCTTTAACGCTTAGCATTATGTATGCAAACCATTTATTTTCATAAATGTTTTGCTTCAAGTACTTTTGCAGTAAACACTTTCATGTAACCTTAAAATAAAAATGGAAAATGGTGACTTATGGGCATGAGTGAATGAAAAACAAACTGAAAAGCCAAATTACCAAAGAATAAATTTGATTTTGTAAATAACAACTTTTGCAAGCCCGTAAAAAAATGGAATAAAAATGGCTATAGAATTGAATTGTGTGAGACAGTGACTACTTAGTCCCCAGTCTTGTAATATGCATTGAGACAGTCACGCTTAGTGTATGCCAAGTCCCCTCCCTTGTGGCTGGATTGAATGTTGCATATTTTCATGATGCTGCATATTTTCATCCATTCAAAAAAATTCCTAGTATGTTACTCTTTTATTATTTTTTTCAGAGATCTTATGAATTTCTTTCTCATTTGTAATGAGCTTTTGTGGACAACAGGAATACATTTTCTCTTTTGAAATGCTGCCTGCTCTTCCTAAATATGTATTAGTCGGTAACAATTTTAGCAATCACATTTTTTGTCAAGGTAAAATCTTGTACATGCTTCAACTCATTATTTTCAAATAGTGTTCATAATTACCTATCCAAATTATTTCTTGAATTCAGCAAAGTATTAGTTACAAGGGCCAGAAGGGTTGTTAATTAGCTGTTAATTATATCTGAAGGTCTGATAGCTCTTATGCATATGGTTCCAGCATTACATTGGCACTCTACAGTGCTCACGTCAGTAGGAATGAAGAAAAGCCCTCAAAGACAAAAAATCTGTCAGAATATGAAAATGTGATGTAATTCACAATCCACTAATTCGAGGTAGGGCAAAGGGATCTATCAGAAGGTGGGCTTTTTAGAAAGTGGATTTGACTGCCTGGAAGGAGATGTAAGCAATGCAGCCAGGACAACTCGGGTTTTTGTTATGGAAATTTTGCCAGATATTGAAGCATCCTCCACATCCTCTCGAAAAGAAGTAGAGAGGAGTGTAGCTGGCTGCCCAACTTAGTTTGATTTGCCCGTTTTGTGCCAGTTTTTGAGCGGTACCAGCATCTTTATTAAGCACACAAGTATGTAACAAACTTTCAAGTATGAGCAGAGAAAAATGTAACTCCACTAACCTATTCTTTTGGAAAGTTTGATCTGAAAGATAGCTGGTCTAGCAGACCAAAATCTATCTCCACCTTTGCAGTCCAATAGAGTCTCACCAACAGCAGTCAATGGGGTTTGTGTTTCTTTGGTAGAAGATTTTCTCAGCTTTTTCAGCCAGCACTGGGGCAAAATCCCAGAACGCTTGCACTTCTTTCCTAATGGATAATGCTTTTGTTGTACCCAGAACAATCTGGATGTGGCAGAAAGAAACCTTAATTTTCTTCTTTTTTAATTCCCTTCCCCTTTATTTTCTTTTTTTCTTTTTTTTTTTTCCCCTTCAGTAGTACATAATTTAGATATTTTCCATTAGAATATGGCAAGATTCACTGGTTCCAATTTTCATTTTCACCTACAAATCTATAATAGCAGTGGCAGGTGGTGATAACAAAACAATTGCTTTCAGAGTGTCAGAAAAGGGCTTTGGGATAATCAGCATTTTGAAGGTGTTTTTTTTTTTTTTAAAAAAAAGCATAGAATCAAGCTGATTCTGTTTGCTGTTGATACAGGCAGCTTTGTTGTTGATAAATAAATATAATGTGTATAACCTCTTGCAGCATTTAAATAATGGTTATATCAACTCCTATTTACTCATGTAGAGCACTGTGTCTCCTCAAATAAATGGCATCTTTCAGAAGCCAGAGCACTAAAGCCGATATAACACGAAATCAATTTTAACAGTATACTTATTTCCAATAAACCAATCTGAAGCAAAAGTCCCAGTCTTAAATAGCCACACTGAGCTCAAATAGAAAATCTTAATTTTTGAGACATAAAGAAGGTAATACTCTGAAAGTTGGAATGGATTTTGTTTCTTTTTTTTCCCTTCACAATACTCTGCATTTTTGCCACATACACACTACTATAACAGATTTCATCAAATAAAGAATAGTGGAGCCATAGGACACAAGAAAATTAGTCTTCATCAGTCTGGAGAGTAGTAGGGTGATTGAAGCAAGTGGGTCATGCAACTGGAGCTACTTACCACAACTGTAAAATTATTCAAAAAGAGAATATTTTCCTTAAAAATGAGCCCAGGGAGGAACACAGTCTTCCTGGACAAAAATAGCAGGGAAAATATGCTAATAGTTCCATAAAGATGCTCAATCTGGTTTTGGTAGACAGTTAAGGTGAAAAAAACTTGTTCCTACAAAACTACTGCTTTTCTTTGTAGCTTTTCTTTAAAAGTTTTTGCTCTTGTGGGATTTATGTAGAAACAAGTTCAGCTTTACTTCTTTTATATGATTTTATAAATCATAAACTGTTGTATTATCTGTATTTTTTTTTTTCTATCTGCTGTTGTATAATTAACAGTGACTGAATCAGCATTTTCTCTCCTGTTGATCAACTTTAGCTAAAATAATGACTAATGGAATGAAGTTTTGCAAGTATTACTGGGTAAAATCTTATGCTAACTTCTGTCCCCAACATGCTTGGACCTAATTATAACAGCTTCTTTCTAGAATTACAGTTGAAAAACTAATTTTTGATGATATTTTAGAAATATAAAGTATATTTTTCCTTACCTCTTTTAGCAGATTGGAAAATCAGCAATCTTTCATCCCTGAAAAAACAATTTGCTGTTCCATATTTTTCACATTTCAAGACAAAAAGTTCCCTTTTCACCTTTCTCTGCATTCATTCATAGTGCATAACTGCACTACAGTTCTGTCTAGTGGCAGACTTCACCTATTTCTTTAGCCAGGTCCATTACCAATCATGCAAAAATCTTCCCCCCCAAAAAAGTAATAAGTATATCAGTGGATTTTATGCGTTCTTATAGCTATATACTTATCTAATGTTTTGGATTAAAGAAGTGAAGAAAAGGATGACAGCATCAGGACAAGATTTTATCTTGAAGAAAAATGCATAACTGGCAAAGAATGCTTTAAATTAGGTCTTAAGTAATGACAGCGACTGCGAAGGCTAATCACATTGTCTGACTCTAAGATCAGAGCAAAGAGTTGCCAAGAGCAATCAGTACAGGCTGGGGTGGGGGTAGTCTTCATGAAGAAGGAGACTGCCTTTCCAGGAAGAAAAGAATTCAATTAGAAAAGGAAACAGAATGATTCTTTTTCATGGGAATTCTTTGGTTTATCAGGCTTGGATAAACAGAGGAAATCAGAGAAATATATAATGTTCTTATTCTTCAGATAGGCCCAAGGAATGAAAAAAAAAATGCTTCAATCAGTTAAGTAATTGCTACTATGGTTCTTGGTAAAGGCCAAATTTGAGATAAGAAAGCAAGAAAATCTTCCCTCAAGGAGGAACTTCCAGTAAGAACTCTCCTTAAAAAAATGATGTTTCTGATCCTGATGGAAAGACTGGATGACTAAGATAGCTGATATACTGCCGTAAGAAGTTTTGAGAGTGCTGAATGGCAATGAACTCCCCAGAACCTCTAAATGAGTGCTGATTAACATCATTTTCTTACAGTCCAGTCAGCTGTTTGACACTTCTGTTTGTCTGTGTTGAAAACGTCACTTGGCTGGCATCTGAACAAGGTTGGTTCTGGAAATGGTGACTCAATCCGAGGTCACAAACACATATTTCCTAGGGCTACGGATAAAAAAACATCACCAAAACAACTAGTGTCAAAGTAGTTAGAAAACAGCTAATACAACCTGATAGTACACTTTTTCAGTATCATTATCAGTTCTTACAGGATCTTTTCTACTGTAATTGAGGGCAAATAGAACTAGGAGTGTTCAAGCTCACAGTCTACAAAACTGCTGCAGCATGCATGAGGAAATCTCACTGTTCACAATGGAAATTTTGTTTTTAATATATATTTTATCTCTCCCATTGGATCCCCTCCACTACAAAGCAGTCAGCCCTCACTGTGCTCTGGCAAAAACAGGAAACTGAGAAACATATCATATGATATCAGGGGCATGTTTATCTTCCCGATGAGCTTCTATAAATTTCAGAAAACCAAATATATTTTGACCATTCAGGACATAAATGTTGAAGTTTTTTTAGAGGTTATAGCAGGTCACCATCAGCTGGAATAGTACTTTATCAGCTTTTAAATTTATCATTTTGATTGTGGAGTTGTCAGACCTTAATAATTAAAGTCTTCTTTATTTTGATGGATGTCCTGTAAGGAAAACTCATAACACTGCATAAAATGCTTCTGGTGTTTTAATGAATGGTGCTCTTCTTTGTGAGTAAATAACAAATTAGTGAACAAGCCACAGGCCACATTACATAAACATTATACCTAATTAGCTGCAGTTGTAAGGAGAAAAGTAGTGACATGTGTTTTTTTTTTTTTTTTTTTTTCCCTAATGTTTCCCAGAAAACAAATCAGTTTTGCTGACTGAGTCATATTTGGGATAATTTGCTTCATTTTATTCAATAAATTACCTAAATTGTGTAATGCTCATACTTCTCCATTTGATACATCACTAATCCTTTAATCATTACTAATTTTTTTGGTTCTATTTTCTTTTCCTTTTTTTCTCTCCCTATTTTCAACTCTTATTTTCTGCATCTTTCACTCCATGATCTGCACTCAAGTCTTTAAAAAAAAAGTGATTTAAAATCAAAAAATCAATTTGTGGTAATGTTAAAATAAATATGAAATGAGTATATTCCAGATAGTTGAATGAAACACTTGATCTTAATTACAAGTCAAAATTTACTCAAGTTCCAAACGATATCAAGAAGTTTGGCGGAAACGTACTGGAATTTAAATTTATCTAGAGGTACTTTAGCAAAGGAATATATATACTCACAGATATTCTACCATGTTTATGAATGGTTTTGAGATTAAATTTCAGTACTGATAGAATACAAAGATCAGAATTTCTAAATTAAATGGTTAGGGAAAAAATCAGAAGCAGTGAGGCCTCAGTACAGTTATTCTTTGAATAACCACTGTAACAAACTGGACAAACTAAAGGATATAAAAGACAAACAAAATTAATATAAAGTATTTCTGGGAACTTCACATTAGTGTGAAATGACTCTTTATTCCATATTTCAAACTATTAGAGGATTTAACCTCTCGGGAAATTTTCATTAGTTGTTGAAAAAAATGCCATCAGCCAGCCTCTCTTTTCCAGTCAGGGATTCCTCTCAAGAAACTGTGTAGTTTCTGGCTTTGATCTTTGTCCCATTATTTCAGTCTCATGCTTCTTCCTAAAGAGTCTGATAATATCCACTTTTTGATAAAAATAATTTAACTGCCAAATGAGAACTCCCTTGATAAATGTAGAGTTGCTGGATGTTGTTAACAACGTTAGAAAATACAGTGAAAATTACAATAAAGCACTCTCTTCTGAAATATGAAGGACAAATTGTATTAAAAAATAAAGGGTTTGAAAAAATGAGGGTGGCTTGAAAGAGAAATCACAATAAATGTGACCAAGAATCACAGAAACATAATTTCTAGAAAATCTTAAAATTTGTTAAAAATTTCTAATGATAAAATAAAGTTTTTTAACATCGAAGAAGTCTAGCATCCAAGATGCTTCTACACTGAAGATACAATCAGTTTCTGCCATAAATTTCAAAGTATGAACCCTAAAGAGTTGATGGTCATGGAAGACCAAAGAGCAGATATTTAAGGTCCATTAATCAGTGTCACAAATGGAGTCTTGGCCCATTAATTAAGACATTTAAGGGACAAGTTTCACATGGTGGAATTGAACACACTCACAGGGAGTTCCATTACTTATTTCTGAGGAGCATGAATACACTCTCGAGATGGGCTTGCTTATATTTGTAAGCCTAATTTCTTTACTGTCTATAATGCTGTGCCACTGACCAAGCAAGTACTTTAGGTTGTCTTTATGGATTTTTGTGAGGTTTTTTTTTTTTTTTTTTGATTTTTGCTCTTCTCTGCTGACATATTCCTGTAGTATGTTTTTCCTAACCTCCACAAAGTCTTTCGTCAATAGCTTTACATTTTTATCTCATATCAATTTATCTTTTTTTTTTTTTAATAGCCAGTTTCTATATCTATGACCATTCAAACCATATTCTTTTTTGTCAGTTTCTGTCTTTCACATTAACACTTTATGCTTTCAACTCTAAAGTGATTCATAGAAGCTAGAGCTGGAGAAAATATTTATTAATGCCCTATTAACTCTCTCTCTGTACATACAAGGCCATTCCTTGCATTTCTAGTATTTGTCCAGTCTAGATTAAAACAACCCAAAATGAAGAAGTTTCAGGTAATTCCAGAAGTTTTATACATGATATGTCTAAAATCTCACAATTAACTTTGCTTGTTTTTCTTTTACTGATCTTATGTCTTTGCTGCCACGTACTCTTTTGCAAACCAAGACCTTCTCCTTCTGTATTTAAGACTTATGACTATGATTTTCCTGTTGATGTATAAGTAGTTACACAAATGTATCCAAAATCTGTGCCCTTAGCCAAGCAAGATCTGTGTAACTTTTTTGTAGTTTTTGTATTTAGTTTCCCAAGCTGAAGGTTTTTTTGCTCCACTCAGTTTTTTTTTTTTTTTTTTTAATTACCTGAAAATATTATCCCCATAATAAAACCTGATACTTTTGCACCACATTTCTATACAAATGATTCAAATTAAGACAGCTGTCATCTGCGACTCTAATAAAAATTTCAAATTGATATAGCTAAAGTATTAATAAACCTGAGTGAAACCACAGCTTTATCAGATTCACCAATAAATACAACCATCTAAGGAACAAAGGATAAAATCTAACATTCAGCTAAAAACTAGAGCCACTGAGAATTACCACTGAATAAATTACAAAAGAACTGTGGTAGAAGACAAACTACAAAGTAAGACCAGACGTTTCCAATGCAAATAGGCATGTTAGACCTGGAGCAAAAGATAGAAAGAAAGCAGACAACTACCCCTGGTAAGTATGCTGTACATACTGATATTGAATTATTTTCTGCAAATAATTTCTGAGGTAGGAAAAGTAGAAATTTAAATAAAATCACATTTCAGACTGAATATTTACAGAGGGTTTCCTGAAGCCAGAAGGCTGAACTCTGTCATGGCAGTTCTCCTCAAAGTCCCCAATTCATTTATGTATCTTATCCTTTGTCCTCTTCCCCATGTCCTCTTCCTTATTTTTCTTCCCCATCCCCAGAAGTATTTTCTTTACAACATGAGAAATTCCCTTTGCCCAGGGTAAACTCTGCCTGCACAAAAGGCAAGGCAGAAAATTTATGTCATTATTAAACTGAGTGTTTTTAGTGTTACGAAAAAGAAGACAAGTAATAAAATTGGAAGCTCAGATGATAATAATAATGAGGTTTGACAGACCAGTCTGAAAGTGACTGTTATTTTTGACAAGTAGTGGACAGTTGGGGAAAAGCAAATGAGAAAGGAAGTGCTAACCCAGCAATTTACTGCTTAGTGATGCTTAATTACTATCTTCAGCTTACTTTCAGCCAGAACAGGGAGGAACCATGCTGTTACTTTGGCATAGACTGTTTGACACCCAAAAATGGAGCAGCTACTTTTGACAGTTTTATACTAGAAGTTTTTATACTTCTACTAGAGACTGCAGGTAATGCAAGCAACTCAATATTTTTTCTGTACTATCTATAGAAAGAAAGAGGGATCAGTATTCACATGTCTATCTTTCTGAAGAAAATGCTTGGGGCATTCTGTACTAAACACGACACAAAGTTAAAGTGCTGGAAGTAGTTAACTAAAATGTCACAATCTAGACTTCATAAAATCTTATGATGGACTTGATGATCCTTATGGGTCCCTTACAACTCTGGATATTCTATTATTTTACGATCCCTGCCATGCACAGGGACATTTTTCATTGGATCTGGTTGCTCAAAGCCCCTTCAACCCAAGTTCAAACACTTCCATTGATGGGTCATTCACAACTTCTCTGGGCAATCTGTTCCAGGATCTTAACACATTCATGATGACAAAATTCTTCCTCATATCCAATCTAAGTCTGTGTTCTTTCAGTTTAAAACTGTTACTGCTTGTTCTGCCACTACATGCCTTGGTAAAAAGTCTTTCTTTCACTCTCTTATAAGCACCTCTTATATATAGAAGGGCTGCAATAAGAATTCCCTGGAGCCTCCTCTTCTCCAGGCTGAACAACCCACATTCAAGAAAATTGTCTTCACAGGCACCACAGGCACAATGTTCTAGTTTTCTAATCATCTTCTAATTGATGTCTTTACTGTGCTGGGGACACCAGGGCTGGGGTCACTGGTCTAGGTGGACTCTTACAAGAGCAAGACACAGGGAGAATCACTCTCCTCAAACTTCCAGTCACTTTTTTTTTTTTAATTTTTTTTTTTATTTTTTTCAGGCATTCCAAGATGCATTTCGCTCTCTGGGCTGCAAGCTCACACTGCTGGCTCATATCCAATTTTTCATCTATCAGCATCTCCAAGTCCTTCTCTGCAGGGCTGCTCTCAATCAATCCGTCACTCAGTCTGTCTTGATATTAGGATTGCCCTGACCTAGCAATTGGCCTTCTTGAACTTCATGAGGTTTCCGTAGGACCACTCCTTTATCTTGTCCAGATCCCCCTGGATGGCATCCTTTCCCTCCAGTGTACCAACTGCACTACCACCCAGCTTGGAGGAGGTGAGGGAATTAGTTTCGTTTTTTTGTTTGTTTGTTTGTTTTACAAATCTTGGCTGGAAACTTTATTTCTTTCTTGACGATTAAGATAATGGGAGAAGTAAAACCACAAGGCAGTATTTTCATTAAGCATTCAATCAAGTCATTGGAAAGATTGAAGCAGAAAAAAAGTAGTTGTCTTCAGAGTAGAACTGCTTCCAATACATTAGCTATGCTATATGTTTTGTCACTGAAGTGGGGTCATACCATTCTACAGTAACTCAAACCACCTCTGACAACTGACTACTTTGGTAGCCCAAAACTGAAGAAGCCTGAACAGGAACAATCTCTGCCAGCAGATACTTATGAATTTCTGACAATAGGCAATAGAACTGCTCATCTGTAGGAGGAATGGCTGAGGGAAGTCTTACACACAAACTGCTTTGCCAAAGCTTTCAAATTAGACTGTATTACTCTGTGACAATGCATGGATAGCATAGTAATGCTGTGCTTTCTAAATGCTTAGGAAAAATCAGATACATTTGTGAAACTGAACGTCAGATCAAAAAGAGATGTTTATCTTTCCTATTTACTCATAAACTAATATGACTGAGAAGGAGGGACATGGAGAGTGTCCTCTCCTCCATGCCATTAAGTAAAGATGTGTATAAACTCCAGCTAGGCTCAAACAACAACCCTTCACATGAGCAGAAGCTGAAGGAATAAAGCTTACTCTGTCCTAGCAAGAGAAAGGTAAATGGGGATCTTCAACACCTAATGGGAACATATACAGAAGATGTTGCCTGACTCTTCTTGGAGATGGTTAGTGATAGGATGAGAGGCCAATGGACACAGGTTGTAACATGGAAATCCTGACTAGGTAACAGAAAATCAAACTAACGAGAAGAATAGAGAAATAATGGAAGGACTACCCAGAGTTCTTGAATCTCCATTCTTGGAGATGTTTAAATTTGATTGGACAAGGCCCTGAGCGAGTTTATCTACATTGGCTCTGCTTTGAGCAGCAGTTTGGCCCAAAAGAGCCCCAGGGGTCCCTTCCAAATTAAATTACTTAGGATTCTATGTGACAAGGCAAATAAGACCTGAAGATACTTTATTGCTAATTATGTGTTAGCAAAACAACTATAGCTTCAGTATTCACAGCTGGCATTTAGAAAATTCAAATTCTGTTTGAATGATGAATTTATAAGAGTGAAATTCTGCCCTCAGTTACACAGATACTTTCCTACTAACTCCCTCTGACGCCAGATCATGTTTAAGCTTCAATATATTACTTCAATAGAGTGTCAGAAGGCCAATTCATTCTAGAGTATTTATACAGTATCTTTTAATAAGTAAATGATTTGGGGTCAGATGCTAATACATTTACTTAGAAAGATTTCGGTGATATTAGCACTTAAAGGGAAATTCAGCTCACTATATTCAAGAAAGGCAGAAAGAAACTTGGAGAGATTTTTTTTTCTCCCAAATTAGAAAAAAAATGCAGTTCAAGAATGCAGTTCTTTTTTTTAACTTCATGGCAAAATCCTATTTTACAGCTAGTAATCATATTATTCTCAGATTTCTTTTCCTTTAAGCAGTCACAATTAGATGTTAGATTTATATATTAAGTTTATTTTATTCTTATAATTTCTATATGGATAGTTTACCTATCAGTAAGCTATACAAAATCTCAAGCAAACTATAATGTGCAATAACAACTGCCCTAGTCAAATGCCAAGATGTTTGCTGCATTGAATTCCTATTGCATGATAATTACCAAAAATTAATGTAACTCATTTTAAATGTTATTCTTTTACTATAAATCAATCTGATAATTGCTACAGCACATTTCTATCAACACACTTAATCTAGTGAACGTTGTTCTGGATGTATTGGTTAGCCTGAGGCATTATGGCAGGTATGCCTCAAGGTCTCATGCCCACACAGTACACGGAGTATATGGATCTAAGCATGTCCGGGTCTATTACTGAATGAAAACTTGTATTCCACATAACACCATAAACCCCACAAATCCAAGTGTTTTGACTTTGCCAGTGACCTTTAGCCAAGTCCTGGATATGTCAGAATAAATTATTAAAG
This sequence comes from Phasianus colchicus, assembly GCF_987193195.1. Classification (NCBI taxonomy): domain Eukaryota; kingdom Metazoa; phylum Chordata; class Aves; order Galliformes; family Phasianidae; genus Phasianus; species Phasianus colchicus. The sequence continues at coordinate 47,526,852 of NC_143436.1, forward strand.
GTCAAATGCTCCTATCTGAGTAGATAACTCTATTTTTCTCATTTCTCTAATGCATAGATTTCACATCAAATTTACTGTGATAATTTCACCAGAGTGTGCAATTCAAAATACTTCCATGGCAGTATAGAAATTTGGGGAAAATACCTTGATTCTCCTAGTCTTTGTCCACTGGGAGCCAAAGTAACTAGATTATTTCAGTGGGAGGTTCTCTTATTTAAATTATGATCATATAATTTCTCTCTCCTATGTTAAATAACATTGGTCTACCTTTCCCCCAGTGTTGCTGAGATGGTTTGCTTGTTTTCACTTCATTCTTTTGAGTGACAGTAAAAAAATAGATGTAATTTCTCAGCGCAAATATCTGTACCAACAACGAGCTGCTGCTCAGTGTAAGATGTGCAACCTTCAGATTGTTCAATCACTTTTTCTTCATTTGATGGACAGTTTTGTATTTAAACACTGAGATAAACTGTTACTCGTAATTCTCAAAGCTGAAAATTAAGAACTTCTTTTTGCAAACATAGGTAGACTTGCTGCCTCATTATGCTTCTATTTTCATCTTTTTTTCCACTTAGCTTTTAGGGCTATAAGGTTTTGTGAAATAAAGTTCAAGTTCTGGAAAAGAAGAACTGTGCAGAAGAAATAATAACACATGCCAATGAGCATAAATAGCTTCAAAAACAAGCTGAAAAAAAATCAGTGCTTCTAGTGGCACAAATTGACAAGATATGTGAAGCACAAATTTACAGCATTAGAAGTTATTTCTGATGCATCCAATAGCATGCCACAATGACTGTATTTTGTAAACTTCTATATGTAATGTATTATTATTTGATCCTTCAGAGAATGCATTAATCAGTGATAGCCTACATACAATTGGAAACATCTGGCATTTATGCTTCCAAATACAATGGGAGTAACCAATGCTCTGACAAACCTAAAGCAACCCATAAAAGGAAGCAGTAAAAACATTAGGACACATACTAAATATAAAACATACCAAGTAGACCAGATAATTTCCTACAGTACAGAGCATTGTCACTTCCTCTCCACGACCTATTTAGCAACTGCTTTCTCTTATTATCTGCCTTTCACAGTCCCAGTTTCAGTAGAGGTGCGGTATCTCTCTCTGAGTTTACTCCTCTGAATGTGGTGACCCAAAGCAAACCAGTGGGAGCCACAGGTACTCCAGAAATCATTTAGCACATTGTAGAACTGAAATTGTTAAGAGAGTCCAGGCAAGCCTCTGACAGCGAGAGGTGCGTATGGGTACGTATGAATGATGATTCCCACAGCGCACATCTGCATGTCATGCTTGGCTGGAATCAGTCTGGTTTTGAGTATTAGCTTTTTGTTGAGGCTAGGTTCTGAATTTATGTCATATCCTCTTTCTGTGCTATAGGAATGCACATTCATCCATAGCTGTCAAAGGAAAATAGCCATATTTTTGGGGGAAAGCAGTGATCAAAACACCTAAGGTCACCAACTCCTACCAGTCCAGAACACAAGTTCCAATCCCCGTCCATCAACATCAGTGCAGACACCAGTGACTCCAAATTCCTCTCTTTTTGACTAAATTCTAAGCATCATAATTAAACCAATTTACTGTTTTTAAAAGGGTAGATAGTATCATTAAAACATGATTCATTTTTTGCTAAATAGATTAAACAAAACATATTTCATTATGTTTTAATAACTCTTGTTCATGTCTGGATTAGACATCCCAAGAGCAATGCTTAAACTAGCCAACAACATTCAAGAATATAAGATCTAGTCCGGTAGCATTTCTCAATAAACAAAAATCTCCAAACTGCTGTTTGCTTTTACCTGAATCCATGCACATGCCATTAAGAAAAAAAGTTGACAGTTGCTCCTATGGCCAACTGACAATTATTTTCCTTGCCTTATCACAATGAAGATTTAGCATCAATCTCAATCCCAAGTTTTTCAATTTAAAGCTGAAAGGGCCTGCAAATGCCAAATGCTTACTCCCTGTGAGGAAGTGCCCATATTGCTCAGTACTAACTCTTCTGGGCAACTACTGAGTGTTAATGGGCTCCCAAGAGAATCCCCTTTTCCTAGACCAGGAGTCAGTGATCAGCATTAAGATGTTATTTAGGGCCTTGTCCACAACAGCAGTTTCACAAAGAGCAAAGCAAGAATTTTAAATTGGGAACCTGAGACTTTCTTCTGAGGCACATGTTATTACCCGCATATTCTGTAAAATACTGTTCTCAAGTTTTCCTTGAACTTCAGGGGATTACAGATAAATCATGAGCAGAACACAAATGTTGCTTTAGCATTTGCAAAGAATGAAAGCACAAATGAAAAGTTCTGCCACTGGGGGAGGAGAGGAAAGGGAAGGGATGACTAAGCCCTGCAGTTCTGGTACATTAGGGGAAGGGAAGGACTGTCCTGAAGCAGGTAAACAATAACCTAAAAAATAAGAAGAAAAGAAAAGTTATTAAAACAGGCAGAAGAATTCTTCTTCATTTGACTGTTAGTTCAGTTCATAGTGAGAAGATAGTTCAATTTAATACCATTTTTTAAAATAAGAATTGTGTGTATGTTATGAATTTAGAAGAACGGTAGTATTTCAGTGGGTCTTTTTCTAATTTCTCAGATTCCAAAGCGCATAGTGGGCAAATTTCAGTAGTTTCAGCTGTTATCTCAACATCTGGGCATTCATAATAAAATATACACTATTATGCTTTCTTGTAGAAATTTCAGCAATAAGAAAAGACTTTGAAAAGAAACATTCAGCTGCTCATATGACTAGAGTTAGTTAACTATCCAGTTAGTTCTGGATAATGTGCAAAGAATAAACAGACCTTTGTTTCCTTTAGGAAAGCTTTTTTTAATTAAAAAGAAACAAATTTGCATTTGATAAAGCAGACCATTTTCTTTAACAGCTGTATTTATTATCACTCTCACGTCATGCTCGCAATAGAAAACTTTCAGTAGAGAGGGGTTCAGATGTCATCTCCAAGGAGACTAATTGCATAATGAGCTGATGGGTTTCAGGAAGATATCATTATTTTTCCTTCCTGTTGCCATGGGCTTTGGATGATGCTCATGTTGAGTTATAAAAGTCCCACAACAGCAACACTTATTGCTGAAAATTTTCCTTTTATTTGGTTAACTACTGGAATAAAGGACTAATCTGTAAACACCATTTTCTGCTAATTAGATGGCATATCCAGTATGAGGAAGGAGGAACTGTTTTGAAGTGTTTTGAAGTAAAACATTATTTTCTACTTAAATCACTATTTGAATTGACATCATTATGTTAGTGCTCTGGCAGACTTTCTTTGATAGCCAGTTCCTTCATATTTAAGAGAGAATTTTCAAGTTGTGGAAATGCTTTTGATGGCCCCTCTTGAAAGACTATATGGAAATACAAAGTTTTAGTGAAAAAGTAGGTTGCTCTGAAAGTAATGCCCCCTGTTTATTTCCATGGAAACTACAACAGGTTCAAAGAGCACAACAGCACAATTTGATAGAGCGAATTCTCAGCAACAAAACCTTATTTTTCAACACTGCCACCACCGTTAGCTGTGCATTTGTGCCAGTGGTGAACAAGAATGTGCTTGTAAAAATCTGCACCACTGGACGTGATCTGCTGTCACCACTGTTGAAATGCACCACCCACCACATCACTGTGCTCACATCCACTGTTGGTCTCCATAAACATTCAGCAAGAGTTGATGAGTGTCAATGGGTGCCATTTTTTTCCACATGGAGGAATTCCATGACACACCTTTGCTTCATATGCACTTCTATACCAGACACCATTCTGTAAGACTGCCTCTCTGCTTCCATCAGTCACACAGCAACAAAAAGTAATGCAATATAGGTGGGAAGGTTCAGTATCCAGTGCTCTGCCACCAACATCTGCCTCTGACATGATGGACCAACATAATAAAATGGGAGCTATTACTTTCAGAACAGCTCTCATATGTGTATATACCCGATTATATTGAAATCTTAAGGGGTCATTTTTCTCTAAAGTTAATTGCAAACCTTTTTGGAAATCAAATCTCTTATCAATATACAGGTTTTGGCTATACATTAAAGAATTTCATGAAACAAAACAATCTTTTTTGCTTTATGTCCAGTTCTGTTCTACCATTGGTCTATTTCATACTGATTTATGTTATTATGATTACTGCCGTTATCAATTCAAGTAAACTTGCGTTTCTCCAGTTCAGATCTGCTCTGCTCAGAGGACTGTATGTTCTTTTTTGCTTTATAATTCCTTTCATCCTCAGTCATAGCTCCATCTTTGTAAATGTATTCAAAACCTGGCAGTTTATAATTCCAGCTCATGACAAGGTCATCAACTGTGAATGAATACATAAGTCCTGTGCTTCTGAATATCCACAACACAAGATCCTAGCGTTTCATATCTTGGAAAAGAGACATATGCTTAATTTTGTGTCATGTATTTTCTAGAACCTTACAGCTAATGAAGCAAACACAAAATCCTATGGGTCATGCGCCTTGTTAAAGCACCTAGGGAGAACTACAAAATATAAAAGACTTAACAACCTTTTTCAGTGCATGAGACTATATCCACACTGCATGAGAAACTGGACCAGATTTTTAGCTGGCAGTTGCCGTAAAACCATGACATATGCAGAGAATTTTGGTTCAGACCTGCAATAAATCATATTCTGCTGAGACAGCAGAGTGATGAGAGTCCAACCAAGAGAAATACCTGCATTCAACTGTCTTCAGCCCATTATCTATTCAGTATGAGTCCCAACATCAGATAGTCTATAAGAGAGCCAAGTGACATTATTGCAGAAAGACTCAAACCCAGAAGGTAACATGTGTTAAAATAACTTGGTGTCCAATTAGTCCTTGTTGAATAGGATTTGAAAACTTGTCTTCGTTGATACCTGTGTGTTTTGCAAATAAGGACATAAGAGAAATGTATTAAAGACTCCAAAGTCTTTAAGTCCTCCAGCTGCCTGCATTTTTTCTACTGCTGTAGTGCATTCAGAGTATTACTCAAGCACGAAAACAGAGCAGTAAAAAGTGGCAACATTTTTTTCCCACTACATATTTTAATCCATTATCTGTGCTTCAAAATATACTACTTCTCTCTCTTTTTCTGATTTTCCTGTTTCCAATCTCGTGACTTCTTCTGGTCTTCATTTTTCTACTTGGAAATGTAAAACCGTTCAGAAATAAATATTAATGCCCTTGAACCTACCATGGCCATATATTAGAGCAAAGAAAAGAAGTCCAAGAAATATACCAGTAGAAAATTAACATAAGGTTACAAAATTGGTGCTGCTCTGAACTTTTAGAGATAATAAGATTTTCTTGTACATAAAATGAAATTAAACTGCATACTTAAGGTTAAATTATTTTAAGCTTCATTTTAAAAATCACATAAAGGCTGTAAGATATTATTATAGTGAAGTTTATAAAAGCTTTTTCAGTGAAATTCATTTGTAAATAACACTTAAATTTGCGATAGGATATACATGATGATAACTAAATAATTTCTACAGATATTACTATTTTTCTTTGCTTTGGAGCTGATGTTATAAATGAAAAAATTAAGGAATAAGATATAGAGGCTTGGCTTTACACTATGTAGGTAATCTTTCCCTTATTTCATCACCATCTTGTAAAAATGGAAGTTGATTCTGCAGCATTAAATCAAACTAAATAGAGAGAGGTTGAAACTTCATACTCCAGAGAACTGCAGTTGTCTAGACTTCCCATTAGCAGCCTTTTGTGCCCCTGTTAGCCCTCCCCTCTGAATTCAAACATATCTTGAAAGTAAAGACACGAACGGCAGGCCATGGTATTTCCAACGTCTCAGCCCTTTTCTATGAACTCGCAGACCATTTCTGACCTTATCAGCATTCTGGCCAGAATCTTGTTCCCTTTCACCTGAAAAGATAAGGTGAAAGTACATAAATATTCAATAACCATTCCTTCTTCAGGTGCCCTCTGTAAATACTGACAGTCACAGTATATTTGAATCATAGTTGAATGGGTATTGAAATGCTGTTCTGCCAAACTGAGCAGCTGACCTAGAAGACAGAATTAATTAATACCGCTTTGAAAACTATGAATTGAGATCCTTCAAGGACTAGAGCATGTTAGAGACCTGCTAACTGTATGTCCACCGCTGCTGTCATTTATACCAAATTTTCAGAGAAGGACTAGTGATACTGCCCTACATCCCTCTCCTCCTTCCTGGTTAATCCATCCAGATAATGACTGAGAAATAATATTTTTCTACAGTTGTCACAAACATAAGCGATAAAACATAATCACAAGAATTATAAATTTAGGTTGCTTTAGAAACGTGCCTTATTCGTATTGTAAATTAACTTTTAATTAATCTGAAGTGTGTATTTACATTCTCCTTTATGAATAGGCAATCTATGAAAGGTAAATGGCAAATAAATTGATATGACTAAAATGACAGTCAGAGACATCATTATCAAAAAGATTATAAGGGGAGGTCAACTTTTGGTAAAAGAGCAGTAGCCACTATTGTTTGCAATTCCTCTAACTTTGCGGATGAAATTAGCCTTACGAAAGCCATTGAAAAAATGCACAAATGAAATAAAAAACAATCCACCAATTTTTCAAATAGATCCAAGCTATATCCTGGCCAATTAAATTTCCCATGACAGAGCTTCATCTTTCACTAAGGAGTACAAATTAACAATACTTTCCATACATTTTAAAACAGTATCATGTGAAAAAGCAGATTTGTCTGTGGGGATATAATGTGCCACAGCTGCTTCGTGATATTCTGACAGAAGGCAGAAATTTGTCTAGACACTTTAGGTACACTAAGCATGCAGAAACACATTGTACTAGCACTCACATGGGATCAAGATGCTGGTCAGGGTCTAGCTTAAACATTTAGCTTCTATGAAATCCTCCTAGTATTAATCATTCTGTATCTCACGGAGAATGGTTTTTCGAGGACCATTTAAATCTTTTGTCCTCTGTATAATAAGAAGACTTGGGTGATAAATTTTCTTTTTCTGTTTATGAACTACATCTGGTATCACTAGCAGAACACTGCTTGAGAAATGAAGAAACTCCTTATATCTGCTATCTTGTTCATAGAGAATCAATTAGTAATACTGTAAGTTATATCTTAATCATGTGTCATTTAAAAGGAAGGAGCATTTCTCTGGCGTAACTCATTCCCCTCCTCCATTCAGAAGAATCTGATAGTAGCAGCTTATCTTTTGCAGTCCTGGGCTGAAGGAAAGGTTGAATATGTCTCAGTGAACTAGATCTCTTTGAGCCTATTCATGCATATGCATTGCTCCCTGCTGATTTGATCCCCTATGTCATTATTCTTGCCTGCAAAAAGCAGAAAATGCTGTATAACGCTCATGGGTTACTCTTAGGTTTTATGCCATTTGCTAAATCTTTGCTCTCAAAACACTGAGGAACTTGAAAGAAAGAGATGGAGAAGATACATAGAAACTAATAGAATGTTTTTGTGGTGGTGCATTCCCTCATTACTGTGCAGACGATACTTAAACACTACAAATGCAGTGCATCCTCCCAGTTCTCCCTTTTTCACTAAGAGTATATTTTAATTTTGGTTGAAATGTAGATACTAGTCTTCCTACTTTAGAAGCCTTTGTCTTGACTTAATAAACTGTGTAGTAGTCACTGAAAGTCTACTGTTACAGTGTATTGTAGGAAAAGCATACTAGAATGAACAAACTTTAGAATCTTCCTCTTCCTGGAAAATATACCATAGAAAAGGAATCCAAAATGTTTATTTTTTAGCATCAAGCATTGCACAACATGAAGGGGAAAAAGTAGTATCATCTTCATACATCTCTAAGGGATGAAAAAGCAAACAAAGCTGGAGAATTGTATTGCTTTAACAAAACTCAGTTATGCCTTCAAGACAGCAGCTGAACAACAACAGAAAAGAAATATTAAAAGAGAAGAATAAGAGAAAAGAACTAGCAGAATGTCAGAAAATGAAGACTGGATGGAAAAAGGTGCATTCAGGAATGAATACTGCATTTGATGCAGTTCTGAGCCAAGTGAAGAACTTTGATTGACAGTGCTAAGTGTATCAACCTATCTCACCCTGTCCTGAAACCATTTGAGAACACAGACCACTGAAAGCAATTTCATTCTTCTAATTGCTCAAGATAAAATCTTTTCATGTTGTGAATCACAACAAGGACACCTCTGATCCGTCTAGAAATCACTGTGGTCCACAGTTGTACAGACACGCATTCATCCTGCACATTGACTATTTCCACTTTAGTTTAGTTTTCTAGTTTACTATCTTGTTATTTACCAAAGCTACCAAGCTTTATTACTCTTTAGAATTGTATGAAACTGAAAAATGTCATTTGTATATCACTCTAACAACATATTAAAAAAAAAAAAACCTATATACCTTATTATGTAATATATAAGATATGCATAATAAAACACTAAACATACACAATATGAAATCTGCTTTCCAAATAAAGCACAGTGTTTACTTGTCGATGATCTTTAAGTCCACAGGACATCTGAAGAAACAACTCTGTAGTCTACTGAGAGCATTTGAAAATTCTCTGTATATCTGGTCCCCAGCCATCACCTCTGTGTAAGTATCTTTCTGATGTGTAAACACCATAAAATCTACCATATGAAATAAGTGCAGTTCTGTAATTTGGATACAAGTAACTTCTTTCACCATAGAAACAATAAATTTTTTTTGTGAAAGAGGGAAGCATGAAGCAAGGTGATCTTTCAAAATAAGTTCTGGAATCATACTGCTCAACATCTGTATCAGGGAAGAGTTTCATTTATCACTGTATGGAGCAGGATGAAATTTCAAAATGTCACGGACCTTTTCATTTACTAATTAATGTTAAAGGATCAATTATACCTAATCAGCTGGAAATTCTAGTGTCTTTTCCCCAGTACAGAGAGGGCAAATATTAGCTATGCATGACTATTTAATGTAGGGCCTAAAAAACTGGAATCCATCTTTTTTATGACCAGTGCAGACATATTTTGACTTATCAGTGTCCCTGCCTGCATTAAAATGATCTGTGGTTGTTTTATCAATATTAAAATGGCTGATCATATGCTGATGCAACTGTATAGAAAGTAGGTTGCCATATGGCAATGGTTCTATACTTTCAACACCTCGAAATACATAATCAGAGCCCAGGATACAATGTCATTTAGATTTCCAGGCAGTTGAACTGCCTGGATACTCTGAAGTGTCCAAAACCAGTCTTAACCCATTAGCTGAAGCCACTTCAGAAAAATATCATGTAGAAGTAGTGACTGGTCTCATCTCCATTTTCCTTTGATGGATAAAGGTTCTGACAATGTTCCATAACTTTCACTGTCATTAGTCACCATGACTGCTGATCTAGTCACAGCAAAGTACTCATATGCATTGCACTGTTACTCACCAATGTTCTCACCTGCTATTCAACATCATTTTGAAATTTGTTTAGAAATAATTTGAATCCTAGTTAAAGGGAAAAGTGATGTTTGAATGTCATTTCAGGAATTTTATTCAGTAGTTATAACAGTATTCACCAGGGCAAAATCCCTTAATGGGTCACTATCTGTCCAGAGTAGTGTGTGATTATCACAGAATGGCTTTAGTTGGAAGGACCTTAAAGCCCATTCAGTTCCAACATCTCTGCCGTGGGCAGGGCTGCCACCCACCAGATCAGGGTGCTCAGGGCCCCATCCAACCTGGCCTTGAATATGTCCAGGGATGGGGAATCCATATCTTCTCTGGGACGTGTGAGTGCTTTGCTCATTAAGGCACTCTTTAAGAGATACCACCTTTCTAACATAATTTCTAGGGAGAGAAGGAGAAACACCTGGAGAAGTTGAAACTTGGTAAAACCAGTACATAAAAAACACAAAAACTCACCTTGCTGAACTTACCCTAAGTAAATTGTTGCTGATTTTAAGTGTTTTTGTACACATCTAAATGTTTTCCACATGAAACTTGATTTATCTTTAATAATGAAAAAAGTCATGTCCCACACTAGACGTTGCTTTATTTTATTACTGATTAAAAAATATGCAGACTGGCTTTTGATCCAAGAAAAGACACATTATTTTATTTGCTGAATAATAAGTGGAAAGTGAAAAAAAAAATACTTTTAATAGCTAAAATATATTTGAAACGTGTTTTGCCAGTTACAGTAGAATTGCAAAAACAAGTGATCTAGCTGTCGAGGTATACAGTATTTGTCAATAACTGCCTTAGAGAAAAAATGGAGTTAAAAAATAATCTTCTCTCAGGGGAAAAAATACCAATTAATTATCTACTAGTTTTGAGATTTTCCACCTTCTGATCCTACCTATCATTCATTTTCCTCTGCATTGTTCTTTTTAATTTTCCCTTAGTCATTTTTAATCTGTTTACTATTACATTTTCTTTTTTTATGTTCATCCTTACTTCTGTTTCTCTCTCATAACTGATTCCAACTGCCTATGTATTTCTTCAACCATTTTTGGTCATTTTGTTCATTCTTTCAAAGCTCACATTCCATCACCAGATAAGCATACCAGTTCTCATTGCAAACTTCCTTGCAGCCCTGCCAGCATTCTTCAAGCCATTTTTGGAAACATCAGCTCTACAGACATGAGAATTATTGTGCCTTTGAGTACACAATGTTTTTACCAACATCACTAAAAATTTGTGACAAATATAGAAGCTAGAATGGCAGCCATGAAATACATTTCACAGCCACTCCAGAGTCATTCAATGGCAGTATTAACAACTTGATATTAACAGCTTGTGTCAGCTTTGAAGGTTTTCAGATCTGAAAAGGAAGCAGAGGCTCTGTATGATCCTCCTAATTCCCCAATCTGTCTAGCAACAAGTAAATGTAAATGTATGACCCAAAAGCAGTTTGCCCTTCCTTAGTAATCAAAAATTGAATATGCTCATCACTGTAGATAAAATATCACCATTTAACACTGTATTACACAGCTGATACCATTGAAGCTCTAAAAAGGACAGTACTGAAGTGCATCAGAATTATTAGGGATTGACACTACTGTAGTATCACAGTAACCACAACATGAACCTTGTTCTGGGTTCTGTACATGATGCAATGGTCTCGTACTGTTCATCTGCCTCCAGTTGCTTGGTCTCCCTATTGCTATTTCTTCTGAAAGCTGTGTAGTGTGTAGTAACTACTCAGTTTCCCCGCAGTGAGGATGTAAAATGCCTGAAAGATGACATCCCCCAAGTTTGCAGCACTGTCCCCAGTCATAAATGCTGAATCAGACAATAGCTGTCAGCTGGTGTCCTAAAAGCCCAAGACAAATTGGTAACGGGCATTTATAGGCCAGTATCGCAGGAAAGGTGTTTAGGAAGAACTCACATCACAGCTTACTAACAGAGTTAACTACAGCCTTTGCTTTGTGGCACAGCTCCCTCAGGATGGTAGTTCATGAGATCAGACTGATTGGACAGTAGGAGAAGGAGAGAGAGCAAAACCCCACCTATAGCTCCTGCAGCCTTGGAGACCCCCTGTCCAAAGATTTAATAGAACAACAATAAATCAAGGCTACAACGATTCATTTTTATAATCATCATTATGAAGACAGTATCAAATTATATACTTATTTATGGATTTGGTGACACCCTTCTAAGATACTCCATTTTCCACAATTCTGTGTCTTATCAGAATATCTTGCTATGAATCCTAGGAAAGGAAATGGAAGAGGGAATAACACTCTAACACTGAGCAACACTCTTTCATAAGTAGCTGCAATGTCAGTGCCTAAACAATGGAATATCAGATCAAGGTTTTACTACGGATGTTTTGTTGGACTTCACATCAACTCTCACTGCCACTTCCCTCCACTCAAACTTTATTTTTTGCTTATCTATTTTTCCTTTTCACTCTTGTTCCTGTGTTTTTCAGCATATTGCTATTCTTCCGTCAGCTTCTAGAGTGACAGCAAAAGCAAAGGTTCCCTTTGGCAAAGAGATAGCAATAAAAACCTTCATCAGCCTCATGACATTGCAACCTTGCAATCAAGTGCACCTTCAGAAATCTGGGGTGGGTTAGCTCACCCAAGAGAAAAAAACATGCTCAATTGCATACCTGACAGTATTTCTGCTTATTTCTGTGCTTTTTGGTAATTTTTTCCCAGTAAAATTGTACATCTCTGAAAGAATGAGAATGATGTTTCTCTCATGAATATAAGAGGAAAAAGCTCTTCCGTTCCCTTCTGATGAGCATTTTTACCAAGCTTGGAGTTTTATTCAACTTTGTTTCTTTTCTCATATGTCCCTACAATTATGCAATAATGATTTATGATTTCTTTTCTTGCCAGTCCAGTCTCCGAGGAACAACACCTTTCAAACTTCTCATTTTCAAAACTTCACTGTAATCTATCAGTGCAAAGAAGTTTAAATGTAACCTTGCAATGTGAATCCATCAAAATTACTGCCACCTCAAATAAAAGGAAATGACAGAACATTCAGAGTACTTATAAAATAATTTCAGGTATATTTTTGGATTCCTCTGGGAAAAAATGGCACTACAGTACCTAAAAATACTGCTTCTTACCCTGAGGCCGGCTAACTGTTGCAAATGGGAGACTTTTACTTTGAGAAGGATTTTGAATTTTTGCCACAAATGTATTGAATAATTCTGAGTCTTATTTGAAGGGAATTGGAGGGAAAAACAGGAAGGAATAACATAAACAGTCCAACCGAGTAGAAGAAATCCTAAAATGAGAAAAGGAAATGTACACCATCTGGATGAGAAGTTTCTAAACATAGAATATTAGGTTATATGGTTCATGATTAAGATCTGGCAAAAGCCTTCTTTTCTCTGGCAGAACAGACAGTATCTTGACTCTTGAATAATATTCATGATATTGCTGCAGAACAGAGAAGCATATTAGCTTCGAGGGATATGAAGTTCTGGATCCCCTGGGAAGAGGCCAATATCTTGTTTGAGTTGAATACATTTCACAGATGAAGAGGAGGAAGAGAGAAAAAGATCTTGCCTATTTACTCTGGATGTTATCAAATTTGGCACTGCTCCTTACAACAGACTGACATCTCAGGGCTAGCAAATGTCAGTAGTAGTTTTATTTCTTTGGCTGAAAGGACATGACAATCTGAGTCTGTCCCATAACTCATGCAAATTTGTAACTAATCAACATCTATTGCCCAAACTGGAGCAATGAAAAAACTGCTTGAAACATGTTAACAAAAAAATAAAAACTTAGGACTGATTTTTATAGTTGTGTTCTGTAGGCAGATGCTCCTTATTAGTGAAATTATGGAAGATAATCTTTAAAAATCTTCCGGTTGTCATAAGAGGCTTGAGAGTGACTACACCAGAGCAATCATTTTTCCAGGCACTACATCTACAAAAAAAAAAAAAAAAAGACTTGACTAGACTAGACTAGACTAGAACAAGGAACAGGTAATATCAATCAGAATCATGTATGAAAAAGAGAAAAAAATATGTAATTGGCTATCGTCAATTTTTTATCTGAGAATTTTCAGTAGTGTCTCTGCAGCACAGTTTAGCACACTGTGGTTTGGTGATTAGCAGCATAATAATTACACCAGAGGGGAGATGCACCCTGTCCAACACACACAACTTTTTGATAGGACAAATTAAAGAAAGCAGAGTGCAATAACACAGCTATATTGCTTCTTGCTAAGTAAGTTGATTGCCACTGTTTCTTGTAAATGCTAAAGAAATTAGGTCTTCACAAATATATCTACATAGAGTACTACAACTGCCTCGAAAACTATGCTCCATGTTTAGCTGTTACACTGAGTAATCAAGGAACAGAAGTATTGAACTTAAGACAATATATGTATTTTTCTAATTGTTCAACTTTTATAAAAACTTTCGCTAAATACATTGATTGTTTTCTTCTAATTTTGAGATCGTTATCATTTCAGAAATAAAAGCATCAAAGATAAAACAGTCTTACAGTTCTGCTTTCTCATTCTTAGTTGCTTATGATGGTAATATTTTCAGTTAAATGAATTTCAGTGTCCACGTGTATGACTGAACATGAACATAAAGTTGACAGAAACATGCACGTGAATCTGTTTATCTTTCCAATACTTCAGTATGCATGCAGGAATTTTCAGACCGTGCATCTGATTAAGAATTGGTTACATGAATTAAAAGAGATGGTTGGATAGATTAAATAGCATAACTGTTAAATAAAATTTGATGAAAACATTTTAGGAAGATTTCATGAGCAGATAATTGTATGTTGGCCTATTAATGTCTGCAACGTTTTCTTCAGTCAGAATATTTTTCCTCTTGAGATGTGCTGCAGTATTCTGATTTGCTGCAGACCAGTTGGGTGCAGGAGGTCTGGAAGACTGCAGAAAGTCATTTTTCACTGAAGGCCTTGAGCTTGAGTTGATTTAGCAGAGAGTGAAGAGAATGAAGGTAAAATGAGCTAAAATAGCTAGAAAAGTAGATTCTAGTATTTGAATGCAGAAATGTGCATAATGCAGCTGTGGCAATTAAATGGGTGTTCCATAATCTTCACTTGACTCACAAGCCTCTTGGAATATAACATTTTAAAATTCTGCAGATCTGCCTTCTTGCACTACATACGTGAATAAGCACTGTATAATAATGTGCTATCTCCAGATTAGTGGATACAACATGACTAAGCGTGCTATTTTAATCACCTTTGCAATGATGATTACTCTACTGCAAGACTCTTTTGAGAATCTTTAATCTAAGCCTAGTCATTCATCTCAATTTCTTCCTTGTCACAATCCACCCAGATGCTGTCTAACGTGACCTTTCTACTCTTATTTCACTGTTCCGTTTGCCATAAGATTATTTTCAATCTATATGCTCCTTCATAACAAATTTGCCTTTTCTCTCTCTTTATCTAGACTGAAAAAGAGAGTGGTTATCTTCATATCTATGATAATCTGTCTAAAGTAGTACAGTGAAAAGGACTGCACAGGAAATACTTTCATGTCATTTAATTCTGCTTCTTCAGTCTGTTCAGTCTGTTCCACCTTTTATTTTTTTCTTTTTTAAAGAGGAAAGAAGCAGACACAGAGTATTTTTATACAAGGCCAGGGATATCTGATGAAACTGCCTTATTTGTTAAAGGGGTGCCAGCAGGACACTGTCTCTGTAAATACAGTTGCTGAAGGAATAACCTTTATTTTATGCTGCCAAATTTGTGCACTGATAAATAACAATGATCTTTAGCTATTGTCTGAGGGTATGAAACTCATACATGAAGACAAATTGCAAAACCTGTGTTTATTTGGTGCCATTTAGTTTGCTGCATATTCACTACTTTATTTTTATCTAATGCAGTAAAATAATGATGATCACAAGCTAGTGATCTCAAAGGGCCTCAGGTAAGCCAGCAATATCCTTGTATAAGAATTATGTTAAAGGGGCTTACCCAAAATTCAAATGGAAGGCTGTGTGTTATCTTCTGTTCTTTACAGAAAGTGTAGAAGAGGTGATGGACCAATAACTCCTACATATCTGAGAGCTCCCATCCTGCTATGCTCCAACAGATGGCAGGGCTTCCGGGAATTTCTAGGTTTTTTTCTGCTGGGATCCTATGTAAGGTATGGTTGTCCCTCTGCGTGAAAAAAAGGCAGAAGAACAAGCCATCATAAAACATAAGGGATATCCTTGTGTTTATTCTGTTAGATGAATTCACAACGTACAAGAAGGAGAAAGCTGTAATTACTCTTTTTGGTTGCTAGATAGTGTTGCTAAATTTTAAGCACATCTTTACAAAGGGTGTAATATAAAATCTTGTCATGTTCTAAAGACAGTATTTGTTGTCAGAGCATTAGTTCATCTAAATGTTGGAACTGCTCTGAAAAAATACCATTCATTTAATTGTGCCTATTGTTTATTCAGTACAATAATTTAGTGGGTACAACTTCATAGCTTTGTGTCAGGTTGCTAGAAGGAGCATCTGCCAACTACTGGAAATGAAAATCAGACAATTTAAATGTACAAACATGGAAACTTTGGCCATCCTCTGCTCTCAATTACTTTAAAGTATTTCCACAATAACTATTCAGGAAGTGAGTAGCTACTTTGAAATGAGAAAACACAACTGAAAGCAGTATTTGGGTTATAAGTTTTGGAAATATATTGTTATTTTCTGCCTGAGAGTACAGAGGTGAATGAAAATGGCAGTTAAGATACACCAACATCAGTAAACTTAATTTTACTAACCATATTGCTGACAAAAGTCGCCCTAGAAATGCTACTTGAAAAGAGTCTTTATATTTGGCAATTAAGACATGAAGAAATCTGTTGAAGGAAAGTTACACAGTACTGAATTGAGTTGAATAAATTCAGTAGAACACTTACAGCTTGCTGTAAAATATATGTAATTTTCCTCTGGCTATGCTAGTGTATACTTATTTTTAGTTATCACACAGCACAAAAACTCAGAGTAGAAATCATAGAGTATATTCAATTTGTATATTCAATTCAAATGCTTCCAAGTTTCAAATCTGTAAAGAATTGAAGCATATTCTGAGTTTTGCATGTGAATAATCCTACAGAAGTCTTTCTTATAGATTTAAGTACTTACAGTTAAAATACATTATATGAAATGCAATGCTGGATGTGACTCTAATGACATCAGGAGATTATGTGGATGAACACATTCTCATACATAACTTTCTTTTTAAATTATAGTAAGCACTACAATGCTGTGGAGTATGAGGTCAATAGCTTTTGTTTGCTTCTGTATCTTCCACAAATTATTAGAGGTAAAGGGTAGGTCAACCAAAATGTAATAAAGTATTACACTATTAGAGAGTATGTGAATTAGGTGAGCAGGCCAAAAGTGACTATTTTAATTCAGCATGACGTATCAGCAAAACAGAACAGCTGCCTTGGGGTATTAGCAGCTCAGAGCTTTAATTTTTCATCACTGTATATAATTACTCATATGTCAGAAAGACACTTTTGATTTAGTTATAGAACTTCCAGTATGAGAATCATATACTCATCTTAATTCTATCCTAAAAGCATTAGTTCAAGCACCAGTACCATTAAGGGAATAAGAAAACTGCCAATGCAAAACCAGCTAGTATGCAATGCAATGCTGTTTATATAAAAAAAAACACAGCACAAAATACTTCAGCTTACAAATGACCTGTTCTAAATCACTCCTCCACCAGTTTTCAGCATTCAAATACTCCAATTCTAAAGTTACTCCAAATAAAGCCCTGCTTTCATGGGAATTCAAAGAAAATTCAGGTACGTATGTCAAAGTATATCTGAAATGGCCAGTTGATGAGAGAGGTATTTGATTGATCTTCCAGAAATATTTACTTGCAAAAATTGTGTCTCTACATTGGCAATGTTTGGACTCATTCCGAGTATAATTTTGTGTTCCTCTTCAGACAAAGAAGTCACATAACAGTACAGATCACAAAAAAGAAGCTTTAAAAATGAGTATTGCGGAGTAAGAACACAACAATTTTGAACTTGCAAATGCGACTAGTAATAAAAAACTGTAAGCTTCTTTTAAGCAATCTTGGAATAGCAAAATACTGTATGACTCATACACCCAATCAAAGCTTTTTAAAACAACTTAGATGTTGAATTTCAAATATTTGCAATTGTGAACAATATATACACTAAAACTTAGTCAGGGAAATTATCTCATGAATACATTTAGGAAAATTATAAGATCTTCATGACAGAATCACATGAAGAAACATGGCTAAAAGTAAGTGAATCTATTATTCACTAGGAATTATTTCAAAATCTTTAGTCATCACCAATATGAGTGAAGGAAGAATAAAATTACTTTTAAGCAAGAATAGTATGCTACACGGTAGTCAATGAACACACCCTTCCTCACAATTGCATTACTTACATTTTAGAGATGACAGAACACAGTCTTTTTTTACAGTTTACCATTTTTATTATAATTTTTGAAAGAGCTCAGCTTTGTTACAACTGCTGTAATAATGCTCTATGACATACAGTACAAGCAGAAGAAAACAAGCTTTGTGCCAAAAAGTTTATTGTATGTATGTTTTTGTTTTTAGCTCTCCATCAATTTCATGCAAAAAAATAAAAATAAAATGACGGAGTGATTATCAGCATGTAATCAATATGCACTATGTGGATAAACATTAGGGTCATGGATCTCTATGGAAACGAAGCAGCGAAATAAATGCTTAATTTGTTCAATTTCACAATGTACAGAGAAATTACTTGCAACCTTTGAAACTGTTAACTTAGCATTAGGCTAAATCATGCTAACTGTATCCAAACTGAAACCGAAGCCCAAGCAGATGTACATAACTCCATCAAAAGGCTTCAGACCTGCAGTCAGTGAAGCAGTCTGGGCATGGATCACTTAACCCCTACTAAAACTGATTGCTTGCTGTAGATAGAAAGAAAACCTGAGTGAGAAAAGTAACAGTTAATTTGGAAATTTGCTAGTATTTCCACACCTTATAAAAAATGAATGGTTAATGTGGCTTTGAGACGGAGCTGTGAATTGCCTCCAAAAAAAATCTACTAAAGATGTGCTCCAGAGGAAGCATGAAGATTGTTCCAAGAGCCAGGATGTCAGTTTGAACTTTGGGAATGACAGCACTCTCTCAGGCTTTTTAATGTTTTCTGCCTCTGCTCAAGAAAATGTGAGAAGACAGCTCTCTCTCAAGTCTACAGAGGCCTCTTATATACAATTGCAAGGTGGTACAGCTGGAATAGCAGGTATTAAAAACAATTTATTTGAGTAATTTTTACTTCAGTGCTTGCAATTTTAAAATTCATGTGCAAAATTCAAGTAGATGACTCTGAGGTTGGCCTGAAAGACAGCAATGAAGGAAGAAGAATAGACATGGTTTCGGGTACCTCATACAGACAGAACACTTTTGGAGTGGACAGAAAAAGTGAGAGAAATGGAGAGCACAGTGCTATGCACTTCAAAGATGACGCTTATTAACTGATCAATTTTTTGGTATTAAAATTGATTATAGTTGTTGCAAAATCTGAAAACTCTCAGGACTTCTATAATTCATTGCTGCCCTGTAATTCAGTGTCATGATTCACCACTGCACATAAACCACAACATGAACATTTGCCAGTAGATGACTTCCACTCATTCACATCTACTTCTCCAAAGGAAGATGGAAGGATAATGTGAAAGACAAGCAAGCAGCCCATAGAAATAAAGGAATAGTTTCAGAAGAAAAACCATAGGTTTTGCTAACAGCAAAGCTGTGCTTCCCTTTTCATGTTTTGTTACAGTTCTTATGCCATAACTCAGCAAGCACAGGCTTGCTCCTAGCTAAATGAGGTTACTAAGAACTGGAAGTTTAGGATATTCTGAAAGACTTTTATTCCCTCAACAAAGGCCAGCCGCAGTACGCTGGATACATGACGAACAGGAAGGCAGTTAACACTGCAGAGTGAGGAGACAAAAACAGGTACCATTCTTTAGGATTTATAAAAAACAAGGTGTAATAAAGCAACTAGGCATATGAAAGTGTCTTAAAATAGAGACACTTCTGTTTGAATGATAGCAGGGAAGAAAGAAGTTTGTTGCTTGTATTTTTGTTTTAATAAGAGAAGCCAATAAGGGAGTGGTACGGGGACTTCAAAGACTGCCTTCCAAAGATACACCAGGAGTTTTTCAGAGCAGAACCAGGATACTCTTGGAATTTTGCATGTTGCAGAAGGGATTGTTATGCATGTCATTTTTGCACACCTTATTGGACAACAGACACTTAAAATTTAAAGAAAATATTGTTTCTGGCTTTTGCTTTTATTCTACCACTTTTCTAGGGGATAGGAGTGTACTGCTTTCCTGCTAATTCAGTTTTGATGTACAGCACACCTGACAGGGGACACTGACACTACAAGCATAGTGACAGTTTGGCTATGAAAGTGGCTGTGTCTTCATTCGTTAGACAACTGGTGCAGGAGATTATTTTATCTTTCTAACTTGCTTTCTTCTGCACAATTCCTTTTTGTTGCTGTTTTTCAGTTGTTGCTTTTTAAAATGCTGAGCATAGCATCTTCATGGAAAGTGAATGGGTTTCATATCCTGTTCTTGCTTACTATCTTTCCCTTACTTGTTCTTTTGGAATTCTGCTACCTTCATGACTTCTTGCACAAAAGGGGGAAGACATCATCCTTTGGTCTTCTGTTCTTCCATAAGTTCCGTGGTTGTGCAGCTGACCTCTCTGGCTTCCTTCTGTTGCTTTAAGACCAAATGCAGCGTCTTCTCACTTTGAACAGCAACATCTTGATAAGAAATCAAAGGTATGAGGGAGTTAAAAGCAATATTCAGCATAGTGCATTTCTCATAAAGTATTAGATATGCAATATATGAAAGATCAATTGGCAGTGAAGCAACACTGATTCAGATTCTCTGAGGACCTAATAAATAATATTGATAAGTCACTTTATTGGGAATACTCCTTGTTAAAGGACCAAATGTTAAGTCAGGCCACAGCAGTAGATACTGCAAGTTGGCATACTCCTAATCCAGGAGGTCCTGTTTACATTGGTTAGCTTTAATTATCTGGACGACCTTTCGGCCATGCAAGCTTTAAGTTTCAGTACTAGCAAATTCAAGAAATAAAAGTCAAACTTACTAAACCAACACAGTGAAAAAAATCATGATAGTATGTAGCAACTTAGCAACTACAGAAAAAAGGTTGGGCAGCTATTCTGGTGCCATCATCTGAGCACCTTTTTTGACCACTAATAGTAATTACTAGACAGGCCACGAATTAGGCTTGTTATTTAAGTTTATTGTTTCTTCTCAGGAACACTCACATTCTGCAAGGTATGTATCATTTGATGACAGTTAACAATGAAATTCAATATTAATTCTGGGGGACGGTATACCTGTTCTGTCCGAACAGCATATTGAAAAATAAGGCAGCTTCTTAAAGTGAAATGTAAAACTACAAAAACGATTGCAAAGGATGTTGTGATTAACCTATGCAGGCTTGAGATATTAATGAAAAAATGCATTCTGTTCCAGATGCTGCCTGTTAGAAAATATGACTTCTGTTCCCACAAAAACACACACCCATAAGAGCCATGATATTAAAAAGCAAAATACCTTTTCTGGTAGCTTCATTACTTTTGATAGCCCTCTGTTTCACTTCTTACAGTGAGCTCTCATGCAGGTCCGGAGAGATGTTTTCCCTTCCAGAACAGGTGTTCTCTTTTTCTTGATCACTTTTTGATTGCTTTCTGTAATACTTGCCTTCCCTTCATTACATAGTGGAGTGTTCTTTGATGGTGTTCAGTAACATGGTAGACTCTGCAAATGCAAGAAACTATGCAATCTGTTCAAAAAAATTTGAGATGAGGCAAACGTATCACCCTACCGCAGAGATTCATTTGTCCAAACTGAGACATATAGGACTTAGTATTTCTTTACTTTATATTCATGCTTGTTGTGACCAACATCCAAATGATAGCTGCTGAATGCTTTGGAGTAATCAGAATTAGAGGCTTTGAGTGTTTCTTAATGTTCTTCTGTAATGCTAAATGCAGTGCATTTTCTGATTGAGGATTTTCATAAAGCAACCCTACATATTCACTACTGACACGTACAGAAGTCTTGTAGTCCAAGTGAAACAAGCCTGCCTATAAATACTGATGCTATACAGGTGGCACAACCAACTAAGTAAAGAGTGCACTACACCACAAAGGTCATTCTTCCTGGCTCAGGAATGTCCTGTTGCTATAAGGCATCCAGGTGGGAAAAGTCATATCTTCACTTACCTACTTCTGCGGCACAGGAGAGTGAACAGAGTATGAACAGAAACTAAAGGCTGAGGCTAAAGCTTCATATTTTTTAGTGTTTTTCTCCAAGCACTTCTGGGAAAACAGTTCTTTTTGTGAAGCGGGGAAAGAAAGAATTATAGTTCTCATAAAAACAAATACGGACTGCTTCAAATCTAATTCACCCATTGCACCCAAGAGAAAAAGATCAGAGATCTAAAATTGATAGGTTGTTGCATATAAATTCAAATATTTATTTATTTATTTCTGTCAAATGTGATTTGTAACTGTGGGTCAGAGCATTTTATATTCTACATACAAAACGAGATTACTTGGCCAGTTTGCTCAGAAGTTTTCATAACAAAAATGCAGTAAGACCACATGAAAGAGAATGAGGCATAAGCTCTTCTTTTACAAGCCAAACCAGATATCAATTTTCGTCAGTGCTCCCATCAACTTGCATTATGAAGAAAGAGAGAGGAGCAGACAACCAACCCACTGAGTGAAACTACATCAAAACTGCCTTGTGGATCAAAGAGTAATGCCCATTAGAGTGCTTGAAGCCTGCTGAGAAAAGCTACTCACTCAAGAAAGGATACCTCTGTTTATGGCTAAACTGCCAAAACTGTTTACGGTGAAACAGCCAGGGAGTAAGCCCAGGCACCACGCTGCTGATATTCCACATGGATTAACTGATAGCCTTCTCCTTGAGATGGACAATTATCACCCCAAGAGGCACAGTTCACAATGCCAGGGACATTCTCATTTCAACATGATAACCTGTTTTTCTAGGATGAAATTCTGGATGAACAGGTAAAAGTCTAGTCATATCACTTCGTTTCAGAGGACTGACCCTAACGATGTTTAGTTAGCAATCTAACTCAGTCTCTTTATCACTAGTGGTCTCTAAATCTCCCTTAAAATAATAGATGTAGCTTGCTCTGAAAGTAATGCCTCCTATTTATTTTAAGAACACTATTTGATAGAGCAAATCTCTGCTACAAAACATTATTTTTCAACATAGTCACCACTGTTAGCTATGCATTTGGGAGTTACCCTCTTTTCCAAGGTAACTAGCATAAGGACAAGAGGCTTTAAATTGCACCAGGGGAGGTCCAGGTTCTGATATCAGAAAGAATTTATTGTCTGAAAGAGTGGTGCTGCATTGGAACAGGTTGCCTGGGGAGGTGGTGGAGTCACCATCCCTGGAGATGTTCAAGAACTGTGTGGATACGGCACGGAAGAACATGGTTAGTGGGCATGGTGGGGTTGATGGTTGGACTAGATGATCTTAGAAGTTTTTTCCAACCTTAATGATTCTATGATTCTATGATTTTTGCCAGTAATGAAGAAGAGCCTGTGTGCTGCACTTGTAAAAATTTGCACCAGTGGAGGTGACCCACTGTTTCACAGCTGCTATGATGGTTTCATTGCCAGGAGAATGTCACTCACACAGTCCATCTTTCACCAGCCAGAACAGATGGAATTCAGAAGGCACCAAATAATGATTATGAAATGGGAATGGTTGGACAGTTCAGCCAAGCTTAGTGATGTGCTCCAAGGCCTTCAAACTGGTGTGAGGTCTGGCGTTACCATGCTTCAAAAAAAGGCTGTCTTCTTCTCAAACCTGACTTCCTCTTAGTAGGCATTGTGATGTATTAGTCAGAGTGGATGGTTTGTCCAGG
The DNA here is from genome assembly GCF_987193195.1 of Phasianus colchicus. Classification (NCBI taxonomy): domain Eukaryota; kingdom Metazoa; phylum Chordata; class Aves; order Galliformes; family Phasianidae; genus Phasianus; species Phasianus colchicus. The sequence goes on from NC_143436.1 coordinate 47,550,325, forward strand.
TCCCAGAAAATCCAGAAGGATCTCTCCTTTCCTATTCCAAAAGACAGCACACATGACTTTATTTGCTAAGGGCTGTGTCGAACCTTTTCTTCAATGGGGAATCACGTTTGCCATTCCACGGGTTTTCTGATTTGACTCCAGCCTGTAATGGTGACACCACGACTCATAACTGGTAATGGTGTAATCCAGGAAATTCACCTTCAGCTTCATCTTGATTCAGTAGGTCCTGAGAAACTGCATATATTGTTCTTTCATTTGCTGTGTGAGTCTCTGGGGGACCCACCTGGTGCAAACTTTGTGAAATTCCAACACTGCCACCATCATTTCTAACACTCTGAAGAAGATTTTTAGCTCTGACACAGTTCCCATGCCATAATCTGCTGATTCAGATAAATGAACTGATTAAGATACTCTTCATTTTGTGGTGTTAAAGCTGTGTATGGTTGTCCAGAATATGGTTTGTCCTTCAAGTGGCTTCAGCAGTCACCACTGCTGAAACACGTCACCCATCGCCTCGCTATGCTCACATCCACTGTTTGGTCTCCATAAGTGTTCAGCAAGCATCAGTGAATGTGAGTGGGTGCAACCTTTTCCACACGAAGGAATTCAGTGATACACCTTTGCTTCATACACACTTCTATGTCAGACACTGCTTTGTCAGACTGCCCCTCTGCTGCCATCTCTCGCACAGCAACAAGATGTAATGGAATACTGTCATGAAGGTTCAACCTCTACAGCCATACCACCACCATCTGCCTCTGATGTCACAGGCTAACATAATAAAATGGGAGGCAGTACTTTCTTAGTGTCCCTCACATAACTTGATCAGTACTTACTTGATGCTACTTAAGTTCACCACTTGAAAATCATCTTTACTGCTTTCTAGTATCTTGCACTATACCCAAGATCTGAGTGCTTTCCTTAAATTCTTAAAAGGCTCAGGTACTCTGTTACTGTTACCAGTGTACTTAAGAGAGCTGAAAAAAAGAACATTTACTCCAGTGTTGTAAAAACTACTTGGTAGCAATAAATGTTGACCAGAGAATTCCCACAAACCTGTTATATACCATTAGCACAGAAGTTGCAGACATATCAAAGAGAACTCTTTTTGTTTTGATGTATCTATTTTCAGTTTAATCTCCCCAGAACTATACTATACAAGACTTTTGACTGAGTGGAAGTATTTTTTTTCAGAAATAAGATAATCTGTTTTAAAATCTTTTTCAGAAGAAACTTCCGACCCTTCAAAATCATCCCCATATCAAAACCCCTGGAAAACCCAACCTCAAAAAGCAAACAGATTCAGACTCCACTGGCTCTTGCCTGCTTAGAGAGTAAGAACATTTCTATACTCAATGTATATAATGTATTTGATATAGTAGAAAATTAAAACAATTACAAGAAGCTTCTAGATCACTTCAAGATGATTATAGGAATATAGAAACAATCTGAAATGCTTCATGTCCTCCCCTCCAAATGAGCCCAGAGAATCTCCAAACGGCTCAGTTTTGGTGACTCACAGAGCTCAGAAGTTTTCTGAGCATATTACTCACCACTCAATCACTGCTATGATGTAGACATTGCTCTCATCCCTGACCACTACTGAGAGGTAGCAAGGTAATTTTTCGCTGGGACAGAGCTCAGTTACATGGAATTTGGATACGTACTTTGTGCAATTTTTATTACCCATTACATGAACAGGTCAAAAGCACCATCACACAATAAACCAACAGCACTGCAGCATGCCTTTAAAGACTGCAATACTGTTTGTCAAGAGTTAAGTTAAAATGACAATTAAACAGTGCAGAAGTTGTTCCATGCAAATTTCCACACTTTCCATTTGAATATATCTAGGAAATATCTTTGCTGTAAAAAAGGTATAGCTGAAAGCTGTCTATCCCCAGCAGCTTCATGTCTTCACCCCAACATCTGCTGGTATAATTGGCAAACACAAAAGATAGCTTGGGACACAAATTTCACAGGTAGTGGGCCTATGAAAGATGTGGAGTATCATCATATGCCAATGTTTCAAAACCTCGGGAGGGATTAAACTTCCCCAGTTTTAGTAACATAAAGGACAGGATTCTGTAGTAAAAGAGTAATCATTTTAGGAAAGGATAATCAGTCTCTGGAGGTACCTATCCTCCTCCCCTGATCTTGAAGAGCACCTACAAAGTAGCAGGGATATAAATTAATACACTTAAATGAAAAAATTAAAATTACCAAATCATCTATCTATATTTTCCTCAACTTAAATATTACAATAACTAGCAAATATCTTGCTTGTTAATCATAAGCATAAAAAATAATCTAGCATAGTTTACTGTCTCATCCTTGAAAGTGAAGAAAGAATTCAGTGGTAAGATTGTGATATTTTGTGGAAAGTGTCATTTTTTACTAGCAAGCATATCATCATCCATAGCATCGAGACTTAATAATAGTCTTAAGACTTGAGACTTAACAAAGGTAGAAATCAATTTGCAAAAATGTAGACAGATCAAAAAAGAATCAAATCACCATGTTTGTGTACATCTCAACGGTGCTAAAAGATCTAAAAGACTTGGACTCTCACACAAAGGAAAAAGTCAGATATTCTACAGAAGGACTCAAGTAGAAATGTTTGAAATACACCTGTAACATTACCTATGTTCTAAAGATTCACAATAGAAAATGGTTACCCACTGCATCTATGCATCAGTAATCCCCAGCAAAGTAGATTTATGCCTATTATACTCAAATTTTTGTCAGAAGGGACATAAGCAAGTAGGTCACTGCATTCAACTCTATGAACTTGTAGAAATATCTAAATAGACCAGAATCACAAACACAAAATGGCATATGGAAAATTACTGATATAATGACAATTATATAAGAAACCAGGTTATTATGTTTTGGAGTTCTTAACAACTGGAGCAGGAACGTTGTTACTATGTTCACTAAGTTTCATAAGCTTGTCATGTGGTGTTCACCTGCACACTTAATGTATGGGCCCATAGCAAATTCCTACTGATGTCCATGGGGAGAGACCCTAGACAGCAAAGCATGGGACCCTGGCTGGCCATCCTGGGGCCATGTCTGACTCCAGTGTCCCTCATCGATCCTGATAGCCACCTGCAAATGTCCTGACTTGCTCTTGGCCCAATCTTGTCCCCAGTGAGGTGCCCAATGCTCAAGGCAGGGGCTGCTCCTGATGCTCTCCAGCTGCTATGCACCTGGCTGCTGGGTGGTTACATGGGCCCTGGTTGTTGGGTCATGTCCTGACAGACCCACAGGAGCCCTTAGCACCATGGCTACAGGGAGGCCTGACCCATGCAGAGCCCAGACACTTCTGGACTCTTGCTATGTCTGTTCTTAAATTCCCATTCTTTTCTCCTCATCACCAGTGATAAAGCATTGCTTTCAGCCTTCTGCAAAGTGGTTCCAGTGCACATACCTTGGATCTCTGCAGCATGTGTTACACATTGGCTTAGTTCAGATTTAAATAAAATAGTTCAAAAGTTCTCTTGGTATATTAAAAAAAAGTTGACTCATTTTTGGCTCAGGAAGGAACTGCCAATAGCAGTGAAAGGTTCTGCAGCTGAACTACAGGGCATCCTCTTCACCTCACTGCTGCTCCCAAGAGGCATGGCTGAGTGCTGGAGTTCTGTAGTAAATCAGGGGTGAGACACCCCCCATGCAATTTCCGTAATACCATAAGACTTGCAAAGAATTGCTGATGAAAGTTATTCATAAGACAAGAAATACGAAAGCATTGATTCAATGGCTGTCAACCATTCTGTTGTGAAGGATGACCTAACTTTCACTGGGCAAGCAGGTGTGTGGGATCTGTGCACTGCAGTGCAGGTAGAGGTAGGAAATCTGTTGGTGAAGGAAGGCAGGGGGGTTCCAGCTCACCTGCTTTTTATCTGATCAAATGGAAATAAAATTGAAAAAAAAAGGACAATAAAATACAGAAATCACTCATTTTTTCTTCTGTTGGCATGGATAGAAACACCAATTATGATTCAGGAAGCCACTATACCAAGTACCACTCAGAGAATAAAGCAATCTTTGCTTGAGGAGTTCACAATATTAATGTAGCAACGTCTACAGATGAGCAGTGGGAAAAGTAGCAGACTTTAATTTACAGTTGATGTCAAATTTAGAAAGCAATCAAAAAACCTGCATATCACAATAGATGAGAGAAAGGAAAAATGCTGGAAAAAAACAGGATTATGATGAAAGATGTATCACAGTCAAATAGCTAGATTATTCTGGGCAATTCTTTGTATCAACTTTTAAAGTCTTTTTTTTTTTTTTTAAGATATGTATAGTAATACAGCAAAACAGTAAGAGCAGACTGCCTGTATGGTATTTACAACACAAATCAAAGGGATATACTGGAGTGTACATTAAAATTTAAACCTTTCATCTGCTGATTTTGTGACAGTACTGTAAGAAAGACAAAAATGGAATATTTTTGGCATTAATTAAAACTCCCTGTTGAGATCCAAGTAGTTAGAATTTCATATAAAATATTGTTATAAGCAAGACAGTAATCAAGATGAGTTTTAGCATAACTGAGACAAAATAAGGATTGGTAATATCAGGGTAAAACACATTCAGCAGGAAGACAGAGAAAAAAGCAAAAGAGAATCTACATTTTTTTCAAGTGGCTCTTAGAAAATGTTCTGAGAAGAACTAGGCGAAGACTGTGAAGAGGGAAAGTGTAGTTGTTAGGTATTAATATTTACCTTTTCTAAAGAATTACTGCTTTTAAAATTTGTTTTTAAATATATTTTAAATATAAAATAAAATTGTTTTTAAATATCTACTTTATGTTATCAATTTTATGGCTTCTCTGTGTTGGACTAAGAACATTTATCTGTTATTAAACTTGACAGCCTGAATAACAAAAATTACAGACAAATAAACTTAAAAAAGGAAAATTTCTAAAAATGGGTATTCAAAAAATATAATTTTCAGGTTGACAGTGTCCATGTAAGTTTGCAACAACGTTAGCACTGAGATACATCTGAGCCTGAAGCATGGATCTACAGCCAAAGTAATAATTAAAATATGACTAAGAACACTGCTGGGCATCAAGGCCAAATTGTATGCAATAGATTGCATATATGTTTGTAAACTCTGACTTTGCAGAAGTGAATGACAATATACATAACTGCCAGCTAGGAATGACCTCTAAAACATTTGGATCTGCCTCTGGGAATAGCTGGAGATAATGCTGGTCAGTATAAGCCAAAAGTGTACCAGGGTCCTTCTGAATGTGCATTACTACAGATGACTGTGTCCCAGTGCCTGGAGACATTTCTGAACACTGTTCAATCAACTAATATAGACATAGCTGGGAAGTTTATCTTTTGAAAGTTGCAACTAATTTGGTAATGTACCATAAGCCAGAGAGGATATGTTAGTTGCTTACATGTCATTACAGCTAGTGGAAATACAAGTAACTTAGAAGTATGGAAATACATGCAATAATTGCTTTGCAGAACATAATTTAAATTGGTATCCAAAGCAAAGCCATTCTGTAAAATTTTCTAGAACTAATGGTTTGCTAAAATAGTATAGTGTTAAGAACCGTTGAGACAATTTAATATCTGTCAGGCTGATGTGTGACATTTTATTTGTTCTACAAAGTTTTACTGTAAGAGATTGCTCCAGGAAAAAAAAAAAAAAAAAAAAAAAAAAAAAAAGTGCACAATTATGAGCTCCATTTAAGATATAATAGAAATAGTACTTTGAAATAACAAGACAAAAGAAATCTACTTTTAGGCTTCTGACCTCAAGATCAAATGTGGTAGCACCAATTATGAACAATATGAAAAAGTGGTTCGTGCCAGCATGATTCACTTCACTGTTCTTTATCTCCGGGAGAAAGACAAACTGGAAACATGTTGGCAGAAAATTATTTTGGTTTCATGCTACACATGAATCCTTTAGATCATGAGTGATGGCATCTATAACTAAGTACTATTCCTTTGTTAAAGGCAGGGCTTGTAGGCAGACATGAAACACAGTAGTGTTACTTCACCTGTTGTACTGCTTGAAGAAAAAAAGAAAAAGGAGAATGTTCCTTGATGATGCTTCAAGCCACAAATGCCTTAGTACTGGTTGCAGTGACAGTCCCTGGGTGTGTTGAGCAACAATGGTTGAAGTATGTGAAAAGCAGACTTTCACTGTTTGTTAACACATAAGGTTCTGAGCTTTAAACATTAAGAGTGAGCAGCTTTTGTCTTCCAAAATCACACCTGCTCCAAGTTCAATAACAAACTTTGACAGAAAAAAAACATAAACCCATGCATTCCTGCATCCAGAAGTAGCTACTGATTGCTTAATTAATAAAGATTTCGCTTTTAATTAATTTCTTCCTGTATACATCTGTGTTGTAATACCTCAGTCTAACTAGTCTTATGTTTTCGGAACTAACAGAGGTCACAAGGACATTTCAATACATAAATCACTGTCCACTGCCTATTTTCTATTTATGTGGTATTTTAGTGGAGCTTTCTAGAGCCTAGAAAGCATTTAGACCATAGGTTTACAATACTTCTGATATGGATGGTTAGCTATGGCAGAATAAAAAATGAGTATGAGTTTTAGAAAAAATGGACCACTTTTTCAGTTTAAGTGTTTTCCAAAGGTGCCTTTCTTCTCTGCATAGAAAGATGAAGCTTTCTATGATTGCCAGCTAACTCAAAGCATGTCCTTATCCTTTTCCAACTGGTTTACTCCTCTTGATCAAGGTTTGCTGTTGCAGTCTTTTACCATACTTGTGTATAGGAAAGCATCCCTAGTTTTGGTATTGTCCAATGACTGAAATAGATTTCCAATCTACATCTACCATGAAAGAGAGCAAGAAGGTTGCTTTGGTAAACTGGGCCACCAATATAGTCAAAATTCCCTAAGTGCCGTATAGCACGGCATTAGATGAAACATTTTTAGCATAGTCTGCTAAAACAGCCAATGTGTAGACATTTTGCAACTTTATATTTAATGGTAGATGAAGCCACATTTAACAAGCTTTCTCAACAGTGCAGTATATCGCATATCAAAAGTAATAAAACTATCACCTGTAGATAGTGAACCCCAAAGTTTTGGGGATGGTGATCATGTTAATTATGGAAGTGCCAGCAAGCCCTAGATACAAATCAGCACAACTGGGAGCTCAGAAAAGATTGGCCACAGATTAGCAGTGATTGTTTTATACAAACTGTTTGTATGACACTCTCAAAAGTTAGGTTCAATAACTGGAAAAGGCAGAAAAAATCGAAAGAGTTATGAAATATTTTTGCCTTTCGCCTCTATTGTGAAATTTGATCCAAGGGCCTTTTTTTAAGACATTTTTGAGAGCAGTGAATATCTAAAGTTGAAAACTAGTGGCAGATGAATTGAGATTATCCGTAGCACATGATTTGAGCTCTCATTTCTGACTTGATGAGAATTTATTCAGTATTGTAGATCTCAGTGGTTCTGTCAATGATTTTTAATGGATCGGCAAGGCTACAAAGAAGTCCATACCACCAACAGACCTTTGACGTGCAGATCTTGTTTATCATATCTATTCTGTAGTATTCTCTGGAATATTCTGCAAATATCTCCCATGAACACTCCTATGAAACGCATTCACTATTTCATTTGGAAAATGCAAGCACAGCTGAAGCAAACTGAGTTTCTGTAGTCTGTGGAAATGTTTGGAGAAGTTACCAAGCGTTAATGACATGAATGATGGTAGCAAAAATAACTAGAAGGAATGGCATGAAAGACAGATAGAAAAAAATATATATATACCTATTTAAAAAAGCTTTTTGTAGAACTAAGAACATATTCTGAACATATTCAATAGAAGAAGATTTGTAGCAATGAGTAACTACTTCCACCAGATCAGACTGACACATCTGGGAGATTTGGGCAAGAGTTTCAACACAGAGGCCTTTCTTTGGATGTAAAATAGCAGCCTTTAGAGGTAAATACAAGCTGATGATGTCCAAACAGTCTATCTCAAGCTGCATATTCCAGGCCATTTGAGAGAAAAAGTTGTTGGTATTTCTGAAACAAAGGAAGTAAAAAGGGAAAAAGTGGTAAGCATAAGATGATTAATAAATTCAAAAGTTTGCACAGAACCATCACAGAGCTCTAGAGCAGAGATCCGTTTAAGCCACCACTCTATCTTTAGCAATTGCCCATAAAAAAGAAAATTCCCATGATTGTGGTGTGGGGGGCAGAGTGGTGAGGCCAGACTCTTTTCAGCAGTGTATGGAGACAGGACAAGGGGAAACGGCCAGAAACTGCAGCATAGGAAGTTCCGCACCAATGTGAGCAAGAACTTCTTTACGGTGAGGGTGACGGAGCACTGGAACAGGCTGCCCAGGGAGGTCATGGAGTCTCCTTCTCTGGAGATATTCAAGACCCCGAGCTTGTGTAGGGAACCTGCTTTGGCAGGGGGGCTGGACTCAGTGATCTCTGGAGGTCCCTTCCAACCCCTACGATTCTGTGATTCTGTGTGATTGTAGAGTTGCTCTTGGTTCTTCAGACACACCACCCTGAATGACAGCAACACTGTATATGCAGTAAGATACACATTTAAAATTATACTAGATTAATGATACCTTACTGAAAGGAAACTAATTACAAGCTTACTGTGATTATACAGTACAGTTCAAGAAGAAAAGCTCTAGGTCTTAAGCAAACCCAGCTTCAGCAGTTTGTCTGATAAATACTAACTATAATTACCAATGGAATTTCACTGTTTAACAGTGTCATACCTTTGACCAAGAGTATTCTCTATTTATCCAGTAAATTTATTATTAAGACAGCCATTTTACATATAGCTGAATGTTTCACTTCTGACATATTCACAATAGCTAAGAAAACAATATGGAAAAAGAAGAGAAAAGGAAAAAAAAATATAATTGCCATGCACTAACACTCCCGATACTTGTTAGAAGAACACCAGGACCACCTAGTGGAGCTTTCACTTATTACAATGACTCTACGATGCCAGAAGTAGCAATATACTCCTCTTCATAGGAAAGTTAAAATATGGTATTACCACTGAACCACAGAAGTTATGGAAAGGGAGACTCCTGTGAGTTCTGGCTCATATTCCTGCCCTGCACTACTGTTACTTTACTGCACACCACTGTTTTTCCCTTACTTTTAAAATATTTTTATGTTTTTAAATTATTGTTTGTCTAATTCATTATTCTGATACCTTCCAGCTTTTACACATGTCATGTCTCTTCTGGACTCCACAGAGGTATTGATAATAGTGTTTAATTCTTTTACTGGTATCTTCAAAACAGAAATATTTTCCTTTTTCTCTCAATTCCCAGAAGTGTATGTTACTATCTTTCTGGTGCTATGTGCAAAATGGTATGAAACAATGTATAGAAATATTAATGGAAATTCACAATACATTCTGATAGCTTACCTTACTATAACCTATATTCAACCCATATGCAAAATTGTTGGGACCCAATGACTCTTGTGTGGCTCTTCTGTTTTCACTATTAGCAAAGCATAGCCAATTTTCATTCCTTCTGTGCCACATACACATGCATTTTCTAACAGAGTAGAAAAATGTTTGTACAAGTTTTCTAGATAACAGGTGCTACTTGAATTGGATCTGCCTTGCCTGAATAAGAGACACAGAATTTGACATACCATCTCAGGATAGGGCACATGTATTTAAAAAAGAATCTGAAAACCTGTTTTATAGAAGATAATTCTAAACTTTTTCACAAAAAGGCATGTTACTAAAGTGAGACTAAAAATGAAATACTATTTACTTGAGCTACCTCCAGAAGCTAAGAGTGTCGATTATAAAAGATATAGCAAAAATTGTTTTGTTTGGTAATACAATTGCCATAGAAGTAAATGTGACATATAGCTGCAGGACTGAAAAACAAAACAAAACAACAAAAAAAACCAACAGGTACATGACTTTCCTAAGGAGTAAGCTGTATTTAGCAGCCTGGTATATCCAGTAATTCTTAATGATAAAATGTGTTAGTATAAAATGGTGAACTAAAATAATGTTCTCGGAACATACCCAGGCTTTCCAGTACGTTTCCACAATGGAGAAACAGGGTTCTAGGGCAACATGTTCTGCACTGCGACTGGTTTCTTTTCTGTGTGTTACTTTTGTTTGTGCACAGGCTGGGTTTTTTTTGCCTTTTATTTATTTATTTTTTTTTTCTGACTACAGCTAATTATGTTTCCCAGATGATATTTTTTGTCAATAATTCCTATTCTATTTTCTCATGTACGATCTCCTGTTCAGATTTAGAAGGGTATTCATCTTATAGAACACAAATATCCTCAACAGCAACCTCAGTACCTGAGTAAGGGTTGGATCCCTTTAACTCAGAAGAAAGAAACAGGCACCTTTAAGGCATGAGTCATCTGATGCATTTTAAGCATTTGCTTTATGATGGGATGATTCATATCAAAGAAAAGACTGCATTTCTTCAATGATTAGAACAAGAATCTAGACATGTATCTCCTATGACTACGTCTGAATTGTAAATGTGAATTCCACTGACACAGACAGCAGCTGAATTTTATCTCTTTATAGGGATACTCTTTTGCAACTCTTTTGTTAAAGTAGAATATGACCTGGTCATATTTTACACAAGTTAAAGAAAATGTGAATGATTTCTTTCAAAATCTCTGAAAGTTCAAGTGATTGTTTTGCTATATAAAATATATTTTGTGTATGTTCCATTTCTATATTAATAAACGCATCTTTACATATCATCTATAAATCTCACTGTACATTACTGCAATAGTCAGCTTGTACATTTAAAGCATTCTCAAGAGCCTCACAAAAAAAACCCAAAAAAAACCCACAAAAAAAACAACCCAAAAAACACTGAATAAGCATGCTGGATTACAAAAAAAGATTTATGGGAAGATAGAGACCTCCAGGATTTTACATACAGCATGTGCATGCATGAATGCATACACAATGACATACGCATTCCCAAGTCAACTTTTCAACTACACTGATGTAAGCATCAAAGATACAAAACCTCCAAATATTTCCCAGAATGTACATTGCAATGAGCAGCATTTGTTCTTTAAGGATCATTACAACTTACTTTCAGCATGTCAGCTGAACAGGACAAGAAACTCAGGTGGGAAGCTAACAGCAATAGCTAACAGAGCTCTGAAACATCTTCATGGAAACAGCCCTTGAGACAAAAAGGCTGAAGCAGAAAACAACACAAACAATAAAAAGAATTGATTCTACATGGCATTCTTCAGAGAGAAGTGTCAGCTAGCTTCCAAAATAAATAAAGCATGCTACATTTTTATTACTGTACTCGTAGTTGTGTGTGAAGACTGACTGTGGGTATTATCAGTAATACTCATCTCTTTTACAATTCAATAATATGCTTTGTTATACACAGATATCTCCCTTACTACGTCATCCTACACTCACTTTGACAGATAATTGGAAAGAGTTTTCTTTTTATTTATTTATTTAGTTATTTAATTTTGCCACTTTAAAAACATCAATAGGATGTGACAAAGAATTTGAGCATAACATTTTAAGTATTTAGAATTATGCCTGTTGTGATTCTGATGACAGATTTCTGCGGTATCACTACACATATTTCTGATTCTTATTCATTTAAACTTACCTTGACATTTTCCCATCAGAAGATTTACAATTCAGACCCTCTGAGTACATTTACAGTAAACAAAGTGAGTTTCAGAACCAAATAAATGTTTTCACTTCTCTGTTAGTGGGTCTGTACTCCATTATGAGTAATATCTTTTTTGACTCTCAGTAGCTCCTTGTATACTTACACAGAAGAAGAAATACTTATTAGAACAATAATAACAACAAAACAGGAATGCTAAAATTCTGTTGCTTATGGAAATATTAAAAATTGTCAGCAATAAACACAAAATCTCAGCCTAACAGCTCCTCCTGCAGAGAGTGAGGGGGTTTTATCCTTGACGTGGTGAAATAATCTTTGCTAAATCCCTGAGGAAATGCAGAGAAGACAGCAGCCAGTTTGCTTTTGTTCCTTATCTGAATTCCAGAGACCATATTCAAAATGTTATGATGTAAAAATGAATTAAATTAGACCAAAATCCCTAGGAAAATGTTTTGTCTTGCCTTTTGCCTTAGCTTAAATGAAATATCTTCAAAGAACCTTCCTTACACTGTCAAGGTATCATTGACTCAAATCTTACCTGGAACAATATCCATGTTTTATTCTTTTTATTTTTTTATGACATAGTTATTTTCCATTTTTTTTCTGTAAATTATCATTTTGATTTCATGCAATTGTTTACTAATAACAGTAGGAAGAATCATGAGAGAACCTGTAATTTCAGGACATATTTCAGAGAGCATTCTAGGTGCTTTCTAGCCATTCATGAAGGCAACTGCCTGCCATAAAGAGCCAGCAAGCTAATGAAAAGCTAACAAATTTGAAGACCAAAGCAGAATGGAATACCTAACTGTGAAAATAATTTGCTATATATGAATGTAGCCATTTATTTACTTTGTAGATATAAAGTAAGGACTTTTTTTTTTTTTTTTTTCCAAATGATGCTTATATATCCTGTGTATGTTATTCTCCTGTGCATTTCTAACCTTCTTTACTAAGGAATTTAATGGCATTTGTTTCCCACTCTCACCATCTCATCCTTGCATACAACTCCCTCATTTATTACTGTCTCCAGTTCTCAGTTCCCTCTTTCCCACGCTTTTGTTCCAGTGAATTTCCAAAGCCAACCACCCCATATGCTTAGAGACATACTGAACATCTTTCTTTCCCTCTCACTTGAAGTCACATCTTACTGCTTCTACTTCCCAGGGAGCCACAGATTAAGAAAAAAATGTTCCCAGATCAAAGTAGATAACCCAAGAAAATGACCTTTTTTTTTTTTTTTTTTTTTTTTTTTGTGGATGTCATATGATATTGGTACTGCATGGTTTTCTGTTAAGAGCAGGTAAGAATTATTTCTGCTTGCAAATTGCTCTCAGCTTCAGCAAAAGAAACAGCCTAGATCTCTAATAACTCTTTAATAATGTACGTTTATGAACTAGCCTGGTGCTTTGCCACCAATCCGCCTCAGGTATAGCTTTGATATTTTTGCTTATATGGATCCTAACTAAATGTAACTTCTTAGATGGGAAGCACAATCTGTTTTGTGTTTGGTTACATTCACTAAAACATGGTAGAACCATATTGCAAGTGGGAAGACAAATGTTTAAAGTACTCAGCTCTGCATAATTCTGCTGTAGCTTTGTGCACATGATTGTAAATGCTCTTCTTTCTAGCTTACTGGAAAGATATATGAAACAAAGTCATTATGACTGAGCACTTCCCATCTTCAAGTAGAACATGCATGTGGAAGAGGGGATGATAAAAAAATTCTTTCCCATGATGGAGAAAACAGTTAAATAGCATCCAGGAAATATATATACACCCAACAAACGTAGTCAGGGAACCTAACTTTGGCTCACAGAGGTTACGATCCAGCTTTCAATGCCTGAAAAATAGTATAAGTAATATCAAACTCTGTTTTTTCTAGTGGCATCTGTCATTAGTGCACCTAAATCAAATGTTTTACGCATTGACAAAAAAAAAACAACAACAACAACCACAGATAAACACTGTGAGAGGTTGTGAGGCTGACTTTCTCTTTTGAACCCCATAAAACCAGAAAGATCTATTTCCATGAACAGACTAACAGGTTTCCAACTGCTAAGTTATAACAGCTAAGTTATAATTTATTATCTGAATATATCTCTGAATTGCACTGCACATAAAAAATGTTTAATTGCATTTTCTCTCTCTCTCTCTCTTTTTTTTTTTTTAAATTCATCTTTGTGGTGCTGAAAAATTCTGACCTTAATTCTATTACTCCTCTGGATATAATACTTTTTTCTCTTTTTTAAATCCAGGTCTGTGCCTGTATAATACAAATGCAGTGGATTGCAGGGAAATCCATGGTAGCTCTGAGAAGTGAGAATAAGGCAGAAGACACAGGATAATGCTGCTGTCCTATTTCTGGTACATTAATCACTCTGATAGGTCTATGTGGCACAGCGCTGCACTTGCTCTTACACCTGAGAATGTTAACAAAATCTGCTGTGCAGGGAAAATATTTCTAAAACGCCTGTGATCTTCAACATCCTTATAACTAAAATGACTGCCATTCATTCCTCTCTACCCTTAACTATCAAAACCATTTGTGAACAGAAGACAAGTGATGCTAGTTGAAGTGAGATCTGATATCATTCTTGGGGAGTTTTTATTGGAAATATCAACCTATCACAATATCCTATAAAGCAAAAGAGAAGAAAAAAAATTAAAATATCTTAAAGGGGAAAGAGTTCTCCTTTGCACACTGCTGAGATTTAGTTGAAAATGGCAGCAATTTAAAAAAAGCCTCAGAATGGTACCATAGTCCTTGAAACCATTATGTAATAAATTCTGCAGTTTTATTTCCGTGCAAATTCATTATGATTTTTATAATTGGACAAATTTCTTTAAAGTAAAAGCAGAACTACTGCTTTATAACATTACCATCACTGTGTTCATTTGCTTTTATCTACCACAAACTTCAGGAACTTTATAATGACCTTCAATCAACATAATCTATTTTAAAATGCCATAGACTAGAAGTAGTTTTTGAGGGTAGCAAATGAACACATTTGACACAAGCAATTTACTCCAGAAAAACTAGCACAAGTAATTTACAAGAATCAAAATCTAAATGAAATATCCTAGAGGAACCACCTTTTATTACACTGTACAATTATTACTGTAATGAATGTATTGCAATGCATGCAAAGACTGCATGTTTGGAGGGCAAAATTCAAAATAGAGTCTAAAATATCTAAACTAACATCACATTGCAGAATCCAAAAAAGGACTTTATTTTTAAATAGTAATTCATTTTTATTGCAGGTATCTCAACACTGAAAAGCTTAAGTTGATAAAATATAACTCTTTATCCCAGGCTTTTCTAAGATACTAAAGGCAGAACAAATTGTTGCCCAGGACAACAAAATATTTAGTGACTATTTATGTTTCCTTCTTTTTTGTTTGTTTGTTTTGTTTTTGTAGAGAGCCCGTGGGCTGTGAAGAGAGGTTACTGTCTAGCTTATTTAAAGGGAACAAGAGTTCTTGGCTTTGACTTCTTCAGCTGTAATCTCCTTTCTGGAGATTACATTCTGAATCTTAAACGTGAACCATCTTACAGAACACTAAGATTTTGAGAGAAAATCAGAAAATAAGGCAATTTATTTGCTGCCTGAATGGAGGAAGATTTTATAAGGATACTTCAGAGACAATAACCTCTCTGGCACTAGGCAGAGTAGGTTGCTTTAATAAAAAAATTATCTTGCATTATAAATCAATCATTTGTGCTACCTAGTGTGTTACAGGACAAGAAAATGATCCTGCAGGTGGAACACAATAGGTGCTAAAATTGCTCAGCTTTGATTATTAGTACTAAAAATTGCTGCCAATCACTACCTGATTATAATTTGTTTTGAAGAGTGCGTGGGGCAGATGAAAAGAAAAAAGAGAGAATGAGAGAGCCAAAAAAAAAAAAAACGAAAAAAAAAAAACAGCAAAGCCTTGGTTTTAAGAATTCTATGATAAGAGCAAAGATTTACCTCAGAAAAGAGGTAAAAGTCATTGTTAAAAAACATATTTTGATATAACTGAAACCCTTAAAATCAGAAATAAATGGACAAAATGGGAAAGTTATTAAAAATAAATCAGAAAATTTCAGTGATTAAAGATTAAATACGATTATTTTACAATGTTTGTTATCAGAAAGCATTTTTTTTTCATTACTGTCAAAATATTAGCAAATACACATACAGAATTAGGGAAAATATGGCAAAGTACTAATGTTGTCTTTTCTACATGCATAATCTGTAGTGTAAAATGATACCAGATAAATTAAAAGAGAATTATACCAAAAAAGTAAATGCTGTGAAAATGTCCACAGTGCAAATGCTTCCCCTTCCTTTGCTTCCCTGTATTTGAACCAAAGCACTGTATTTAAACTAAAATAAGTGTTTTTCCTCCCACCTCCTCCAAGTATGAGCACTGTTACAATCCAAGGTAGAAGCAGAAAGAGGTAAACAGTGGATGTCTTGAAAAAATTGCCATGCTTTATGTTGTCTCTTGATCTTTTGCAAATAACAGTGTAGGCAAAAGATGATGACATATTTAAAAGGTATTTTGCATTACCATGAGGAACAGATGGAAGTTTGCACATCGAATAGCTCAAGAGGCTGAGATCACTATTTATGCAAAATGTTACATGCAGAGCTTGTACATAAGATTTAAACTTATTACGAAGCTGCAATACTGGCTTATGGACATCTTCACAATATAACGGCTTCCATCAACATTTCCAGAAATCACCACTGAAACACTACAACATAAAAACTGTTTCTAAATATAAAATCCACCATCATTTACAGAGTGACTGATGGTGCTGCTAATGCAGGAAGAATCTGACTGTAGAATGTTTTCAAATGCAAGATCCAATGGAAGGAATTTACTACATGATTCCACTTGTTATGTATTTCCTTCTTGCAAAAGGAACAAAAATGTATTAAAAGCCTTCTGAGACACCTGTGAGTGCTGTGGATGAACAAAATCTACACAGCAATCATGTATGGAGAAAAAATGCTATTTGTATAATATCTCATAGCTTTTATTGTACAGTGAACTTACTGATCCTGTTTCCAAAGTAAATAGAATAATTTACTGAGTTACTTAGTAGTGTAGTAGCTGACACGAAATAATGTAATGTCATTTGAGGCACTGCTTTACTAATGTAGGAGCAACTGAGTAAATCCATATATATGTCTTAGCTCATCAAGAAATAATGCATCATGATGAAAGCTGTTCGGTGTCAGACCCATCTACAGATTATGTGATTTGAAATACATAAGCAACTATCCTGTTGTAAAAAAACCTACTTAAGATTTGATTGTATTATTAATGCACAGTTTTGCAAACACATGAGCCAGAGGATAACCTCATAACAACAAGGGCTATGCATTAGCCACTTCAAAATTGTAGTTGTTTAACATACAAAACACCAGAAATGTAGTAGAAAAGTGTCTTAATGCATAGATTATTACTTGAGCAATGAGTGAGAAGACTCGAAGTTCAGTCTGCCTGGCAAAGAACTTCAAAGATTCCCATAAAATTTACATAGGCTGGAAATATCTGTCCCTCAGTAAAACAAGCCCATTTGATTTTGAAGGATGGCAGAGAGAATCTGGAGCATTTTATGCTACATCAAATCTCTGGAATACAGGACTTCTGATTTTGCACCAGGTTGTCTCTGCAGAAGTGGCATTTACATTTGAAGTAATGGGAGTCCTTGATTTAGCTTGCTGGATAATTATTTATTTTCAATTATATACCATTAAATATAAATAAATGTATGCACATCTGTGTGCACACATATGCATCTCTGGAGCTGTTTTTAAAGTATTTGTTCACATAAATTAACTTCAAATACCTTCTTAATTACATTAACAAAGTGTTCATAAATATTCAGAAAGACATGAATTAAGAACATGAATTAAGAGAATTTTCTAAAACACTGACAGAACTTATTTTTAATATGATTCCTAGTAAGTTGAGATTCTACAGAATATATTGCTAATGCAGTAGACTTCCAGTCTAGAGTAACTACAGGAAGAGCTATGGACATCGTTATTAGTCAGCAGTACCTTTGGGACTGTGACTCCATGTTCTCTCAATTCCTTTCAGTGAGCTAAAATCCAGCATGGGGCTCTAAGGAAGAGAGGAAAAGGAATAGAAATTGTAGATCTACAATCACAACATATGAGAATGTTACTGAGATGTAATGTTTCATTGTTCTTCAAAACTTGCCTCTGCAGAGTGGTACACCTGGGAAATTAACTAATAACAAGAGAAGAGTTGCAGAATAATTTGTCAAACAGAATCTGAAGGACAGTCCTCTTAAAAAAAAGGATGTCTTTCATGCCAAGAGCATGGGAAATTAAGTTGTCAAGTGAGAACTGTACAAAAAGCCATCCATTTGGCATGTATTACCAAGACAAGCTATGGAGTTGCTATCTGTTCTATTGGAATAGGTAGGGAGGCTGCTAAGCAAAATATTAACCTAATCAAGAAATCTGAATGCAGTCTGTGATTCATTTTCAAGTCCTTTAAGCAGAGACTATAACTTGTATTGACACTGTAGGTGTATTAGTTGGCTAATGCCTCAGAAGAGCTTTGAGAGTTAAGCTCAGTACAAAGGTTGCTATTTTTTATATCTATAGGTTCAAGCTAAATATGAGTAAAGTAACTCTGACTTTGAAACTAGACATGTATAGCTGGCACTCTGCGCATTTAGAGCTATACAGAGATGGACTAGAAAGATACAGCACAAAGATTTTTGGTAGTATTAAATGGCTATTAAATGGCTAAGTGAAGTTTAGCCATTTTGCAAAACTTCAGTTGGCAAGAGAGATTACTGAAAGGAGAAATGATACAAGTGTAAAATGAACCACAGCACAGAAAGGATAAATAGAAAAGGAATTCAAGAATAAATTTCCAGAATTGCTAGTAATGATGTGTAAATTTGGAAATAAAGGTGTCTAAGCTTGTCCCAGGAATTTAATAGCGTATCCTAGTAGTGGACACATAGATAAATGCAACCAGAAAGAGTAAAAAGTGACTGTTGTAAAGGTACCTCACATCTCAAAATCTTATTGGAGCTCTTTGAAACAGTCAGAAGTACATAGATAAAGTTGATGATCTGCTTGTCTGGGTTTCTAAAGTATTTTGACAAATCTTGTAAGAAAAATATAGCAGTCATGGCATGATGCCATAAGAAGAGGGGTCTTTTGCAGCTAAATAGCCAGTTAAAATAGGAAACTGTAGGAAAAAAACCCAACAGTTTTCAGAGTGGAAGAAGTTGTCAAGTGACAATTCTTAATAGAAGAATTCCTAGTGAAATTCTGAGGAGATCAGTAAACGGACCTCTGCTGTTCAACATATTTATAAATTCCATTGGAAAGAAGACTAGTGGTAACATTACAAAACTGTCTCAGAAGTCCTTCAGCTGGAAGTGATTAATGACTGGAAGAATGTTGTGCAGATAGCTCATAATATGACTATCCTTTGTGCACAGCCTTCCCTAGTCACCCGTTTAAGGTCAGTTTTATAGATGACACAGGGTAGCATACAGAACTTCTGATCTGTTTCAGCATGGCCATTTTAATGAACTTCTGTTACTATACTACAAAAAATAGTGGGATGCAGTAGCAGCTTCAAATAAGGGATCACTTCTTCAAACAGTACATATTTAAACTGTGCAACTTGTTGGCAATATTACAGATAGTCTAAGGTATTCAGTTATAAACTAATGGAAGATAGTCAATTGGTGGCTAATTTCTCACTCCAGTATCTGATCTAATCCTTAACAGCAATCATTATATCCAAATAGAAACAGGAATGCAAGTTTTGAGAGAATGCATGAAGAATATTTCCCCAAAAGCTCAAAATCAGGAATATAATTGAATATATGAAACAATTTGTTAAACATTAATTCTAAAGAAACAACTAATCACCCATTTGAAAGATCTCTGTACAAAAATAGAAGAGGCTCACTATGCAGGATGAACTTCTGGAAAAAAAATGTAAAGGTTACATGTAACCTTCCTCCCAGGAATTCATCTATCTGTGATTCAAGGCCTACTTTCAGAAAAACACAGCTGTGTAACCATTCTCAGTTTTTTTTTTTTTCCAAGAAAATTGCTAGGGTGTGAGAAGGAGCTGTAGAAGAGTACACAGGCTGAAAGCATGCCAGATAAGAAAGGTAAAATTGAAGACATAAGTAAGATTGTTGAGATGGGGAAACTGGCACCTCAAGGATTCAAGAATAACAATGCTCATATTAAAAGGCGTAAAATCCTGAGGAAAAAAGGGAATCAGAAGAAGGCAATTCAGCAACATTGTAGATAAGCCTGCTCCAAGAGCAGCAGAAGCCAGAGATTCCCTACCTGAGTGATGACTACTTCGCCATTAGACTGAGTGACTCATTTGTGGGGGGTGACTTAATGCTTAATTCATTAGTCCTGCAATGTATTGTGTGTTTTAGACAACAAATAGCTCATTTTGTGCTTTTACCTTGTTTATATCTTGCATGAAGAATCTCTTTGGTAAATGTTCCCTGAACAGAGTGACTCCCAGAGGGGGAGGGTTACATAAGTAATCCAGGATAACAGACAAGAATAATGTGATTAGTCACATGGAAGAGCATTTATACTTTAAAGCACAGATATATGCTTTAGATGGTTAGAGGATTTCAAAACATAGTGGACTTTTTCCAGCAGATTAGATATTTTCCACAGAAGTTCCACATCAACATTGAATAAATGGTATCTGAATCTGAGTACAGAATTTGACCTTTCTACAGAGCCAAGGAATCTTGGAGACAAAAACAGAAGTGTTGGAAAACCAGTTCTGGGAGAAAGCAGATCCTGAATACTTATACTCTGAGGACAAGACAGTTTGAACTACCCTTCCCAAAAAGCACATTCCTGAGAAATTAACAAAGTCAATGAATCTGGGACAATCCTTGATCTAAATGACAAACGAATAAGTGAAATAGAATCTAAATTTCAAAGACTGTCTTTCTGAAGACAGACTGAGGAGGGTGGCAGGAGCTAACAAGAAACACAAGCTAATAGCTTTTTTAAAGTTTGATTCAATTGCTTTAAGGAATAGCTGCTTGATTGTGCTTGAAGGAATACACATTATTTATATGTATACCTAAAAGTCCAAAGGAGACTAGTACACAAATTAGAGCAGACATTTAACTGCAGCAGGAACTTGCATCTTAAATTTGTTTCTCTCTGCCAATAAGGTAGCTAGATTCATTGAGTTGCAGGGAGAATTTCCAAATATACTGTCTGCTATTTGTCTTCCAAAAAAACCCAAACCAATGGACTGTTTGCTTTAATAAATTAATAGATTTATACCTTGAAATAGAAGAAAAGCACCTTGGTCAGCATCACACATGGAAGTTAGAGGTATGCTATAAGTAAAAGCATATTAGATGCCATGATGACAAAAGACAGTCTTACTACTAACATACAAAAAAAAAAATCTACGACCTCATGATCTTGATCCACTACCATAAAAGTATAGAAAGAAGATAGTAAATATTTTTAATTTTTCAGAATGTAACAAAAGGTTTGTGAAAAATCAAATGTTCCCTTCTCTCCCATGCCCTTTCAACTATGCTATTTTACTTAATAAAGACATTATTTTTACCCTCAAATCTGCTTCTACCCCCTGAAGAAGCCATGAATGATTCCCCAAAATCATAATGAAAAGAAGCACCAAATATGAACTAATGAGTTCCTTGCATAGAAATAAGAATGGCTTTTGTGTCAAATTCAGAGGCTGCAGCTGTTTAACCAATGGCTAAAAGGAAAAAGTTATCTCTGTAGTGCTTGTTACATTCCAGAGTTAGAGGCTTTGATGCTTATGGATTTCTTTATGAAAACTTTCTGTAACAAGGTCTTGTTTGCCTTGGCCTGAACAGGAGGTGGAACCTTTGAAATCGATTTCAGGCAGCAGGACTGCAGGTCAGAGATAAGCCAAACTGCACAATGCCTCAGACCAATTTCTTGTCCATTTCTGAAAATTTCCCCTCAATCCATACAGCAAAATAACAATAAGTATTTTCCAGAGCCACAGCTTCTTGTAATTAGCAATTATTTCATTATGATTAGATGCCACTGATTGGTCAGAAAAGTCAGAAAAATGAAAGGAAATAAATACTGGCTAGACTCTAATGAAAATTCTGAGAATTTTAGTGACTGCTTTAGTCACTATGCTTTATTACCCAATAGCAGGGAGAAATTTATATATGCAACCATAAAAACATTTAAATAACTGTTTAATAGCTCCTTATCGCAAATGATGGCAAAAAGGAACATTTTCCCAAGAAGCATAGGGATTAATTGTGAACAGGCTGTTAACCCCTGAAATTAGAGGGACTTGTACTGGTTTGGTTTATACTAATTTTACAGAAATGTATTCCTGTTAATTTCAGTGCAGGCACTTACTTCTCTTTTCAACAATTAAATAAATTTGGAATTAAACTGTGTCTTTAATGAGGCTCTAATGATCCACTTGGGGGCGCTAAAAGGTAATTTGTTTGTGAATTGATTATGGCAAAATGGTTGGGATTCAAAATAACGTTACACAACATGAGCAGAGACTTCTACTTTTTCAGCTCATTGCTGGCTGTTCATCTATATAAGCTTCTGGAGCAATGGGTCCCCAGTTCTTAACAAATTTCCATCTACTTACAGAAAAAAGAATCAGTTATAAGTAGCTTAGCAGCAGACACCCATAACATCCATCAAATCCTAACTTCATTATACTCCTCCAACATAGATTGAATGCAACAGACAGAACATGTAAGGCAGACTAATCCTTACTCTTATTTTACATTTGCATGCAAGCTAAAATTAACTGGGGGGAAGGGGATAGGAAGAAAAAAGAAAGAAAGAAAAGAAATTTTAACAAGTAGTAGCTTTGCCTTTCAGTTAATAAGAAATACCTCTTCTTTTAAACACTGGTCCTGGGCTATACCTGCTTGTAACTTGTACACTGGTTACTGTGTTGAAACATGGCTTTGCACCATTTTTATGTTATCCATTTCTCTAGCTTGAAGGGAATTGAGAACTATTCCCCACCATGAAGTTACATCTTACACTTGATTGCCTGTGGCTTCCGGTGGCCCTTTCACTGCTCTGACAGATAGGCACTAATTAGAGGTGGAGACACAGTATCTCCTACACAGGAAGGAAGAGCAGATTTTTTTTGGTGTAGAGCTAATAAAATATGACATTGAGCTTTTGTTCACGTAGGGATTGTCTTAAAGATCAGATAAGGTGACAATATAGTAGATTTCAAAAGCCACAGCAGATCCAAAGCTATAATCATCTATCTTTTACAAAAGCAAACAACATCAGTACCAGACACAAAACTTATATGAAAATTCCAATGGTAAAGCTGTACTCTCAATTTCTTCACTGTAGTAGTACAAAATTAATCTTATTCCAAATTAATATGCAGTGCAGTCCACTTTAAAGTTTATGGTTGCCCATATTTAGGCAACAAATTTAACTGACTTATGTAAACAAAGTTTCAAGCAAAAGTGGTAATTAAATACAATATTTTGTTCTGTTAGTATAACTTGTCTATATTTAGGGTTTCTTTCTTTCAAGTTTAATTTAGCCAAGCATGTTGAAAAAAACACCTGTGTTTATAAGAGCTACTGTTGTTAGGCACTCCGTAAGTGAGAACGTACAATTTATAAACAATAAAAATATACTTTGAAATGTCATTCAGCATCCTGAAGGCAGATGCCATGATTGAATGTCATGCTAAAGACAATGAAAATGCAAATAGAAGCAAATGGTACAGTCAACCTAGGTAAAGGCATGAAAGCTGTAATCATTAACAGTACTTGATGACAGTATTTGTAGTGCAGTTTGCTTTTGTGCTTTTCCTTTCCTACGTGAAGACATGTAACATATTTCGGAGCAAGCACTGCTATAAACTGACCAACTTACATTAATTAATTCAATCTCCCAGATTTTTTTCACAAGGTCCATCGATGTATAGCCATTAATTAGAAAGGATTTGGTATAGTCACCCAGTTCAATGGAATCCAGCCATTCAGCTACAGAGGCGGGGTTGTAGCCATCATGACCGATCTGCTTCATCTGAAAAACAAGAATGAGTAAGAATTGCTGATAATATTCATTAAACATGTTTCAGAGAGTGGCTATTTACATTTATTTTCCTTGGGACTTTATTCTCTGATTGACACCCTTTCAAAGTTTAGCACAACACGAAGAAAGAATTTTATGAGTAAAAGTACTAATAAAAGTTAGTTTTCAATGGGTCTTTTTCTCATGGCTCTTTGCCTTTTAAACTAAAATACACCAAGACTGTATGTAGCATGTGTTCAATCCTTACTAGACATCACAGAATCCATAAGCAAGGGAGGGCAAAAGACAGAGAGAGAGAGAGAGAAAAAAAAAAGAGAGAGAAGGGGATTATTAATATCCTGACTGCACAAAAATGTCACCTAAGATTTCATAGTAGGAGAAGAAATTAAACTGAAGGTTGGATCTTTTGCTATCAAACTCCAAATGAAACATATTTCCTTGGTTATATTATTCCTAATTTATCTCTCCTACTAGGTTATCTGATATTTCATAGAGGTTGAAGCCACAGTGTATT
The DNA here is from genome assembly GCF_987193195.1 of Phasianus colchicus. NCBI lineage: Eukaryota > Metazoa > Chordata > Aves > Galliformes > Phasianidae > Phasianus > Phasianus colchicus. Next base: position 47,574,645 of record NC_143436.1, read on the forward strand.
TTTTCACCCCCAAGGGAAGTTTAAAATAGTGTCTTTCCTCTACCTGGTCATATTTTTCATGGAGCTCCTGGGAATTTAATATAATTTAGATTGCTCTGCTTCTGTGAAGTTGATTGCGACTGGACAACTGAAACAAATATTACTGGAACAAAACTGACAGAATGATGTACATAGAAAAGCACAATGTGCATTTATAAATCAACCCAAGCAGAAAAAGCACAATCATATACATTTTATTTTCATTAAAAAAAACTAAGAAATCCAACTAGCATCTAATTTTCTGGTATGCTGTAAAACTACTAAGAAGTAATGAACTGTAATTTTTCTTTCCAAATCGCCTCTCAGTGACACAGGAGAAGATTTTGAAGATAGCCTTTAAAGAAAAAATGAATAAAGCCTCTACCTGTGCAATTAGTTATGACATACTGTTCTTAGGAATTACAGAGCAACTTGCAACAGTTTGCAACACACAAAGAAATAGAAAAAAAACAATGCAATAGCCTCAATTTTCAACACCACTATTTGCATATCGCTGACATTCTTGTTGTATTGACATGTAACTCTGGCTTATTTGATAATACACTGAATTGGTAAACTTTTAAGAAGTTTCAGAGGTTTAGAAGGCTTTGCATTCAGCACAGCATCTCCAGAATATGCAAGAGTGGTACTATGCATGGTGAAAGGCTATCTCCCACTTCTGCCTTCTTATATACTCTGCAACTTTCTGAGAAACACTGGAAGTATGACAAAAATATAATGCTTTGAGCTTAAGTTTGAAGTGACAAAGTAATTTAAAAAGAAGAGAATTCTGATCTTAACACCTTGCCTCAAACAGTTTATTTCTCAAAGTTTATTTGAAATGCAATTTAATTCAAAGCAGAGAAAAAAAAAATTGAAATCCAAAGTAGTGTGTTTGTCTATCTGTTCAAATGCAGAAAGCCAGCAAGTCACGATCTTGACCTTGGTTTCCTGCAGTAGCAGAGAGGAAGGATGCAGACACACTGCATCATGGATTTGACAGTTTACTCTTTGGTCTTTTGCTGCAGATGTTGGGTATAAAATATTAATGGAAATATTTAAATGATGCAGTGAAATCATTACCTTAAATCATATAAGAGAGAGAATTCCCATAATTAACTACGGGAATTGTAACCTTCCAGGTCACTTCTGAAGCAAAGGATTCATATTAGGAAGTGAGAGTTAAAAGGCAAGAATTAAGTTATGACTATGAATTCAGTTTTGTTGCTGATCTTGACATTTTGGAATTTAGTTTCATACTGATTTAGAATAAAAGCTCCAAATGCCAAAAGCATGGCAAACTCTTCTTTGGCTATCATTCAGATTTATTTCCAATTTTATAGTAAAGGTAGTCAGTCCAGCAGACTGCAAAACCACAGAGAACACTGTCAGCTCTGCTTCTGGGAAAGCTTATTTCTAGAGCTGATTTGAATTAAGTTATTGTTAAACAACAGACACTTGGAAAGAAAGGTCCCAATAAACAGAAGAAAAATTTATATAGAGAGAAGATATGAAGGAGATGTATGAGGTCCACAGGGAACCCATGACTTTTGAAATACATATTTTTGTTTCCCTTCTCCTAACATAGAAAAGTAAAGCACTTTTGAAACAATTTTCAGAGAATTCAGATGGAGAACATTATGCAAAATCTTTCTTTTGCTTATTACTATTTAAACTTTAATAAATATTGATTTTAGCACTATTTTTCTTCTGACTTGCTGATTAAGAAAACTCATGCTGTTTAGCACATAATACTGAAAGCCCATCAGTTTCTATGAAAAGCAAACATGGCAGGGGAAGTTTCTGAATTCTGAGTTCTCAAAGGAGATCTCCCTCAGAAGGGCTGTTAAAACAGATATCAATCCTACTGAAGTGTGTTGCAAAGGGATGCAAGCATGGAAACACAGAACGGCCCAATAAGCAAAATGCTGAGAACAACTGAAATGTATGCAGCAATTTCACACTCTGAATTTGGTGCCAACAGACAAAACTGTCATCAAGTCACTCAGCAGCCTGCATGAACATGCACTGGAGTATTGCCAGGCACCAGGAGAGTCTACAACATTTCCCCTCTCTCTGCCCCAAAGCCTGGAATACAGGGTGTTCCATTTAAACACTGGGAAGCAGTTTACTGTGCAAGAGAAGCAGCAATGGAACTGGTTGCCCAGAAAATCTGTGCAGTCTTCCTCCTTGAAGATCTTCAAAAGACACCTGAACATGTGCCTTGGCAGCCTGTTCTAGGCAGCCATGCCTGAGAAGGAGGTTTAGATCAGATGCAACAGAAGTCCCTTCCTGCCTCATCTGTGATTCAGTGATTTGGCTGCCTGTGTTGAAGGCCAAATCAGGTATTGTGCATCTGAGTAACCATGGGTCATACCCACACAGAGTGCAGTAAGAAGTTTTGATGGGGCCACTTCACCTTCTGCAGGAGTTGAAATTGAGCTCAGGTCCATGCCTTTGGCCATCACCTGAGCTATGCTATAGATACACCTGTACCTAACCAGTACCTTGCTGATCCTTCCCACTGACTCATCCTCCGAAATCAACCTCAGACTGTCCTTGTCTTTGTGGATTTGCCTTATGCTGTGGATGTTCCAAGTTACTGACACCATTCCTGCCTTGCTCTCCTTGGAGAGTTGCTTTGTCCTTCCTGGCAACAGCATGGCCCTATGTCCCCAGCACCCCTCTCGGCTCTGAGGTCTCCTGCTGTGGTGTGGGGACCCTGCCTCCTGTTCCCTGACACCAATGACAGAAAATAAATCTCAGAACTAGGATATCTGCCAGCAGTTTCAGCCGAAAAGCAATAATTTGTTTTGTCACAAAAAAAAAAAAGAAACAATCTCTTTTCTAAACAGATTTTCTAAAATGCGCCTAATACGTGAAAACTAATAAACTTATCACTATCAGTTCCCTCATATGAAAAGTTTTGTTATGTCTGTTAATAACATCATCTAACTTATTAACTGTCATTCTTAGCTGGCTGAATTTTTTGCTTTCAAATATTCTTTGACAGATTGGCTATCTAGACATGATAGTATCATTTACAGTACCTACGTTTCATATAAAATGTTATGGAGTTTTTAAATAAAAATAGAAACAGTTTGAAATACAGCTGTTTGGAAACACTGCCAATTTACTTTATTACAGCATGTACTTTAGTTGCCTTGTATTCGTGTTCTCATTAACAAATAACAGCTCTTGAACTGCATGTACCTTTTTTCTATATTACAACATAATCTCAGTCTCCTCTCACAGATGATTTGTATCTTGTAGAATTCCTCATTGATGCTAACTGCTGATTGTTTGTTTGTTTTTTTCATGATTGTTTGCTTTTGATAGAAAAAGCCTTCCCATTTTACTGACCATATTTTCAATCATTTCATACCAGAACCAACAGATGAACCAGTGGTGGCAAATATCTAACCACATATGTCCACACTGTTTGACTCGTATAAAATTTCTAAGACTCAAGTCTTGACTGTTCTAAATACAGCCTTTCAGTGATTAACTGATCATAAATAGAAGCAGTTGTTCTTCCACAGACGGTGCTTCCAGTTCATTAGGTTGCTCTATTTAAAGAGCAGTATTGTTGCTAGCTGTTTCATTGCAGATGATTTTAGAATGCTGACTTAAAAAATCTAAGCATGAAGCCCATAGGATTTAGGAGTGATAGAGAAAAAGAAATGTTGAAGAAAATATGACGTAAAGTAAGCATAGAGGAAGACACAAAACACAGGAGATTTCTCTTTTTGGTCTCACTGAACTTTCACAAGCATTGCTTCCTCTGAAATGAACAGAAAGCAGAAGCCAGGAAGAGCAGTTCCTCATAGCCAGATGTTAATATCAAATAGCATTCTACTGGGTTGAGAAATCCTTTACAAGAGACTGCACATATACCAGTTTTTTTTTTTAGAAGTGTATCACTACTATACCTCTACTGCGTTTTACATAATAATAGATGGTACTGTACTCGACTTTTTGTCTCTTAAAGTTGTCCAAGTAAATATGAATGGAGCTTTACAGCAATCATATATGCACCGGTGAATTCAATAAAATGGACTGTTACTAGTTTTTTGTGTTCATCTCAGACAGAAGGAGAACTAACATTATTTTTTCTACAGGTTATATCATTATCTGGTGGATCTCATCACTGTATTAAAATCAAGCTTTTTATCCCCTGCATAAGAAGAAAGAGATGACTCGACTTTCACAGCTTTTTAAATGACAGCAGCGATTACAGTGAATTTACACACTTGTGTAGGTTTGCAAGAAAGATCTTTTTAGCAGGCACATAATGCTTTCTTATAAAATGCTGGCCTTTCTGAGACATTTAATCATCTCTCTCAGGAAAGTGTATGAAACTATCAATTACCAATCTGATTTATTCTTGATTGTTGTAAGGGGAGAAGGCTGAGGGGGAACCAGGACAGGAACAGAGAGACAGTTCTCAAGCAGACCAGCAAAACTTCCTACAGATCTGAGAAGATTTTTTAATTGCTGCTGCTGTTGAGAACGTCAGTGGGTGAAAACAAGGACCTGCCTGCAAAGGCATAGTGGGTAAGGAAGAGCTGTATACAAAATTTTTGTGTTTCTTTTCTACCTTGTCACATATTAAAAAAATCAACTACTTGAGGTTGTGTTCCAATAATGTTTGACTTTTCTTTCTGCTAGTCAGAATCTTTCAGTCTACTTGTGGAGCTTAATATAAAAAGACAATACAGTCACATTCACTTTGCAGTACAGCCTGATTCAGAATCCTGCACTAATGGTAAATCCAGATTATCATGAATTAAGTTCAGAGTTTCCTACAGAAGATTACCAGCATTACTTTAAGCATCTGTTCTGTAACTTTTTGCAGTTTGAATCTGTCCTCTGAATGAAAAGAAAAACAGATGCACGCAAACATATTTTTTCCTTTGGAAAATTTGAAATAGTTGGTTCCACATCCAGAAGAATGAAGAGAGTCCTTGTTCACCAGATGCTGTATCTGGGACAAGGGAAGAACATTCAGTGTTACTGAGATGCTTTATGTGACAGTTCAGGACATTTCTGTTTGAGATGATGTAATCTTAAGAAGCCCTAAACAAGAAATTTGTGAAATAATTAGAATGTCTGGCCTTTGATCTCAAGAGTTTCTATGATAAATTTTGAGAGCAGTCCCTTGGGTATTTGTTAGTACTTCAGCACATATTGCTGCAGATTTACACCAGATCAACAGACTAACACATAAAAGGCAATACTCACCCTCTGCTGTGTCCTCAGTAGCCCTGACTGGTATCCATTTGACAATATGCTGTCAACTGCACCCAGGGGTTGAACTAGCAATGATCTCTCTAACCCAACAGTACTATCGTTTGCTGCATAACATGACTTAAAAGTAATCTGACCATTGCCTCCACTTCACACTGGTTTGGTTTGCGGAATGTTTTGGGTACACACTGTACCTTACACTTGTATGTACACTACAATGTAGTTTTCTTTTTGGAGGAAAGTAAATCAGGAGACCAGAAGCAGGAATGCATCAAATACGATCTCTAATTTATTTTCCCCATCTTTTACTAATGTTATTTTTTGTGATGGTCAGCAAAACCCAACAATCTCTTGAGCTTCACCTATGGGATATTTAAAGGAAACGTGTCTCAATGAAATTATGCTCTTCAAGAGACACAAAGATTTGAATCAAGTGGTTGACAACCCTACCACCAAGTTTGAATTAGTCACAAGGATGAGCTGACTATGCCTTAAGAGTAAAAGTTATGGGAGAACTGAGTCCCCCTGATCTGGGAAAGGTTGCAGATGGGAATGTGGATCCCATTAGGGGCCCTGATGGAGCTCATAAAGGGCAAATACCTGGAGCAAAATAGCCACACTAGGAAAGACTTCCAGAAAGTAATTATCAGTATCTTTTTCTCAGACAGAAGTATGTGCAGAAATTCTAGGACATTCAGGATGTCATTATAGAAAATAGCACTTTCTCTCCTATAGCATATTAGCTTGCCTCAGGGTAGAGAGTAGGCAATATGGAGTCAACCACAAATAACAATGTAAAAAAGCATGAGCAGAAATAGGACTTGCTCAATGGGCAATGGTGACAGGACCAGTGATAGCTACTATAATTTACATTATACAGAGAAACAGAGAAATGATTTCATGTCCCATCAGGTGTAGCTCACTAACAGAAGGAAAAAAGGAGAACATTAGTGGGACTACTTTCATCAGACAGCTTTGAAGCACATGAATAGAAGCACCAGTCTGAGATAAACACCCTGAACATGGAGCATGGATGTTTCTAACAACTGCTCTATTCTACTGATCCATTTCTTTGTGTTTCAGAGTTGAAAAACTTCTGTGTTATGCTGAATCTAACACTTTTTTTTTTTCAGTCCTTATGGCCTTAGATGCAGTGTAATGAGCTGATTGATGAGTGACCTCCTTCCAAGCCTGGTAAGTAACTTTGAGAGGTGTTAGAAGGAAGAAAAACAGCAGTAGAGAAAGCACTTGCCTTGACACCTGTTTTACACCTTCAATTCCAGCAGACCATAACAAAACCTAGAAGTCATTGCTAGAAAGGGACATAAATGTTATGATATCCACTTTGTAGCATCTCCTCCTTTGGTCACTGTCATTAGGAATTGAAGTGTTGGAGATTTATCTGTTAGATGTGCTGAATGAGAGAGAATTAAACACCAAGATTCAAAATAGCTTGCCAAGCTCTGCAACATCTAAACCAATTGATAGCAAATAGCAAATATATGATGTGGTCCCTCTCTGCTATATCCACAGCATAGTTAATGGGCACAGGCAAAGTAGTTCTGTGTTCCTAAATGCCAGATTTAATGTGCTTACACAAATGGGTGTTACATATGAGTAATAGATCTAGCGCTTTTTAGAAGCACAGCTTTACTGCTCATATAACACTATTTACAGAGAGCATGTGCTCAAAACCCCACTCATGTCCTACTTTTTGTCTGCTTCTGCAAAGCACCCAGGAAACAGACTCGCTGCCTGCATGCCACTGCTACAAGATTCCCAGACGTGAAACCTCTCTGTGCAGGAAGGAACAAGCTGCATACTATAAGAATAGCTCTGAAGCCAGGAAAACGGTGCTTTAAGCTAACAACATTCTTCCATCTGTCAAATGAGAGAATGTGTTCCCATTACGGGCTGGGAGAAGGAGCTTTATACTGAGCAACTGACACGACATGAAAAAATTCCTTTTTCTCATCTAGGTCCTCAGATGAGCTAGGATAATTATTTTCAACCACTTAGGAATCCATTGGGAATTCACTTGCACATAGACTCTGGATGCCGAGGTAACTGAAAATGACACAATGTGACTTCTATTGTTTTCTTAGTCAATTAAGCATATCTTGCACACAAGCACTCCCTCAGTACTAGGTTTCTTTCTGAAGTCTTTGTACTTGCAAATTTAGTATACTTTCAGGCATGGTCCCTGGCTCTCTACACATCTGAACTTCCTTTTAATAAAACATATAAAATCCATCTCCAAAGATTTATTGACTTCATTCTGTTAACACAAAAAAAATTCTGAATGCAATATCAAACACTGCTAAGACATTTGCTCTAAAACTGGTATCATGCATAAAATATTTCCGTTTTAAGAATTAACTTTACAAATTATATTTCTACTGGCACGTCTTAACCTTATCTAATAATAATAAACCATAAAGTACTCTAGTTAATATTAATGTGAAACTTGAATAACTTAAACTACATTAGTGTAAGATGAGAATGTGGGCTGCTATCTCTAATCTAACAAAAAGGATATAATGACAAGCAAAAAAAGATCCCAACTCTCCTTATCTATTGCAAATATATTAGCTTACTCCCTTATGAAATGTCTTCCTCAAATACAGAATCATTAAGGAAAAATATTCTATTTTGAGAATTCTGATTCAAACATGTCTTTTTATAATGGTTAAACACAGTATAAGGAAATACGTATTTGGATAAATACGTGGATTTTTTTTCCTATTTAAAACTATGTCAGGCCTTAGCAAACAGTTCCTAAATATACTAGTGGTGTTTGAAATACAGAGATACCACCACTCCTTAGGAAATCAGTATTGAGGAGTGAGAAAAGTCATCTTCTTAGCACCAATGGATGCTTTGCAGAGGCAAAATTGCAACAAAATGGTGGAAAAACTGCAAGAGTGGGAAGAGTGAAGTCAGTGTTGAGAAGCAGCTCTAACACAATGTGGACAGAGCTGAGAGTGATGGCATCCAACCCTTGCTCATACAAAGGATGTTCCCAGGAGTGCTGTGAACAGGATGTGCAGACAGATGGGTACAGCACTTTGTGCTGCAGTTGATGCTGGCAAGGCAAACAGGGAGAGTGTTAGGCAGCCTGCTCCTTTCTTGTAGGTGAGGCACCCTATTGAAACTAAGATGGTGACCACAACTCTGATGGAAGGCCCATAATCTTTCTGGGCTGACACATTTACACAAGTGGACCTCTCAGGGAGCAAAAGAGCTGCCCAGACCTCTGGCTGTGGGAAGCTTCAGAATCTGGAAGTCATCCAAGGGACTGAGGTAAAGTGAGGGTGTCGCAGGTGCAACAGCTTGTTGATCTTTTTGAGCAGCTAACCAGGCTGTGAGAGGAAGTTGCCAGGCTGCGATATATCCAGCAGCTGGAGAGAGAGATTGATGCCTGGCATTATGCAGTGGCACAGGCAGCCCAATAGCTCTGTCTTATACCCCATCAAGGGGAAGAAGATAAGAAGGTTTCCAACCTGACAGAGGGCAGAAGTGCAGGATGAAGGAGACAGGAACCTTGTCTCTGCTTGGGACACAAGGACAAGCCCATCCCCTCTCTTCCCCAGAGTCTCCCTAGCTAATAGATATGAAGCTATGGGGTGGAAGGAGAAGAAGGCATAGATGGAGGTTTGGAACCAGAAAGGGGCAACCATGTTAAAAAGATCCAACCAAGAACCAGAGTCACAACCAGAGTCACTAAAAAAACGTGAATGGTCTTAGTAATTGGAGAATCTGTGTTGAGGGATGCTGAGGCACTCATTTGCCACGCAGATAACTTCTCTAGAAAGGTTTACTGCCTATCAGAGTCCCGCATTTGAGATATAGATATACATAAGGAAAAAGATAACAGGTAAGATAAAGCCAGAGGACTACTATCCTCTCCTGTCTTTCAAACTGGGTCTCATGAAGCTGGGACTGGGAAATAAAAAAATATATAAACGTCACTTGGGAACATGCTGAAAGAAACAGAAGTGCAGGTAAAGTTCTCCTCAATCCTACTGGCTGGAGAGAGACCGAGGTTCAGGCAGTAGGAAAATAACAGACCAATGGCTGCATGGATGCTGTCATACCCAGGGCTTTGGTTTCTATGACCTAGGACACACCTTCTATAAACCAGGAAGGCTGATGTGGGGTCACAACTGATCTGGAGGGGCAAGAATATCCTAGGCAGTAAGCTGTCAGAGCTCATCACCAGGGCTTTAACTAGATTTAATGGGGGAAGGGGATGTACTGCTGAGGAAAAGAAAGATTCAGGGAACACTGTCACTTTATGAATCAATTGGGGAAAATCTCAACTTCATTCCAGAGGTATTAGAGAGAGCTTCTTCAAGAAGGCAATGCGGCCAAAAGCCAGCTGAAATGCCTTTATACCAATGCACACAGCATGGGAAGTAAGCAGGAGGAAATGGAAACCGTGGTGCAGTTGGAAAACTATCACTGCTGTCACGGAAACATGGTGGGATGACTCATAGTACTAGAATACCATGATTGATGGCTATAAGTTTTTTAGAAGGGATAGGCCAGGTGGGAAGTGTGTGGGAGTTGCCCTCTATGTTAAGAAGTGAATAGACTGAGAAGAGCTGCCTCTGAGAAGCAGTCATGAACAGGTTGAGCGCCTGTGAATTAAAATTAGGGACTGGACCAATAAAGAGCATCTGGTGATCAGAGTCTACTATAGGCCATCTGATCAAGAGGAGTCTGTTGATGAGGCCTTCTTGTTTCAGTTGCAAGAAGTGTTGTTCTTGCAGGCTCTCATCCTGATGGGGGTATTCAACCTTTGTCCTTAGGAAGAAAGGAACAGGGCAGAGCTGGCAGCACTTCAAGGATGCCTTTCTGAAAGCAGAAGAGCTCTCCTTCCCCCAGAATAAGAAATCAGGCAGAGGAGGCAGGAAACCAGTGGCTGAGAAAGGACCCGCTGGCTAAGCTCAGGGGAAAAAGAGTAAAAGCAGTAGAAGCGGAGAGGGATGGCCTGGAAAGAATATAGGGATGCTGTCCAGCTGTGCAGGGATGGGATCAGAAAAGCCAAGGCACAGATGGAATTGAAATTGGCAAGGGATGTGATGAACAACAAGAAGGGTTTCTTTAGATACACTGGTCAGAAATGACAGGCAAAGGAGAATGTGCCCCCTCTCATAAATGAAAAGGGAGAGCTGACCTTCTCAGACACGGAGAAGGCTGAGGAACTTAGCAAGTTCTTTGCCTTGGTCTTCATGGTCAGTCAGGCTTCTCAACGCCTCTCATGTCCCTGAACTTCTAAGCAGGGGCCAGAAGAGCAAAATCTCTCGCAGGGTAAAAGTGGAGCAAGTCCAAGACTACCACATGAAGCTGAATGTGTACAAGTCTATGGGGTCAGACAACATACATCCCAGAGTTCTGAAGGAATGGGCTGATGCGTCTTCCAAACTGCTCTCCATCATATTTGAAAAGTCATGGCTTTCAGGTGAAGTACCTTGTGACTGGAAAACACCACTTCCATATTCAAGAAAGGGAGAAAGAAGATCCAGGGAACTACAGGCCAATGATCTTCACCTCTGCGGCCGGGAAGATCATGGAGCAGATCCTCCTGGTAGAGATGTTAAGGCACATGCAAGATGAGGGGGTGATCTGAGACTGCCAGCATGGCTTTACCAAGGGCAGATCATGGCTGACCGATCGGGTGGCCTTCTATGATGGAGTGATGGGACTGGTGGACAATGGAAGGGCAACTGATGTTGTCTACCTGGACTTATGCTCATTGATGTGGTCTCACACCACATCCTTATCTCTAATTTGGAGAGATATAGATTTTAAGGCTGGACTATTAGGTGGATAAAGAATGGATTGGATGGTTGTAGCCAGAGGGTTGTTTCTAACAGCTCTATGTCTAGGTGGAGGCTGGTCACAAGTTGTGTCCCTCAGGGGTCCATCTTGGGACCAGTGCTCTTCAACATTTTTACTAATGACATAATCAGTGAGATGGAATGTACCCTCAGCAAGTTTACTTATGACTCTAAGCTGTGGTGCAACTGACAAAATGGAAGGGAAGGACGCCATCCAGAGGGACCTGGACACGAATGAAAAGTGAGTGCCAAGTGCAAGGTGTTGCACTTGAATTGAGACTGTCTCAGACACAATTACATACTGGGAGAATTCATTGAGAGTGGCTCTGTGGAGAAAGACCTAGGGGTCCTGATGGACAAAAAGCTGGACATGAGCCAATAGAATGCTCTTGCAGCCTGGAAGGCCAACAGTATCCTGGGATGCATCAAGAAGGGTGGCCAGCAGGGAAAGGGAGGGGATTGCCTCCCTCTGCTCTGTCTTCATGAGGCCCCATCTGGAGTACTGTGTCAGCACAAGAAGGATGTGGAGCTGTTGGAGCAGGCCCAGAAGAGGGCTATGAATATAATCAAAGGGCCGGAGCCCTCCAATGAAGATAAGCTGAGGCAGTTGGGCTTGTTTAGCTTGGAGTAGAAAAGAAGTCTCTGGGGAGACCTCATTGTGACCTTTCAGTACCTGAATGGGAGCTTACAAGCAGGAGGAGGATCTACTTTTTACATGGTCTGATAATGAAAGGACAAGGGGAAATAACTTTAAACTAAAAGAGTGGAGATTTAGATTAGATCTTAGGAAGAAATTCTTCACTCAGAGAGTAGTGAGGTGGTAGAACAGAGAAGGTGGTGGATGCCCCATCACAGGAGGCATTCAAAGCCAGGTTGGATGGGATCCTGGGCAGCCTGATCTAGTAATTCGCAACCCTGACCATGGAAGGGGAGTTGGAACTGGATAATCTTTAGGGTTCCCTCCAACCTAAGCCTTTCTATGATTTTTTGATAATTATAAATATTTTCATATAGCACTAAAACATGAAATATAAAAAAATCATTCATTAATTCTGAACAATTTAAATGAATAAAAAAGAGTTGGTTTCTTCATGAAATATGAAAAACAAACAAACAAAAAAAATACTTCAACTAAGAGCAGGGATTAAAATTGCAAAGATTTTTTTTGAATGATAGCATTGTTGAAGAATTCATAAATTCACATTTAAACTATAAATATCTATTGTAATTCATCAAATACTACTTTTATATACACTAATACTTGCACCATTTATCTCACTTGTCTAATATGGTATATGGAATATTACTCTCTTTAATCATGTTTGTTGTTTCAGTGCATAGACTCAAATTGTAGTATACAAAGATTGTCTAGCACATCCATCAGTGGAAGCAATTTACAACTTTACATATTTCCCATACAAAATAAATCCTTGTTCTCTTTTACAGGCAATCCATAAAATCTTTTCTAACAAACTATTATGAATCAAAAATCCTCTTGGCAGAATCAGACTCATGATCCAAACTGAAAAATCCTCTAATGGCTCTTCTTACTCTCCATCACTGTCAAACTGCTAACAGTTTAATCTCTCTTTACCTTGATCATTCCACACATGCTGCTCCCAAACTCCAGAGTACTCCATACACTTTACATCAGATGCTACTTCTGTCTCAGCATCTCTCATGGCAGCCCTCTGAGAATCAGTGGTGTCTATGGCTTCTCATTCATTCTCCTTACACAGCTTTCTAAAATCTGTAAGTTTTCATGCTTAGCCCAGTGTCTTTCATTTACGTATTCAAGATTCTTTGCTTAGGAACATTAGCAGAAGCCTGCACTGATATCATGCTGTTGTGCAAGATATAAGCACCATGCCTTTATACCTCTGATTTTAAAATCTGAAGCTTAAATCAGCTAGCACTAAAAAATGATTGGAAAATGACTGTAAGTTGTTATGTCCACAGCTGAGAAGCAAAAATATAAAGCAGCAAATCAAATACGGAGCCTGCAGGAAGTCTCCAAATCATATATAAAAGGCAAGCTTTAAGAAAAACATGTTTCGTCCAAAGGTATGAAGAATACTTATAAGATTCTTTCTTCAAAGGGAAAAGTACTTTCAGGTCAAACATCCAGTATTCATTGACAGCCTTATTTACATATGTGTAATGACAGAGTATATAAAAAGATTAAAAAACTAGAAGAAATTAAAATAAATTCTTAAAAGCTGTAATTTGAAATTACAGATTTTACACTCCTTTGTTTTATTTGTTAATTGTCCATAGAAAGTGGGTTCAATGTAATGATATTACTTTATTATACTTTTGCACATACAACAAATGATAACAAGATCAATAGGGAATTATGTTTAACCCCATTCAAAAAAGTGCTTTAAAAAATGTGAAAGCTGTAGGTGCTAGCTCTCTCACTTGGATAATAACAGAAACTATACCTTTGGGAGAAGCTGGATTGCTTGGAGTATTCTCTGTCTATGTCCAGAGTTAAGTATTCCTATTTCCAAGAGATCTTGGTCTTCCATTACATTGCTTCCCTAAAATGAGAGAAAAAAAGGGTAGAAATAAAATGAAAAATAGCAGATGACTTCAACAGCTTGAAACAAGCCCCTTCTGCTGGGTTTAGAAGGGAACACTTTGCTTAAGTTATTGTATTGGAAAAGATTAACAAATGACTGATTCACTGTCACATTGACAAAACATGGGGGAGGGCACTTGAACTCGTGGACAATTGCTATACTGCTGACACCCGTATCAGTAGAGAAACTGTAGCTCCCAATAAAGCCAAAAATCAGATATGAACCTTCTTTCATTTGACTGGAACCAAGGACTATAGAAATAATAGAAATATTCCAAAACTCTTCATTTTTTTCATTATCCTCCCAGTTATGTTCATTTAATTCAGTCTTAAAAATATTTAACACATAATAAGAAAAGCAAATGGATGAGGATAAAACTCTTTAGTTACTTATCAGTAAAATGCTGAAGAAACCTAAGAGTGAGAGTGGTATCCACAAACCCCATATAGTTCCCTTCCCTTGAATTTAGCTGTACCAGTGCAGCCCAAACGTTACCCATTGCTGCTCTTATCTCACCGATTGAAAGCAGGTCAAAAAATTCTTGACATACAAACACCAATTAAAGCCCATCTGTCTAAACCATACACAAAATAAAAATCCATAAGCAATTCAAGCCTCTATTCTTAGGATCTTCTAGCAGTAGGAGACAAAGTACAACTACACAAGTAAGAGGGTAATATGATTCCTAAAAGATGATCCTGCAGTTCATCCAAAGAGTGAGCCATACAAAGTGCAGTTCAAGGAGTCTGGCAACACGAAGGTGGAAAGTTTAGCATTTGAAGGATAAGGTACTTGATTAGCTGGCAGTGACTATTATGAGTCACAGGAGGCACAACAGTAGTTTAAAAAGTGAATTGCAGTCAGGGATCACACCAAGACGATTCAAAGTAGGCTGGCAATCCTGCATTCCATTTCGACTACTTCATTTCAGACCAAAAGATAGAAAAGCTTCCAACTTTTTTACTTTTTTACATTTATGAAGCAATCCAGCAAAAAAGCAGATGACCTTTCTGAACTCCTACCCCTAGAAGAGCCTTATGATGCTAATTTGCTAAAATGAAGAATTTTTACTATTTGCACTCATTTAACATCACCATGAAATAGGCTTTATGCAAGCAAATCCATGAAAAACTTTATCTCCACCTTTCTATTTAGCTTGCTGCTTCTGATTCAATAGAGATTTTAAGGAGCAGCAAAATCAAAAGCTGAGAAGCTCATAACAGAACATACTTTAATGCTTTGCTGAATCAGGGCTTAACAAAGGGTATGAATTATTTCTGAATATCAAATCTCCTGTCCCACAGCAACATGGCTTTCTTTCAAAAAGCACAGTGAAATAAGCAATGCTTCATCCTGTTTGGCTGCTAAATCTTCTCTCCTTTCAGATGGTCTGATTAGTTTACAGATGTACTCTTGAGGACTCTTAAGTGCTATTCTGCAGAATATCTTGCAAAATCTAAGGGAGGTCTTTGTAAGGCAATCATGGAAACATTACAAAGCTATTACATTTAAAATTATATTTCACAGTAAGGGGTATGATTTAAGGCTACAAGGTTGCAAATCACATCTTGAAAGAATTTGTGCATGGCATCAGAACAGCACTGCTCTGAAGAGAGAAGCTGTGCAATCATGTCATTTTAAGTACATCATGTTGTATAAGAGTGCACGCAGCACAGGCTGTGCAAACAGTGATAGTGATAAGGTGGGGCTAATACCCTTTTTATCTTCCTCGCAGACACATACAAAATGTCATTTCTCCTTTTCTTCCTTTCTAGGTTAATTAACCTAAAGAGGACTGCAAATTTAGGGGAAGAACTGGGGTAAAAAACAAACAAACAAACAAACCTGCATTTTAGGTTATTTCTGCTAGAAATATCTAGCATAAATGGCTTTATGAAAGAAGCCAACATAAGATCCTGTCCAAAAAAACAGACTATATATTTTCACTCATTTTAATAAAGCGACAATTTGTTTACTGCTGTTGCTTTCACTTCCTTGTTTGAGCAATGCTTCCCCTTTTTAAACAGTTTTAAAGAAATACATTCCACATCAATTACATCATCGCTGTTTTCCAGGTTTCACCCCCTATCACTGTATGATGTTTATGCACAATCAGTGTGTACTCATCACTGAGCTACTACATACTGTTTATTGGTGTCACAAACCTTGGCACTCAGTTTAAAATATTGTAAATTTACAAGCCAGTTAAACAAATACTCAGGCACAGGAAAAATGCTGCCTGTTTGTGCCAAGTTGCTGCTTGGCAGAGACAGCATTATTTTGTTAATTCTTTACTATTGTGGTTTTGGTTTTTTTTTCTGTGCTAGGTCTTTTTTTTTTTTTTTCTTTGCCATTAGTTTTTTTGTTGTTGTTGTTTCTTTGTTTTAATTCAGGAAAGCCTGGAATTAATGTTGCCTCCTTGTCCTCAGTCTGTGAAGGCAAGAACCTGGTCTTCTTGTGCTTCAGTCTTGGAGCTTTTCCTGTGTTACCATCAGTGTCAACAGCAGCAGCCACTCATCCCTCCTGTAAAACAGATCCTGTTGTCTCCTCCTTAGGGGTAAGCCTGTTCTTTATCTCTCCACAAAAGCAAATAGAAGAACTTCAGATAATAATTCTTTCCCTTGCTGCTAAGGAAGAGTAAATTGATCATAGAAAGCTGCCTCTGAAGGGAAAGAAACAGTCCCCCTTACTTCTATCTCCCTGGTGTCTGCTTCCATCTCCCCTTAATCCCAATCCCTGATTCTCTTTTTACCTGATTTCTCTTCTTGCTCTCCTACAGCCTCCTTTCATAGCCTCCTACATTGAGAGTGAGCATAGCCTCACTTCCTTCTTCTTGCTGCAGCAGATCAAGGATAAGAGGAGAATTTGTCTCCCTTCTCTTAGATGCTGTGCACACATTTATTATAAACTGGGCCAAATTTAACCTCAATTAACTTTATAGAGATGACATGGCAAATTTAATTAAAATGAATATGAACACAATAACGTTTTTTCACACTATTTCAGACTCAAAAATAACTGAGCTATATTAGCTGAAACATTCACCAAAATGAAATAATTCTAGGAGACACCTAAA
The DNA here is from genome assembly GCF_987193195.1 of Phasianus colchicus. Lineage (NCBI taxonomy): Eukaryota > Metazoa > Chordata > Aves > Galliformes > Phasianidae > Phasianus > Phasianus colchicus. The sequence continues at coordinate 47,591,420 of NC_143436.1, forward strand.
GAATTTCAGTCTACAGATTTAACTTTGATATGCTTATATACAAGAAAACACAGGTTCTTATAACAGAAAATATGGGACAGCAGTCTCTACTTGTTCTTATGATGTAATAAAAACATAAGAGGCTTTGTGGTGATTTTACAGCTTTCCTAAATCTATAGGAAAACTTAGTTGGAAGGAAAACTTCTCAGAATTAAAGCTGTAGGAATACATAAAAATTCTCTATACTAGGGCAGATTCAGATCTCATCAGTTTCACTTTACACTGTTGAAATTCCTATCATGTAAATGTGTAAGGGATAGGCTTACATATGAACTGTAAATACTCTGGTTCTGAAGTTCACTTGAGGGAATAGTACAGCTAATGCTCCTTGGGCTCTGCAGCTCTGCATTACTCACAGGAATATCGTCTTTATCCCTGTAAGGACACAGAGGAAACTCATCTCCCAAGTAAGAAAGCAATAGTTATCAGAACAATTAGGCTCAAGAATGAAAGAAAAATTGCTGCATGATAGGAGACTGGAAGCATATGAAAAGTAATATAATTTAGAAAACTCAGAAACTCTGCCAAAGACTGATATAGCTCATATAAATATAGTTCGTTAGAGCAAAAGCCATGATGTTGTAGTATGAGTTAAAGACTTCACTGGCATTTATTTGGAATGCTCCACACAAAATCACCTCTGGCACCATCTACCTGAAGTTTGTACACCCTTTCAAAAAAATGTTGCTTTCAATTTTAATGCTAGAATCCAGAAGTGTCTAAGTACAGATATACAGAATCTTTATTAAACAATTTAATTTGAAGTATGTCAGGTTTACAGCAACATAAGTACTGCCTCTATTAGAAAAAAATCCTGGTTTAAATACATTAGACAGCTCAAGGAACCTCTAAAATCCAGTCAAAACAAAAGTTTTATAAACTCATAGACAACTTCATCTACTATCAAAACAGAACAACTTTAAAGATATATTTTTTTTAAGAACAAAAGCACTTTGAAGATCTGTCCCTGAAGATATTAAAATATTTTAGAAGAATGCACTAGGATGGCAGGCACAAGAGATGTTTCTCATTGTTCCCTTTTGTACCTATGTCTTTAATCTTCATATATGTTCTGTGCTAGAGACCTAGATCAAGAAAATTCCAGTGGTTGGTTATGTCATTTGAGTAAAATAAAAATAGCAGATAAACTATAAAACAGATGCCAGATATATCACTAGACTTATCTGAAAATTCACCCTGTAAAGTTGGGAGTGAGAGAGTGTGGTGAAAAAACTACCTGCATATTCATTTTTGGCTTATTCTTGCTCTTCACCTTGGCTAATAGATTGATAATCCCATAAAGATTGGAGAGAATTTCCATAGATTTTCATGACAATCAAAGTTCTGGAAAAAAAAACTTCAATGAAGAGATACATCCCTGTGTGCAAACAGAGTAAAAACTGGAAGAAAAAGAGAAAGAACCAACTTTTTTTGCATTTGAGACTCTTTCTTTCCTTTATGAAAGTAAATAACATTATGTAAGAAATTGAAGATCTGGGAGAATTCTATGTATTGGCAGCACCAACTAGACCAGCTTTTTCTCTGCTCATCTGTGTCAGCCAGAAAAGGAAAAGAAGTGAACTGCTGCTCACCAGTTTGAATTCATTGGCTGTGCAGACATCGGTGAGACTAAATTGAGCTGCAGGTGCCAAGTGCCACTGGAGGTGATTTTCCCAAGAACACGGTTGTTGAAGCGAAGGGAAGGATGACTCCTGTGCCTATTATAGTGTTGATGGGGTAGTGTTGGGATATGCCTCAGTATTATTTCTTAGATAGAGCAATATGCTCTCCTTTGCCCTCTTGCAGCTGCCCCAGTAGTAATCAGAAGCACTTTCAACATGCTATCAGTAGAGACGTTGAAATGTCAGCATCAGTGGGATGTAATATATCACAATGAGTAAGATCAGAGTCTATGTGTATCACAGACAAGGCCCGGTGATTTTTTGAAGGGTCTTATCACTATTTCTTCCAATTTGTATTGCAGTGAATCACTGGCTGCCTGAGACTTGTCACTGCAGTAGCAGTGACTGGGGGCAACCAAATGGAGATAGAACAGCAAGCCTTGTAATTGGGTTAGCAGGGTTGCTGGAAATATGGCACAGATAGGAAAAAAGATAATATAAAAGGTAGTACACTTAGCTGGGTTATTTGAGAGTGCTATCATTCTTGCCACTCAGAGAAAAGAGTGGGAGCAGTGCAGGGGCAGACAGGAACAGTCTTCGATTATGCATGCATAAAGATAGAAAAACAGACCAATAGCACCAGAAAACTCTTTTCTTCCTTTTGCTTTCCAACCCAAGTAGAAGAGAAAGAAGAGACAAAGTGAGCAGCCATCTTACACCAATGGGAAGGAGTCCTGTCCTGAAGCATATATTCAATAGCTACTTAAAAAAGTCCCATCCTCACTGCATATCACTTTACTATTCACCCACTTAATGCTAATATCCCTGTCAACTGCATCCCTTTGAAATAGGTGACATCTAAACTGTCTTCTGGCTAGCAACAAATTAAACACAGCTTATAAGATGGTTAAGGACACACTGAATAACCATGCCTATCCTTTTCCATTGTCTCAATCATATGCCACAAAGTTTATAAATTTTCATCACAACATAGCTTTTTCACGTGGTAAAAGAGGTTATTCCTTAGAGGCTTGCAAGAAATGACTAGAGAAATGAAGTTTTTAATAATGAAAACTGCTTCTTATTAGTGAAAAATTTCAGGCAATGTATCACATTTCGTCTCCCAATGAGAACTGGCAAACGACCAGAATTTAGCAAGCTTCAGTATGAGTGTAAGGTTGCCTCTCACTAGTATTGCCACTGTTAACATGAAAACAAGATCTGTAAGAATGATTATTGAGTGAAATGTTTAACTCATACTTTAAAGTCACAACGATTTATCAGATTCCTGGAGATACTGAAGAAATTGTTATTTCACCTACAAGCCTGACAAGACTATGCTAGAAACATCCCTTGGGGAAAAAATAAAAATTGATTCTAAAATATGTTAGGAAGAATGGACCGAACACATCACAAATCATTTGGTAGCATTCTTCTAAAATTATATTGCCTTTAAACTACTGACATTGATACTTATCCTCAATTCTCACTCTGCTCTATTATCAGTCTTTATATTTATGACTTCCTTAGCAATTAAAACCTTCACAAAAATAAAGAGGAAAGCTGAAGACAGTTTTCAATGTTGCAGTTATTTCTTCAAAAAGTAATAATAACTACTATTGAAATCTTAATTTAAAAAGGTTATCAGATAAGAGCAATGGATAGCAATTCAGATCAGTTAAGGCACAATACCACTCAGGGAATTTGACCTCTGATTTGCAAACTATGCATGAAGATAGAAGATGACCTAAATGGGATCCATTTCAAAAGGAGTCCCAGCAGACCTCAAGTCCCACTCTACCCATGTTTTAAAAATCTCTCTCTGGTTCACATTCAGCTCTTCCAGAAAACCTGAACTAACCAGTACCATCAAAGGCCTTTCCAATATTGATATTCAAAAGAACATGCAGTCACAGACCTTTCATACAACAGTAGTAGTTAATTAAAGTACAGTGATAATTAAACAATACTGATAGCTGGGACAAGGATTATTGTAGGAAAAATTCTGCTATTTTTATCTCCTCTTCCTTGTAGCACTGATTCATTACAACCACCACAATTGTCACATGCAAATTAGCTGCACAGATAAGGTGGCAACTGAAAAAATTACCTCCGATATTGCACTTGGCCCACTTAATTATGAACGCTGTTGACCCAACTCTGTCTGCCTATTTAGTCATAACAATTCAAAAAACAATTACTAATACCTACCTAAATTACATATTAATGTCTTGAATGTATATTGCAAAGATAATTTCACTTCATTTGAGTAATGAGAACTCTGAGGAGTCTATATTATACCATTATTCAGATTACTTGAGATAAATGCTAGTTATCCTAGATGCTAAATTTCTCAAAGGGCTTACTTTAAAATCAATATCACTGAGAGCTAATTAACAGACTTCTAAATTCTTGGGAAAATATTCCTTTCTCCAGTGAGTCTGTGTGTGAGTATGTGAGTACAGTGAAAGACAAATATGGTATTTTCAGAAATAAGAATTCTGAATACATGCGCTGCTGCAAGATGGGATTCTACTTAAGCTTGGAGTTTTTGTAATAAATGAAGGAACCCTGCTTATTTCCAGGAAAGTCTCACAGAGTAAATGTGCATGTTTCAAACTTCAATTCTGTCTGCCAGATATTTTCTTTCTCATGTTTTTATCAACCCTAGTCATGTTGAGCCATGCAAATCAGTCCAAAAAGTAAAAAAAACATAGTCAAAGCCTTCGACTGTAAAATTCTGGGCAGAATCTATGTTTTAAGAATAACTTATTTAGAGAGGAGGTCTGTGAAATGGCAGTAGGAAAAGCATATGCTCAGGAAAATACTTAAGCTTATACATGCCTATGCCCTGAAGTTACAGCTGTGGTCTTGCAAGACTTTGCTCAACTTCTGCTTGCATCTGAACCGCACTCACATTGTTTTTTGCTTTTACCTCTGGGCTCTCTGTTTTTTCAGTTATGACCAGATGGAGCAGCTTGGAAACTACATCCAACTGTGCTTTCACGTGAATCAAGAAACAAGGCTCTGCTTTTTAGGTATCACAGGAGCACGATCTTATGGGATGTCACAGGGCATGCCTAGGACAGAGCCATAGAAGCATAACAGGAGTGGTAGGTTGCACTTTCCTAAGAATGTGACCGAAGAATGAAGAATTCCTTTATGTTTTTTTTCTTTTTCTTTCTTTTTTTTTTTTTTTTTTTCTCCATAGCACAGCACATTTACTAGAGGATTCACACAGAAGGGAAAAGATCAGATTCACATCTTTCTCAAACTTAAATTTGGATTTCCTAAAATGTGAGCAAGCTGCACAATAACTGATACGAAAGAACATTCTAGGATTGAGGCAGAATTTTTCAGTGCTCTTGCTTAAAGTAAATCACCAGGGGGAATTCAGTCAGTCAGTCATGTAGGAACGTTATCCTTTACACCAGCAAGAGTTGGGGGTGGTAAATTGGTCTTACACTGCTTTTGCAAGAAGTGTTTCTGGTCTAATTCCAATGACTGCAAAACATAAGAAGTAGAGAAAAAGCTAAACATTCAGAACTATCTCTTGCAACTGAGTATCTTAACACTTGAGCTACAGAGTCATGCTTCTAGAGTGTATTGTAATTCAAAAGGTGGTGGTGAGCAAGCTGCCCTCATCCAAGTGGACAATTTTGATATCAAGATTCAGCCTGCAAGATGGAGAAATTAAGCCTGCAAATGTTTTCTGAAGCAGGGTTGCATAAGAAGGCAAAATCTTCACGTATAGCTCTTGCTTTGGAGTATCTTGCTGGTCTCTTCTGCTTACTGCTGTAAAGCTCCTTCTTAAACAAAGAAAAAAAAAAGATCCACACAAGAACTGGAAAGCCAAAGTGACCATGCTTTCTGTAGCCACAGCTATCTGCATTTTTAATGAGGTCTTTGAGGCCTCACCTGCCTGTTTGGGGTACAACTGTGCACTGCGAAATGAAGCCACAGTTGTACTTTCAGGCACCCAGACCCTTTTCCAGATGTAGATGTTAGCAGCTGGAGGCAATTAGGACAACTAAACTTGCTTTTTAAATATTTTATTACAAAAGACAATAAAAAATATGAAGCCGCTTCCAAAAATGAGAAGTAGTGGAAAATGGATTGTGTTTTTATGCATCACTGAATTGCTGTGTTTAAATGTATTTCATGTTCATGCCTCTTTTGCTCTGCCATGGTGCAGCAAGGGTGAAAGGGAAGAGATCTGCTGTAAAACAAGCTGGAACATATTAACTTTCTCTAGGTGAAAATTAAAAGGTTGCAGGGCAAGTGCAGTCAGGCTTGCCAGATAAATTCAACAGCGACAGAAAAATGAGCAAACCCTGGAACACAGGAAGTTCCATACTGGACAACACAAGGAAAAACTTTACTGTGAGGGTAACAGAGTGCTGTAACAGGCTGCCCAGAGAGGTGGTGGAATCTCCTTTTCTGGAGATACTCGAGATCTGCTTGATGCTTTCCTGCTCAGCCAACTGCAGGAACCTGCTGTAGCAGGGGGGTTGGACTCAATGATCTCCAGAGGTCCCTCCCAGCCCCTATGACTGACTCCATGATTATACTGAGACCCATTTTAATATACTCGTACATATTTTATTCATTAAGGCAGATAGAAGGCACTGTAGGATTGAACAAATTATTGTTTCCCATTGCACACATGAGATTTCTGATACCTGTGATTTTTCTAAGACAAACTGTTGTTATTTATTTCCATGGTATATGCAGAGGCATTACTCTTTGGGCCCCTGAAGCCCAAGAGGTAAAAGAGATGGTCTCCATTTTCTTCATACTGTTTCTAAAAATATGAGAACATTTGATTAAGGGTTGACAATTTTCTTTTCTTCCTTTCCTTGTTCTTGTAATTCATTTCACATGGGAAGTGGGCTGTGTTTTTCTTATTCCTTCCAATCCAGCAGCTGGGTGGCTGGCGTTGCAGGCCCACTCTCGTCACCATGGCAACCAGCAGCTCGCTGTAATATGATCCCATGTGCTTCATGTCACTACATGGGGTGATTATTCTCTGATAACAATCTGGGAAATGCTTTTCCACATTCTCATAAAGGAGGATTAATCAGCGTTCCACTGCACGGCCGTCCTGCGTGGAGCACGGCACTGTGTCAGGAAGCACTTCGTGCACAGTCACTTCACGAACGGTTCATGCCACAGAGGCTGAGCTCAGTGCCCACTGGCGCTGCTCCTCAGGAATGCACTGGAGAATCCCTGCGTTAGCAGGAATGACTATGCTAGGTGAGGGTGAAGGCCTGCCTTGTTGGTTGGGTGTCTCTACTGATGAATGCTTGGAAAAGCAAAATATATTAATAATTGCTCTTATATAATGCTCTTGTACTGTCATCGGTGGGCTAATTTAAAGCTAAGCATATGAGTATTTAACTACGTTAGAGAGTGAGTGCTGAGAGCAGATAGAAGACCTTATTTTACTAAATAGAAATCCAACTCAGATTGCTGGTATATATAGCTTAGTTGCCCTTCAGTCCCTAGAAGAGGTGATTTACCATCCCTGTTCCAGGTTGCAGCAAGTCATCCCCACGCTGCACTGCTTTTTGTGTGTTGTACAGGTTCTGGACTGTTAATTCTTACAAATTAACTTCGGGATGATATATTACAAAATAAGAGCTGTCCCTTCAGTAAAGCTGTGTTAATAGGTCCAGACTGATAGATTGCATGGCAGAAAGGATATTTCTTCTTTCCTAAGGCGAATATTCCACTCTTTCCTATAACACTTGAACAAGGTATAACTGGGCAATACTTATAAATCTGAAACATAAGAACAAACAAGAAAAGAAGTAAAAACAGATTTCTGGCTGTGAAAGTCAAATCCTACACTTGGTACCTTCTGTTCCCTTTATCCCTTCCTATTGGCTTTTATTCCCTGTGTAATTTATTCGCAATACACTTTTTTTATCCAGACCTAGTTAAGGAAATACTATGTCAACTAGTATCTAGTTAACTAAATACTAGTAAAATAAATGCTGTGGCCTTTCATTCTGTTCGCATTCTCCCCTTTATTTACACATTTTTCACTCTTGCAAATATTCTTGCATTGTTTAGTTGCACACAACACAAAAGTAGTAATCAGTTTGACTACTGTAGTTCTGTTTTCTACCTGTAGCAGAGTAATTAGGGATTACAAATACTTAGGAAATTATTCACAGAACATTATCTTTTTATATCAATCCATAAGAAGGTATGTAAAGACAGCTATAATCTTTTAGTAATGATGGATATATATATAAAAAAATAAAATCCATGCATTTCAAGAAGTGTGTTCGCAGAAACTGAACTATGTAACTTGAACCAAAGCAACTACTAGCTGCAAATATTAAAAGTCACAGATTGGTTTTATGTATCTCACATTATTTGGTTTAAAGAACTTTCTGTGTAAAGGTATACATGCTGTTATTTATTTGATCATGGGATTTATTTGATTACTTGTTTTATAGGATTACTCCTATAGACATGCCACATTTTCTTAAAACTCTGAGTTACAGGTTCAAAATGAGTATGAGCAAAGCTTGACATATTCATAGAGTAGTATTACCTGTATGCAGATTGATCAATTCCCAAAATATTGTAGAAGACCTGCAATGTTGTTACACACTTGATTTTTGAAGTATACGTGTGAGGACACCTTCTGCCATAGTCCACTAATCCTACACTCTAGAAATTCATTTCCTTTAGTCATAAAGAAATCTTCACACAAGTCATGTCGCTCCGTATGGAACACTCCCTCCTTCTACCACTGATGGCTATCCACCAATTTGTTTCCTACACAAGGATACTGCATTTGACAATCAACATTTAGGGACTTTTGGGGGTTTCCATTCTATCAAAATTCTGATGCTTAGTAGGTTTCTCTGTGAGCAAGCTTTTTCTAATTTAACTTTACAATAAAAAATGTTCCTCATGGTCCTGACTGGTACTTGAGTCACACTGGTCCTCCTCTGGCTCAAATAACAGCTCCAAAACAAAACTATGGGTTTGTGTGACAAGACAGGAGACTATGTCAGTGACAATACAAGGAGACTATGTAACTTCAGTTGATATTGTTTCTGTACTTCCCTACGCCTTCTTAAAAGGAAAGCTACTGCACTAAATAAAACAGACAAAATAAGAACAGCTGATCCCTACTATATATTAAAGCAATTTTCCAAAGTCCCAAAGTTACAAATTACCAAAATGAAGACTGGCTTACCAGCCTTCGCCACAGGATACATATTCTATATGTGATCATACATAGAATATAATTATATTTCTGAATAATCCATGAATTCAAGCAGGGGGATTACAAAACGAGATTGCTGGTATTTTTAGCCTTTATCTTTCCCTGTGTGGGTCCATGTCTTATATATATTTTTCCATTGAAAGCTTCACCAGTAAGAATGATTCACTTTCTTCTGACGTTTTTTAGACATTCATTGAAATAATAATAGACAGCTCCAAAACAGCAATTAATATATTTTATATGACTCTGAAAGGTGCCATTTTTATACCCATTATACAGATAAAGAATTAGAACAGGACTAATTAGGGCCTGGATTTGAAAAAAAAAATAAATTCTCACTGCCTAAGTATAGGGATTGTTTTCTTCCAGTCCAATGACTACTTAGTACTTACCTACATATATACTCAAAGGAGACCTACAGACAAGTTCAATTTTAGCTGTGAGCTCTCACACTTCAGCAAACATGAATTTTGCTCCTTCTTTTGGACATGTATATCAAAGCATTTTCAACATACTGCTGTCAGGAAAGTTTGTCTTAATATGTAGCAAACTGACCAGGAAATTCGGAAGTCACTTAGGAAAATGGAACAATCTGAATAATACGGTATTACAAACCATGCTGTAAAGCATTTTTGGCTTTCTGCAAGGAGTCAAATGAAGCCCAGCCAAGGAAACTAGCTCTCATTCAGCATTAGCTCTGTTGTGTCAGAGCAGTCTCCCAGAATAACAAAAATGCCTCTGAGATGGCTATCCAGTTTAATGTCCTTCTGCTTTGTTTAGAACTACATAAATGTGTTAAATCAGTAAAAAGACTTAGTTGTGAGGCAACTCTCTCTGCCTTCCTTCCTTTTTCTCCTCCTTCCTTCCTTCATCTGGAGACAAAAAAAAAAAAAAAAAAAAGGCATTTCTAACGAGGAGAGAGAAAAGGGAAAAATTAGGAGTAAGGGAGCACAAGAAGAGTCCATTTTGAAGGGATCGCATCGCAAGGAGAAAGCTCAGAAATACATGTGGATTTTGTAGTACTCAGATATAGAGAATCTTGGAAATAAAAAAGAAGGAAGAATAGTAGCCAGTATCTACAGAAGAGATGAGGAATACGAAGATATAGTTTCTCCTCTGAGTTTGATTTAACAAAAGCAATAAAATGCACAACTTCAAGATTAAAGTAATTAAAAACTACTTATAACTAGCTCATACATGGAAAGTGTTCCTTATTTCATTTTGTTTGGGCCATAAAAATATCAGTAAGTATTAAGTACTCATTTTATTTCATGTAATATTTTTAGCATGAGTCCAGTAGTTGTCACTGAATTCACCCAGAGCTTAACTGACTTAATGAGATCCCTCAGGCAATCTGGTTAACTCCTCAGAAACTGTGCTTTCCAACTACAAGTACTTTGAAAAATGAACTTTTTAAGGTGAGACACAAGCAGTTAGTTAACCACAAGATAGCTCTTAATACACAGATTTTTCCATCCCAGTATCCTTTCTTGATTTTATATATGTGGTTCAACAACATTACATAATTTAAGCAGATAATTAAGGAAGTAGAGAACTGGTTTTTGAAAACTCACAATCCAAACCAAAGGCTGACCTCAGAAACAACCCTTAGGCATACTGTCCTGTGCACTTTTTAAAGACCAGGCTTCTTATGCATGTGCTAGCAAGTGTTTTTTTATTCCATTTTCTCTCGAGTCTTCAGTTCAAGAAGGAAAGAAATTGTCATGTGTCTTGAACAAATACATACATGAAGCAAGATTCATATATATACGTAAGAGAGTTAGAGAAATCAATCTGTACAAGTAGGAACAGCAGAATTTGCAGACAAAAAGCCTGATACTGCAGAGAAGCAATTGTTTTTATCAGGGTTCTTCTACATGCCTCACTCTTGTTGCATAAAGTTACTTTTCTAGGATAAAGATAGAGATGAACTATATCTTCAGGCTACTATACAAAATCCAAACATCAGGTAATAAAAACTTCATGGGCAGAATAGACATATTTCCAAATGTCAAGAGAGAAGGAAAGTGAAACAAAATAATTTGCATTGTCAATTTCTAATTCCTTTCCGGTAACAAGAGGCATGCCTTGGGAGTTCAGAGATGCTAACAGAGCTGTATTATTCATAGTACATTAAAAAATGGATCAAGGCTAAAAACCAACTCAGTTTTTTGCAATCTTTTAATCTTAATGCAGCATGGAACTCCAACATGTAACTATTGTTTTTTTATAAACAACATCTTAAAATGGACTTTTTATGTATTTTTAAGGGGAGCTGTTTGGAGAGGGCATACCTGAAACAGTGAAAAAGCTGTTAAACAGTGGACACTGAAGAACAGAAGCCATCAAGCGTTCAAGAAATTTTAAGAGCTGAAACCAGCTGCAAGATACCTGTTTTTAGTGTGAGCTGTAAGATTACAATGAGTTAGATGCAGGTCTTTTCCCCTGTCTCCATAACCACAAACAAGGGATTGTGCACAGAGGGCCACTATTAGCCAGTTCATGGCTGCTAACTTAGGAAATGAAGTGAAACACTGCTTTGGCTTTATACCAGAATGGCCATTTGATAGATGCTTATCCAACCTACTTTTACTCATGGTATTTCATTTTTTAATACTTAAAGTGATTTTTAGCACTCACTTGCTCAGCAACCTTATCTCTCCACATCTGCCTCCTGTATAAATACTATAGCTTTGGTATTATAAAACTTGCATCTAGAGCTGGTCTTCGGCATCAAAAAATTTCAAATAATCATTACAACAGTCAAAGAATTTACATAAACTTAGAGCAGGTATTGGTGTTCACATCAATAATGCTGTTAAATCATTCAGATTCCAGTAATAAAATGAAGTACTTTGTAAGATAATACTAATAAAAGCCTGAATCATGAGATTTTGAGCTAGTCATGGGTTGTACACACCTTCAGTGTATTTACCATCAGCTTCAGAGCAGCCAGTTTAAAACAAATACAATGCATGGTTGTACAGAAATTTTATCCTGTATGCACAGCAATTGAAGCTTAATGAGACATAGCAAAAGATACACAATATGATATGTTTCAAACCCAATACAATGGCTAACTAAGTGAAAAAAGAAAAAGACCAGAGAGCAGATACAGTTTTCATTGTGTCATTTTGTATTTGTGATGAAATCCTTAGACCCTGGAAAACATTTGGACAAAATTTCTGGGACTGGCCTGTGATGCTCTATTTTATGAAAAGCCAAGTGTTTCTAACTGTAGACATTAATTTTTAACTGTCTAAAACAAGTTATCTTCTATAGTGTTGTAATCTTTTCTGACTCTTTGTAACTCATTTTTAAACTGTGAATGTTACTTCCAAAGCCAAGGTGCATATTTGGATATAAAAACACTTTAAGACTGATAACACAATTCCAGTGCTCCCAGTGAACAATACTGGCCACATGTATCTCTCTGCTAAATGAGAGGAGAGGTACTCTGAGGACCTCAGCATTGTTTAAAAACAAAACCAAACAAAACATTGGGCTAAGGTTGTAAATTCATTAAGCAATGCAAGAAAAATAAATACAAGTTTTACTCGTTAAATTTTGTTAAACTGTTAAAATTTAGTTGTTTGAAATGCGTGCATGTGCATGCTCAAGTCTCAGCACACTGAATGCAGTGGGAGTTCCGAGGGAAAAATAGTGGAGAAAGTTGTAGTTCAAGACTGTATGGTAAGTCACATGAATGTGAAGGACAAACTGCAGCCACGTATCTAATTCTCTGGCTCTTTATATTTGAGCATATGGAATTTTTCACCTTTGTGCTCTTTTTGTGTGTGCGTGTGTATGAATAGGCAGAATGGACAGCTCTTGTGAAAGGCAGGCAGAACAGTAAGCATGCTGATAGGGGTTTCACTGGATGCACTGCTTTTGGTCACTATGAGGTTAAAACTGGTGCTGAAGAGTTGACGCCACAAAAAAATATACGGTCAGGGAATGGGAGAAAGAATCATTTTCAACAGTGTATGGGAAAATGGAAGTTGTCTAAACAGAAGAAAGCTTAGGTGCTGAGGAAATGTAAAGCAATCAGGCAAACTCTACTGAAGTGTTGCTTGCATGGCAATTCTAGTACATCATTTTAGAACAGCTTTTAAAAGGTGGTAGTAAATTTACTAGCAAAATTAAACTTGTCTCCTTTGTTGAAAGGAGATTTTAATTATTTTTGAGGAAGGAAAGCTTCTCATCTATTTGCTAAGAGGCACAATACCTTGTAAAATAGATTACCTTTTTACTGGTTTCTCTTAAATATTTTGATTCTCTCTTAACTGCACAGTTACTTCATTTGACTTTATTTTCATCCAACTACATCCCATTGCCACATTCTAACCACCCCATTTTATTCTCACTAGACTCAGCACTGATGATAGCACCTATCTGTTACTAATACTACCATCCATTTCTTTCTTGAATAAGGCACTAGCTGTATGGTGAAAGGATGAAAACAGGTCAAGAGACTTACATTCACGATGAATCCTGTGATTTGTATTTTATCTATCTTCTAGTAATTCATTCATTCTCCAGGAGTTCTAGAATGTTGTTACTGAATATTCCAGTATTTCCTCCCTGGTGTGCTAAGACTCTTAATCAAACATCACCTAACCTAGATGATTCACATATTTTAATTAATGAAGTCTTCTTGTAGTATGATCACTCTCTCTCCTTCTCTCCCCCTCTCTGTAATATTTCAGCGCCCTTCATTAGTTCTGTGTTTCTCTAATTCTTGTACTTTGTTCCTTATGCTAAGACTAAAATGACTCATAGCAGTGGTCATAACTTTGTAAATATTCCTTTTAGCTATAGCATATTTAAAAATTTTCCAGAATGCATTTTACTCACATAGTTAATGTGAGGTCATTTTCCCTACTATTTTTACCCTTATTTTACTTAGGTTGTTTAGTAGTTCTTTCATAATGTGTTCTCCATTTTTCTTATTTTAGATATAGTTTGTTTGATTTTTTTTTTTCATCTGCATAAACACCTGAGCTTTTTTTTTTTTTTTTCTTAACAACACCCACTCTTCCTTGATAAAGACTAACATCTGAGATTCTTATGCTTGAAATTTCCAGTTACCTGTTAGTATCCATTAATCTTTCCCTGAAAACTCCTTTAGCATTGCACAGTGTAATTATCTGTAATCAGGCTCCTCTGTACTACTGTCTCCTTCAAACATCTTTAGCTTAGTCATGGAAGTCTGTGTTCTGAGATTAATTTACCAACTGGTCCAGACTCCATTTATTTGTTTCTTATTGGACAATACTGTTCTAAAACAATATTATACACATATATATATCTTGTTCCATATTTAGTTCCTTTCATTGTGTGATTTCTTTTTGTATTAAGTATTTCCATATAAAACAACTAAGATTAAATTGTAACTTAATTTTACATACAGACTATTGGTCTATCTTTGTCCTGCATTACAAAGCTTTCCACTATTTACTGATAAATATATAAATGTAAATAAACTGATTATCCTTTGAATCTTCCTTCCTAGAATGTCTCCTTTCTTAACATTTAGGCTTTCTGTTACTTTTAATGCTCTTCTTCACATTGCCATCTTTTCCACATTTTTCTTAATTTGTGAAGAATACCATTATGTATTTCATTCTATATGCAAACATTTATAATTCTTGAAGATGTATCATTTTGTTATTGGTAACAAAATCAGTTGTAAAGATTTTGGCCTTAAATAAATGCATAGTAAGAACATACTGTCAGAATGGCATCTCTTATTTTATGAGGTAATAAAATAGCATTCTAATTTTATCACATTTAGAATTTTCAGCTGTTTTATCAACCTATCTTTCAGATGAAGTATTTGCTAGCAGTTTCTCATAAAATTCTACTTGTAGCCAACAGAAAATTCCTTGTATTTGTAGTCTCAGAATTTTTTAGGATTCATCAGTGTTTGCACACTGAGATGAAGGTCTTTCTCTGAACCAGGCAAGCTTTCAGCTCAAACACAACATTTAAAACTAACATTTAACATATTGTTAGAACACATGGGACTAATTTCAGCCCTTAAGTACTCACAGATATATATAACAAAATAATTTCACTTTTATTGGTGACTGTACCTGCAATGGCTTTCAATGTCTGGTTGGATAAATTGGACTCACCCTCTTATTTTAGCATGGGTTTTACTGAGTCCAATACATTTATATGTACACTGGACAAGCTCTTTTCTCTCAGACTTAGTGAGTTTTTCAAAAAGTCACATAGACACTACGTGTCACTGTCCTGAATGGAAAAGGTGAGTGAAAGGATTCTCCATTGCATACACTGGCATCTGGGTGATCTACCAAGTATACAGGCTGCATGCCTTGTATGTATGACCTTGTGTAGAATAACATTTAAATACAGATGGCAAAATAGTGTAGAAAAGTCAGACAAGCCCTCATCTAAAAGTTAACTTAGCAAAGCATAGCAAGAACATAGATGGACCCATCTATGATCATATTTTTACCATACAACTGTTGAGACAGGTTTCAACAACCTCTGACTATCAAGGAATCCACCATACCACGGTATCTTAATAATTAAGTTTGGAGATGGATTCCATATGACTCAATTTTCCAAATAATATCAATTAAAATTGTCTTTTCTTCTGTTCAACAGTTATTACTGCCAAATCTTTCATAAAGTCTTTTGTCAAGTGCAGGATCATTCACCCACCTACAATGCCTCTGTTTTTTACACACATACCACATATATATTTATACATATGTATGTATAAATATGAAGCAGATCCTTTTAAAAACCTTTTCTCTTGAGGAAAATCAGAATAAGCACTGCCTCTCCAGATCTTTTATCTATAGAATCATGATGATCATGATATTATATCATAGAATGATGAATAATGATAGAATGATGAAGAATGGTCTGAGGTTCCCTAAAGACAGGAAGATAGTGCAGGATATTATTTGCATATGTGATATTGAGGAGTACATGACGAGGCCCTTCTGCTCCATGACTAGCTTAAGTAACGCTATAATGGAACCACTAAGTGGAGAATGCAGAATAGGACTATTTGTGAGAAACCAGTTGCTTTTGCTAGATGAGAGACACAATCTTCAACTCAGGCATGCACCTGAGCTCAACTCTTCAGGTCTTGTAATAGGAATCCCTATTTGGATCAAAAACCTCAAGCTTCTGGTTTGGATGTTCTAAGAGAGGAGAAAAAACTTCAACAAAAATAATTTCTTTCATTTTTTAGGGACACTGGGTAGACTCTAGCCCAAACACAGCCATTTAGATTTTTACGTCTACAGAACGGCTTAAGGAGACCTAGTAAAAAATAGAGCCTTGAAAGAAATTCTGCTGATCAGATTAATCTACGTTATTTTATTCTAATAATTAGTCAGCCAGTCAGCTAAATTGTACTTTATGCTCCTTTGGCTTTGATGGTTAACCAGATGCTTTATCTATTAGGCCACAAATAAGAATCTAGGCATTCGAATGCTGTATTGAATTCATTGCATTGAATCTCCAGATGACTATGGGTTTCCCATAGAACCTGTATCATACATTCCAGGTATACATAAATGTCTTAAACAAGTAATTCCAGTATATGGGTGACTGACCTAAACACCTACTGACTGCTTCACTAAAACTAAACGGTGCCTCATTATATGTTTGCTTAACAGGTTGGCCTACGGGACGAGTTGGCCTGCCTCATGAGCTACAGTTGCAAAAGTCTGTCAAGGTGAAGGAGAGGAAGACTCAGAAGAGTGTAGACAAATAGGCACTTGGCTCATCGTAGAAGCCAGGGCCATGCTGGCACTGAGAGAAACTCCACAGTTTCAGTGCAGAGCTCTGTAGATAAAACAAAACTAGGAGAAGTCCTGGGGCTTGCAAGTGAGGTCCAGTTAAAGAGATTGAAACTCCTAGTACCAGGTTTATATTCTAAGATTTCACCCGATGTAAAGAAAACCACCGATTATTCCAGCACCAGGAGGACTGGCATTCTTTCTGTGATGCTAAAAGCATGACTTGCTCCATATAACTGACTGAGTTTTAAGGCTGCCTTAAACAATTAATCATCCAGGCTAGACTACACATAGACAATGCTGTCTGAATTCTCTTGTGCTTCAAATGATTCATGAGTGGCCTGATCCGTCCCTGTGGTAGCCAATGAGGACCTGGAGAACTCAGATCGTGGATGTTGCAAAGGTCAGTCTGCTCTCTTAAGCATTTCAGGGGCTGGCTGGCTCCTGAGAGTCACTAAGGTCACTACAGACTAGAACCCTTGTAGGACATTGGCCTCTTTTTCATTATCTGCAGCATGGCTAATTTAAGTAAGGTGTTGGCAGACTGACTCACTCTTTCTTCTCATGCCAAAAATCATGAATCTCTGTATCAGGTATTTTTGGACAAAAGCTGCAGTGATCTCAGCAGGTGCAAGACTTGAAGCTAATGCATGCAGAAAATTTTGTTCAGGTGTATATCTCTCTAAAGAAATGAAATTGCATCTGTCCTTTACACTTGATACAGTTTTAAATCCTCCAAACAGATTAAAGGCAAGAATTACTGGTTGTTCCAGCACTGCAAATCCCAGGAATGAAACCTGAAGATAGACAGCAGATAAACTTCAGCTGACTAATAAACCATCGGATTTAATAAAAAATGAAAGGAAAAGAAACAGAGAGGGGGAGTAAGGGAGAAAGAAAAGTCAAATCTTAGCTCAAAACTAAATTCAAAACAAGCAGTTAAGGGGAATTGAGAAGGTAGCCCATACCTAGCATCACTGTGAACCTGAGTAACTCTGTAGGTTGCTGTGAAAGTAATGCCTCCTATTTATTTCCATGGAAACTACAGCAGATACAAAGAGTACAACACTATTCGATAGAGCAAATTCTCAGCTGCAAAACATTATTTTTCAGCTCAGTGACCAACTTACATTTTCACTAGCAGTAAACAAGAACCCGCATCCTGCACTCATAAAAGTCTGTGCCAGCAGAGGTGACCCAGTGCTTTACAGCTGTTATGACAGAATAATTGCTAGGAAAATACTGCTCATGCAGTCCATCAGCCAGAATAGATGGAAGGTGCCAAATCCAGACTGTGTGGTGGATGTTGTAGGACAGTCCAGCTATGATTGGTAATATGCTCCACGGTCTTCAAACTGGTATGGATCATAGCATTATCATGTTGTAAGAGAAAGGTTATCTTCTTCTCTGGCTTGACTCTGGAAGTTTGAGCTTTCAGCTTCATGATGTAGCAGTCAGAGTTGATGGTTTATCCAAATTCCAAAGTCTACTGCCCACTGCCAATTCATATATTAACCATTACCCCCTTCCTATCCCAGAAGACAGTGCAGATTACTTTACCCACTGACAGATGTATTGAGTTTTTTCTCTGATGAGAAATTCACTCCATGGACTGCTGTTTTAACTCCAGCTTGTAATAGTGACACCACATCTTGCCACCAGTAATAATGTGATCCAGGAAACCATCACCTTCAGCCTTGTATTTGTTCAACAGGTCCAGATAAATGTGCATATGATGTTCTTTCTGTTCCCATGTGAGCATTTGTGGGGCCCACCTGTCATAAACTTCATCATATTCCAACACTGCCACCATCATTTCCAATGCATTGAAGCCAATATTCATCTCTATACACAATACTCTGATTGTAATCTGCCAGAGCTGATCAAGATGCTCTTCATTTCATTTCATGATCTGACATCTGTGCATGGCCAACCAGAAAATGTATTTTCTCTCACATCACTGTCTCCACTGAAACATACAACCCACCACCTCACCATGCTCACATCCAGTATTTGGTCTCCATAAATATTCAGCAAATGTCAATGACTGTCAACAGGTGCCATTTTTTCTGCATGGAGGAATTTGATGACACACCTTTGCTTCACACACACTTCCATGTCAGATGCCATTTTGTCAGATTGCCCCCCTGCTGCCATCTGTCACATGGCAACAAAGTGTAACAATATTGGTGGGAAGGTTCAGCCTGTACTGCCATGCCAAAAACATCTGCATCTGCCATTGTGGGCCAGAATAATAAAGTAGGATGCATTACTTTTGGAACTGCCCTTGAACTTGTGCAGGTAAGTTCACAGATGAATAAAAATACTTTATTTATACATATGAATATAAACAGAAAATAATTTAAAGAGTTTGGACTAGATGATTTCCAAAGCTCCTTTCCAATCCCTATGACTCTATGAAATAAATGCATAAGCAAATAAGATATTAAGAAGAAGAAAATCATGTTACAAGCTCTGTGTGAGCTAGAAATTCAAGATTCATCTCAGCTACATATGCATCAGTAATGTAGAACTGCCTTCATCTGCTAATTATGAAGAGCTGTCCTGACTCTGGTCCTCAGTATTATCTTTCAGTTTGGTCTGAAAACTGCTGGATTTCCTTCAGTACCTCAACTGGCATTAAATACCTAAGCAACTCAATGCATCTGTTAAATTTTATAATGGTAGCTCTTTAGGATTTAGTGTCTCTCATCTCAGAGTTTTAAACTCCATCCTGTAGTAGCCCTATGCCTTGGTTTCCTAATAGTGAAAGAGAGTGAATTCTTAAAAATATTTAGGCAATATGTATATCTTCAGGCTATGCAAGTCACTTAAGTACTTGGAGGATTAGAGGTGCATGTGTGTAAATTCACAGCAGCAGTGAAAGTCTACTGTCCATTGCCAATTCACATATTAGCCATTATTAGTGAACAATACTTTGGAATGTCAAAAAAACACAATTTAGTGCTTCATGCTTTATGTTAATTCATTTTGGCTCCGTGGTCACTGTTTCTCTCATACAGTACTTTACAGAACTTTTAAAGAGCGATTATCTTCATCAAACTGCAATACTAAGCAAGTGATAAAATTTTAGAATATCTTACATGATTGGAACAACTTATAAATGGATAGTCATATGAAGTCATTAATAAGGACTAGTCTTCAGTGGGTAGCAATTTGATGAACTGCTTTTATCTCAGTAAATCAAGAGTACTGATGAAGCTCCAAAGTTGAAGAGAGATCCATGCAAGCATCCAGTGACCTTGTGCACTTGTACGTTTTCATGTACATTCATGTACTTGTACATTAGCATGTGTTATGCATTTTTTTCCTCAGCAACTAAATTACATAGGCCTGCAAGTCTGTGTAGAGGTTTTAACTTGTCCCAGGGGTATCTATGAGTCCTATGCATCAAAATGATGTTCATTGATTCATTAGGTTTCATCACATTTTATGTCTAGTTTATATATTACAATGTATTACTGATCAGATTGTTTTTGTGTGCTTTAGAATTAGCATAACTGCAAAATAACATTTACACTATGAAAATCACAGTATCATCTGCAACTTCAAATACTGAGTATCCCTGCAAAGCTATGACAAGTTTTTACATCTGAAGGACACTGCAGCCTATTACACAACAAAATGTTGAAGTTAATAATGATTGCATATATATATATTCAAGTACGATTCCATTCCTACAAGCATAAATGAACTGAAACTTGGGACTGAATCTGCCTCAGGCCTATTAAATGTTATGCAATTGTTATTTCTGCATGACACTAACAGAAGGTAGGAACTGCAACTTGCTATGTGCGCCAATACTCAGTAAATGGAAATAGAGTAGTTAAGGAAAACATAAGTAACATTTTAATAGTATGTTTCACCATATTTTTAAAACATATATATTGATGAACTTAAGGCAGAACTGTACATACTTTAAGGTCAGTAGCAAGCAGGCTGTTTCTTGCTATGAAGTCCACATACTGAAGGCAGCACAAACAAATCTTCCTAATTCTAAGTACAATAAGAACAACTTCCCTAATGCCTGAGGGGGCCTAAATATAAGGAGTTAATTTCTGTGATCTAATGAATGATTAACTACGAAATCCTTTTATCTGAAAAAGAAAACCTTTATATTAGAGTGTTAATTTAATTAGCAGAATTTTGCTGTTGAGAGTTGTATGAATACGTTTTATTTGTTCTCAGATTGATGTTATTCCATGGACATTAATTATATCATTGTGATATCCTCTCTCCTGCTCTGAACATCTAGAAAGACCTGTACTACTAAATCATACTTAATAGGAGTGTGATGGTTGTTGCTTAGGCAACAGAATGAATAAATGCAGGTCAGAATGTGCTTCCAGAAAAACAAAAGCAGGAATATGGTACAGAATGAAGAACAAATATGTCTAACTGATTTTTTAGTGCACTGAAGTATTACAGTTGTTTGATGTAAAGCAGATAAAAGCAGGTAACCAACATGAAAAGCTTGATATGATAAGCTTGTAAATTATATGTAAGCCATGTTAATAAAGGTAATCCAGTTCTCTCATGCTAAAGAAGACTACGATACATTCAAGTCTGGAGAAGTTTGATTTTTTTGTTACACAGCAGTTCTTTCCTCTCTCATTTTCCTACAAACAAGTTTAATTTTCTCATGAAAATTTTGGATAGGATGGAAGATATTTTAACAAACCCTCTCTTGAGTTTTTCAGGACAGTCTTTCATTACATAATGTTCTCATATTCAAAAGAATAATATAAAAAGAAATTGGTATTTTCTGTCAATTTTATTTTTCATAAAATAAGGGAAATGATCAGTTTCTAACGCAAACATAAACTGAAATGTGTTACAGTATAATAAACTGTGAAATCCATAAATTAGCAATTATTAAACTACTGCCATTTTATACTTTTATTACTAGACAGTTTTCCAGATTTTTGTCTAATCACTGTATTTGAGGCTCTAGTCTTCTGCTCACATGTGCATGCTAGCACAGCTATTCTTAAGAGCAGTTGTCTGTTTTATCTCCAATATATATTTAGGAAAATAATTTAAAATGATTGGAAAACATCATCTAGAACACACACACACACAAAAACAAAAAACAAAAAACCCAGACATAATTTAATCTGCCTAATGCCTGAAAAGTTAAGTTTTAGTATTAAATATGCTCTCAGGGTTTGCATATTTACAAAACTGTGCCAATAAGAGTCTGAGGAAATGCAAGTCATAAAATCCCACAGAATGTGGCTGGGGCCCCTCCACAGCCAGGGAATGACTGGAAAGCCCTCCAAGGCAGTTTCTTTAGCTCCCTGGGTGTTCATCATTTACCTGTGGTAGGCGTAGCCCTCTGCATTTGTTATGCCGCCTACAGTCTCTTGTGAACAATTTCCTTCTGTAATCTCTTTAAGACTAAATGATCACCTACTTACGTAACTAGTGCTACTATATATACATATAAGAATTTGTTGTTATGTTTTTGGAAACTTTGGCTTGAATTGCATTTTAGAACTCCTTTTTTTCTTTTTTTTTTCCCTCACTCTGCACTCCCTTGCTGCTTTGGTTCCAAGAATATTTAAAGGAAAAGGTGGTAATGATTTTTTACTGATATAAGCAAAAGATGTCAGATACGGAAAAATAGGAAGAAATCTCTACACTATTATAATGTGGCAATGACATAAATTGGTGCTTAATTTTCTGATCAGTAACATACAGGCATATAATCATGCTGGCAAAAGAAATTAAATAGGAAAAACACAACTCATAAGATGATTTTATAGTCATAATATTCATGTCTCACTGCTGTTTCTCATATGCCAAGTTTAAGTTATGAAAAGTTAGAACTGTTTCTAAGGCATAAGTGGGGACTAGAAATATTTTAAGGAAGGGGTGATTAGTAACATTTTAAGATCTGACTCTTTATGAGAACTGTGATTGGGATTTTTGCAGGAGATACAAGTAATGGGAATACTGAAGCTGGTATAAATGTGATTATATAACAGTCTTGTAAGTAAGCCTCTCTCTTTACAGCCAATATTCGTTTCAGCTGAAAGTTTTTCTGGCAGGTCTGTGTTACTTAACACCTCATGTTAATACTGTAAATTCTGAAGCAGATAAAATTTATTTCATTCACTTGTTCCTGAAATATACTCAGTGTTAAAATGGAACTATTAAAAGGAATGCATTACTTTTCCACACAGGGCATAAGTTTCAACAAGTGAATCCCACAGCACGATCATCTAAGATGCAAAAACACTTAACGAAGACATCTAGAATCGATTGCAAAGAGAGTGCACTTTATTAAATAGTGATCTGCTTTTAAAATACCTCTCATTGCAAGAATGGCATTGCATGCTACTTAATTATTGTGAAGATGATGCCAATGTTTAAATAAAAACAGTAATATGTGAGGTATTGCAAATAGGAGTGTTTACAGCTTTAAATATTGTGAAATTGTCTCCTGCAGTGGATTAAAAGAACTGTGCATTTTTCTTTTTTAACCTGAAGGCAGACAGGGGAGAAAAAGACCCTTACTATGCAGTTTTCTTTTAGCATATTTCTCGCTAGAGCATTTTGCAATGTGTATAATTCAGAAGTTTATTATAGGACAGTCTTTATATTCATTTAGCTAGACACAGAAAAGTGAAACACTCCACAAATCTTAGTGCAATGCAGAATAGCTTTAAGGTTTTAATGATCACATAAGAGACAGACAAAAAAAAGGCAGCTACAGTGTATATACACAGCTATGCACGGAAGATTTCTTACCATAAATTGCACATTGTCAAATCCATTAGCCAGCAAGTGGTTTTCATACTGAGGTAGCCCAATATTTTCCAACCATTGTCCCACTGTCTGGACAGGGCATCGGGGTCCTGTAGGAGGGTGAAGAGGGAGGCGTTTAAGCAACGAATAACCGTCCACTGGATAATAGCGGTAGTCCTGGGCTGAGAGGTGGCATTGCCACATCGTGTTCCTGGGAAAGTTGGTATCAAAGGAGCCCGCCAGCTTGACAGATTAATGTTTTCAGCAAGCAGAAAAGTCAGAAGTAAAACATAGTTTACAGGGCAGTATATACCGTAAGATCTGATCCTAGCTCTACATTTCTTGGTTATTAATCTTTACTACAGACCAGTACGTCATACAGAAGAAAAAAAAAAAAAAAAAAAGCATATCAAGCTGTCAGCTAAGCAGCTCTCCGTTATATGTGATTGTTGGAATACTCCACAATGAGCAATGCACTGCCAGCAGCAAGAATTCTTTTTATCAAGTACTCCTACACTCATCAGTATGCAGCTCCATGCTTCTTGCTCCCCCTCGCTCGCTCCCCTTCATTACCCAGCCTAGGCTACACCTCGCATTTTCAATAATAGCCATCAGATAAGGCAGATTTTTTTTTTTGTCTGCAAGCTGTAAGCCTGCTGCTGCTGCTTCCTCCTACACACCCATCCAAGTGTCAATCTTGAATGATGAGAGCAGTCAAAACAAATGCAGAAAATAGCAAGATTCAAAAGCAACCTAGAGCTCTTAAATCTGAATAGAATCTTTATACCACTTACGCTTTACATATCTGTTTGTTGTAGGTTTTTACGTTTCACAAGACATTAGGAAAGACAATACATAAACCATAGCCTATGGCATGATTTACTGTGCATTCCTTTTTCTCTTTTTAATACAACATGGGTAGTGGTCCACATTTCTGATTATATAAAAGCAAAACCCTTTAGTGAATCAATAATGAATACATTTCACAGTTTCTCTCCTGTGGTACAGCAAAAGACATAAACTGCACAACAGTTTTAGTCCAAGTAATTAAATTATCTGCATGATTTCTTCAACCGTAAAATACTATAAGACACAAGAAAACCTTCATGACAACAGAAAATGATTCAACTTGAAAAGGTCACCATTCAAATGAATAATTAAAAAAATGTTTTTACTAAATAAAATTTTAAGTTTATATCCTTTTCTTACAAAAACATGAAAGATATCAAACAGACATACAAGACAGATGATTTCTAGTAAGGCTGTAGATGTATATTTTATCAACTATAGCTGGAAAAAAAATAAATAGGAAATAGTGAATTTAAAAGCAATTTCTGCTCAAGAAATTATATACTTCAAGAAAGATCTTCCATCAATGTTTAATTTTTGAGGTGGTTTCTCAAATGGAAACATTTTATGCCTTTGTCCTCAGAGGAGTTTTTACTAAACTTTTCCTTTTCATAACATGCTCAAAGGTTATAGGGCTTAACCCAAAAAGGCAGAAAACTGATATATTCAGGATATAACTCTAAAAACTCCAACAGAACTCTGTTTATTGAACACATTAATACTTTTCTTTGTTCTTCTTGTCCACTGTGAATCTCAAGTGATGACCAGCACAAGGTGGAATTTAATTCCAAGCATAGGTACAGATCAATACAGATTCCTGCTGGAATCATAGAGTGGAATCATAGAATGGCCTGGGTTGAAAAGGAGCATAATGATCATCTAATTTCAACCCCCCTGCCACAGGCAGGGTTGCCAACCACTAGACTGGGCTGCACAGAGCCACATCCAGCCTTTTAAGAGTATCATTTGAAATTGATCATACCTTGGTATAAAATTGTTTCAGAAAAATCCAAACCTACATTCTAACCAATGTGTTATGATACACATTGTAATTGAAAATGACATGCAGAAGCTTCCCAAGCAATACCAGAATGTACTCCAAACTGAGATGGATATTTAAAGTTAAGCATATTCTAAGAGTTTGTACAGCAACCTGAATAGTCCTTGAACAATCAGATAACCTTTCACTGACTGATATTGCTGCTTGGATTTGTAGAACATCTCACGCAAACTGAAGTCCATAACAGATTTTAGAATAACTTTAGCTGAGCCCCAGAAGGTTTTCCATTAAGTTGGAAAGGAACTAAGCACAGGTCTGTTGCAGGAGCTGACGTTACTCCAGATCTTCCTACTGCTTTGAAACACTAATATGTGGAGTATGGAAGTTTCACTGGGCTTACCAGGAGGTGGTCAACCTGTAATTGCTTTTATGAGTCTTCTCAGTAATTTAATATCAACAGCATATGAATATATACAATACAGAGTACATTTTTTTGCTAAGTACAGTTTGCACAAATATCTATATGTACTTAAATCACATTAATGGATTATCCAGTTTTTCTTAGAGAAAGTAGATATTCCAAAATGATGGGAATCTAGGTCTCATGAAGATGCAAACACATTTCTTCACACTCCTGCAAATCTTCCCTATTTTGTAAAGTTTTTCTACTGTAAATATCTTTATATCAATATATCCATGTATCAATATAAATATCTTTGTACCTAGAGTATAATCCATTTAGGGCTGTGCCTGGTCAATAGCAAAGCAGTAAGGAGGAGGATAGAGTATTTTGAATTGAAATATAGTGGACAAGAAAATTTGAAAAGCTGGGCAAGCTCTTCAGATAAGAAACTGGAAACAGAATTATGTCAAGCACAGTGAATTAAGACCATGCTGAATTCTTCTTAGTTGACCGAGCAAGGATGAATTCCTTTGAAAAAGATTGCTAATGTTGTTATGTCCATTTCCTCCAACCAAAAAAAAAAAAAAAGATTATGGGAAGAGATCTAGTAAAGCGTAATCTCACTCATTCAAAAGATTATGTGCGATTGATTCCTGTATTTCCTGTTAATTCACAGACACAAATGTCTCTATATCCGCTGTCCTCCATCAACAAAAATGTTCTGCCCACAGTAATGCATAACCAATAATCAATACACCAGATTCACTTTCAAACTGCTTCTTCCTTACCTTACTATAAACAGCATGGAAGTTATGCTGCCAGTAAATATATGAAAAGTGCTTGGCTCAATGCCTAGCAACAGTGTAGGCAAAATTCCACTTCAGAGTGGCTCCCCAGACACATTTCATGTAGCTACTGGTACTTTGTTTAACTGTCTCCCTGACCCTAGCACTGGGTGCCTGCAGCAGTGTTGGTCGTACTGTGCACTCTTCTCCAGCTCTGTCCCTTGCCAGTAATAACTACGTGTCTGAGCCCATCAGCACAACATAAGGTTGCTCGGCATGGGAGCATGAGGAAAGAAAATAAAGAGAAACATGGCCAGCCCAGCTTACAACTTTATTTTCATCCGTGACTATCATCTCAATGCTAGAGAATCCTGGTATCTATAAAGACTACTTTTCCTCCTTTTTGCACCAAGAATTAGTAACATAGAAGGCAAAGAGCAGAGGCAAGAATTAGGATCATGTCTGCTGTTACATGAACTTGCAGCTCATTTGATCTCCTTTACCAGTCAAAGAGACTTACTGCAAGAGGGCTGGCTGGACAAGTTTTCTGAGCTTCTGCAAATGGATCCTGGAGCTGCTGCTTTGAAACCAGAAGGCTCTCTCTTCGTTTTGCTCAAGCTTATGATTCAGTGCCAGCCTCATGTGCATGTGCTAAAGCAGGCAATGCCTACTCTGCCTATGCCTAAAGCTGGTTCTGATATTGAAAAACATGGTGTGGACTGTAAGATATGGTCTCACC
The DNA here is from genome assembly GCF_987193195.1 of Phasianus colchicus. Taxonomy (NCBI): domain Eukaryota; kingdom Metazoa; phylum Chordata; class Aves; order Galliformes; family Phasianidae; genus Phasianus; species Phasianus colchicus. Next base: position 47,618,673 of record NC_143436.1, read on the forward strand.
TGCAACACATTTAAATATCACTGTGCTTTTCTATGATTTCAAAAAACACAAATGCCATGATAATTTTTCTGTGAGACCACAACCAAAACTGATGCACTCTTTCCTGCATGTAAGAACTGATGTGGAAGACTCTTACAGGGATAGAAATACTTTGTTCTTTCTTTTCCAAGGCAATAGAAGCACATTCAAGTGATGTCTGCAAGAAAGATACCATCTGGTATGCTATACAACAATTTCTACAAGATGTCTTGTTCCCAGTGAGACTCAGAATATCTTGTTGTGGTGGAATTGACTTAATCTGTGATATCAGTGTGCACATGATGTAAGGCACATTTGCTCTAAATACTAAGGAATTTATGGTCCCCTCTGTTCTACTGTTTCTACTGTTAGCACCATGGATTTTTCTTTCTTTCTTTCTTTTTATTGAAGAAAATAAAGAAATACTGGGGCTGTCAAGATTTACTTGTAGAGAAGGTGCTGCCACAGTTAACATTATAAAATCTATTTTTTTACATAAGTTTGTACCTGTTGAACATGACTAAAGAGTTCTGGTGTTACAGAATCAAAGACAGGAGAATTTCAGTAGCTACTGACCAGAACATTTCTGAAAGATTATCATAACGCGAAAGGATGAATCTTTCAGTTGACAAGCAATATAGCAGGTCTGGAGAATTAGATACCAAATACCGTGAATTGTTTTGTGAACAAAAGCTTTCTGCCTCACATAACACAACATGGAATATAATCTTATTCTTGTATTTATGATTTCAGCGAAGAAAAAGTTATATCTCAACACTGCAATCAAGTGTGTGCCCAAGGAGAGTTAGCATGACTGGGTATTCTAGTGAATAAACTAACGATGTGTATTTCTGGACTGGCTGCAGGGAAAGCAAGCTAGATTCATCTTCCACTTTTCTACAATTTCTCATTGAACAGAGTTATAGAAAGGACTCTCTGCTTTCTGGATACCTTCACAAGTCTAATAAGTTACTGTGATTATAGTCCACTCAGGAAAGCTGCAGTTAGAATGCAATTGGAATTCAGCAGTTTGTTTTCTCTTGTGCATGGACGGAGCTGCTACTGATGGAGGTAGTGGTGAGCAGGTGACATTAAACCAAACCTCAGTGAACCTCTGCTATACTATGACATTACTCATTTTGATATAATTTTCTTTGGTTGGACAGATACTTCAGCTACCTGCCATTTTTTCAGGAATCCTATTCACATCTAAAGGGTAATTGTATCTTAGATGCAAGTTAATAGCATTTTCTGAAAAAACAAGTTGGTTTCTCAGAACAATTTCCCTGCATGTCTTGGGAACTTTTTACAGGATAGTAGTAGCACTACACTTATCACCTATGAGTAATCATTTTCACTGTTCTCATCCAGGATGAAAACATAGCTTTAAAATTTACATGATACCATGACCAATCAAAATGTTGTATTTAATTCAATAAAGTCTTCAGACTACTGTTAAAAACTAGCACACTAAATGCACATACATAAACATATACTGTGTTGACTTGCTAAAAATGCTACATAAGCCTAACACATTAGGCTATAATTCTCAGCCCCATAAAACAAATTCATATAATTTCAGATTTGAGGAAATCTTTGTGCAGCTCTGTGCTAACAAATACTGGACTATCAAACAAGCAAAACTGAATTACAGAGAAATATTTGAAGAAAATATTTTAAAAAGACTGAAAGAACACCTACTGCATGGAAATATCTCAAGAAGTTAAATGTAGTCACGAAGTAAATGGCAGCTGTAATTTCATGGACTTGGGAACTGCTGAAAAGTCCTATAGAGAAGAGTGGAAACATGGAGTCCTGCTACTGACACTGTAGTGAACTGCCAGATCTTTGAAATAATGACTCTTGAAGTGTAAAAGATGGAGACTTAAGGATTTTTCTTGGGCATCATTTTAAACATCACATTCAACCTGAGGTACTTTGCCACTTTTTTCCACCCCCCTCCTTTGCCTAGTTAGGCTCAGAGGCTCCCCTGCCCCAGATTCTACAGATTTTACTGCGATTTCTTTTCAGTAACTGGTCAGGTGAATTCCATTTCTCCTTCGTTTTCTTTCTAGCTTCATTTTATAATTCCTTTTCTATAGTCCCTATTTAACTTTACTTTCACTTATTCTTCTCATTCATAGTGATCGTTTGCTCTTTTGTCATACTTGAACTGTAGCTACAACAACCTGCAATTTTGTTCACATCTGTCTCTTTTCCTTTTACTTATTTTTTTCCCCCACTTCCCCTTCTGAACATTTTTAAAATAGGGAAAAAATACTTGTTTAAAATTAAGTTACTTACTCTGATAATTTGTCCCCTGTGATTTGTCTGAGATTGAGATCAGATTTGGTTTGGACATTTGAATTAGTCCTGACTCAACTGGAGCAGGCTCCCCAGGGCTGTGGTCATGGCACAAGGCTTGCTGGAGTTCAAGAAGTGTTTATACAATGCTCTCAGAAATAGGGCTTGAGTTTTGAGTGGTCCTCTGTGGAGCCAGGTTGGGACTCCATGATGTTTGCAGGTCCCTTCTAACTTGAGATATTCTATGATTCTGGGACTCAATATTTATAATGATTAGATACAGGAGAACATCTCTTTGGCATAAACTGGTAGTTCATTATAAAGATGGGACTCTCAATCTGTACTGGAAATCATATATTTAAATGGGAGCAAAGGAAACTTGAAGCTCTTTATTAAAAATAGCAAAAAAACTCCTCAACCATTTCTTCTCTGCAATGCTCAAAATCTCAGAAAATAAATATTATATAAACTAGATAAAACATAGTTCTTTCACTGGTATGATAAGGCAAAATTATAATAGTGAATAAAAAGTAGATGTGTCAGGATCTCTATGGCACTGATGAGCCTTGCTGTCTCTGCCTGCGCTCTCCTGGGATCTCCCCCACCCTGTCCATGGTATAGGACCTCATTTTGGCTCAGTCTGAAGCCATCAGTTCCCTCACAAGTGATGCTGCAACAGGGCAAGTCTGTAGACCTGCCTCTGGACCTACCTCCTAGATCAATATGGGACTTTAATACCAGGTACTTCGCATCCTGGATAGACACTCTCATGCATACACTGTGTTGGTTTTTTTTTTTTTTGTCATTGTTGTTTGTTTGTTTTTGTTGTTGTTGTTGTATGTTTTTTTTTTCTGGTCCAATTTTCAGTCCTGCCTCCTCCTTTAACTAGGAATCCATGTCATAGCCTTCTCTCCATTCTTGTCTCAGACCTCATCCTTTTGTGCTAAGCTAGGCTCACTATGTGGACCCTAGTCACTCCTGTTATCTGGGGCTACTGATGGAGCCTGTTACCAGCACCTGGCTCTGTGAGACTACACCCAATGAGTCAGGGCGCAGCTTGCTACCACTAGAGAATTATTGGTCCACTCTTCTTCCTTACAAAAGTCTCAATAGAAACTCGTCTTACACAAAAACCTCTAAATCAGACCACCTTAAATAATGTTGTTTCCTTACCAGAAAAGTCTGTAATACCAAAAGAAAATGGTAGTATCTTTCAATGAACATTAAAGAAATTACTTGAATGGGTGACATGCTGGTAATTCACTGGACTGTTCGCATATGGATGAAATCACATAAACTCTGCTCATCCTCTCCGTGAGCTCTTTCAACACTTGGCTTCTTAACTCTCCCAAAAATGGAGCAGGAACTCTGAATTGTCCTCTCCTACCCACAGATGGAGGAGACTAGGATCATGTTTCAGGAGTCTGCACTGATGCCTACAGACAGTTTGAACACCTTTCATGGTATTAAGCTTATTACTGTGTGATGTTTTGTATTAGAAATAGAAATGATAGAAGCATAACTTCACAGACAGGTTTACTAACTATCTTCATTTTTTCCATCCTTCCTTTATCAGAGCTAATGAATCTCAGCAGAAGCTCAAGTGGTCCTACAAGATGTAGATTAACTGAAAATGTATAAGTCAAACTGGTTTGACTAACATTTTATAACATGATGATGATAATTTCCTATACTAAAACAAGAGCAAAACTAGAGCTAGTTGAATAACTGAAAACAACTCTTACTTCTTCTTAAATTATCTTAAATTCTAGTTGTGAGCTGTTCAGCTACATTGCCTGATATTCACTGTTTGGAAATTTTCGTTAACATATATTTTTGCTTGCGTAAATTTGAGAGGAATTATTGGTCTCTATATGAATGCTATATATCTGCAAATAAGGGAATCTGTGTACCAAGAAGATAATTTATTCTTTGTAATTGCACTCTCTAAAACATTTCAAATAGCCTACCAGACAACAGAAGTATCTTTAAGTAACTGAGGTGGTCCACCACACCCCATAAATAGAAAAACAGTCAAACCGCGAATTCATATAAAATATTTATCCAAATGCATGCATGGTCATGAATAATAAATATACTTTAGAAGTAGATATCAGAACTGTTCACAGCTTTGCAATAAATGCTATTATTAGCATTTAATGCTAATTCATATTAGGAAACAGTAATTTAACTTCAATCCTTTAAGAGTTGCAATGAAGAGCTAAATGCAACAGAGATTAAAAGTAGAAAAACAAAGGTTTGGAAAGTTTCTCACATCACAGGTTGTGAAATAAGGAAGTAGAGGTAGCAAATATTAAAGCAAATAATTCTTGAAGGTTTTAAGGCACTCAAACATAGTACCTTTCTGAATAAATGACAAGGAAAGAAGACAAAGATTCTAGTGTTATGATCACAAATTCAGGTCACCAGTCTGGGTTAGAAAGCAAACAAATATACTTTAATTAGTTCAATTTCTTAACTTAATTATTTTTCTGTAGATGGAACTAAATCTAGAAACAGTTCTGCGATGTAAAATCTATAATAAGCCAAAGATTTTTAACTAGCATGTGATGATCTTGTGATTACTAGAGATGTGAGTTTCCAAGGATTCATGTCTATTTAAGTCTGAAGAGTACTAGATTAAGAAGGAAAGATGACTGAATCAACCGAATTTTCAGGATACTGTTATCAATTCAGTTCTAGCAGACTTAGATATTTATATGTCTTATGAAAAATAAACTCCCTCGTGGACTTACCGGCCAGAAAATCACCAACTCTCATGTATTTGGTGGTCAAGTAAAGAGTAATATTAATTTTGTCTGAGATAAACACCAACCAAGATATTCAATAAAATTTTAGAGATTTACTCTTGGTAATCACTTTATGATTTTCATAATGTCTATTTTAGAATTTTGGAATATTCTGCTCTCTTTAGAGTATTACCTGGCCACAGACTGTGAAAGCCTCATTTTTCAACTGATGCTTTTAGCTCCACAGAGGTGCTAATTCCTATTTTGCATACATTTTGTTGCTGATATTAAAATTGATTTTAAGAAATAAATGCTCTTCAATTCAGTGACATCGGATGAATTCAAAATTAATACACATGGATGTAAATGATTACACAGTTGCAAGGTCCAGATTAAACTGCAAGAAGAAAGCTGAACATAAAAATATCAGATTAATTGATCATTTTCTTTTCATATAATTTATCAGAGCTTGAAATAAATGTCTCTTATCCTCTGGAATTACAGTGCAATACTTATGAGAGCATTATAAAATGAGAGCACCATTAGCTTGTCACTTTTTAAGCACACCAGCAAACATTCTGACATTAATTTCAAGCTTAAAGAGGGCAGATTTAGGTTAGATATAAGGAAAAGGTCTTTTAAAGCGAGGATGGTAAGGCACTGAAACAGGTTGCCTAGTGATGTGGTTGATGCCCCATCCCTGTAGACTTTCAAGGCCAGGTTGTATTAGATGATCTTGAAAGGTCCCTTACAATTCTAAGGATTCTATGATTCTAATTTTGTAAAATTCAGACAAACTATCCTTGTGGAAACCATACAGATTCTGAATACTCCCTGTGAACCGGAATGGTTGAGAGAAGAAAAAGACAAGGCCTTGTTTCTACTGGAAATGATTTAAAAAATGTTTTAAGCCATTGTTTCATGTTCTAAAGTCTCCAAACAATCTCCTATATAAATAGGACATAGCTCTGCAGTGTTTAGCCCTACGGTACAAAAAGATACAATTCATACAACTCAGTGAGGAAGATTTGACAGTGAGTAGATTGGACTTTTAGTATCATGATCCTTAGAAAGGTTTTCAAATAGACTAAAAGATTAGGGGCCCATTTGCTATAAATAGAATCCTGGTGGTTATGTGAGAAATATTATTTTTGAAGATGCTTACACAATCAATTAGTTATAGTTCAGATTAGTTTTGTTCTTGTCAATTCAATTTTGTAAAGCAAGGTGATAGGCAAATTGGAAAATACATTCAAACTTTTAAAAGTGTGAATAACTTTTATTCATTTAAGGGTGATTTTCTGTACGGTTGTTTCCAAACATGCTTAAACTTCACACCACTTCTCAAGCAGTTCTATTACAGTGTATCTTAATTTTGCATGAGACAATCTGATGGTCATGAACAGACAACAAAAAAAAAGAATTGTAAAGAATTGGGCTTTGCATTTATTCACTAATAATCATCAATAATCTTTATACTCTGTTGTTCCATTTTTTTAAGCTTGTTTGTTTGTTATTAATTGCCTCTATCCTTTCTAGAAGATATATTCCAGAAATGATTTTTTTTCCAAATCTGTGAACATAATTATGGAATTCCTTTGCAAATACTGTTAGAAAAAGTCTAATAGAAGACACAAAAAAGTATGGACATAAAAAAGGTATGTGTTGGTAGATACTTGTGGTGAGAGTGGAACTGCAAAAAGAAAGTTCATTGAGTTCAGCCTATGTGGTTAAAAACAACCTGATTACCTACATTTTACTGCCCTTTCAATTTAGCCTATGCTTTCATTTTAAGTAGGATGTTGCAAAACCAGCTCTGATTAATTGGTATAAGAAGAGCTTATAGCTGAAAACTACATTTATGATACTACAAATTAAAATTGTCAATGAATAACCAAAAATAAAAGAAATGCTTGCTGCTTTTTACATCCAACTCCCATTACATTTATTATAAAACATAGCTGAAAGTTCTACAATTATCCTGTAGTTTGCCTAGTCATCTATAAGGTTTATTTTGGTATTCAATGGATCATTAAAGCAGATGCATCTGTATCTTTTGTTGGGCTTTTACAATGTAGTAGTCAACAGAACACAAATCCCATTATTTATGATTTCTTCTGGAGAATTTATATGATCTTTGGGTAAGTTCAGTGGCATGAAATTCATTATGACTATCATGTTCTCAGTAAATAAATGTCAAAAATACTTCTAGATAATTTACAGTTTGATGACTTCTGTTCTCCGCTACTTGTAACCTTGTCAATCACATGAACCTCAATTACCACTGAGATCATCTGAAATGCAGAGATTTGTGACAGAAATATGAAGATAGATGTGAATGATGTGTGAATAGAAACGCGTGTATGAAAGCACCGGAAGAAATAGTGGTAAGAAAGGTTGTGAGCATAGTCTGCATTCATAACTAAGCACATAACTGACAGGGGTAAAACACTAAGAATTACATTTTTATCAAGACAAAAGGGATGCACTCTAATAAAACAAGAGCACAGATCATTTGTTAGCAGAAGATCCTACAGACTACACAGGAAGATAGTAACAACATTACAGAACATCACATCTTATTTCTCTCCTTGTTATTTCAAAAGAAAGACAATCTCTAGCCCTAGTCCAAGACAACAAAGCAAAAACAATGAGCACCACTGAAGTAAGCAAACTTCTGAATCAAACAATCACACCATAGCAACTGTTGATTCCTAAAGATTCATCCAAAAAAATTACTGCTAATCAAAAGCAACCCGACAGATGTGATAAGGATACAATAACCAGCATCTTTTCTGTTCTGCGTGGGGTCCAAGTGACCATGGACCCAATTTGGATGAACACACACAAACATTATTTGTAAGATAATGTGACTGCATGAAAATGGTTTTGTCTAAAATAAGCATCACCTCCCCCTTCCATAACAGCTCATATTGACTTTAGTTGCTTAAATTCCTGCCAATGATTCTGCTATTCTCATTTAAAATCCACTGTTCACTTTGGAGTTAGAAGTGCAGACTCAAAGATAGGAGCCTATTCCCTACAGCACAATCTTATAAGAGATGATAAAGAGTTCACAGACTTGCAGTTCAAAAATTTCAAACTATATACGCATTTGCTATTGAAGCATCAAACAGCACTGGGAGGAGAGACAAGTTGCTGAAGCTCTCAGCTCTCATCAAGTCCATTTTCTCTCAGTTAAAAAGTCAGGATCCCTCTGGATATTTTTTTCCCTTTTTATGATGCTAGAGATATTTTGATCTTTTTGCACAACATATCAGCTTCAGTGACAAGGTGGGAGTTGGGAGGGAAGTGATGTTATCCTTATTTTAGTTTAGTTATTATGGTTGGCTATTGCAAAGTCAGAGTTGTGGGTTTAAAACTATAAGCTTAAGAGGGCTCCCACTTGTGAGAGGGTAAAGGCTCATTTTATTAAAATCCATGAGTTGACCCACTTTATCAGAGCACTTAGTCTGACCAATAAAGATTTAAAACAGAGAAGAAACTAGACAAAATAGACACTAAATTACAATTGAAGAACATACTTTCAAATATATAACTTACTGCTGTGAAAATTGCCTTATGCCAACGTGCCTACACATATCTAATTAAAATTCTGCCTTAATTAAGTACTTGTATTTTATCTTTTTTCTGCCCTTGAGGAGGGAAGATATTAACAGCTTTGGAGGAAGACCACTTTGCCAAAACTGCAACCATATGGCAGCAAACAGAAAAGGGCCAGCCTAACAAGTCTTCATTTGTTAAAATAAAGTTGGACTCATCTGGAGTGAAACATTAGCTTTGATAGGCAGAGTTCTCCTAGGTAAGATAAAGGTCTCATGTCTGAACACTGGCAGTGAAACGGATGGGAGAAACAGAGGAAACTGAGCACGTAGCTTTTGGCAGTCCAAGATCTGTGCAATTTTCATTACATACTACAGTTGTACAAGGCATAATGTGGACTCTTATTCCTCTCACTCAGCTTTTCTGGCTGTGGTCCATCTTTTCCTTTTCTAGTTAAGTCATATCTCCTTTACTTTCACAACCTTAATTCTCAAACTCATATATTGCACAAACTTGAAGTCGAAAATTTCTCATAATTTGCTCTACATTGAGATGAGAATTCATTGATAATAGCTTTGGTCATATCAGTAGACAAGATAAACACAGAAAAAACTTTTCCGTGATGAATGCTTATAACTTGCATCCCTGTAAGAATGATCAAAGAAATTATACCACAAAATACAGTTCTTCATATTCTACTGTAATTCAGCACTAATCTTTGAAAGGCATTCATTCAGGTAGTCTAAGTTACCATCTCCAAGGATGGTAACTCCACCATCATCCTAATCAACCTGTTCCAATGTATTATCACTCTTTCCAAGAAGAAATGGTTCCTAACATCCAACCTGAGTCATCCTCCTCTGATGCAACTTGAGGCTATTACTTCTCATCCTATTGCTGTTTCCTGTGAGAAGAAATCAACCCCCACCTCACTGCAACTGCCTTTCAGGTTGTTGTAGAGAGCAATAAGGTCTCCCCTGAGCCTTCTCTTCTCCAGATGGAATTCCAGTTCCCCCCCCACCTATCTTATAAGACTTGTGCTTCAGACCCTTTGCCAGCTTTATTTTGATTCTTTAGATATGCTTCAGGGCCTTCATGTCTTTCTTGTAGTGAGGGGCCCATAACTGAATACAGTTCTCTAGATACAAGGGCACTCAGGGTCAGGGACATGTTCAACTAAGCAAAGAAAACTTGACTACAGTGCACTTGCGTTGTATATATGGACAGTATCCAAACAATAATTAATCATTAACAGAATTATGAGATTGTAAATCAGCCTCCATGTGCTAGAACATGCAAGCTCAGTCCTAAGCTGACTGTAGACTGACTTGATGTGGGAATTACTTTTCATAATTATTTTCCTTGTCTTTATTTTAATTACTCTGGTTTGAAACAATTTTTACTTTAATCATGATGATATGATAGCCATTACCCATGCTGAAAAATTATCTCCAAAGTAGAAAACTCCTTGATCGTTTCCTTTTTAATGACTTGCAGAATAACCTCTGAATCACATACATCTGAACAGCTACTAGGCTCCAACTAACAGAAATACTGCTTAGCATGCCTTGAAAGAGATTTTTATTCTAGAAAAATATGTTTATAATTAGGCAAAGAAAATATGAAATTGAAGTGTTTCTTCTTTTTACCAGAGAAGTGCAGATGGCTGATATTTAAAGATATTAGCTTTTCTAAATCCTTTGCAAAATATATGTTACTAATCAGTAGAAGTATCTACTATGCTGGAAAAAAAAGAAAAAGGACAGCTGTTCAATTTACTAAACTCCACCTTCTAGATGGGTTCAATCTAAATCATATTATCAAACTAGATTAATTACAGAAAGGGCTGAAAGGACTTAAAACCCAACCTATTCAACTGACTCTAGATAAGGTTAGTTTTACCAAAACCGATTTTTTAATATATGGCAAATATCCATAAATCTTTAAAGAATATACTGAATGTATCAGAGGTCACAATATCCCTAATAATCGATTTGAATGCTTCATTATATTTGTCCTTAAAATTTTGTCCTGGAGAGAAGATACGGAGATTCATCTCAGCTAGATTTGTCATCTATATCCGAGGAGGTCTTCTAAGCTCCCTTGATTGATACTTCCAATGCCCTTTGCTATGCTTCAGACCTTTTGCTAATGAACAGTACTGAGGAGGTGCCTGCTTATCTAGTTACATACAACTAGTTTGGAAGTCCTTAATGCAGTCTGCATAGTAAAAGTCTAAATTTAGACATTAAGGTTGAGATTTATCTACCTAACCTACTGTTATTTTCATCAAGCCACGGTGACTTAATTTGTTCAAAATAAAAATATATGAGACGTTGTCAAAAGTTTAGCTGAAATCAGAATACTTGGCATCTGTTGATTTTTTTTTAACTATAAAAGCTGGTACCTGCTAATAGCAGGACATTAGACTGCCTTAATAATTTTGCTCTTGACAAATCCAATGTTGTCTGCTACCTATTTCATTGCTATTTTCTATATTAAGTTTTTCATTCATTCAGCAACTCTTCTATGAATTGAAAATAATTCCTCACACTCTCCTTCCTCACCCCTTTTAAATATAAGCTCTACGTTATCCTCCTTTAGTCTGTAGGTAACTCAACCATCCTCCAAAAATTCTCAAAAAAACCCACTGTTGGGTCTAAGCTTATTTCAGACAGTTATGAAACACAAGATGAAGTTAATAAAATCAACTTTAAGATATCTAAGCTAAAAAACCCTGCTCTTTCCTTATCTACCATTGAGGTCCTAGCCCTTGGATTAACTATGCATGCCATATGCTCACTGATGATATTTTCAGGTAGTGTGTGATAAAAGGTTATTGTACATTTTTGCCTTCTCTGTACCTACCATGAGCAGCTTTCCCCTTCCTACAGTACCAAGTTCTAAGGTGCCAAAGATTTCTTTGTTGTTCTCCTTATTAACATACCAGTATAATTATATTAAATCTTTATTTAACTTGCTCGTTGCATCTCACTGAGTGCTTTGGCACCTCTGGCTTGTCTGTACATGCTTGCATTATTCTTCTATCTTTAGCAGAAAGAGAAATTTTTCTCGTTATTTCTAAGTTGAAAGAAAATGAAACAATTTATGCAAACTAGTTTACTTACATTTTTTTTTTTTTTCAACTAATGTAGCCTCATAATTATGCCTTTAGTAGTGTTCTGTTGAAGAACTCAAAAAATTTCACAGAATCATGGACTAAGTTGGGTGATCTCAAAGGTGAACTACTTCCAACCTCCTTGTCATGGGCAGGGACATTTTCCACTAGACCAGGTTGCTCAAGATCTCATCCAACCCAACCTTAAACACTTCCAGGAAAATGTGCATCTTAGACATTTCCATAAATAAATTCCCTATATTTATTGACATCTCCCTCCTTGAGACTTGTTTTTCTTGGTAGCTTTCTTTTCCAACAACTGCCACAATAACCAGATCTCTAATTACTATCAAGTCCTATGGTTTTGGATTTGTACCAAGTACAACCATATTCTTCTTTGCTTTCAGGGATACCAACTGATATTCAATAGCTCTAACTAATACCATGTTCAAGATCTTAAGGCACACATTGTTTTTTTTAAATAATGTCAACACTTCCTCTCTAAATAAATTAGACAAGGAAAGTGAAGCTTCCTAAAAACAATGCTCAATAATTTAGCTGGTTTCAGATCTACATGAACAGAAATCATCTTCACTTGTACAGCCTGAACATTAAATAATTCATTTTTAATTTTTAATATCTATTGGTTAATTTTTTAAAATATATATATATAGAAAAAATACAGGTACCCAAACTCATATCTTTATATGTAAACAGATGAAGTATTTCAGATTACTATCTGATAATACTTAGTTTTCCTTCCAAGTTATAGGCCACATAATCTGAAATATTAGCACAGAGCTAGGAAGAGAAAAGATGAATGTCAAGTTCTGAGATGGAGTTTATGTCAGAGCTACAGCACTTGGGCAGATAAAACTAAATAAAATGCACTGGGATCCAGACAACATCAAATCTGCATGGAATTGGGCAAGAACTCTGAGGAATATGCAACAGAAAGGAAATACAACCAAAAGAGATGACTTAATTACAGTCTGTGTGTTGATTACATTTACAGAAATGTAGTTTTGGTTTGATTCATAATACATATAACTTGATTCCATCATTAAGAGCAAAATCAGATCATAATTCTAAACAAGCTGAAGACCATTAGGAGATGGCAGAAAGGAAAAAAAAATGTTGGTTTGCAGGCAGCTGCACACCGAACAGGAAAATTGCAAGTCAAGAGTTCCTTCTGGGGAAAGAAACCAAAGGATCTGCCAGTTGAAAGAGCTGAAGAACCAAATGCCACATTTCAATGCCAAGAAAAATAATGCATACAGAAGAAGTCACAAAATGCCTGATGACAAGTGTTGCTGTGAGATTTTTTTTTTTTTTTTTGATATTACAAGAAAAAGAAATGGTGGCTAATTAATGGAAGGGACAGAATAATGCTTGCATATCCCTACTTTTGCAAATCTGCGTACTCATATTTTTGCTTTTGTCTCAAGCACAGCTCTTACTTGTTGTACAATTTCTTAATAGAGGCCTGATTTTGAGTGCATTGCCTGTGTATTATCAGGATAAAAAATAATAAGCAGCAAATCCTGAATTTCTTATATCTTCAGAAGCTACCATCTGCAAAGATAAAGCTAGGAGATGAATAATTCTTCCTACCAACACTGTAAGTTTCAGAAGGAAAAAACAGTCTTCCAGGACAATATGCCTAGCAGTTTTCATTATATTGCTTCCCAACTTTTTTTTACCAAAACAAAATCTGCATCTGCAATTGTATTTGTATTCAAATCAGTTATTTATTCATTTTCCTAGATTCTCTTCTCACTGTCCAGAAAACATTAAAGTAGCTGTGTCAACACTGCTTAATTGATGACAGTTTTATCTGGTACGGATATGATGCTTTGTGAAATGGATGGTTGTTAATTTTTTTTTTTTTTTAATCTTAAGTAATAAGATGTGTACATAGTCCTCTGACTGATACACAAACCTGTGGAATTGCATGGAATTGCTAGCAGAAACGTGCCAGTACAAGCGAGTTAACATCACTGTGCCTCAGGAATGTGCTGGTACAGGTGAGTTAACATAACTATGCCTCCAGACCAAATTATTCAGTCATGCCTGTCAGTTTTCTTTCTGTCAGTTAGAAAAAACACAAAATACTTCCAAAATTCTTGTCAGCACAGTTGCACAGATTTTTGCTAACACACCAACAAGCTATTCATAACTTAGAGTTCTTAGAATTCACCACAGTAGGGAAGGTTGCAAATTTTCCCATCATTGCAAACACCAGTCGCTAGCTTGTCAACGACATTTTTAGTACTGTCCCAAATATTTGCTCAAAGCAGTACTAGATAACATCGAATCACAGAATCATAGAATCACCAAGGTTGGGAAACACCTCTAAGATCACCCAGTCCAACTATCCACCTATCACCAGTATTTCCCACTAACCCATGTCTCTCAGTACAACATCTCAATGCTTCTTGAACACCTCCAGAGATGCTGACTTCACCACCTCCCTAGGCATCCTGTTCGAGCACCCGACTCTCAGAAGGAGTTTTTACTAACATCCACTTCTATCTCCTCTGGTACAGCTTGAGGCCATTCCCTCTAGTCCTGTTGATAGTTACATAGGAGAAGGGGGCGACCCCCACCTCACCACAACCTCCCTTCAGGTAGTTGTAGAGAGTGATAAGGTCACCCCTGAGCCTCCCCTTCCCCAGACTGAATAATCTGTTCCCTCAGCTGCTCCCCATAAGACTTGTGTTCCAGACCCCTCGCCAGCTTTGTTGCCCTTCTCTGAACACTCTCCAGGCCCTCCAGGGTCTTGTAGTGAGGGGCCAAAACTGAATTCAGTACTCAAGGTGCAGCCTCGCCAGGTCTGAGTACAGAGGGATTTTCAACTGGCAGCACTATTTCTGATACAAGCCAGGATGCCATTGGCCTTCTTGGCCACCTGCACACACTGCTGGCTCATGTTCAGCGGAGCATCAACCAATACCACCATATTATTTTCTCTAAACAGTCTTCCAGCCATTCTGCCCTAGCCTGTAGCGTTTCTAGGGTTCTTGTGGGAGAAGTGCAGGACCTGGCACTTGGTCTTGCTGAACTGCATTCTATTCAGTCCAGCTATCCAGCCTATCCAACTTTAAAAACTGACAGCAGCTATTGGACCATATACTGCGTATCCTATCATTAAAAAAAAAAAAAAAAACAGCTGAAAAAGATTGGAAAACATCCCTACAGTAGAAGGGCTTCATTATGAAGAAGCATTTTTTCTGATAAGATTTCAAAACAACGTTAATGATTCCAATATGCTATTTAAAGTAACAGCTCCAGGATACTGGTCCTAATGCATCTCTAAAAGTAAACAACATCGATTCTGTTCATGGTTATTCAAATACTTTCAAATGATTTCAACACAGCAGGTTACTTAGCAATATCTTATCTGTGGTTTCCCTACAGACAACTAATAATTAAACAGGAGTTAGTTGTTTTTCCTTACTTGTAGCATGATCATTCATCTCTCCAAGTCCAGTATTAATTCCAGCATCTATGGAACTCATGATTTTATCAATCTACAAAAAAGTGAACAGTGAAAACAATTGATGAGTGTCATCTTCATTATTTTTGGGTTTTCATGTGTGAAATTCTGGCATTATTACTCTCATTAAGGCAACAGTGTAAGCAAAATTGAACAAGGCAAAAATGAAATGATGACAACTAATTTCTCCACTTCATTATTTATTTTGCAACATATTTGAATACATTGAAAGCTAAAGTTTGAAACTGGTGAAACTAATGTTTCTTTACCTACAGTTCCTGTCCTACTGATGATTAGGGTCATCTCAGTTTTTGAAACTACTTTGTCATATTTCTGTACATGGATACAAAGGAGAAAAATACATGTATAAAATCTTTGTCAGAATAGATTTTAATTGTATAGGCTTATTTTATTTGATGGCTGATGTAATTCAGTAGAAGACAACTTAAGCAGTAATATTAATGCATAAAAATATTTTTTGTGTGTTATAGAGTACTAAATCATTCCTGTTAAGATTTTCAGAAAACTTCTAGCTCTCTTTTTTGTGTCTGCCCCAAGGCCACTGGCATAGGTATGAAACATAGCTGTGCCCACATATACCACTTGTGAAACAGTACTACATTCATCCCAAAGCTTATTTGCATAATTTTAAATTACATTGTACAGACTATGCCTGAATGTATACCTACTATATTTTCCATAAGAGCAGAACACACAAAAAACTAAAAAAATCTAAGGTTGTCTAAGAAGGCAGACACAGTGAACTTGATTCTACCGACATTAATGTTAGGACTACTGGGAAAACTGACTCCTTTTTTAATACTATTTATTTGTCACTGGTGACAAAGAAAATTTGGGATTCATGTAAGAATCTGCAGATTTAGAATTCATACCTAATTTTTTGATAAATTGCATTTTTCTTAATTTAATAACTACAAAACATTGAACTCCTCCTTAAAAAGCAAACTGACTAATTTCAAGATTTCAACATATCTAGGCTAATAAGATCACAATCTCATCCTAAGTACTTTTCCAATGAGTAGGTTTCTCCTTTAAACAAAAACTACCTTCAGATATCTTATCAACCCAGTCATTTAAATGAGCTGGAAACATTTTCCTAGAAAAGTAATCAATTACACAAACAAACTTTTTTTTTTTTTTCCCTGAAATAAAACAGTACTCTGAAGATGCATACACATTCCCACGGCAGTAATTTTAAAGACAAATGCTTGCTTCCCTGTAATAGCAGTAAGCATACAAACACTTCACATTGTTAATCTACCTCAGTAAGATTTGAGCTTTCATGTCTATGAAGAATTGCTTACATTTTTCAAACCTTAGCACAGTTGAAAGTAAAAAAATAAGGAGAAAACTGTATAGAACTTTTTTTAAACCAACCTGTAAGAATAAAATAAAGTCTTTTGTATGAGCAAGCATGTGTATCTTACATTCAGGGTAGAAATTTGCCTTAATAGCCCTGAATTCATTGTAGCTACAAGTACATTCCCATGTCACAAGAATCAAGTGTGTGCCAAATGTTGTGTACCATTAGAGGGTGTGTTATTCATAGAGGGTTTGGGAAATGAAAAATCAACCAAAAATCTTAGACTCTATTCCTGCTGTTTTCTCGTGTCCCTTGTTGGGAAGCATTGTGGTGGTGGGAAATAATTAGAGAACATATAAATAACGACCATTGCTACAATGCTTTTTCCAACGTTATTAGTGTCAGCGGTGAGGGCTTTAGTAGAAAATAAATTCAATGTCACAACAAATTATAGCATTACTTCTAGTTGACTTCATTCACTATGGAAACAATAGACTTCATTAAAAATACAGCATTCTGAATAAAAATACAGGGCATTTTGTGCCAGCTGTTGAGCTACTTTGCATTACACTATGGTCTATGGTATATTCTCAGGATTTGTAATGTGGAAGATCTATTTATTATTTAATCTCCGAAACGGGGAAAAATAACAGTATTTTCATAACACTATATATTTGCTTGTTCTTAAAAATGGCCAAAACTTACTTCTTCCCATTCTGATGTGAAGGAAGGTGTTCTCTCAGAATTTCCTTTGGAGCACTGTTGACTTGGTGTGGGTTCACTCCAGTTGCTTCTTGCTTTTTTGCCACTTGGTGGATGGGTGATAAGATTAGAATCGGATTTTGAAACATTTTTGCACAAATGCATTTCAAGCAAAGTCTTTGGTAAAGATCGTATTCTCCCAAGTGTGCATGCTCGTTCAACAAATCCTCCAGTAGTAATCACCCACTGTTCACTTATCCTCGTTGATGTGCCAACCAGTGTATGATTTTCCACTGGTTTAGTTTTAGAGTGAAATATGGTTCTGTTTACAACTGGTGGCTTTTTTTTCTTAACAGGAGGATCAGTGTTGCTTTCTTTCCGTAGCTGCATCTGCTGCATTGTGCTCTTGCTCAAAATGCTTTTGTCCAGTGGACTACTGCACTGGTTTCTTTTGCTGTACAGCTGGAGTGGGTTATCAGGTGGGTCACATGCAGGTGATGATCCATGAAGTAAGCCTGCAAACTGCTCAGTAGGGTGCCCTTCGGGAAGCTCACTTTCAGTGGATGTTTCTCCCTGACAAAGACGCTCTGAAATGAAAGAGAATATCGAGAATATCTTGTAAGGGAAAAAAAAAAAAAAAAGTATGATAAAATTCCATAAGCAATGAAAAACTTACTTTGCAAAATCTATTTTTTATGCTTCCTGTTTTTGGTTTGTTTGTTTTTTTTATTCAGAAAGAAAAGATATGACAAGAATTGATTTATTATTCTCTTAAAAAACAATTCTCTCCTTGAACTTGATTAATTTATCCTGACTGGTTGAAAGACAGCCAAAACTACTCAGCACTATACATACATTCCAGGAAAAAGTAAATTTATAAAATAAAGCAGTTCATTCCTATTCTATCAGTTTGAGGTGTCTCTTTTAATTAGTTACTGAACTGAAATGCATTCAAAATATACAACTTTGTACAAGGAATTATCTAGTTCCTTACTAGGCAATAAAACAAAAAGAATCTGTATCACCAGGACTGCTAATTTATTTTTTAATAGTCACTTTAATAGTCATTATGAAAAAATAGTGAATTTACTCCATTGTGCCTTTTTACACTCTCTAAAGAATAGATTCTGAGTATTTTTATTTCAAGGAACTTATAAGAATAGCTTCAGAATTACAGAAATAATTCTGTCAAATAATTGTAAATCAAGATTTTTCTTTAAATTCTGAATCAAGTTTTATAAAAATTTAGCAGAAAAAAGAGAGCGCTACTGAAAAATATACTTTTCGACAGAATTCTCAGTGTACATGTTTTTTTTCTATCTGTTTCCGTAAGGACCAGAAGAAAATTACTGAAACTTTTTTCTACCTTTTTCTAATTAATCATTTAAAGTGTTCCTATGGATAACATCTTGTATTGATGTGGCATTAAGTTAGCATATTCTATTCCAAATAACTGTATCCTCACTAACAGCTGCATCTTCAGAAACTACTTCATGAGAGATGACACCTCATTCTTGCTAGAAGTTGCACATATACATATAGCAGACTCTTAACTGTAGGACTGTATGCACAGCAAGAACCACCAGAAGGATTCAAACACAGTATTCTGTCATAATTTCCAAATAATGTGAGTAGTTTTCCATTATCTGCTAAAAGATCTGCATGAGAAAAGGAGGACTTAGGACATTCTTTCTTTCATTACTGAAAGTTGATGGGTTAATTGCAAATCTACAATTTAGAAGGTGAACGTGGCATGAAAGATATTAATGATATAATGATTTATTTTGATGATTTTCATTTTCATGAAAAATTCAGTAGCTGAGATTCAACTTCAGATTAAGAAGTCTCCTTTTACATATCTGTAAGACTAAGCATGCAAGCTTCCACTATAGTCTCTGACCAGTTTGACAGTCAATAGATCCTAGATAGTGGTGCCACACACTCAATAACTCAATATTGTGGTCAAGCGAATTACTTTCTGTATTACTATATTCTGTATAGTAATACTCTGTATTACAGAACCACACAGAATGGCCCATGTTGGAAGGGACTTGAAGGATCATGCATTTCCAACCCCACAGGCATGGCCACCAACCTCCACATTTATTTATTCTTACCTATTTATTATATTCTCTTTCTTATTTATTTACTCATCTATTTACTTCACATTTGTTACTATCTATATTACTCTCCGTTAACTGTATTATTAGACTACCAGTGACTATAATCAGATGCCTCCACTTAGACATCTTAATAATCAACTGAATTCTATTCCAGTATTTCAGAGACAAGACTTAGAGCTGTCTGCTGAATTCACTTAAGAAACAGATGTGTTTTTTGGGAAAGAAAGAAAGGAAGAGTAAATCAGGGAAAAGAAAAGACATACACCTGTATGTCAAGGATTTCACTAATATCTAATATCCTGGGCAGCCTGGTCTAGCATTAAATGAGGAGGTTGATGGCCCTGCATGTGGGAGGGGGAGTGGAGTTTCATGATCCTTGAGGTCCCTTCCAACCCTGGCCATTCTGTGATCCTGTGATCTACACAAACTTCAGTAAAATCTTTTCTACATATATACTAGTAAATAAAAATAGCTAAATACTATTCTTAGGATCTAGAAAAATTATTTGCTTAACGTCCAAGACAGCTGACACATCCAGTAATTGGGAATGGTCTCCAACCTCAGCTAAAAGTTAAGCTACACCTTGACACTGTCTAGGTGGGTACTACTTGGTCTTAGCTAAATCTTGCCAAAATCCACATAAAAGTTTAACAGTACAGACTGTCCAGTGCTAATGTCATCTCATGTCCTAATTTTGTTTACTTTACTCCTATAGACAAAAACTGTTTCTGAGTAATCTCATTCTTCTGTGGTTATTAAATATACGTAGTGACCACTAAAAAGTGCATCTCACTTCTTTACAGCAATGGTGCAGTGACACCGTATCAAAACATTATTTTCAGTTATTATGTTAGTTGAAGTGGAAGACTTTTGCAATGGATAGAAAAAATTATGAACATATTGAATGCAGCATGATCTTTAAGTACAGTTACTGTATTGCACACATAAGAATATGTATATTATTGTACCTCTAACTTTCACCTTTAAAAAAACAACAGGGCATCAAGATGTAAATGCAAATACTTTAAGACAGGAAAGATGGAAACGTTGCCTGTGTAACATTTAGTCTTCTTTGTCAACACTGTTTTTCACTTTTTACATAATCACCTACTATTTAAAAAAAAAATAAAATGAAACAACTGCTTGTTTCATCTAGTGTTCAGATTGAAGTTTGCTTAGTGGAAGAGGAGCAATTCAACATATTATATCCTCCTTGTTCAAAAGAGGTAGACATTTTCTGCATACCTGCACTTATTACTGCATACCATTGAAATCCTTCTTAAAATGACAAATTTATCAGCAGCTCATGAAACTTTTGCATGATGATCATTATCCACATAGTTCACAAATATGAATTCACATATCTTTATAAAGTGAGGCTATAATGTGATAACATTTTAATTTGACAAATAAGAAATAAGGCACAACAAGATCACACTGAAAATATCTACAGATTTTGAGCATTCAATTTGATATTCTTTGAAATTTGCTTTGTCCACGGTATTTAACATTATTCAACACAAAATATTTTCTAATTTGTTATTGACATCAGTCAGACCCAGTCTCAAATTGAGCATTCAAAAAGCATTTGCTGTTAATTTGCTGTTAATGACTACTTGGATAAAGTCTGGTTTGCCTTGATCAAAAACAACTCCAGCAGAGATGGAATATTCTCTGTCCAGTATTCAGCTGCCACTGCTGTTATTTATTTTCCTTGATACCTTTAATTTTAACGAAGAACTTTGATAACTATATTACAAAGGAAGAAAAGATCTCATAGCTATACTTCTTTCACCCCATGATTTTGAACAATGCAGACCAAAACTGTATTGGGCAATAAAAAGGACTGGGGTTGTCAAGAAAATAGAGCGTGCAGTTATGAAGAATGTTAAGAAGCATGTAGCATGCATGCAGCACCATAGTCCTAGAACAGATTATCCAGACAGGTGGCGTCTCCATCTGTGGAGGTTTTTTAGGTTGGCTAGGAAAGATCATGTCTGATCTGATGATCCAAACAGGGTGCTGGATTAGACGACCTTGAGAGGTCCCTCCAAAACAAAGTCTTCTATTATCCAATCACAACTCTAAATCTTCTGATCTTTGAATTTGTAACTTAATCCTTAAATGTCTTTTAATATAGTTTTGTAATATTCTTTTCATTTCCTACTGGAGCTAATCTAAGAAGAATATTGAACTGGACCATATCACTGCTCTAATCAATATAATAGCATATTACTCACTGAATTGCTCTAAATAAGTCAGAGTTAAAAAAAAAAATAAAAAAAAATCCCTGCAATAAATAATCATAAATTAATTTTTTAGAGTAAGTAAGGTTGTTTTTTTTTTTTTTTTCCTAACAAATCAGTATTTATTGTTTCAGTAACTGAAGCATGAGATATTAGGAATCCTTTTTAAATTACAATATCTCTAAAACTGCAACTGTATGTCTTCATTGCCCACGTGAATGATCTAATAAGATCTCACTCCCAAGAACTTCAAAGCAACCATGCCTAAAAAAATTAAACAAAACAATCCTTCCTTTCTTAGCTTACAATTGGCATTTTATTTATTATTTCATGTATTTTTTTTCCAATATATCAAAATTATTCCTCTATTTTGAAAACTTCTGTGCATTAGTAAGATCTATTTAACAATCTGCCAATGTCCTGTGTGGATGGAATTAATCTTGAATCCATACATCCCAGAAATTTGGGCTGTCCATTCCTAAACTGTTCGATCTCCTAATTTTATCATGTTTTTGAACCTTTTCATTAGTTGCCTCACTTCTGTTTTGTTTTGTCTTTTAGAACCATCTCAAATGATACTAGCAAAGAATACGGCATGAAACTGTACTACATAGATCAATCTTCAGTAAGCAATTTGTTAATTTTAATAGTTTTGCTTTTTCACAGTCTTTTGCATAAATCTTCTGCGAATAGAAGATATGGGGATACTGGAGAAGAAAATAGGCAGAGAGGGTAAAGCTCTCAAATCAAATTCTGATGGAAGGAACTTTCCGGTTATAAACTATTTGATTTCTTTTTGTATCAATGTTTATTTTTCTAATCTTTAAAAAAAAAAAAATCCAATAGAAAAAGATCTTAGATCCTGCTTCCTCACCATATACTGCTTGTCATCCCTTCTTATCTTTTTACTTGTAAATATTACCCTAAACACCAAAACATAAATAGAATTTTAGTGTTGTTACAAGTGAACCCACAGCTTTCCTATTACTTATGAAAATCATTGTGATACTGCCCTATCTGTATTGCATGGAACACATTTTACTTTTGGAACAAAATTAATTCAATTCTACCATAATCTCAAAGCTACAGATAAATATTGCTATTATCATGCTGTCATTTAGGCAGCAGACAGCAATTCAATCAGCTATTTACACACTGGTTTACCCCAGCACAGTTGCTTGTGGTACATGAATCTCTATGGAATACCATTTTTCACTTAGAAATTTTGCATTCATGTAAACTTGGAAGTCAGCTTATTCACATTTGCATCTCAAGAGATTCCATCCTCAAAATTGAAATACATTCAGTAGAATCATAGTTATTAATAGTAGTAATGAAAGAGCTGCAATAGATAAATTAAAACGACAGAGTTACATCTTTAACAGGCATTGCTGTTGCCATGGCACGAGTTTCTAATGTAAAATAAAAATCCACTAGAAGTTTGTTCTATGGTTATGGTAACAACCGTACTGGGAAACCTGCACGAGTAATATAATCATGCTCTGTTCTTGTTTGATCCAAAAAGACTTTTTTAGGTGTATACTCTGCACATATGTAGTATCTGACCAAAAAATCATAATCTCAACTATCTTATCCACACACTGCATTGGTAGATAAAACATGCACACCTGAGTAATTATTGGAGAGTACACTCTTGTCCCATCTGACCACTTATGTAAGCTAAAACCATTTGTAATAGATGGATGGCAAGAAACATCATCTTATTTTCATAGTAAAAATTGCTTTGGACACACCTCCACTTGTGACCTCGGTTGTATTGTCAAAGTGACATCATAAAATGGGACACTCAACAGGAATATGTGTAAGAAAGAAGATGCAAAGACTGAAGTAGCAATATTCATAGAATCATAGAATTACAGAATGGCTTGGGTTGGAAGGGACCATTACAATCTCTAGTTCCAACCCCCCTGCTATAGGGTCCCTATAGACCAGGTTGCTCAAAACCTCATCCAGCCTGGCCTTGAATGCTTCAAGGGGTGTGCATCCACAACCTCACTGGACAACCTGTTCCACTATCTCACCACTCTCACAGTAAAGAATTTCTTCCCAATATCTAGTCTAAATCTACCCTCTTCCAATTTAAAGCCATTTCCCCTCATCCTGTTGCTATTATTTTTATTTATTATAAAAAATCCCAACCCAGGTTTCCTGTAGGCCCCCTTCAGGTACTGGAAGGCCGCTATAACGTTCCACAGGAGCTCTCTTCTCCAGGCTGAAGAGCTCCAACTCTCTCTTCAGTATGACATTATTTCACAGCAAACAGCATGGTGCTCTGATCAAGATCCAGATCTTTTGTGGCAGTTTTGTTGTCTGCAAATATCTTTGACGAGGCAGCGCTACATTTTCTCACTCTAGGAAATGTTATAGCAAGGTACCATGAACTTGTGTGAGAGATACAACATGATTACTGAACAACTAATAAAGAACGTTGGCTTCTGCTGTCAACAGCAACAGCACAGAAACTGAACAACAGTGTCCAACAGGACTGCTACTTCTTTTTCTGCTTCCTTCTAAATCTATTGGTACCACCAGAAGCTGGTTTGCAAGGTTGGTGACAATTGTTTCCAGGCTCTGTGCCCAGGTTCCAATGCTACCAGCTTCTCAAAGCCATGTAGTCCCTTGAGAACCCTAATACAAGTCTCTGTGGACTGTGTATTTGCTCTTAGTAGTGTCATAATTGCGAAATCAATCATGAAACTTTACAGTCTGCACTTGACTGCGTACAGAAGGATTCTACTGCCTATTGCTACCTTCCTAAAAGTTTAACTGTCCATGTTTTCCTAATCTGTTTTACACTGACCCATCAGAAACTACAGAAGATAAGAAAGATTTTGAGGGTATAGACAGTTTGGTATGGAGTTTTCTGAACATGACTTGCCAGGCTCTAATGAAGTAAAAAGCTTTCAGTAAATAGGGATATTAGCTAGTAATTATGGCTAATTCCAAGCACATCACAATATTCGAATATAGCTTTTGCTCAAAATTTCAGAAATAGAAGTGCAATGCAGTGCAAGTACATTTTATTTTTTATAGAGTGGTGTTCACTTTCCTGCACGTTCTTATGATTTTTTTTTTTCTTGTGCAGTGCATTCTGTATTTGAGGCAGCCAGAAATGTAACTTTTACATAGATCACACAGGGTTAATTTTTAACTGCAAGATTCAGCTTAGACAAAAATACAAAGCTGCAACTGCCACCTCCATAATGCTGTTTCCATGAGGATTTCTTTCTATGTGACTATATAAGGAATGATTCCTAGATATTTTAATGAGACAGAGTTTCATGAAACATCACATTTCACAGCACAAGAATGTGCCTTATACCTGCTCTTCAAAATAAGAATTCTGACATATGTTTACAGATTTAAAGATTAAAAAATTAATGCAAAAGAAATAATGTTCAACATCCTCCTAGTGATTCACCGGACTATTTCAACACCCAGGTTCAAGCTAAAATTCTGTTAGAATATCTCAAGTCTGCCATGCAGCAAAAAGAATAATAATAAAAAAAAAAAATCAGTAAAACTTTGTAACACTCAAGCAATCTTTCATAAGAAATTCTCCAAAATGAATGGATATTGATGCAAAATGTAATTTTGCAGAAAGTTACATATAATTGCATTGATAAATTCTGTGGTAATCTCTTGCAGGAGAAAGCTAGCAGTTGAGTGGGATGTGGCTGTACTCAGAAAATGCCTGTTAATTTGACAACATAATACAGCAGGGAAAAGGAAAAAAGGAAAATTTGGTGACACTTAATAACTAAAATCTGTGCAAACCAACATGAGTATAACAGATGAGCTCTTGAAACCAAATCTATTTGATGAATCATAGAATCAGAATCATATAATAGCCTGGATTGAAAAGGACCACAATGATCATCTAGTTTCAACCCCCCTGCTATGTGCAGGGTCACCAGCCACTAAACCAGGCTGCCCAGAGCCACATCCAGCCTGGAAGATTCTAATGAAATCTGGAAGAATCTAATGAAGTTGTTCCACTGCTGGTATTTCAAACATCAAAAGCAAAGAAGGAATGAATAGAAAAGTCCTTCACCAATTAGGACCAAAGCTTACTAATTGACAATGCAAAAGGGACTCAAAAAATAATGAATTTTTGAAGTGCTACTTCTAAATGGAGATTTTGCTCAACAATTTCGACAGTTCTACATGGAATAAAGGATTTTCCTAAGTAACATGACGGTGTCTCCAAGCAGAAGCAGTACAGAATCACAGAATTGCCTGGGTTGGAAGAGACCTCAAGGATCATCAAGTCCAACCTGCTGCCACAGGCAGGGTTGCCAACCGCTAGATCAAGTACTAAATCAGGTTGTCCAAGGTCCAATCCAACCTAGTCGTGAACACCTCCACGGATAGTGCATGCACAACCTCTCTGGGCAGCCTGGTGAGTTCCAGCATCCTTCCACCCTATCAGTGAAAAACCTTCCCCTAACATCTAATCTAAATCTTCCCTCCATTAGTTTAGAACCATTCCCCCCTTGTCTTATCACTGTCTACCCTTGTAAAAAGTTGATTTCTCTCCTGTTTAATTTCCCTTTAAATAATAGAAGGCCATAACGTGGTCTCCCCACAGTTTTTTCTTTTCCAGACTGAATAAGCCCAGCTCCTTCAGCCTGCCTTCATAGGCTCCAGCCCTTTGACTATCTTCACAGCTATCCTCTGGACCTTCTCCAAAAGCTTGACATCGTTCCTGTACAGCTGGCTCCAGACTTGGACACAATATTCCAGATGGGACCTCACTAGTGCAGAGAGGGACAATCACTTCTCTCTCCCTCCTGGCCACCCCTATTGGGATATAGCTTAAGACAATGCTGTCCTCCCAGACTGCAAGCACACACTGCTGGCTCACGTTAAGTTTTTCTTTTACCAGGACTCCTAAGTCCATCTCAAGAGGCCTACTCACAAGGAGTTCTTCTCCCAGTCTATATTTATATCTGGGATTACCCCAACCCAAGTGTGAAACCTTGTATTTTCCTTTGTTGAGCCTCATCAGGTTCACATAGGCCAATCCTTCGAGTTTATCAAGGTCCCTCTGGATGGCATCTCTTCCTCCTGCTGTATCAACTGCATCACTCAGCTCAGTGTCATCAGCAAAGTTGCTGATGATACACTCAATCCCACTATCTATGTCATTAATAAAGATGCTAAAGAGTACTGGTCCCAAGACAAAAGTCAAAAGAACAGAAGATGTATGTTCTGGCATTTGCACTGATGGCACACTTCTTCAATTACTAACCTTGATAAAGCATCTATTTCTGATCTGAGCAGTATTTTTCAGATGCTTAAGATAGGATACGAGGTGGCTTGCCTATGCCTTCTAGAAAGAGTCCAGTGGAGAGCCACAGAGGTGACTAGCGGCCTGGAGCATCACCTACACAAATGCTGAGTGACCTGGGATTGATCATCCTGGAGAAGAGAAGGCTGAGAAGGCATCTCCTAACTTTATCAATATCTAAAGTGGGGCAGTCAAGTTGATGGGGTTAAACTCTTTTCAGTGGTGAGCAACAATAGAAAAAGGGACAATGGACACAAGCTGAAACACTGGAATTTCCATACTAACACAAAGAAGAACTTCTTTACTGAGGGTGATGAACCACTGGAACAGGCTGCCCAGAGCTGTTGGGTCTCCTCTGGAGATATTGAAGACTCATCTGGACATCTACCTGTGTGACCTACTGTAGTGAACCTGCTTTAGCTAGGCAGTTGGACATGATGATCTCTAGAGGTCACTTCCAAGCCCTATGAGTCTGTGATTCATTGAATCTCCTTTCCTCTCTCTTTCTCTCATCACAAAAACATGCTTATCTACACTCTATTTCATCTTATAATTTAGTTTCAAAGTCTGTAAATACTGAATCAAACCTTAAATAAGAAATAATGCAAAATAAAAGCCTCAACACTAATGTCCTTATTTAACATGACTTATTTAATGCTGTTCCCAAGAAGAAAAGTAATACTGAAGAAATGGTACTGCTTCTTGCAAAATTTCTTGCTAGGGAGTAGAAATAAAGCAGTAAGGACATTAAGTGTCTAAATCTCAAAAATGTCTAAAAATATCTCAGGCTGTAGAATTGTAGTTTAGTTCTAGAGGCAGACAGTTGTAGTCATGGAAGATTACATCTGGAACTGCAAAGTTTTCCAATTCTTTGTAGAATATAAATTATCTTGAAAAGTATTTATAAAATATAACTTATCTTAAATCAATCAAAGAAAGAAAGAAAAACAGCAAGCAGTCCAGACATTGTCCTGGGCCTACTCTAGGTGTCCCTGCTTAAGCAGGGAGTTGGACCAGATGACTTCCAGACCTAAGCAATCTGTGAAGCTAAAAAATTACATGCAAAAGAATTTAGCTAATATTATTTTTCTAAATACAGTGACAACCTCTAAAAATGTTTATTTTTCACAAATTACTTTCGAAGGTAACATCACATTATGGCATTTAAAAGCAGATTCTGTGAAAAGAGGGAAGAAATTCAGGTGACTAAATACAGATCTCTATGGACATTCTTGACACAGTAAGGTATCTAAACTGGCTGCAAGGGCTGGCACTCATATTAATGGAAACCTGAGTATTTCCGGGAAAGTAGATAGAGACAGAAAATGTTTCTGGGATGTTGCAAATGGTATAGACCTCTCTGTTCATGTACTTGAATTGCTTCATTGTAGTCAAATGCTAGCAGACTTGGAATAGAGATGGTGGTACCCATATAGACAACACATCTCAAAAAATCTATTACTGCAAATTAAATTATGTTTTGAAGAAATTTTCTGCATATACCTCACTTTAGCTGACTCAGACACACATATTTGACAGAAACTAAAAACATAGCATCTACTTAAGTAGATCGTTGGATAAATCTACCAAATGACTCATCAGATTTAGAAGTACGATCATCTGGATGTCACTGAGCATGAAATGATACCAGATATCAGCTCAGGACATTTTGGAAAGTTATGTGCATTTGGATCATAGAATTAACCTGCTCTGAATTGAGTATCACTGTTAGGAATGCCAATGTGAAGCTTTATTAAGCTAACAGAATGAAGAAATGACTAGATCATTTCCAGATTTAGTTACAGAAAAAACAAACATTAGAAAATAGTTCAAACATGGAAGAACAGTGAATAAGCCTGGAAGATTTCAGGTTCCACCACAAATGTTACATTATTAAAGTCCCTTACCAGCATAGAACAAAAAGCATCCAGAGAGCTAAAAGGACCAGCTGAAAATAGGAAAGAGAAATTATTGATTTGCAGCTGTTTCAGGCAAAATTTGCAAACCAGTCCCTTTCAGACTACTTCTATTAGTATTTGGGTAACTGTATTTTATCAGCACTTACAGAAGCTTTCTCCTTGTCCTAAAACAACAGATGCATGTAAGACAAAATTTCATTTTAATACTTCTTTTCTACTTGGTGTTCTTACATTAATTAAAAATATGACTATGAAGAAGCGTATGAATAATTACTAGTTGCTGGTCACAAGGTCCCAAAGAGACATTTCCTTTATATTCCCAAATATAGGTCAGTTCTTTTGGATAGAAACAGAAGGGCTGTCATTCTTGTTTTTGATCTACAGAGGTGGATACAGTTCAATCCAATTAAAAATCCACTTACATAATTGGTCAAAAAGACATGCAATGCAAGTGCTACTCATAGTAATGCTGAATGATTAAACTTCTCTCAACATCCCGTGAGAGTTACAGGACAGAGCTTCATTTAGTGAATATTTGTGGTAACAGAAAACATTGCCACCGACTCTTCAGTCAGAAGGTATAATTTTACAGCTCCACTGCCAGAGTCATTTGTAAGAATGGCCTCTGATCTGCTTAGGGCAAATCAGTTGTGTCAATTTAGGTAAAGTAGCTGTGCTTTTTTGGCTTATTTTGCTTTAAATGAATGAGAAAGTGCTCATGGAATGCTCTGCTGAACTCTCTTTGAGGTGGTAACAATGAAAGAAGTGCAGTGACATAGGTACTGGCAACATCTTCAGTCACCTCCGCAGAATTCTGCCACACAAAAAAGGATAATAATTCTCTACAATGTAAGAGTCAGCTCAGCTTGCCTCTATGATACACATCAGATGGATACTTCCTAAAGGACCAAACTGTTTTTCAAGTACATTATGCCTACTAAGAACACAATTTTCTTAGATAGAATAATGTGCATAATCACAGCATATTCTAATTTAGAGGGGAACAAAGCATTATCAAGTCCAACTCAGGGCTTCACATAGGACTACTCAAAATTCAAACTATATTTCCGAGAGCATTGTTCAAACACTTTGAACTATGTCAGCTTGGGGTCATGCCCACTGCTCTGGGGAGCCTGTTCCAGTGCCCAACCACCCTCTGCTGAAGAATGTATTCCTAATCCCCAAACTGAATCTTCCTCTATAGAACTGCCTGCCATTTCCTTGGGTCCTGTCACTGCTCACCAGATCAGAGAGATCAGCAGTTCTACAATTATGAATTATTATGATGACAGTAAATGTTAGTGTGAACCACTGCCTTGTATTGATTAAACTTCAGGCTCCCTGATTTTGACCCATACAAGAACTCTTCTATGAAAATGACCTTGTTGTTGGTTGCAATGAGCATGCTTTCTATCTCTCTTCAGCTCTCAATTTTAGGGCAATTAGTGGCATACAGATTCTTTATTAACATAAAACTTCACAAGTAATCAAATAATTAATCCCTGTCTTTCATGTGTTGATCCATCATTACTCTTTTGCTATTTTTACTTCTGATGAGAGGTCATGTAGCAGAATTGGGTCACTAGAACACTTTACGAGTCAAAGGGACTGTAACAGAATCATAAAACTTCGTATTTCAATTAAATTGATAGCTGTAGAAAAATGAATATTGTATTACTGAAAAAGACAATTCCTTTCTTGCCTCAAATCCACTGTTGCTCCTATACAGCTCTACGGAGGTTCAAGATAAATCTGCTTTGAAATAACATTGAACCTTCCTGTGTTTTCTTTGATGCAGACTTGAAGTGCTGTTCCAACAAATTGTCTAACCTGCCCCGCACACTCAGGAGAACTAAGCATGCAGAAGTACTTCATTAAATCTATCATAATTAACAAATAATTGCAGAAACAATACTACCATTGTTTTAATTAGCATATTCCTCATTTGGAATAAATTGGAAATCAAACGATCACAGTCTCCTGAGAAATTTAAAATAAGAGGAATTTTCCCTCTTTAAAAAAAAGTAGACATCAGCAGCTCAACTTACCACATAATACAGACATCAGTACAGAACTAAAGCTTACAGATTTTTTGTTGTCATTTATTTTTAATTTCAGGAAAAAAATATTGTTAAATAATCAGAAATGATAATAAAAGCATTTTAATAATGTTTTGATTAAATGTGGGCAAACACTTCATTGCTCTTGTTTTGTATCTAACAGGAAAGAAAAAATGGAGAAGAAAGGAAGAGAAAACAGAGTGAGAATAAAAAGCAAAAGAAGGCAGCCATTCTGAAGACCAAATATTGTAAAGTCAGATGAGAGTTTTCATTTCAATTACTCCTAAAAATCATTTTTTAAATGTACAAATAGCTTTCATGATTTTTAAAAGCATTCAAAAAATCTCATGAGATACAAATATGAAATGCTAAGAATTACTTGCACCTTAATTTTTTTAATATAAATACATAAAGAAGGAGTACAATCAAAGAAGTAGAGATGTTCATTCTGAACTAGTTTACCTTGAATGTTATAGTAGTGTTAGCACTTCCAATTACATTATTATTCTGCCTGAATCTACTGAAATGGAAGAAGGTTACTGGGGGTGATGGGAACAAGAGACATGTATTAATAATTTATATTCAGAGTGCCAGGAGTTTTTAAATTAAGAAGGAATGAACTACAAATTGTGACATGTTTACTTGCTTTTCACTATGCTAGTTAAGAGACAACTGTGTTGTTTTTTTTCCAAGTCTTTAGATAGAAAATAAGCCATTAATCTATTTAAAGCTTTTGCTCAGAAACTAAAGAGCAAGGTAAATCTTAAAATAATTGGAATATCTCCCATACTAGTGAGCAAAGAATGAAAGGCTTTTTTTTTTTTTTTAAGCATATTCTCTTCTTCCAACCCTGTCTGTTGATATGTACTACACCCTGGTCTAAATTAACTTAAAAAAAAAAGAGAAAAACATCTAAAGGGGACTAGAGTTTAGGGCAGCATTAGCCTGTCTTCTGAAGCTGATAAGTATGATAAAATAGCTTAAAAATGAATATCAACACAGTTGTTGGTAACTCAAACTCATAAACTTAAGGCCAGGAAATCCCTTTTGAAAGTGTCCTGCATGTTAGAACATAGAATTATAGGAGGTTTATGTCCTAAACAGTATTTAGATCCAATACTTAATGATGAAAAAAAAAAAACAACCAAAAACCCTAAATATTATGCATCGCTAGGACACTGAATATAAGAATCAGTTTTCACTTCTAAACTTTGGTTCATCCTTTCACTATTTAATCTTCACTGAAATATTTGTGAAATGCAGAGCTCCTAAAATCTCACTTTACATTGTATGATAGATGTAATACATAAAACATAGCTTGAAAATTAAAAAAAAAAAAAACATTTCAAAAGATTTTAAGTGTGTAAAAGTAGTATTTCTTATATTTATGTTCCTAAATATTCCAGAATAGTGAATTAGAAAAGGAAAGTGGGAAAAAAGAAACAGAAGCTAAGGGGACATAATGGAAGAGTCTGAATTCCAGTTCCAGAGAACTATGGCATGTTAACAAAGCTGTTCTTCTCTCCTCCCTTCTTGCTTCATCTCTGTCTTTCGCCAGGCAGTTCACTTGATTAAGACACCAAAATAAGATACCTCTCTTTCATTTCTTCCATATTTCTCTCACATATTATCACAGCTGTTGCAAATCAAATTTCTGCCCAGGTACAAGCAGAGGTTTTTAAATGCTTGTTCAGTGATCACTGCTCAGTTTGATATCTACTGTATAATTTTAGTTTTACTATGCACATTTTCTGAGGTCAATCGTCTTAAAAACTTTTCTAAACGAGACAACAATGAAATAACAGTGGAATTACATTTGGTAATACATTTAATTTTGCAAGGAGGTGAAGAATATTTATTGTTATGCCAAGATAAACTTCAGTCATTAGATAGATTTTTTTCAAAGACAACTTCTCAGTCCTTACACACCTTTCCTTCTGTTGTGCAATCTTACATATGGTCTGTGTTTTCACTCCTGAACAGATATTACTATATTTACGGACCTCAGCTCAACATCCTTCACCCCAAGTGATTTCTTATCAGTTGTTGTAAAATTCCAAAAAAACTTGGAAACAAACGAAACGAAGTTAAACAAACAGCATTCCAAACCAAAATAAAAGGAGGAAAAGTCAGGTAGTAAAAGATGGAAGCCAAGTTTCTGGGCTGGAACTGAATACCACAATCACTGCTGATCTGAGCAGCACAAAGAAAATCAACGCTTCAGGAGCTTGATGAAAAATCTTTGAGAATTCCAATAATATCTGCAAAAAGAGGAGGGCAAAGCTCAACTAATTGTAATGAAGACAGAAGGCATCAACAATCATTTTGTAGATCCATGTCATCTTCTCTCATATCCTACTCCAATGACAACTCTGCCACCACTCACTACAGTGGTCTCCAAGTAGCTGTTTCTAGTAATAATGCCTCCAGTTCGAAGATTTCTATCTTCTTGCAAAACATCCCTTCTCCACAATTTCAGTGGGAATTTTGCATATCTGTCAGTAAGAACACTGCATTTGGTTTTCTCATAAATCTGTCATCATGCCAAATTTCCAAATTTGAATTGTTTTCAAAGTTTCAAACTGTTTTTGCTGGGAACTTGGGAACACAGAGATGCTTTCTTAGAAGACATCTTCGCATGTGTGATGCAGATAAGGTAAATAATAATTATTCAACTAAACTCACAATATGAAGCTATTAGGTGTTGCAAGAAAAATATAATTCAGCTGATTTTTTCATGGTAGAATATTCAAAAGGTCCAAATAAAGGTGTGAATAAAAATTTAAACTGTTTAGAAACTTGATTTTTTTCATATTTCATAGACTCATAGAATGGCTTAGGTTGGAAAGGACCTTGAACTTCATCTAATTCCAACCCCCATATCATGGACATGGATCTGGCTGCCCAGGGCCTCATCCAACCTGATCTTGAACTTCTCCTGGGATGGGGCATCCACAGCCTTTCTGGGCAGCCTATATCAGTGTTTCACCATCTTCTAGGTAAAAAATTCACACCTAACATCTAATCTAAATCTCTCCACTTTCAGTTTAAAGCCATTTTCCTTAGTCCTATCCTTATCTGTCCATGCATAAAAGTCAGTCCCACTCCTGTTTATAAGCTCCCTTTAAATACTAAAAAGCCACAATGAGGTCTCCCCACAGCCTTTTCTTTTCCGAGCTACTCTAGCTCAAGTCCCTCACCCTTTCTTCACAGCAGAGGTGCTCCAGTCCTCTGGTCATTTTCATGGCCCTCTTCTGGATCCGCTCCAACAGCTCTGTTTCCTCCTTGTGCTGGGGGCCCCAGACCTGGACACAGTACTCCAGATGGGGCCTTGTGAGGGCAGAGTAGAAGGGGACAGTCCCCTCCCTGTCCCTCCTGTCCACCTCTCTTTTGGTGTAGCCCAGGATGCAGTTGGCCTTCAGGAATGCAAGAGCACACTGCTGGCTCACATTCAGCTTTTCATCCACCAGGACCCCCAAGTCCTTCTATAATTCCCCTGGAGAGTAACGGAATTCTTTAAAAGAGAGCACTTTTTTATCAGAATTTTATAAACTGCTATGAATTCTGTCCATCAAGGCATGAAGATATAAGTCATTTAATTCTGAAGAAAATATTTTTTTGGAAGGATGGAAAGAGAAAAAATGAATACAATTTAAGCTTCTAGTCTTGGTATCAAACTAAGGCTGAGTCATTAAATTACACTGAAGGCAGCTGTAATGATATAAAATGTTATTCTGTAGCAGCTGTTCACTGTGAGCACTCTGTTAAGAGATTGCCCCTTCCAAATATAAGTTGTGTTATCCAGTTGAATCAGTGCTGATTTCTGTGAAAAATCTGAACTATCTGAAGTGGTAATTTTCCTTCCAGCGAGGGAAAATAGGATTTTACACAAGCTCTGCTGGATACAAAAGACAATGCATAGATCTTGTTTATGAAACACAGGCAATGTTTACAGTTACCAAATTTAATGGCAAATTTGCTTCTTCGGAAGACTTTCTAGATGATAGGAAAAGTGTAAATGTGACTAGAAATGGCTGTAAGCAGTATGTGTTGGAACTGTGTAAAATATCCTTCTCTAAGTATTAATACAAGTGTACCCTAGAAATAAACTGCAGACCAAATATCTCAACACTGTCTTCTTTAATGGCTGCCTATCTAAACATCTACAGAAAGTCCATAGAAATCATTTTTTTTTAAAAAAAGTTACATAGTTTCAGAAATCTTGCAATATCATTGCAGTGCACAGAAAAGACCATGAAATTTGCTCAAAAAACAGAGCAAATAGGTGTATGCTACACTGTGTTCTAATATCAGTTCTCAAGCTAGAGGCAGCTTAAAGACAGCACAACTGGCAATTTTGTAGGCATATTCTCTTTTAGGGTAAAATATTGGGGCTGCCAAGGGTGTTTGCTTTTGTGTTTTTGCCTACCTTTGTCTGGTACCTTTAAAAAGTCTTAACCTATATATTTAAATTTAAAAATCTAAAATTTATAAATTACAAGAAGTGTTATAAATTACACAACAATAACTTGTTTCTGAAGGACTACCCCATGAACTCTGAGTTACTTCAGAAGTCCATTAAAAATATTTATACCCCACTCTTATTACAAACTAAACCTTTTTATAAAGCCCTTTGGCTCTAATAATGATGTGTTACTTCTACCTATCTTACACACACTACTTCACATGAAAATGTGATTTTTCAGGATTGCAGTTTAACTTCATGTCATGAATTTAAAACACTTGGATTTCGATTTTTCTTCAATTTTCTATTATTTTGCAAGACAGATGACATTCTACACAATGTAATACAGCAAACTAAATGAGAGGCAGACAGTACCCAGTATTCCTAAAACTTATGAGAATATATAAAACAATTACTTCTTTGTTCTGTTTAAGAGAGACAGGCTCTCCAAGGTCCTGAGAAGCTGTTTGTACTGGAAGTGGTCGTATAAAAGTTTACTTTTTCTGCCTGCTGCAGCAGAACAAGGAAAAGTAAGGAGAAAAATTGTATTAGCAGTGTGCAGCATTACCATGATTACCAAGTACAATTACATGCTCAATCCTTTTATCATCTCTTCCACAGCAACTCATTTAGCTCTCAGACTTAACAACTTTTTAAAAGAAAATTCATCCCCCTTCATCCTTTTATATCCAAATCTATGAGAGTTAAAGTTAGTATCTCAAACTCCCGTATTTTCTATCTGTGCATCTGTGAAACTTCATTTTTAAAAGTTGTTCTTCTTTACCTTCCCATTGCACCAAAGCTCCACCCTTCCTTATAGGATATCAACTGTGTCCTTGCAGTCTTCCCATCTACACTATGATCCCAATCCTCATCATCTGCCTTCTACTCTCTCCTAGTACACATTTCATATTCCCAGAGAATGATGCAAACACTATGTTTCTAACAGTCCTACCAAGCAAAGCACACTAAGCACCAATTGCTACAGAGATCTGTAATGTGATTTATCTAAATATGAATATGGTTGCAAGCCTAATATCACAGTGCAATGTTATGCAAAAAATAGAATTTAAGGTCTGAGATACAGTGTTGCTTGTTCACACAGTGTTTTCCTATCTGCTGTGCTTTTTCTTCTGGTGCTTTCATAACCAGAGTCCCCTCACGTAAGCCTACGCAGCTATTGCTACTAGGTTTTGAGTTATTTGCATTATCTTACAATACAGCAAAATGGTAAAATGGGGATAATACTGACCTTTCACAGTAAAATAAGTGATTGTTGTAACTGTTTTACTACTACTGCAACAATTGCTATTGTTAAAGATTATCAAACTATTTTATAAGATCTTTCTCTCCTGAGCACCATCTGCTCATCTTTGGATCTAGGGAAAAAGGATATTTACATTTACTCAGTTACTTTTATTCCCAAGTCTTTGTCTTCTCACTTCCTTGGACTCATTTTTCCTTATTCTAATATTGGCCAAAAACTTCAAGACAGAATAGTTACACTGTGCATTGATTGTATTAACTGCCACCTATTAACTTCAGTTCCAAGAGAAAATAATGACCTTGATGGAAGAATACAGTCCCTAAAGCCTCTGCAAAGTGACATGAATATGGGACTGGGCCAAGGAATCTAGTTCTTAGTGAAGAACAGGGACTGGCTCCAAAACAGTTGCTCATAACCATTTAAGATGAAACAAAGCAAAGCAACAACAACAGCAGTGAAACAATCCTCAAAAGACAAGCAAAATTCCCCTTCAAAAAACCAAACAGAGTTTACATTGCAGCAAATCTGCAGATGAGATTAAGAATATGTCAGATATCCACGGTTCTTTCATCTCCATATAGTTCTTTGAGTGAAAATACCCAGAATATCTTCCAACATACATAACATCCATGAAGCTGTTGTAGTATTCACCCATAAGGTGTTAAAATATGCCACTTTGCCACATTTGTTGTTTTCAGAGTGCCATATTTCTCACAGATAGCATGAAAATAATGATTTTGGGATAATTATGCTTCTGATAAAATATAAATGGTGATAAATTGCCATTAAGTTCGGCTAGAGAAGCCTTGTTAAAAAACCTACAAAACTTACTTAACTAACATAGGAAACTGTCTCAGAACAGATTTAAGGACTATATTACTTAGCATGACCGTTTGCTTAATGTTTATGGGTTTTAGTGCTAATCTTATTACAATAAATTTTGGGGGTTTAATGAACTGCAAGTAAATAAAATAGGTCGTCAAATTATTTTTAAAACTCACTTTTTTTTTTCTAGTAATGTGTAACAATTCTCTGGAATCATTTTTCAGGAACAGATATGTAGCAGTTCTACTCTTTATTTTGGAAGCCTAGTATTATACTAGTTATATTTTTCCATTGTATTCACAGATATGCAAAGTTTAAGCAGGATACAAGCCTTCCATTTGTTGACTGCATCTACTTATGTCATGCTGTAAAGATATGAAAACCTTTAAAAAGCAAACTGCATAATGAAACTGCTGAGAAATAGAATACATACCTGTCAATAGTTTAAATGTAGCTTATTAAGCTTCAAATGTTGAAAACTAATGCTTTCAAATATTGAAAAAAAAAAACCAAAAAAATAGATCCAGTTTTGTTTGGTATTTACATTTGAACATAGATCTCTGTTCAATGTAGTCTCCAAGTGACTAGTTAGTGTCTTCCCCTGCAGTGTGTCAGTATTTCTAATCAGCCACCAGGAGCATAAAAGAGATTTGTTCAGTCTGTATGTAGAAAAAGCTAAGAATATGATACAAAAGTCACTATTTTTTCTTTCAATTCTACACATTCTGGCAATTACCTCTTACATAGACTGCACTTCCGTTATATTAATTAGTGATGTTTCATAAGACATCAACTTTATTTTTTCCTCAGGGAAAAACAATGCCCTTTGTTATTCTTTTTTTTTTTTTTTTTTTTTTTTTTTTTAATCTAGAAAAGCACAAGGTTCATATACAATTACATATGAATAACTTTATTCATTTCATCATCTTCAACTTCCAGCACATGAGCATAGCTAACTGTATGTGGAATTACTGCATGGATTAGCGTCTGTAGAAACAGTCTTTTCCTGACACTAACAAAGGGACAGGTCTGGATTTTTTTGTTTAGCTATAAGTATTTTAGAAGACACACACACCTTGTAGTGAAGATGCAGTTTATACAGGCAAAAGGCAAAGTCATCAGGTACTTCAGCAAAAGGCCTGTTTTCATACAATAAGCTGTCTAAGTGCTTGGTTCAGTAGCAGAGCTTAGAACAGACAGGTGACTTCATATTTCTGCTCAGCCTGATTACGTAAGAAAAAATTGCAGCAGAGACCCTATCTCAGTATTGTCATGTTTTGGGGCTGCAAAAAGCTCCTATTTAACCATGGACAACTGTGATTCTTAGGAAAGGAAAAATGTAACCTTCAAACTCATCACTTCTCCCTCCAGGTGAAAGAACTGAACGCTCAAGGAAGCGAGATAAGAAAGCACAGTTCCTTATGTATGTGCAGAAAAGTTACACTCCATTTGTTTATGTTAAATTCAATTTTCTTTTCAGCACTAAGAAGAATTTAAGTTTTTATTTTTCCTTTCAATGCATTTAGCATCATCATCTTAAAATGCCTTTTTATTGCATCAATTTTTACTTAAAATGAAGCACTAAATATGATCTCCTATAACAGTGCTATGGGAAATATTCAAGAATTAAAAAAAAATAAAAAATCATGACAGAAGTTCATTCAAAAAATGAATGTGAGCTATCAAGTATTCAAAGACAGGAAAGTCAATGCCAGGTTGAAATTCGTACACTTTCTCATTGTGCAAACTCCAAAAAATCCACATCATTTTAACACTATTTCTGTTTCTCATACTACAGCATCTGATCTGAAGAGTACTTAATCAAATTCATACATTTAAGAACAGACTAAGACCGTAACATCGCTATTTCTGATTTGACAAATTTTAATATAACTTACCAATTTTACTGCAGATTTAACACAGAAGGAGACTTCAGTGTGGTAGATTTAATCTGTAGTAAAATTAATGAGCTTGATACACTTTATGTAAGCATTGGGCCTACTTTTCACTTCCTATTTAATCCAAGGAGGACTCATGGAGCTAAAAAAGCCGAACCATGAAAATCACCAACAGGAACTCCTAAGAAATACATGGCTCAGGGACACAGTGAGCTCTGCAGTTCCTCCTCTTTCCTATATTTCCTAGGAGACAACTCGATATGAAGCAATCCAGGTTTTGTCCAACCTGGGAGAAATTATTCACACTGGAGTGCATTGTGCACCTTTCTTATTTGAGCACTCAAGACCAGGAACTTTGCACAGTGCTTAGTTCAGGCTAAAAGCAAGCAAGAAAGCAACAGCCATGTTCCAGTGCTGGTATTTTACTGGTTGCTTAGGCAACCCTGATCCACTATGAGGAAACTGGAAAAGTAATCTCACTGAATGGGAATCCACTCAATTCAGAACCAGAAATATCCAGTTTATGAAGTGCTCTTTTTACAAAAGATGAGAAAAACTGTGTATTTGTGTTGTGGTTTTGGTTTTTTGTTTTGTTGTTGCTGTTTTTTTGCATGGAGTATTTTATGCCAACAAAATTGGAAAATAACTGATATAAACAAGTTATTTCAAAAATTATTAAGGAAGCTGAATTTTAAACTCATTGTTCAGACAAAAATAATCGTTGGTACATTGCATCAGCTTAGTAATAAGCAAAGAATTAAAAAGTTTTGGATTAATTTTTGTTACATATACATATGAGCAAGATTTATGGAAGGCATTCTCCTATTAACTTTCTGGGAAGTTTTACATCAGTAAGACATCATAGATAAGATCTTCTTGAGCTTCTTAACCTGATTTACCCAGCTGATGTCTTGAACAGATGACAACAGGTTTTGTAAAATCATTGCAATCCATACATTACTACTGTACCAAAGCAAGGTTGTCATAGCACATCCCTGGCAACACCACTGATTTTGCTGGTGGGGTCCTTGTGCTATCTCAAAATAAAAATCCATTAATCTATACTTTCACTGTTCATTGAAATAAAGAATATGAACTGTACTATTAATACAATTTACTCCATAATATGTTAAGCATTGTACTTACAGTAAAGCTAGCTTCAATTTTAGCAATCATTCACCAGCAGTATCCAGATAAGTGTAGGCTCCCTAGATACTTGAATTCATTTGAACAAATGAATATCATTTGACATAGAACAAAAGGTAATTGGGACATCTTGAGATGGAAAGATTATACAAGCAAAGATCTGAAATGGGTTCACAGCCAACAGCTCAGTATTCAGCATACTCTAGTGAATTTCAAAAATAGCAGATGTGTGGTCATTCCTTGTCTTTTAGAAAGGGAAGGGGTCTGTCAAAAGATCAGTGATAAAGATGTTAGGAAAACAGTGACTGACATATGATATAGAAGAATAATTTAAAAAAAGGCAATGAGGCAAATATGAAAGTAGATAGTGAGTTCACTAAAAGCCTTTCTTTACATGGCTTAGTTTAAATGTAAAATTCCAAAACTTGGCATTTAACCCAACTTCTCAGCTTTATGTTCAAAATATTGATAACTTTGAAGTACAGTTTCTACTAATAAATCTGATAATAAATATGTCATCTAGTACAAGGGTTGCACTACATAATTTGCACTTAATGTAGACATACATGAGCTTGTTTCTGTAAAGAAGAAAGAGTATTCTGGTGTGCCACAGTTTAGCTCACCTCACTGTCAAATGTAGTCAAATGTACACTGCTTAATATATCTTCTTCTGGCTCCATTAATGTAAATGATCAAGAAGTCTGGATGCGTATTTTAGTTTGAGAAATAAAAAATAATATTCTTCTATTTTTTCCATTTTAAAATATGGATGCTGTGAGAACCTCAGCTTTGGCTGCCTTATAAAATGAACTGCAGTCATACCTCCATCTTCAGATTTTCTACCAGCATTTTACAGCCTGCCTTAAGGAAAACAAAACAAAATAATACAAGCAAATCCCAGAAATATCTTCTCATAGCAAATTCATTTCCCAATATCAAACTGTAAGGCTTATGCTGCTTGCTTACACAGTGATTTCACAGAAAAGGATGCAATAATCCTGCTTGCAAAACGCATGGAAATAAATTTATAATTAGAAGCGTGGACGTTCATACTACTGCTTTGATCCTAATATCATGAAACACATTTTAACTACTCCTAACAGGCAGCTCTCTCTGAAGGTTGTAATGGAAACTTTATCAGACAACAAGCAACATCACATTATTTCTTTTTCACCGCTGAAACTGAATAATGTTCTTCTCTTGCCTACCATTTTAAAGAGACAAACTGTTATAACATATATGGGTGAAACTGTGATCAGCTTCTAAGCAATGCATGAGCAAGGAGAGAATTAGCATCAGTCACAGTTGAAGTCTTTTCACTCCTTGTTTTTCATAAAACATTAAAGTTCTGTGTTAGAGATTCTGGGAAAATAGATCATGTCTGTGCATTTGCATGCATGAGCACCTGCTTAACTTGGAAGAAAATTTCTCCCCATAAAGCTAATAGATACTTTAATTATGGAAGTACTTAATTTTGTTTTTGCAGTGTAAGTCACATTTGACAAAGAATGCACCATTTGTTATACAAATTAGTTTTGATTACACTTATAACAATAAATCAAATTAGTATGTTTCTGTTGTTTAATCATGTAAGCATTACTTGCATTGAATCACAGTTGGCATAAAGACCATTTTGAATGTTAGAGAACAAAATATTATGCAAAATTGTGGAGAAAAAGTGTCCATTGGTAGCTCATCACTGAGTATGTTAGACAGCAAAAAAAAAAAAAACACACCGATGAAACTACTGAAATACTAAGGAATTTGAAGAACATTTATATTAAATTCTTATCTTAAGATGACTCAAATATTCAAACTCAATAAAAAAAATCATCTGATTAGAAATATTTTTTGGAAACCAATACATCAAGAGCTTATACTGAAGGAAATGCCTCTAAAATTAAATTAACACTGACAGTTGTTTCATGAGGGCATGATGTTTTACTGATATTTCCCCGAAGAAAACTCTGTTTCATGATAATGCAGCAAAAATAGGTCAAAATTTGAAAGATGAGGATATTATACTGCAAGTTTTTTATGCAGGGGGAGATCAAGTTTCCACCTGCAATTTTTGTGTTCATTTAATCTTCTCTGTAATAAATTGCAGTACAATCGGCAGTGATTAGAGTACATTGCAATTTTCTTTTTAAAGATGCAAAAAAAGCTTCATGAACACAGCAACATTTTGAGTATCAATTTAAATTCCTTGGAGTGAATTTTCACCATCTGGGAAATGCTTCACACTTAGCTTATTTTCAGAAACTCTTTGAAAAATATCAAGACAGCACAGTTTTCCCCAAGTCTTTCTTTATAACAAATCTATAATTCCAATATGCTAACTAATTATATATTTAAAAAAATGCAGTATCACACTTAGACCACAATTGGGACAATTTTTGTATGTTTTGTTTATTTAAGCTTTGAGCTTCCAACAGCTTTAGGAAATATCTCATTAGAAAGGTACATTTCCATTGTTAAAATCACTTTTCAAGACAGCCTGCACATTTAATGTGCATTTTCATTTTCAGTCTACTTCCAGGAAGAAGTGTAAACTCACCAAATGATAATCTCATAAGAAAGCATTCTACATACTCTCATTTCCCTAATATCATGGGACATCCAGTTAAACATTCCAAACACCCTTCACATTTTGGATAAACATCTTCTATCCTGCTACTTCCTCAAATGTGGAATTCTAAAGCATATAGCAATACAACCCTTTTAACTCATTTCTGAGATCTGGACACTCAGAAAAGCATGTCAGAATAATTTCTATATATTTAAGATAGTTATTCAAAACTTGCACATCAGCCAAATCCACTGATAGTTTACACAGAAAAAAGCTCCAGTAATAGGTCATTAAAAGAAAATGTGTTCTCCCAGCCTCAAACTAGGAACTGACTATGAAATCTGCAGTAAACCTGGGAAGTCTGAGAGTAGAGGGTGGAAAAATAAATACCTTCAAAGATCTACTTTAGACTCAGATTAAAGCCTTTTGCTATCCTGGAAAAACCTAGGACTATCTCCAACATGATCCAGAAGTCCTCTCATTAGTGTTAGCACATCCTCCTTTCACTTTATATGAAAT
This sequence comes from Phasianus colchicus, assembly GCF_987193195.1. Taxonomy (NCBI): domain Eukaryota; kingdom Metazoa; phylum Chordata; class Aves; order Galliformes; family Phasianidae; genus Phasianus; species Phasianus colchicus. Next base: position 47,662,303 of record NC_143436.1, read on the forward strand.
TGCCTTCTAATCTTTACTAACATAGGAAGATATAGTTGACCTTGAATGCCTCAGCAAAGGAGAAGAGGCTTCATTCTAGTGATCTCACAATATTTCATAATTCATAGTTTTGCAGAATATGGGTAGTCTGTGACTGTATGAGTGTTCATGCGACTGTAGCTGAGATGATGTGAACTAAATGCCTCTTTCAAATATAATTTTACATTTTCTATTTATATACTGCTCCAAATCTGCAAAAGACCAGACTGTGTACTGCTCCTGATCTTCTGTGCATGTGTGGAAACCTGCCATAAGACCTTGCACCAGCTAGCAAGACAGCTGTTCAAGAATAGCAGACAACTCTCCCTGAACTCTTTTTATGCTAGGGACTGAAGAGATAAACCAATATTGTTTTCTTTTGGCACATTATACACTGCATATCTAAGGATACCAGGCATGAAGATAGCAGCCTCTATCAAGGCTCGAAGTATTTTGCATGAGCTTATACTCTTAAGAAAAGGTCAAAAATACTGAAATGGAATAAGTTTTTCCAACACCCTCAAGGTTTTCCAATAACCACCTATGCAGAAGGTTTCACAGAAGCTTCTCCATTGGCATAATATGCTACAAACAAACAGGCCCTCCTCTTCTTCCCCAGAGCAGATTCTGCCCAACTGATACAGCGTGATGATTTGTGACTATTTGCAATAATTTAGTCCACAGTATTATCTGAGTGCTAAGCGCTAAACTTAAAATTAGGAGTTTCATATTATTATATTTTTAAAATTGTGTTTTTCCTGAGAAGAGATTGATTTCACATCCGAGGAAGCCACAGAGAGTTATTTAATATATGGGTAGAAATAATTTTGCTTCTGGCACACACTTCAAAGCAGTTTTTAGAATCTGAAACAGAAATAAACGACGTACTGTGCTAAAATGCCCCAGTTTGATCTCTAGCCTTAGAAACACATGAAGATTTAAATGTTCTCTTTAGAACAAAAAATAATCCAGCTAAGTGTACCAATGCAATTCAAAACTGCTTAAAATCACTGTTCAGACCTATCACATACATACAGTTTAGAATTATAGATTTCATTCAGAACACTATCTGACTGCTTTTAAACTAATATATTGCTCTCAGGTTTTATTAGAATGAAAAAACATCCATGCTAATGGATGGTTTTTAATGTGTTGAAGTGTGATTATACCCAAAATTTGCTAAATTAGTATGAATACTTCCACCAATACCAATAAGCTTTAGATCAGGCCTATAGAGATTTTTAGATGGCAATCCATATTCTGAACACATTTTTTACTGCAGTGAATAGAATTTCACTGTTGGGTATCTTATGACATTTTTTGAACACAGTCAAACCCATAGACATATTACCAAATATTTTTTTTTGCAAAATATATTCACAAATTTGGGTTTATATAATGGCTTCAAAGAATTACACAGCCTACATAACTACCAAGGCCTTTCTCATTAGTCAGCATGAATTCACCAAGGAGAAATAATATCTGCCCAACATAAGTTTGTGTAATGAAATCACCAACTTGATGGATGAGCAGTGGACATCATTTTCCTGAGCTTTAGTAAGCCCTGTGACATTGTCTCCCACAAGATTATCATCAAGAAACTTTTAAGTATGGGCTGAATTAGCAAATAATGAGGTAGATTGAAAACTTGCTGTACAGTCAGACCCAGGGTGGTGCTATGTCTAGTTGGAAGCCAGCAATGAGCAGAATACCCCACAAATCAAGACAGGATCCAGTCTTGTTTAGCATCTTCATTACGTATGGAAGACGGGGTAGAGCGCACCCTCAGTAAGCTCACAGACCACATGAAACTGGTGGGGGAGAATGGCTGATTCAGAGGGCTTTGCTGCTTCCCAGAGGGACCATGACAGGCTTGAATATCGCTAGCAGGTCAAGAGATGATCCTCTACTCAGCATTGACAAGGCTGCACTTGGAGGACTGTGCACAATTCTGGGCTTGCTCAGTACAAGAGACACCTTAACATATTGGAAAGAGCCCAACACATGGCCACCAAGACAATAAGGGACTGGAGCACCTCTTCTGCAAGGAGAAGCTGGGAGAGCTGCAATTGTTCAGCCTTGAGAAGAGGGTGTGCAGAGGATCTTAACAATTACATCTGAAGCATTATACCTGATGCAAAGCAGATGGAGCCAGGCTCTTCTTAGCAGTGCCTAGTGAAAGGACAAGAAGCAATAAGTGCAAACTGAAACATCAGTAAGTACTTCTTTACTGTGAAGGTGACAGCACATAGGTAGCCCGGAAAGGGTATGCAGTCTCCTTCTTAGAGAAGTTCAGAAGCTACCGAGCATCCTGTTCTGAGTGTCCCCACTTAAGCAAAGGAATTGGACTGGACAATCTCCAGTGGTCCCATTCAATATTAACTGTTCTTTGATTCTGTGCTCCAGAAAATAAATGGATGAAAACACAAAAAGTATGAAACTACTAGACCAGGAGTGTGAGGTATTCAGTGGTATTGTGGAAAACAGAGGCTGAAATCCCTGCTTGGCCCAAGCACTTGAAATTAGTATTATATGCCCTAGCAAACCGGTAAGCTGCTGATTAATTGCTTTCTCTTCTCTTATTTTCTTATGTGGTTTTGACACCTGATAGTATTCCTGAGTCCAAATATAAAGTACTTATGATTATACTAACATCTGTTGGGAAATCCTGTATCTGTAATGTTTACTTAATAGAGCCTCTGGACCAACTGCCATAACTAGAGTTTACTTCAGGTTTACCTCTTAAGTTTTCATGGACTACATGAGGGGTATAATGAATGCTAAGAAACACGATTCTATTAGATAAAAATGTATCTGGACATAAAAGTAAAAATATATTTCTTTTCCTGTATCAACACTGGTGTTGTCCTTGGTTTATCAAATATAGGAATAGAATGACTAATGGAAGTGAAATATAGTTAAGGTCCTTTTTATTATTTTCCATATTTTTTCCTAATACTATTTTAATTGCAGTACTTAATTATTTTAAGATTAATTTGGTTAAAGATGCTAAATGAACAAGATACGTTTTCTGTGATGTTGAGGAGGATCTTAGTTACATACAGATCAATGGATTCTCATTGATTGAAGTTACTGGCATTGAGTAGCATAACAAGTCTTCCTGGTTGTAACATAAAAGAAAGATGGGAAGGAAAACTCATACAATAAGCAAGATTGGTTTATAAGTCCTAGTGAGTACATATAGCTCCCATAAAAATAAACAAAGTTCCCATTAGAAAAACATAATATCTAATTATAACAAGAAATTTTAAAAAATGATTCAAAGTGTAATCATCTGAGATTATTTAAATCACAGAAAGTGAAGAAAGGAAACAACTATACTTTCTAATTGTGTTGATTATTTATGTAGCCGAAGTTAGTAAGGCAACCCAGTATCATCCACAGAGTAGTAAGAGGAAACAATCTAAACCAAAATACGTGACACTATAAAACATAAGGAGATCTCGTTTAGAAATCTAAAATATGCATCAAGAGTGTATACTTGATCAAGATTCCAGGTCACCACCATCGTAAGATATTCTTGTTTGGATATTATTGTACATAGTGATAGCGTTCGTTGGCACTGCTAGGAAAAAATCCCCATGACTACAGTTGCTATAGGTGATGTATCAATTGCTGCTATACTGTGGAAGAATGTTTTTGAGGGAAAGAATGTATAACAGCTCAGAACTTCCTGAAATCTTGAAATAAACATGAAATTGAAATAATTATGATATTTGACTGGAACACAAAAGATGTCTGTTCCAAAATTTTTCTTGAAAAATTAAGCAAAGCATTTTGTCCCTAGGTGCTGCTCACCTTTATCTTTAATTGAGATTACTGATATTAGAATTTCTCCATCCATTTTCCTTTTGATAAGCAGTAAGGCGCAACAAGTTATTTGACCATGAATGCTTTTGTGGTATCTAGCCATAGGTATGAACTTAGTAAAGAATACCAAAACTAGTTCTAACACGTTGTGAAGTTAGATGGACTTAACATTCATTGTCACACAAAAGCATGAATATTCAACAGCTCAGGTAAGGACTACTTACCTGTTAAGACGCAATAACACAAACTCTGCCTAAATTCTCTCCGTACCAAGTAAATAACTCACTATCCAAGAGGAACTTCCTCTCATAACACAAACACATTGAATTGTTGAAATATTTATGTTAAAATATTGAGTTATTATTTATTTACTGTACAGATTTATGAATACGAATAGCAGAAGTGAATAAATCTACATCAACCTTTCTCCTGATTATTGTTCAAGCAGGCTATGCATAACAATAACAAGGAATGTCTCAACTATGTGTATAAGTTTCATATTCTTGATAGCTTCATACATGAAAAGCTTCTAGTGAATAGTATATTCAAAGAAAAGCTTTTTTTTTTTTTTTAGTTAAAATACTGGGTCTAGAGTACCCAACTAAGTTGAACTTAAACTGAACTAGTACTACTAGAGTGTGCTACAATGCTATAATTAAATGATTTTTTTTGTAATTGCTGGCTTTTCAAGATAAAGGTTTTGCATGGAAGTTCTCTCTCCACAACTAAAGAATCTTGCACGCAATTGTGCCAAGACGTACGGCATCGGTGGACAAGGCAAAGGCGACCGATGTCATTTACCTGGACTTGAGCAAGGCCTTTGACATCGTCCCCCACCACATCCTTCTCTCCAAACTGGAGGGATGTGGATTTGATGGATGGACCACTCGATGGATAAGAAACTGGTTGAAAGGACGCAGACAGAGAGTGGTCATCAATGGCTCTATGTCCAGGTGGAGGCTGGTAACGAGCGGCGTCCCCCAGGGATCTGTCTTGGGACCGGTGCTCTTTAACATCTTTATCAATGACATCGATGACGGAATTGAGTGCACCCTCAGCAAGTTTGCTGATGACACCAAGCTGAGTGGTGTGGTCGACACAGTTGAAGGACGGGATGCCATTCAGAGGGACCTCGAGAGGCTAGAAAGGTGGGCCCGGGTGAACCTGATGAGGTTCAACACGGCAAAGTGCAGAGTTTTGCACTTGGGCCGGAGGAATCCCAAGCATCCCTACAGACTGGAAGGAGACGTCCTTGAGAGCAGCCCTGTGGAGAAGGACCTGGGGGTCTTGGTAGACGAAAAACTTAACATGAGCCAGCAGTGTGCCCTTGCGGCTCGGAAGGCAAATGGGATCCTGGGCTCCATCAGAAGAGGGGTGGCCAGCAGGGACAGAGAGGTGATTGTTCCCCTCTACTCTGCTCTTGTGAGGCCCCATCTGGAATACTGCGTCCAGGTCTGGAGCCCCCAGTACAAGAAAGACAGGGAGCTGTTGGAGAGGGTCCAGAGGAGGGCCACGAAGATGATCAGGGGACTGGAGCACCTCCCCTATGAGGACAGGCTGAGGGAGCTGGGCTTGTTCAGCCTGGAGAAAAGAAGGCTGCGGGGTGACCTCATTGCAGCCTTTCAGTACCTAAAGGGAGCCTACAAACAGGAGGGAAATCAACTCTTTGAAAGGGTGAGTGACAGCAGGACAAGGGGAAATGGTTTTAAGCTGGGGGAAGGGAGATTTAGGCTGGACGTCCGGGGGAAATTCTTTACGGAGAGAGTGGTGAGGTACTGGAACAGGCTGCCCAGGGAGGTTGTGGATGCCCCGTCCCTGGAGGTGTTCAAAGCCAGATTGGATGGGGCCCTGGGCAGTCTGGTCTAGCATTAGGTGGAATGGTTGGTGGCCCTGTGTGTGGCAGGGGGGTTGGAGATTCATGATCCTTGAGGTCCCTTCCAACCCTGCCAATTCTGTGATTCTGTGATTCTGTACTTATCAACAGCCTAAAAGCCTGACTGATGTCATGAACAAAGCTATAAGCCATTCGATATATTAAAAAAAAAAAAAAACAAAAAAAACCCACTGCAGTTAGCATTACAAATAATTGATCAACAGAAGTAGGAAACAAATGTCTTGACAAGACTGCAGAGGAATCTGTGTTCAATTTTCTTGATGACACTAGAGATATATCCTTCTGCTACTGGATTCTGGAAGACTACAGTGCACGTGGAAACTAAAATTCTTTTATCAACATCTACCTAAAAATAAAACCCTTGGCAGATGGACAATATTCCCCTTTGTGATCTGCACAAGATGGACTTAAGGTTGTTTCTTAATAGCATACTTCATCATGACAGATATAAAGAAATAACAGACAAATAATACTTCTAGAGAGAATGCATTCAATGCTGTCATTCTTGTAAATTTCCAAGCAGTAAATAACTACTAATGAACTCTACACATATATGAAAGTGTCAAGACTTTCCAGTCAAATGAATTAACAAAGGGCTTTCATTGACATAAGAAAGATATAATATCTTAAGATCATTAACTGCAGAGGAGGAGGGTAGCTGGGGGAAGCCATGATCCAGAAGAAAATGATTCTATGTTAGTAATTAAGAATTTCAGTTCTATGAATTATGAATCTCAGCTCTAACAGTGTTGCTGACACATGCATTAAATAGCCATCAAGATCACCTGGTGTCACAGTCTGCCAGATCCAAGTCACACAAATGAAAGGTGTGTGACACCAACAGCAGACTCGAGCTTCAATTTTCTTAATCTTGCAATGATTGAAATTAAAATGTTCAAATGTTCTTTTAGGAATTAAACGCAGAGTTAAGCGTAGAAGTCCTTGGAATACTATCTTGAGAGTGCTTAAATTATACATAGGTTCAACAGAGAATGAAAAAATCCATAGAACATACATCTGCAAATGGTACTTAATACAGAGGAAACACCCACTGCTTTTTTTTTTTTTTTTTTCAATTACGAATTTCCCAAGGCATTCATGTTTGTTCATTGTCAAACACAGCATAGAGTAGCTAAAACTTTACTGCTATCCAGACCAATCATCCTAAGCGTCCTTTTGGATTTACTAAACTCATGAGGATGTATTAATTTAGGTCATTCATTCGATGGTTCTCATACACTTCTCAGAATCCAGCTTTCTATCATACCCAAACTTGGCGATTGTCCCCTATCTTATTAAATCTAAAGAAGTCCAAACTCTTAGTCAACAGTACTCTGAGTACTTCTATGAAGATAATGAGACTCTCACTCTCTAACAATTAGAAATGAATCAAACAAATAGCAAAAAAAAAATCTCAACTTCCACTTAATACAACTGCAATTAGAACAACACTGAAAGTAGAAATAGCAAATGAACATTCATAAATAGAAATTCTGTTACTGAAGCCATAATTAGGTGTAAAATAAGCAGTTTTATTTTTTAAATAAACTTTTTGATAGTTATAATTGGAAGACATGATGTGATTAATTCACAACAATTCTCAGAAAAAAATTCTCTAGTTTTTCCTCTGAAAAACTATCCAGGTTACAATTTCTACAGAAGTATAGAAATTCATGCTTCTCCTGAGAGCAAGGCATATTTCTAAAAACTTTTCAATCTCTCTCTCTCTCAAAAAAAAAAAAAAAAAAAAACCACACAAAAAAAACACAACAACCCACTAACCCAGATGTAAATATTCCACCCAGGTTTATAAGAAGATCTGTCACTCTGAAATCAGTTAAAAGTGGCTCAGATTTATGCAGTAGATCCTGCTGAAAAACAATTTTCAAGGCTTCATTCAAAGTTCTGGAACACCTGATGTCACTTCACTTCAGACTGAAGCATAACGACTATTCAAGAACGAGGGAGATCTAGACTCATTTTTCTCCTTTCACTAAATGGCATCAAAATTTCATTTCCTGCAACAACATCAAGTGTGATATACTCTCATATTAGTTTATTTTATGTGTTCAGCTACAGTTGGTTATGAAATATATAGTTAATGACTATCCTAGTTGTTGGATATTCATAAAGGGTATAGAAGGTTTGTGTCCACAATCACATATAACAAAATAGACACATTTTGTTTATGTTGTAAAACAACAAAAAAGAAAGATTTATTACAGCAAACTGCAGCATTACAATTTAATAGCTAGGAAAGATAGGAGGAAAACAGAAATTGTCTTTCCCCTCTACCTCCTTTCTGAAATGAAATAAAACAAATTAAAGCAGAAATACGGAAATGCAGACAGCTTCTCCCCTCCCCCCACTCCTTAGCTGCAAATCTGAGGACAAAACTTTTTTAAAAAAACAAAAACCAATTCCTTCTAATAAGTTCTAATCAATTCTCATAGGCCTCAGAAATACAGCAGGTAAGCAGGAAGCTTTTTAACAAATACAGACATTCTGGAAGGGAAAATAAGAAGCAGCACCAAAGAAGCTCTTTAAAATTTTTTTGTAGTTTCACTGTTGTAAAATTCAATATTTCTTTATGTTAGAAAACATAACCACTCTAACGTCTGTTATGTTACCTCACTAAGAAAATGTGATGTGCACAATTAAATGATATGTAATAGAACTTTTAAATAGAACCAATAGGCATTTATAAGCATACATACATTACTTTATGCTTTTACTTTAGGGGAAAGAGTCTTACTCTTTCTTTACTCTTGACTTTAGAGTCAAGGATATGGCTAATACCTGAGGCTGGCTTTAATGTCATGCATAGTGTTTCCAAGTATACATTTTTCTATCGCCCTACTTACCAGATTAAGGTCTGTTAGGTTTCCAAAATTATTAAATCTATTTCACATGTTATATGGGATTTGTTTTCCTTATTAGCAACGTTTAATTGCTAATTAGCTTGACTCAGAGTATTGAATAATATGTGGGAAAGGGGCAAATCCTCTGAAGAGCAGACAAATGAATAAAAGACAGGTACACACTGCTCCACACACATCTATCCACATGTGATCAGATAGTTCAGAATTTCATTTGAAAAGAGATAAGCTATTCATATCACTTCTTATTAACGTATCCAATGCCATTTCTGACAATAGGGCTTAGAGGCCCCTTCTGCAGTTTTATTCCTTCAATATGTCTTTGTACAATCAACAAATATACAATTAGCAGAGCAGTTAGGCTGGTATTTTACAGGTCATAACTAGAAGGATTATCATGGTGGATAATCAAAAAGAAATGAAAACGCTCACCTGTGTCCTAGGATCACAGAAAAACTCCAAAGGAAGCAATCTCCAGAAAGAGACCCTTCCTCATTGTTAGTCAGCCCTTAAACAGGGTCTAGGAGAGGTGGAGCCAGGCTCCACCCGTTCTGGTCACACTGGTGATTTGCCTTTACCTGGGCTGACTCAGTGCTTGCCTCAGGTGATCAATCAGTGGTTAAGGCTGTGATTCAACAGTTCCCATACAGACTTCTTCAAAATGTTCACATTATTTTCCTACTGACTTAGCACTCAGAATATTGACATAGTGACACAGGAAAGAATATGTTCGGAGAGCATATTCAGCCTACCAAGGGATAAGTGGATTTAGTCCAGAGAAATCATTTTAGAGAGAAAAGACTGAAGGATAATGCTGTACAGGTATTACTGAAGAGCTAGGTACCACTGAAGAGCTGGAAAAATATAACCTTCTCCAGCAAGATTATTTTTGAAGTTCAGGTGGTATGGAATTCAAGTTCTTACTTTATCTAAATTTTCATGCAAGCACTAGTACAAAAATTGAAGAAATTGTGTTTTCAGATGGAACTACAGGAGCCAGATTCATCTACAGTTTCTCAAGCACTGCCTGACTGGTCATTGGATGTAGCTCACTCTGAAAGTAATGCCTCTGATTTATGTACAAACCACAATAGATACAAAGAGCACTATTTACTAGACCAAACTGTAAGTTACAGAAAACTATTTTTCAACATAATCACCATCATTAGCTGTGCATTTTCACCAGTGATGAACAAAAGCCTGCAAGTAGCACTTATAAAAATCTGTTGTTCCAGCAGAGGTGACCTACTGTCACAGTCACAGATGCACAAATGCAACACCCACTGCCTCACTGTGCTCACAATGACTATTTGGTCTCCATCAATGTTTACCAAGTGCCAATGTAAGTCAGTGGGTTCAATTTTTTTCCATACAGAAGAATTCCAACGACATATGCACTTTGTTTCATATGCACTTTCAGATGCCATTTTATCAGACTGCTCCTCTGCTGCCATCTGTTGCATGACAACAAAAAGTAATGAAATGTTGGTGGGATGGTTCAATCTCAACTATTATAGCACTGAGATCTGCCTCTGATGTCATAGGCCAACATAATAAAACAGGAGGCATTACTTTCAGAGCCCTTTTACACTGATTGTTGAACACATTCTTTGTAATACTTAAATATAATTACAATGAGCTTTGTGATGTTATTTTGAAACTGACAGGAATAAGTTTATAATATTAATTAACACTACATTTCTCTTTTGTTATGGAACAGACTGTATCTTTGCCTTGGATAACTGTGCAAAGAGAATGAAATTAGAAACAGCAAATAAGAAGAGGAACATAAGGAACCTTAACAGGCTACATCTGCTGGACAGATTTAAGGGGACATAAAAGAAATGGTTTGAGACAGTACCAAGTACAACCCCTAGCAGCTCTACTACTTCTTAATAATTGTATTCTGTTGAACTTGGTTATAAAACAGGGAGAAAAGGGATAATCTTCACAGATGAAAAGCTCAAGTTAACCTCGTTTGAGGAATGCCTAGGCAAATTTTGGTGTATTGTAAGCAATATGATGAAGAAAATGAAAAAAAAAAAAATACAAAGAAAACAGAGTTTAAATTTGACCTTCATAGGCATTTCATCTGGAAGAGAGATCTTGTTGAATTATAGGTTAGAACAGGCTGGTAATTACCTTTTTATTTATTTATTTACCTGGAAGTGCCAGTGTCCATTTGCAGAAGAGGGGAATGTTTTTATTTACCAGCATTTATTGACTACATTTATTTCTATATGGGCCACTATTTTCCCCTTTCTCACCATGTGAGTTTTTGGTAATCAGTAAGGCACCATTAATAGACAGAGACACACAAAATTACCCTCTAGCAGTGAAAGGCACTTTCTTTTTTCTTTGTATTCTCCTCATTTTGTATTTCATTTTTAGAAATTCCAGAACTATTACTAACTGAATAAACAATACTTGAAGAGTTTACACAGACATCATAGTTTGATTTACTAAATTATATTATTATAAATTAGATATTTGAATAAGAAACCAGCATTGACATGTATGTAGCCTACTTCAAATAGCACATAGGATAATGTCAAATAAGGGAACATTCCTCCAGCAGAATAAATGTTGACTGCACCTAGGAATACAGTAGAGCCAGGAATTTTGAACTAGACCTCTTAGTCCAGTTTCTAATACTTTGATCTTTCTGCCACATATCTAAACAGCTACAGCAATATGCTGAATATTGTGACTCTTGAAAAAGAAAGATAGAGCTACAAGCTTATCTTTAAGTGTAGGACTGCTCTTGTTTCAGAAATATCTGGTCACTCCTTTCCTCCCCTTATAGGTAGAACATGACACTGAAACAAATTAACTTAATCAGAAATTTAAAAAAAAGATCAGAAGACATTTTTAAAAGAAACATAATGTGTGACTGAAATACTACTTTTTCCTTGTAGAACAACAACATATCAAACATGTAACTCTCGAATTGCGTACTAGAACATTTGAAGGAGAAACCCTGCTTTCTTAGATGAAACACATAACCTTAATCCTAGCTAGAAAGCAGGCCAAATAAAAAAAACAAAAACTACATTAGGGTCCAAAAATGAACTCAGAATTTGTAACTAGGAAATAAATTCAGAGTGGACCTTTAGATACCACTGTAAAATGAGAGAAGAACTGCATGCTCTTTAAGAGATGAATGATGTTAAGAATTCAATGAAAATGTAGAGATTTCTGGAAACTTTCTGTCCATGAAAATACAGATTACAACGAGATTAACTAGAGACAATTGCTTACGTTTTTGTTGCATATATGAACTTCATAGACTATTTTCTGATCTCAAACAGAACAAGAATATATGCAGAACTATCCTTTCAATTTCACAACACAATTATACGCCCATGAAGATGTAGGGAAGTTAACATGGGTTAGAGAATGATCCATTATTCTGACTGATTAAGCAGAAATGAAAAGCAGAGTGACAATTTCTGCTGCAGGTGCTGATTAAGCCAAGCTGAAGTTATGAAGATGTCCACAATTTTGCCCTCTTTGATCTTTAAGGCTGAGTTTCAAAAGAACTTCAGGGATACTCTGTTATAAGGCACAGAGCTATGAAATCAGAGACATATCCCTGTAAGCCCTGACTGCCCTCTTCTGGACTGAATGATCTTGCACATGTAGTGGTCCACTTATGGTCAAAGTTGCATAAGAATCATCTAACTAACAAAATATTCACCTGAATATTAAGCTTTTAATCTTTCATTTGTGTTGTCATACAAAATTCTTACTAAATATACATACATTATTATCATCTCACTTTGACAGAAGTACATATAATAATGACTTCCTCTTGCAATAGAGTGGACTCTTAATACTTTCTGTTTAATGGTAATAGTTGATGTCTGGATTTACTGGCCTTCAACCTGAGGTAAAAAACAAAGCTAATAAAATCAAGGTCATTCACTCTGAATTCTATAATACTTCTATGAAGTCAGTCTTGCTGCAAATAAAGCTGTAAAATATTATATACACCACAACAAAACTGCATTCAAAGTTTGTCCTGTGTATAGAATTGTAGAATAATAAAATTGCTTGAGTTGCAAGGGCCCTTAAAGATCATCCAGTACCAACCCCCTGCCACGGACAAGGTTGTCAACCACTAGATTAGGCTGCCCAGAATCCCATCCAGTCTAGCCTTGAGCACCTCCAGGGATGGGGCATCCACGGCTTCTGTGGGCAAACTGCTCCACTGCCTCACCATCCTTCTAACATCTAACCTGAATTTCCATTCTTTTAGTTTAAATCCATCCTCCTGTCCTATTTTTATTTGCCTATATATAAACTTGCTCTCCCTCCTATTCATGAGCTCCATTTAAGTACTGGAAACTGCAATGAGGTCTTCCCAGAGTCTTCTCTTCTCCAGGCTGCACAAGCCCAGTTCTCCCAGCCTTGAAAACAAGACAGGTGCTCCAGTCCTCTGATCATCTTTGTGTCCTCCTCTGGACCTGCTCCAATACCTACATGTTGTTCCTGTGTTGACAACCCTAAGCTTGTAAGCAGTATTCCAGATAGGACTAGACTAAACCATTCCTGTCTACTTGTTGCAGGTTATTTCCTCAGTTAAAGAAGTTCAAAGCAAATAACACAATCTATATTCTCACAACTTAGCTTCAAGCAACCTGATAGTAAGGTAACTTCTGAAATCCATGCAGACAACAGCAATGGTTTTGTTTACACTGCTGTTAACAAGATGATCTGACCTATGCTAAAGCACAAACAGTTATATGTGGACTGTTTTCCAGCTAACTAATAAAAAAATATTGCAATATGCAGTTAGTAGGGTAATATAGTGCTGCAGTAGAACTTAGTGGTTTTCTACTTGCAAGAGATAGATTATACGAATACCTGGGGTCCTGTTTCAAAACAGAGGATTTAAAGAGAATTAGCACTGAAGAATCAGCAGAGTAGGGAATTAGCAAACACCAAGTAAAACTACTATCCCCAAATTAAAAATGAAATTTTCTCTAATTCACAAAAATTTACAAGATTGTATTGTAAATAGAGGCAAAATTATGAAGATTTTAGAACTAGACAGAAGCTTTTTCTTCCTGCACTCATCCAAATGATACTGAATCATTCCAGGTTTCCTAAGGAAAACATAAAGAGCCTTAGAATCGAGTAATAAAATACTAATGGCTTATTTAGATGGCAACTCGTAATTTAGAAATCTTATAACAAGCATTTTGATTGTTTCAAGGAAGGCAATGGAAAGCTACTTGCTGCAGCTACTATTAAAATGGCTTCCATCAGTATGTTTTTCTATCCAGTGAACAAGAAGTCCCTTAAGCTTAATAAACATAACATTTCTTTTTTCTTTTAAAAAATCATGACAGGCACAAACATCTGCGTATACAGTGTAAAGAGAAACACTCAGCTGCACAGAAATCCTAAATTGTTTGGAACTAAACTTTTTTTTCAAGGCACAGTTCCTCCATAAGTCTGGCAATTCAAAGAATTATAATCAAGAAACGTGGGGAAATGTAATTACCACTGTAGATATGGAAAAGAAATGAGGAACTTTTCACTGAAACCATGGCTACTTAAAAAAAGCAGTAGTAAAGCACTATATCTGCTGCTTGCTGAGCATTATTATTCAAAGTTCAGCTTTTATCAGTCCTGGTGAGAGTAACACCTCAACAACTTTTCCGTGAGAGACAATATTGATCTGTTCTTTCTGGATTGTGCTATTCTCTTTACACATGCACATCCTTTGCCTCTTGCAGAATTACAGCATTATTTATCATTTAAGGAGCTAAAAAGACCTTAACGATCAGCAAAATAAAATTTTAGTCTTTTCATTCCAACTAAGATTCTGTCAGATCTGTGATACATATTAAATGATTCTAGGTTATAAACAGCCTGTGGATGGGGAAATGAGGTAAAATTTTACTACAATTATTTCATTTATTTATGGTAAATAATATTATTTTACTTATAGTAAATTGTACTCAAGAAACACTGATTAAAAATACCGAGAATTTCAGAACCAGTCATATTCCTTTTTTTCCTTAACATTCTAGAGACAAACACAAGAGGAAAATCAGCTTCTACTCAACCCATAAATCGAATCAGCAACGAATTAGAAACTTACAGTTCTAATAAGCATGAGATAATTCCGGTATCAGAACAAATGAAACACAGTGATTAGAACTTACTGAGTGCAATCCATTGTAAATATAACCAAATGAGACAAAATGAAAACAAATACAGATATTACGAAGAACTTAAATGGAACTGTGCAATAGCAAAAATCTGGAAAAGTTCCTTATCTGACTGCAGTGAATTTTCGTTCCGTTTTCTTAATTTTGTTTTTAAACATCAGGACATGTCCAGTATCATTGAAATAAAATTATGATCACTGAAGAAAATTTCAAGCAGAAATAACAAAATAGCCCCAAAAAAGATAGAACCAAACAAGCCTAGATACCATTTAAATTAATTATTTCCATTTAGGCTTGAAAAGTCTTGCTATTACTATTAAAATAGGTGCACTCTTTTACCTTCAAAGATAACATCTCAACCAGTTTGAAAAAAGAACTACAAAAACGTCCTGACTTTTAACTCTTTCACCATCATCACAGATTGGATTTCTCATTCTTAGCTTATTTCAAAGAAAACAATTCATAGAACCATGAAAAGATTCATAATAAAGTATTATTTTTCTTTAACTATGAAATTTAATTTTTTTATGATCACATAAAAGCAACAAATTATCCACTTTTGAAATTTTCAACACTATCAACCAGAAATGTATAGGATTCACCTCATTTGAAGACCATTTGTCATAAGCCTACTGGTAAATTTGTACTGAATCTCTGTATTTACATTTATTTTTCATTTTAGTGATCTACTTTTATTCATATCTTACATACAGCATCCCTTTAAAAGAAATAACTTTATCTGCAGGTCATGTAAGCTAGCTGTCAAAGACATTTGTTTCAATACACAAACATTCCCAAACACTGTAGTTTTCTGCTACAGGTTTAACCTAAATAAAGCAACTTGTATATGAAACTTGAAGGGACAGAAGTAGCTAAATGAATGCTTTATTCATGCTTGCTCCTGAAGTTTTGTTCCATGGTGAGGAAACGATTTTAAGGCTTTTTAAAATGTTTTCATTATGTAAATCTCACTATATAGATCAAACCCTCATAGTTCCAATCACATTATCACTCTATGCAATTCATACCATCGGAATAAAGATATTTAAGTTCTGCAGTAATTAATCCCATTACTACTGCAGAAACAGTGCCAGGCTACTTAGAAATCTTTGCTTCTCTGTCTTAATTGATGGCTACATCATGATTTCTATTTAATTTTTCCAATTTAAATTCATATTAGAATATGCTGACCTGAATCAATGTAATTTCCAAACAGACATTAGCTAAATTCTTTGCACTGCTGTAAGATAAACTTGGGTTTATTCAAAATCCAATGCACAGCAATAAAAATACTTTTATACTATAGGTCATGTTAGATGAAGCCCCTTTGCTGAGCAACATAAAAACTTAAGGAATAATTCTGTGTATTTATAACGAATGTATATTGCTACTGACGACAAAGCAATTCCAGCTGAAACGCACAGATCTATC
Source organism: Phasianus colchicus (assembly GCF_987193195.1). NCBI lineage: Eukaryota > Metazoa > Chordata > Aves > Galliformes > Phasianidae > Phasianus > Phasianus colchicus. Next base: position 47,678,541 of record NC_143436.1, read on the forward strand.
ATTTTATAAACATCTGATGATACACAAAGTAAACTTTCTATACCTGGAAGTTCTCTCTCTTCAGCACTGTCTTCCAGAGATCCAAAGGAATAGTTAGCTGGACTGATTGTAGGAGTAGAAATAAAACTTGGAGAAGCAATGGATGAGTTGATTTCAAAATAGTCATGGCTGTGATTTGTTCGGTGAAATTCCAGAGAAGATACTATTGATGTGCGCTGCTTGGGCTGTAAGAAAAATAGAAGTTTGGAGTAAAAAAAATACAGACTTTATGCATTATTTTTATTAATTTAATGTTAATTTAATTTAATACGTTTACATAGGGTTTCTCTCTTTTTATGATTTTTATTTGGCCCAAAGGCTATACTTGTAACAGTAAGTTCATATGAAAGGCCGTAGTGATTTAGAGATAATTACTTTCAAAAATTTGGATTAATCTTTAATAGCATATTTTAATTCTAAACAATTAAATTCAAAATTAAATAAGGTTTTACAACCTTGCACACAATAACTGCAATCATCATTTGCTAAGAAAGGGAGCTCTTCACCAGCTGTGTTACTGGATGTATCATGCAAAACAATGAGTCTACTAACACCTGTATAAAGACATTTCCAAAATAATACCTGGCACTCATTAGTCAAAAGCACCCTCTACTATTCACTTTATGAAGGGCTACCTGACGTATTCAAAGACTGCAATGTCTGAAAGATTAACAGAAAAATACTAGCTAAAAAAAGAGGAATCAAACTTTCTTAATGAAATTTCATGAAATACATCTTTACTAGTTCATATCAATATATACTATCAAAGTAAACCTCTGAACTAGCTTCACTTCATGTTCCAGAACAGTTACTGAGCTCGACAAACCCAGGCTGGAACTACGCCATAAAGTACACCCAAGAATTTAGTGAAAGTTGCTCCATTTTCCTATGGCCTTTTGCAAAAAGACCAACCTAATGCTAGTCCAAAGTAAAACCCATGAAATATATTCAGTTGGAACATCAGGTCAGGAATAAATTATTCACTCCACAGATCTGCTCCCATTGCACTGCACTCCTTATTAATATATATATAACCTTAGTGCTCTAAGTTACAGACTATAAGCCACAGACCACTGATGATTTGCTAAATAGCCTGTTGCCAATCTGCAGCACTGTTCTAGCTTCACATGCATAATATTCCAACCTCATTATGCTCCTTTCTGTTTTAGGTTCAATGACCTGAAACATTAAGTGCCTTCTCCTAAATAGTCCTGCATCCCTACAGTTGTTTATATATATTTTACCCCGCACGACAGTGAAAAATATCTTGGGAATTGCTGTCCAAGGTACCTAAAACTGGAAACAAATAAATAGAGAAAAAGAGTAAAGGGACCTTTAATCTTCTCATTTTAACATGGTAGGTTTAATAGGTCAGAATATTTGTAAAGGTCAAGAATTTGCTACTTATTAATCTCAAGACTAAATTACTGTCCTGGGAGCAGTCGTCCTCAGACAATGAAGCTGATCACCATTCCTTACTTAGAACTAGCTATTATAATATAGTCTATTACAGTGGAGCAATTTTCAGTTTTGTTTGTGGTCTACTTCATTTTTAGGTTATGAGACCTGCAATGCTTATGTTACAAATACAAAATGAGACTATTTTCACTAAAAATTTATACTTCCTATTAAAATATCAGACAAGAAAAAGAACAGATTTGTATAATGCTGTTCGCTTACGATGTGCTGAGCACAAAGCAAATTAACTATGTCCTAGTAAAAGTGACAAAAAATTGCAAAGGGTAAGTTTGGGCATTCATCTGGAACGCATTATTGTCTACTGAAGGGATTTACATTCTTTAATAATTAAAAATAGCTTTAAAAAAAAAAAAAATGACTCCACGGGCTACTAATTTCATGAGAGAGTTCAGTGGACAGGGATAGATTCCAATACCAAACAATGTGGTTAAAAGTCATTGTTTGGGATCTATGCCAAAATAACTCTCAGATCAGTAAAAAAAATATTCATATGTATTAATTAAACCTTTACTGCACACTTGCTTGACAACAAATACATCAGTGCCCTAATTAATTCTAGAAGATAAAAAGGTCTGTGATCACTTAAAAAACTTTTGCTTGCTTTTACCTGAGCAACGGCATCTGTGGTTTTGCAGGAATTCAGCTTCTGATTTGAAATGGTGTCACCTCCATTAATGTGATGTGCAAGAACCTGGTTATTCCTTAACAAAGACAGTTGCTATATAGAGTGGTGGTCCAGCTCAGTTTTCCCAAGCAGCTGCACAAACAACTGCTCAGGTCTTTTTCAATTCAGGTTTCCAAACATTCTCAGCAGCAAAATGGCAGTATCTTATGCATTCTATAGCTTTCTGCTAACTTATGGCTGATCAGGTGTTTCGCTACACCTTACTGTAGTATTACATGATATTGTAACATCTTTAAAATCTCTGACAAGAACATCTGTGTAAGCCTTCAGGGAAAAAAAACTGTTCTGAAGCTTGTTTTACAGCTCATTTTAGTATGCAAGTGCTCATAACTTCTAAACAATATATCCATCAATAAATAGCCATGATTTTCTCTGGAGACATGGATTAGTGATATAAAATAAGTCTACAGCAGTTTTCAAAAATAATTATGGAAACTAGAAATACGTTTTCTATTTCTTCAAGTTAACATGCAACCATCTGCTGACCTGGGTGATACAAAATTCTTCCTATGTTATTTTGAGCTGTATGGTCTCTATTTTTGTCAGTACTGTCCTAATACAGACATAGAAACAACTAAATAAGTCTAAAAAACATATCAAGTCACCCTGACAAAGACACTGTCAATACAAAAGCAAAAATATATCAATAAAAATAATAGAAGACACTGCAATAAAAGAATTTAACTTTGAAATCAGATCCAATAAGAATATTTTCATTTTCATAGTGAATGTAATCAATGGGAGATGCCACTTTGATCACTGCTGAATCACAGCCTGAACCTCTGATTGACCACCTGAGGCAAGCAATGAGTCAGCCCAGGGAGCACAGGTGAAGGCAATTCTCCTGTGCTACCAGAAGGGGTGAAGCCTTGCTCCACTTCTCCTAGACCCCATCTAAGAGCTGACTACCACTAGGGAAGGATTTCTTTTGCAGTTTGCTCCCTTGGAGTCTTCTCAGCAAGCTCAGGACAAGGGTAAGTTTTCCATCTGTTCTTCTTTAGTGTGATAACCTGTTTAGCCTAACTTTTGTGTATATTTCTTAATTGTAACATCTGTATATTCATTGATTATACAACTGCAAAACACAAAGGGCATCAAAATATACATATTGATTTACCTTTCTACTAAATGTGCAAGAAGGAAGCTACATGCAAATTTTGTTACCGTGACTTGCAAGCATCACTGTAAAGATGCAAAGGAACATTCAAATATTTCTCAAAACACTTAAGAAAAGGACATTTCTCCAACTTTGAAGTACTATGTAATACAAACTTGTAACTCCACCTTTTCTTATCTAGAATTTGCCTACAGAGTACCATCACAGTCTTCACAGAATTATTTTTCATAATACTTCTCTACATTATAGTAGAATTAGTAGATCTGTTTTACAGATGCTGAAACAGGGTACAGAACTCTATCAAATGACAGATATGCGACTCATTAAATCACTGTGAACCAAAAAGCCTGAAGAAATTCTACACTCTTCCTGCTAAATTTCATCTGCCCTACATAACGTAAAAATAAAATTTCAACTGGTTTATACCAAGCAGAGAATGTATGATAGAATAGAGAATTGAATTCACATTCTAAAACTCTAGCTAGCATGGAAAATATAGACATACCAAATAAAGTAAGAGGCTACAGCCCTTTCCACCAGGCTCATCTCATATACATAGCACTATGTTAGTATGGCCAAGTAGCCACATGAATCTCTAACTTTGGTATCTGCCCAGATGGTTTTATTCACCTCGTTCTTTGATCAACTCAGTACCACCTCAGAAATCTTCCTTTCTCCACATTCCTTCTTTAATTCAGATACTATTATCTTTCCACACATTCATTCTTATATCTAATCTCAGCCTCCTCTCTTTTATTTTAAAATTATCTTCCTTTGTCCTATCAGATTGTATAAAAAGTCAGTCTTCCTCTTGATTATAAGCTCCTTTTAAGTACTTCCAATCCACCAGTTCTTTTCCACAGAGCTGCTCTCAATGAATTTTTCTCCCAGCCTGTGCATGTACCTGGGATTGCTCTGACCAAAGGGCAACACCTTGCACTTGGACTTGCTGAATCCTTTTACGTTCACATGGGCCCATTTTTTTCAAGCTTGTCCATCTTTGGATGACATCCCTTACTTATGTTGTATCAATTGCACCACTCAGCTTGGTGTCATCAGTAAACTTGCTGAATGTGCATTCAGTCCCACAGTCTAGGTCACAGATAAAGATGTTGAGGAAGACCAGTCCCAAGATGGACTCCTTCTGCGGGAAACCACTTGTTATGAGCCTTCACCTGAACATGCAGCCATTGACCACAACCCTCTGGCCATGACCATCCAAACAATTCTTTATCCATCGAACAGTCCACACTTCAAACCCATATCTTTCCAATCTTCTTCCAGCTTCTGTAGAGGTTTCACATATACTTCATTAAATCTTATAACATTAATAATTTTCTTGCTAAAAGCCTGTGGAAAGATGGCTTCTTCACTTTTTTCTGCCTCTAATTACTTCAGTTCTGATCTGCAGAAATCAGCAGGCCTGATTCATTCACTGATGCTGTCAAAAGTCACTTGGTTTATAGGATCTAAAGTAAGATCATCATGTACCTTGAAAGTGTAAAATCTAGAAATTACAATGGATCTGGATTTGATTAATTTATGTAACCTACATGTGAAAGACTGCATTGAACCAGACTCCAGAATCAATTATTCTGTCAAGTCTCAAAATACCATGTTAAGTAAGCTGAAGATGAACTTCCTTTTAAACAAGATAATCTAGTCTATTAAATTCATAAAATTTCATCTTAAATTCCAACTACAATTAAAATAAAATACAGGCAGTTTCAACTCATCTTTACATTCTTACTTTTATTTCTCAAAATCTTAATTTAGTCTAACAGCAGAATGCAGAAATTACATAGTGACTAGCAACAAATACATCCCAAGCAACCACAACAGGGAGCTTATAAAACCATGAGAATAAATAATAAAAATAAAGTGGTTTCACTGCTGTTGTGCTTTTTTTATTCCTATTATTGTAAATTCTCTACCAATAGCATAAGGCAGTTTGAAACTAAGATAATTTTTAATGGCATTATGAAAGTGCTAGAAAATTGGTAGGCTGATTTTCAGTTTCAGGAATAATACTATTTCCATCCAGCACGAGCGGTAATTGCATGCTTCACAATGATCTCATGGTCAGCACACCTTGATCATCTTAGTGACACACTCAAGGATGGCACAAGCATGCAGTTTTTTTCTCAAGCCTGCGGTTAGAAAGTCATTTGATATGATTTGATAACATAAGTGTAGTGCTTTCTATTCCTGTGTTTCTGATCTCCCCTGGGTGTGCTACACTAGCTCCTGCTTTAGATGTCTTTTACTGGAGTGTATTAGTGAAGGCACTTCTACCTTCCACCTCCAGTCTTATCTCAGAAGACAAATGAGACTAGGAATGAATAAGGGGAAAAATGGTTCTTTTCCCAGTTCTCATCTACCTTGTTTTCTACATTCAATTTAATTGCAAACATGTTGCAGCCATGCATTGTAAGATGTATCAGTTCTAACAATAAGAATCATAACACCTTTGCAGTGGTTTTCTTCTTTGACAGATGTGACAAAACTTTGAAAATACTGTTATTCCTATCCTGGGAGAACATTTCTTGAAATAAGCTCCAAATTGTGAAAAATAAATATGATAAATAATAGGAATGTCTTACTCCTCAGCCATAAAAACTTTCCAGCTTTCAAAGATAAGAAAATGTTATTTTCACTTAAGCAGTTGGAAAATGGCTGTTGTATTCTTTAAAAAAAAAAAAAAAAACAACCATCCAAACAACAACAAAAAACAGCTCAGTTTTCAGCTGTTAGCAATATCCCATTTTGACCTACAGACTATGAAAATTGCTTATGTCGCTACTTTTGCATATTACAGATTTCACAGGGTCAGGGTGATGACTGCTTTTTAGGTTGCATGCTACAGAAAGCATGCATGTGTGAAAATGCGGTCTATTTTCTGATGATGATAAAAGATTATTCGGTAACTAAGGTGCTCAAAACTACCCAGTACTATACTGAAACAAAGGGAAATGCTATCAGTCTGGTTGGAACCTATCACAGAACTACAAATAAGGCTTTAAGCTTTGAGCTTTTGAATGCATTACTTTCTCCAAACATTATATTTACTAGAGAAAGGCAATTGGCAGAGATTAGTTCACACCCGTCTATGAAAATAAACTTTCAGAGTAGGGTCTTCAAAGAAAGAGAAAAACTGTCAACTGGGAATGGACCTTCACCCACTGAAATATCAAACTAGGCCCAAGAGAGAGAATTATACAGGACCATAGCTGTATGGAGATCACGTTAAGAATTTAACAGTATAGATTACTTGAATTCAAGAGTTCTGAGACCTCTGATGCTACTTAATTCACTAGTGTCATATCTACCATGCATTATCTTCACACTCAGTGTTTTACCAACTCAGAACATTATGAATTCAGATATGAAGAATGTCCAGTTATTTGTATCATTTCTATTTACACTGAAATAGGAAACTGAACCAAGAGAATTCTTCCAGGTATAGAGCCAGCTTCAACCAAGAAAATGGATGCATGTTGAAGTGATATTTTAAAAGAATAATATTCCTTACAATAGAGTATTCTTCACAGAATCATCAAGGTTGAAAAAGACCTACAAGATTATCCAGTCCAACCATTCTTGTGCCTTAATTTAGTCTTGTACATTGTTGAACAATGATTTAACATACTCACATACACTGCTTGCTATTTTCATTAGTACTCTGTATTGGGTAGTTATGTTTATGTTTTCATATTAGCTCAGCTCTAATTAAAATAATCTAAATAGAATTGTGTTTTATAGTCACATGACAAAGGAGGTATTTTGCAATGCATCTCTTTAATAACTTTTGGTTAAAGTTTTACTAGGTATTCACACATTATCCGTTATGCTCTAAGGAAATTTTTTGAAAATATCCTCTTTGGAGCTATACATCTTCTACCCACTAATTCTATAGTAAAATAGAGAAAAAGGAAAATTAATCCTGTGAGGTAATTCCAACCATGTATTGTTTTTTTTTTTTTTTAACTTGGTACTCAGTATCATGAGATAAAACAATTTTATGACGTTTGTCCTATCTTTAGTCATGAACACATGAATTACTAATCACATCTTAATGTACTGACAGTAGATCTCTTCCTTCTTTGTTTTCTTTTAGTTTTTAAGACTACTTGGGAGCATTATTTACCTATTTGTTTCTTTGTTCACTCATTTCAACACCATTAGAATGAGAAGATACCAAATTGTTTGCAGTAGATTTGCATAGATATTTCAAAGGTCTATAAACAAAAGTAAACAGAGAGAGTTTTTTTTTTTAATATCTACATATCTAGAATTAAACTTATTGACTGATATGAACTACCTTAAAGTGCTTTCAGACCTAATGGATCTACAAAGCCTTGAAAACTCTACATAATGCAGGAAAAAGATCCAGACCTGCCACCTGTGGAACACAGAATACATTCTGATTTTAGTTGGTTTGGGAATACTCAGTACTTTTCAAAAAATAGTCTGAATTTTATGATATCATGTACGCAGGAATGGTTTTAGTTTGGAGGGATGGAGTTATAAATTAAAAATCATAACTCTCAGACAACTAATGTAAAGATCATACATCAAACCACCAGAAAAAAACAACAAAAAAAAAAAAAAATTACATCAATCACTGCAGATCTTAGCAAGAATGAGATGATGAAATTATTTGTTCCTTTGTCTTTTCACCAGAAGCCCTCTTTACATTTCTGAAACAACACTTTCAGGAACTTTGCTCCCACCTATAAAATGGGGGAAATAGTAATTTACAATAGATAAAATACAGTCCACATTTACACATAAAAAGCTGTACATACAGTTAGTCATTTGAAGAATGCCTTAGAAATTCAGGAGCATATGCAGGTGCTGGATCAAATTTAAGAAATGAAGAATTTAAAAGGTGAGAAGTTAGAATGACAAGTGGCCATTGACTCAGAGATGAACAGCACTCGCAAAACAGACAGTCTCTTAGGAAAAAAAAAGATGTGTTTAGTCTGTGAATTTCTGGAAGAGGAGAGAGGAGAGGCCACTGTGTTCAACGCATATACATGTGAACATATTCAGAATCCATCATGACTGCCATCATATGATCTGGCACATCCTCTTTCATGCCATGCCAAAGAAAGCAGGGGAAAAATGTGGCCCATACCATTGCCTCCAAGCCCAGCTTGCCAGGTTTATCTTTTTCTACTCTCTGTCACCCATCTGCCCTCACTTTACTGCTAGAAGGCAGGAATCTTTGGTCCTTCCTGCAGCTGCTCATGCATACCACAGAGAGTAGTTAACATGGTGTTCTTTCTCATGGTGGGTAATATTACATGTACAACCCTCTGTGGGGAAAAAAAATAAATGTGAGTTTGAAAATAACAATAAAAGTTGAAGGACAAACCTCCGCTGGCAGTTTCATACAAGCTACCAAAGCCTGCCCAGTGCAAAGCTAGCTGTTGCTAGTATCCCAGTCTGCCTTTCATTGGCCAACTGACTATCACTTTCCTGTGCTGAGTGCATGAGAAAAATGAGTAAAGAGAAAGGACTGACAGCTGTTTCGTAAATGTATATTGTCCTTGTTTTGCATCTATTTAAAATCTGTTTATTTTGTTAGAAATGTGTAAAGATTCTGGCAGACAACAGATAACTAGTGATTTTGTATGTATTGTATATCATCGTTCATTAGTTTTACATGAGTGATGAGAGGTCAATCAAGAGTAGAAACCCATTACCTTAACCTACAAAGAGCATTCCAGGTAAAACAATGCAAAAGGCATTGAATAAAGGAATGAAATACTGTAGGTAAATTAACATTAATGGTTTGCAAACATCACGTGGCAAATATCTACCACTTCTTTGTCTAAATTTCTGAGTTGATATCTTTAGTGCTGAGATTAGATAAACTGAAAAAAAAAAAAAAAAAAAAAAAAAAGAAGAAAAAAAAGAAGAAGAAAAGGGAGAATACTCAGAACACTGAAGAAATGACCAGAAAACACACAAAGAAAGATGAAACATCAAGGGATTTGAATGCTGGAGTGCATTCAACTTCTGTTCACATAAGCATATAGATTTACAGCTTACATTAAGCACCAGCCTACATGTGTCCTGTTGTTTTCTGTGTAGGTAATAGGCCCAAAAGATAGAGAGATTAGTGAGTGTGGTGAAGTTCTGAGCATAGATACTGCATAGCTAGCTTTTGTCCTACAGAGTGATGAGAATACTGGGAGTCAGTAAATAGTATTATTTAAATTTGAACATAGCTCCCCAGAACCTGCTGAATCCATTCAGAGTTAACTAACAGGAGAACATCACCATTCAGTGTTCTGGGTCCATCTGTTGGCAATATCATGATGGAAACAGCTTTTTAATTGCTATTTTCAATAAGCTATCACACAACAGCTTGTTCCAACACTATTCCAATACCTTTCTGTTTGCTTGCCACCTACTATAAAAAACAGCTTAGAGGAAAAGAGGGATTTTAGTACTGTACTGATGTCGGGTGGGAGGGACAGAGAGACTACGGGAACAAACAAAACAAGAAATAACTATAAAAAGAGAAAAGAAGATGAAGCAGTTATTTTAGACCTCCTGCAATCTAGATTTAAACCAGGATGTGGAACCCAAACTACTTCAGTGTCACAGAGGAACAGTCTGCACCAGCCAGTGGTTAGAATTATTGTGCATTGACATTGTCAGCCACAGGAAGCTAGCTAATGACTCCTCAGAGAGGAATGGCAGGTACACACAGCAATTACCTTTTATTCTCTGAACTGTGTGCTCCAATGAGCACTGAAAGAAGTTCCACCTCCACCACTGTAACACGTACACTTGTGCGGTACCAAACCAATCAACTCTACATAATTCTTATAAAAAAACCACATCTATCAGCTTGCATCTCACATAAGTTGCAGCAACACACTGATCGGGCAAAGCCTAGATCCACTAGTATCAAAGTGGTCCAGCAGCAGAGATCAGATCAGCAATGAAAATGCATCTGAATGCAGAAATGGGTGGAAGATAAGTCTTTTTTTTTTTAATGATTCACACCAATAATATTTTACAACTTGGTGGCTAGTTGTCAGAGCTCAATTTGGCAGATCTTTCTAATTAGGGTACCCTGAGATCTCTTCTGGCTGACCTATGCTGTTACATGATCTCGTGATTCTAAAATAAACTCTTCCATGCAGGTTACTGCCATACTACTGAATCCAGTTCTAAGTACTACTAATTTCAAAGACAGCTCATAGATGAGGCCCAAGATATGCTAGAGAAATACTAAAACTTCCAAATTAAGACATATGGACAGCTTCTCTTCTACCTTAAATCAAAACAAAATGCTCTTCTACCTTAAATCAAAACAAAAAACAGTGCAGTAGGGAGAATTTTGTTACAGTATGATCTCACTAGGGCCCACAGACTATAACAAATGTCACCATTTGTCTGCACCCCCTGACCTGCTTTTCTTAAAATACTGTACTCCTTAAAGAGCTACAAGGTGGCACCCTGATATCAATGTGCTAAAGCACACTGTTTACCAATACATTAAAATGTAAAATGCCTGAAAGTTGAGAAATAATGCAACATAAGAAGGTAGGTAAAGTCAAGAATGTATAAAATATATGGGATCATGTAAATAGAGAGAGAAGAAAACCTGAAAAGGTAATGTGCCATTAATGCTGAAAAAATAGAACATAACCTTGGAAGAAAACCAATAGTACATAAAAATAGAGAATGTTACATAAAGATTTAATTGACTAATGCTAGAATAATTTACTAATAGACATGTACACTGTTGAGATCATTCACAAAATATTCTCTATCCTCCTGTTATCAGAACAGCTTCCTAAGTACAGAAATATTTTGTATTCTGCTTATCTATCTTTGATCTGTAAATATGTGTTTAGTGACAACATCCTAGAATACGTGCATCATATCCAGCTTTTATAATGAAAAATACAACTAACAGGATGCTTATGGTGATCACCTACCTGAGGACGTATAACTTTTACTATATTTTTAAGAGCAGTGTCTGGTGATGGAGGAGAGCAGTCTGGTGTTGGACCTGTAGAGCTGTTTCTATGGCTACCAGATCCTGGTGCAGTAATTGCTACCTGAGGTGCATTATCTGTGAATAAAAATAGAATGTATGTGAACTTACTAATACTTTATACATTTTAAAATAAAAAAAAATACTTTTAAAACAAAGTGTTACTCAAAACACTATTTCAACTTCCAAACACTACTGAAATATAAATGTGTTTGGTAAGGAATGTGCTGTGTATCTCGGTTTATTTTTTCAGTACATACATTTATTCCATGTTAAGTCAGAATACAGCATACAAAACCCTCCACAAATATATTACATTCGTTACTCTGAATTACTAATTGTGAATCCAGGTGCTATCAAGTATGCTTGAAAACAGACTTTTTGATGCAATTCATGTCTCATCCTGGCAATTCCTAACATGTAAGACACAGTTCAACAAATTATAGAAACACATTCTTGACTTGGAGCATGCCATCAGCCATCAGTCACAACTTCCCTGAACACGAGGAACATAACTGATTAGAGAGGATTAGTTATACAGAAATGTGCTCAGCTTCTCAGATGAAATCCACATCCTTCCTAGAGCTGTGTACTACAATCTGACTTCCTAGCAGCATCTCATCCAGATAACCTACACCTGGCTTGGAAATATCTACATACATGCAGGTACACGAGGAGCAGATGTTCAGAAATATTTTGTGATGCTGTTATCACTTTACAGCACAGTGAAGGGCCATTAAAGGGACCGAGAATGTCATTCTTACATACAGTTAGAACAATGTAAAGTTAGTGAAAAACATTTCGGAGCACAGATATAACTTCCCAGCTGTGATGGTAACCAAGCACCAGAATGACTTAGCAGGAGGCCAAAAGCTTTGCATTATTTCGTGCTTTTACAACTGTATTATAGAAATTATGGTTTAGTTCATATTCTGGAATTTTTCCTCTGAGAGTGCATGGTCATGGTTGTCTTTATGAGCTTGTGAGTTTACTGAGTACCTTTCTTTCTGGGTCACAAAGACACATCGCCTCAATATGCTATAACACCTGCCGTTCTACATTACATTGATTACATTCAAATCTCATATTTAAGAGCCTACAGGGTTCACATTTGAAAGCCTATTTATTTGCAGTTTAGATGAATTGTCAACCCATCCTTTCGCTCTGTGGGCAAATACACTACAAAAACAGACAAGCAAAAGTAGCTCCAGTGTCATGAACTAGAGAATTTTTTATAAGGATTTGATGAGAAGACACCCCCAAAAGGCCTTTCTCACAGTGCGAATGAATGTTAAACAGAAGTTCTAGGAGACACCGAACAACAGATTATGGTACTGCCAAGACACACAGTGATACAGGTGTCATCTAAGAAGCTAAGAAATAACGTCTTGAAGGATGAATGTTCTATGTGAGTCTGGCTAAGAGTACTTACTGTAGTTAGTTATTTACTTACTGTTGTGAGAAACAAGCAGAAAGATTGATTCAGATAAACCACAGATTGATTCTGAACCTATGAAGAATAAAACCTTCCTGGTATTTTAGCTGTCCGTGGGTTTCAGTCACTACTCTTCCACAGTGAAGCCCACGTGGCTATGCTTAAGCACTCCTGCCCTTTAGCTATTAAGCACCTGAAAGCCTTTACAGTGAAGTCAGGCAGTCTTGCAGCTGGGTTAAGTATTTTATGGATGTTTCTTTCAAAGGCCAGATAGTTATAAAAACAGATTGATGTTGATGGTAACAAATAGGTTTTTTTTTTGCTCACCTTTTCAATTTGTTTTAAGCCTTTGACAATAGTCACTTCAGCTTTTGTTTACTCACTCTTTAAATATGCAGCAGAGGTAACAGAGGTCTTGTATGAACAAGATTTTGATTTTTCCACTGGGATCTGAAGCTGCTGCTTCTTGATCCTGTTCAATAACAGGTCACTAAAGGCTGGTCCTACTACAGTTCTACCTCAGAAGCATGGAACTGACTGGAAGTGAAATTCTTGGAATGAAGATTTATTGGAAGATATTCATGCGAGGAGACAGGGCTGTTAAATGTCTCTCTAGATAAAGCTGAGAAAGAAGTTCTTCAGCTACAGTGTATGCATAAATATACATAATATTCCACACTCACAAAAAAGAGTAGATACAGTCTTTCCTTCCTAGGGAAATAAAGTGGTAGTATAAAAAAGGATCAGGCTTTTAGAATCTTAAAAAAAGAAAACGGGAAAAAAAAAAAAAAAAAAAGGCTTAACAAAAAAGCACAAACAATCTTTTTCTTTAAAATAAACAATCCAGAAAAAAAAATCCAACTGCTCAATATTTCAGGCCTTCAGTACTCCCTCAAGGGAATAAAGCATTTGACATGTAATGGTTTCTTGTAAACAATTTCTCTATTGTGGACAGCTGTTTATTTTCACAGTAGGATCTTCCCATTAGGCAGCCGATAATGATTTACTACCTAGGCCTGTTTCATCAGGCAGAAAATATCACCATCAAATTAGCTACTGCAGTCAATTTAGGGGACTTTTCCTGTTACATATACAGTACTCATTTCATTAAGAATAAATTGAAATATATTCTTTTTTGTAATTAAATGATATAATAATTATGTTTTCTTTTTTTTTTTCTTTTTTTGCTGGTGAGAAACCTTTTTTTTTTTTTTTAGGTAACCATAACTGTATCACTGGAAGTTTCAGTGCATCCTTTCATCACATAAAGAATTTACCCACCAAGTTTACCGAAGGAAGATTAACTAGTGTACTGAGTTTCTGACAGGTGCTATAGGCTGGGCCAAAATGCTGACAGAGCTGTCATTCTCTTCTAGTTTCAGCCTCAAGTTACAATAAGTGAAGAGATGTTACTGTACAAGTCAGATAACAGCAGGTTCCAGGGATCATCTGGCAGTTAAATTACTGAAGTGCAGTATGTTTTAATAATATTCCTTCCTGCCTCTATTATACATGACAAACTGAAACAGGAATAATGTTACTGGAGCCAATTCTGATTTAAAAAAAAAAAAAAAAAAAAAAAAAAAGGATACTAAAGGCAAAGAAAATGAAAATTAGGGAAAGGAAAATACACCATTTTATTTTTCCTGTGTTCAAAAGAACCAAAATAATTTGTCAGCCAAGGTTTTAAAGGACAGAAAATATTACTATGCCATCATCAAATTTACCAAAATCTCATGGATATACTGAAAAGATGGTTATTCTTAGTCTTCTCATAGGATTCAACAGGTTTCTAGATCTGAAATCTTAATACTTATCAAGATTTAGTGTGCTACTTCTCCCAGTTTCTGAAGTATATACAGAACAGGTAGCTAGTATATACAGCAGTGGTCACACTCATGCTTCAGAGACAAGAGATACAGCATTTCTATCTTTTCTCACTAATCTTTTCCTTACGCATTAAAAAGATGACAATTGATAACATAATTGCTTGGAAGTTGAACATCACATTGTTCCTGCTGCTTTTTAAGAGAATATTCTTACATTCAAGGTACACTAATATTTCAATTGGAGATACACTCTGTGATTGTATACTGGTGAATTGATTTCATTTACACAAAAATATGAATATTGAACAAATTGAGAAATTCAGATCAGGTTTTTACTGGTCTATTTCTGTTATTCCATATTTCATCAATTGTTATTTTATATATTCTTTGGAAAAAAAGCCAAAAAAGAAATTTCAGGGCATTGAAAAAGGTTATGTAATTGGGTTTCTGAAATTTAAAAATATAAAAGTTTTTAAGTCATTTGCTTTGGGATGTTTATTTTTTACAGCATCTACTTATGAGGGTTATAAGGAAGGAAGGAAGCAGCAAGCGAAGCACCTCACAAGATCTCTTTTTCACCACACTGTCGTATATAATCAAATTGTGAAAAAAGACACTTTTTGTTCTACATGTACAAGGGCTGATTGAAAGATAATACCTGCTATTTAATTATGTTGACCCATGATGTCAGCACAGATGTTTGTGGTGCAGCAGTAGAGGATGAACCTTCCCACAATGTACCATTACACTTTGTTGCTGTGTGACAAATGGCAGCAGAGGGGCAGTCTGACAAAATGGTATCTGCTAAGAAAGTGCGTATGAAGCAAAGGTGTGTTACTGAATTCCTCCATGAGGAAAAAAATTGCACCCATTGACATTCATTGGTGCTTGCTGAATGTTTCTGGAGACCAAACAGTGAACGTGAGCACAGTGAGGAGGTGGGTGGTGTGATTCAGCCTTGGGGACAGTGATGTGAAAAACAAGCCATGTTCTGGATGCCCATGCATATCTGTCACACCACGAAATGAAGAGTGTCTCAATCAGCTCATGTTACTGAATCTGTGGATTATGACAATGGAATTGTGTACACAGCTGAATATTGGCTTCAAAGCATTGGAAATGATGGTGGCAATGTTGGAATACGACTAAGTTTGTGTCAGGTGGGTCCCACAAATGCTCAAAAGAACAGAAAGTGCACCATATGCCTGTTTGTCAGGACCAACAGAACCAATATGAGGCTGAAGGTGACAGTTTCCTGGATTGCATCATTATGAGTGATGAGATGCGGTGTCACCATTACAAGCCAGAGTCAAAACGGCAGTCTGTGAGTGGCAACACATGAATTCTTCACTGAAGAAAAAGTTTAAGACATATCTCTCAGTAGGTAAAGTGATGTGCTCTGTATTTCGAGATAGGAAAGGGGTGATCTTTCAGGATTTACTAGAGCTCAGACAAACCATCAATTCTGATCATTACATCATGACACTAACCAAACTGAAGGTGCAAACTTTCAGAATCAAGTGAAAGAAGAAGACAACCTTTGTCTTGCAACATGCCAGGCCCCATACCACTCTGAAGGCAATGAAGCACATTGCCAGTCTTGGCTTGACTAGTACACATGTTGTATAGACTAGATTTGGGGCCTTCTCACTTGAGCTGATGAAAAACTGTATGGGCAACGTTTTCCTTGCAATGCAACATCAAAGCAGTTGTGAAACAGTGTGTTCGCTCTGCTGGTGCAGATTTTTACAAGTGAGGCATGCATGTTCATGTTTATCACTGGCATAGTGCTATTGTGCTCTTTGTATCTGTTGTAGTTTCCATAGAAATAAATTGGAGGCATTACTTCTGGAGCAACTATGTAATTAGTCTTGTTCATAACAATATTTTTAATTGTGAAGGTTCATTATCATCATATCTAATAAAAAAGATGTTATATAAGATTTAACATCATAACCAATCTTTGCACAGAACTAAAAGTTGGTCTGCTGTTGCTGCCTTTACATGGTTCATCTGCAATGCAGTCTCTCAGTGAAAGAATTTCTGAATAAAATTAAAAAAAGTCCATTACATACTGTGTTATACCTGACTATTTAGTAAGACTGATTTTTGAAAAAGAAATTCAGGGCCTAATGTTAAATTTCTGAGCTCATATATCGGTAACTAAATTGCTTTCCAATGAAAAGGCAGTAAATTTTTACTCAAAACTCTGAGCCAATCAGAAACTTAACTTTAGATTCACATTATGTGATTTCTCTAAATACAGATGCAATTTAATAAAATTCCCCTTTAAATCAATGAAAACCATTTAATGCAGATTACAATTTTGGATAGATAAATTTTCATGAAGAAATATTGGGCCAGAGGAGCACGGAAACTAGAAGGAAGGAAAATTTCTTTGATAATATTGATAAAGTATGCTTTAGCTCTGAAGTCTAGAAAGCTACCTCATGCATTTATTTTGTATGCAAGTAAGACAAGATTAAATTGCCAAAGCAAAGTTAACAACGGAATTTCAATAGCATCAGCTCAGTGAACAGTTATGTATTGACAACTGAATCAACAACCAGAACCGCATCTGACGAATCCCAACTCCATACTCCTACTAATTGTAACCATTTTTTCTTAAAAGTCCTCATGCAAATGAGTTGTTTGTAGCATTATGGTAAAAGATTACTGAAAGTTTTTTTGGTTTTTGTTTTCTTCTTTTTTCCTGAAGTTTATTGGAAAGCAGGTCAACAAAAGAGGTGAATGCGAGTAGTTCCTATTACCATTTCTAGTATACTGTAAAAACAAACTCTGAAGCTGCGACAATGGAGGTTCAGGCTGGATATCTCAGGAAAAGCTTCTTCACCAAGATGGGGGTCAGGCACTGGAACAGCCTGCCCAGGGAAGTGGTCATGGGATTAAGCTTGCCAGAGATCAGAAAGCATCTGGACATTATTTTAGCCATGCAGTCCGATTTTGGGGTGATCCTCTGTGGAGCCAGGAGTTAGACTCAATAATCGTTATGGGTTATCATTATCACTATTATGGTGTCAGACAAAATCACAAAGATACTATCTGTTTAACTGAAACTGTCAAGAAAGCATGCCTTGGGAACTTTGCCTTTTACTGTGTTGTATGATATCAGTAGTCAGTGGATAATTGACTTCTGTCACATGGTACATTAAACATAGAAAAATGCCTTAATGGATGGGAATAGACCATACCACCACAGTTCAGCATAACTGTTTCACCTAAAATTCCACCCCACTATCCAGGCACTGTGATGAAAAACTGCTCCATATTAACTATTAGGCAGATACCAATATACCAGTACCAACTAGAACAATTCCCATATCCAGAAATATTCTTATAATTAGATTTCCACTCAGAAATAAATCTTCACAATGGAGCACACACTTAATCAGTAGTCTTCCACTGTAACTGAAGAATCTAGAACTACATGATATGCTACACATCTAATGATTTATATACATATGTACACATATACGTACTAAATTCTGAAACTCCTAAAGATTTACATCTTTACACATCTAAACAAAATAACATGCAAAGCTTAATCACTATGACCTTTTATTGCTCTAGAACGTAACACTCAGGACCTGGATAAATTTTTACAATGGCACTCAGGAGAAAGAAGGGGGTGGAAAATGAATGT
This sequence comes from Phasianus colchicus, assembly GCF_987193195.1. Lineage (NCBI taxonomy): Eukaryota > Metazoa > Chordata > Aves > Galliformes > Phasianidae > Phasianus > Phasianus colchicus. Next base: position 47,696,815 of record NC_143436.1, read on the forward strand.
GCACATGCACACATAAAGACAGATGCACTGCCACACATATCTAATGACAACAACCTCAAAGGCTAATTGAGCTACTGAGACTATTTACATTACTTTCTTTTTTTTTTTTTTACATTACATCCTTTTATTCCCCAAGCACTACCTATTTTAGATGATTCCATATACTGCTCCAAAAGTAGGTGGGCCAATACCCCACACCTGTTTTGGATACTCTAGCAGTGAGATAAAGAAAAAACTTTGTGCTCCAAATGGCTTGGTGTTGTATGGGATCAAAATGGTTTTTAGTGTGATCTCAGGATAGATCTAAGTTTGATCTGCTGCAGCAGATTCAATTTGCTGGCCTATTAGAAAGCCACTAGAAAACCATTTATGAAATCCACTCATGTCTACAATCTTTAATCTGTCTTTAGAAAACATACAGTAGGAAACTGTTGGAAATGTTGGAATGCCTTTGTCAATACAAGTTATAGCTCTTCTAAACACCAAATGTGTTGTATGGGATGCATAAAACTCTGAAAAGAAACAGATAAATCATCTCTCTCAGACAGAAATCAGTCATAAATTCAAAAGAAATCTTGTAAGATTATAAAAGGAGATAAATGGGAAATGGTACTGTTTGTGTATGATCAGTCACCGGTAGCCAAATTTAAGTGCCTCCTTGCAGAGGTAACAGCCATCAGTTCATTGACTAGTTGAGAATCAAACAACATTGCTCCCTGTTATGGATACAAGAGAGAGATTTTAGTGTTCTTCAATAATGGCATCTCTTCTAAGTTGTTATTTAAAAAAATCATAACCTGAATGAAAGAATGCTTGTCAGTTACAGACTCACTGGAGTGACAGTATTTTCTCTTTCCAGCAATAATCAAAGATAGTGAAGTTTTATCAGGAATAGAGGAACATAATGGGGAGAAGACTAAGAAATTTGCCCAGATTATGCCTCAGGGAAACCTTCCTACTGTTGCTAAGCTTTCTCTAACAGGAAGAGAGAAACCCAGGCTCACTTCAAGAATCATCTGCACCCCATTCTGTGGGATTAAATAGAACTTGGTCACAGTGCTCTTACTGAGTCTTTAGGAAGGGCTCATTAAAAACTCAGTTAACTCACTCTAAGGGACAGCAAGGAGAGCCAGCCCGTTACCCTAGAACATGCCCATAGACAGATTTCAGTGCCAGTCCTAAAACAATATATCTCAACATTCTGTATCAGTTCAGCACTACTTAGGCTCTGCTCATTCTTGTGGGACAATCTGGGCTGCTGGGTTCCACCAGCAGTAAATATACAAGGCAGGAACCCACAAGAAGAAGTAGGAAGAGATTAACACAGACTGAAAACTGAGAAGAATAAGTCATGAAATAGTAGGAATTTCCCTATTTGATACAGATCTGCCACATATAATATTACTTGAATGACGTGAGATAAAAATGTAATGTCTCCTACAAGATCCAGACCTGCTGCAGAGAGAATTGTACAATTCACAGGAATTGTAATAAAGTAAATTAAGCCAGGCTGTAGTTCAAGGAGAAAACATGGAAAAAATTTAGAAAATCTACTATTTTATCAGAAGAAGAAAGACATGCATGTTCTAAAGTCCACCAATTGAGGAAGTAGGCAATTTCCAATAGTATAGTATTTAACTTTAAAACTGTTCTAACTTGATTACAGCCCCAAAGCAATTTGCTCCTAGATAACTATTTATTATGGAACAAATCTAGGAATTACAGATAAGGACGAGCATGTATTTCAGGATTTCAAGGAATAACATTACAGAAGAAATTTCAAAAGAGCAGATGGAATATGGAACAATAGAGTCAGTAGGTAACTAAACTGGATGCATACAGAGAACAGTTGGACTGGGCTGTTTGAATTTGCTCTTTTGAATTTGTTTTGTTTCCTGAACACTTAGACCTGAATAACCATTGTTCTGAGCAGGATTGTAAATACATACCCACAACTGTCTTGTTGAAAGCACTTGAAGCTATAACTGGTCCAATCTTGGATGTGGCAGCTATTTCAGGATAGCGTTTGGAATTAATTACCAGTGAAGTGCATTCCAGTGGCAACAGGGAGTCTGCTTAGTTGTTTCTGTATCATCCACAAGAGCTGGGTATGACTATCGTCAACTTCTTATTTCCTCTAATCACCCACCTGCACAAATAGATTTTGGAACTGCTTCAAGCTTCTATAACTCTTGTAATACCAGGCAACTGTCTGGAAAAATATCTCTCATTAAATGCTAATGAGAGATGATGGGTGACTTCCACCATTTCCTGAGTAATCTTTTGAGACTGCCTCTGCAAGCTGCTGATGTCTAATTGAGCATTCAAAAACAATGCTACACAGTCGTCATATACTTTTTTTTTTTCTGAAATTTTGTTATTCTTGGCTGCTTTCAAATGTTTAAAAGGTTCACAGTGAAATGCTGCAAGGCTTAAGAAAGATATTTACTAGATGTCCATATTTGTTTCTTCTCAGCATGTAGCCTTGTTTCTGGAAGTTCAGTGGAAACCACAGGGCATGAGTAAAGGTGCCAAGTTTTTTTTTATTTATTTCAACATTCACTAAAAGACCAGTAGTCTCGTAAAACAAAACATCCTCGTACCCCCAGATAATCATACATAACAGGAATCTTCAAGCTTATTTTTAAGTTCCTGTCATCAGTGAGATGCCACTGAATGCTATTGCATGGATGCCTCATTATTTCACAAGGCTTGTTCTATAATCCGAAGAGAACATCAGAACAGCCATGCAGAGATGGCATTTTACTACTGCAAACACTACAGCTGCATTAGGCTTCATTTTCAAATTATCCCAAAATATAAACTGCAAATGTGATCAGAGTTAGTGCTCTCAAACCACTTAAATAATACTGATGATAGCAATATTCCCCAGGGATCAAGTTCAATTAATAGATAATTTAATCAGCCCTGAAGATAAACTGGCTTATATGCATCTATCTTTAATTGCAAGGAAATGTAATGTATAGACAAAATTTTATTTTGATAAGCTTCATCTCTTCTGAAGTATCAATTAGTAAAGCTTTCTAATAAAACATTGAAGTAACAAAGATAAGCAAACGTGTAAAGGCCAAAAAGCAGATTATATTTTGAAATGTCCAAATATTCAATATCCAAAGTTTGTAAATTTTTGAGTGACTCTCACTTGCTCTGGGATTTTCTCTCACTCTCACTTTGGCTCAACTCACACTCTGAAAATCTTACATTTTTGTATGTAATATAAATCTAAAGTATTTAGTTCCTAATTAGAAATGTATATTTTATCCAGTATAAGATAAGTGATTAAGATGGTTAAGTAGGAAGAAGTTATCCAGCAGGTAGTGTGCACTAGTGTTATACATAGTCACATTTCCTACTTATTCTGGTTCTCTTCATATCTAATTCTTACACAATGACAGGCAAATGTTTAGGTAAAACCAAAAGCAGAATTCACAGAATTCCTGTCAGTTTTACTGTCAGAACTTCTAACCATCATGAGCATAATGAACCACATTATTCCATGAGAATATAGAATCACAGAATCATAGAATGGTTTGGGTCGGAAGATGATCTAGTTCCAACGTCCCTGCTATAGGAAGGGACACCTCCCAGTAGACTCAGTTGCTCAAAGCCCCATCCAGCCTGGCCTTGAATGCCTCCAGGGAGACTGCATCCACAACCTCGCTGGGCAATATGAGTAACAAATTCATTCCAAAGTGTGTTTATAAGGCTGATATCTAGCAATATGGACAAGCAGTGGAAAAGCATATTTCTTAGTGTTTGCAAGGGCTTCACAAGGCATTCAGTACTTTTAAAGAAATTCATCAATGGCAGATCCTTGTTAAAGTTGTAACAGGTTGGATAAGAAAAACTGGAAGACACAGAATTTATCAGAAAAAAAATATTTGTTTGCTAATTTTACTTACAAAATAGGCACAGAATTTTCTCATTATTTTTCATCACAATGTAGGACAGAAAGAAATGCCGAAAAATAACAGAATTGCTGTGAGATAGAAATTTAGTTTCAGTTCCAGTACTGCTGGTAAGAAACTGATTTTACTTGTACTAAATGATTTAAATATCTTCAGCAGAGAGGGAGTCATATCTGAAAGTTAAGGGAATAGCTGGAGCAACAGTGGAGGGAGTATTTTTACTAACAGCTGCTTTTACTATCCTCATCCAAAAAAGATTATACTGTGTACAATGATATACTGTAATAAATAAAGAATATGAAGCCTTATCCTGGAGCAAAAACATATGAAGTGATCCTTCTGGAGACTTTTTCTCCTTTTTGAAAATAATAAAGCAACCAAGTGTGAAAACATTCTTTCTTATGTGTTCTTTCAAATCTGAAGTGTTTGAAGGTATACTGAGAAAAAAGGGAAAGACTATTTTGATATCCCATCTGCAGAAGGAAATGATTCCATTACCAGCTGCTAGTAAAGGTATGTTGTTATCTATACCTATGTGGATTGGCAGTGTCCCATCCTAGTTTGACATACAGCAATATCCTACATTTCTTGCACACTTCAAATTTCTTTTTTGAGATGGCCTGTACAAAAATGAAAATGGTATAAAAAAAATAAAAATGAAATCTCTGCAAAGTAATAGAAGGAAGCTTTTTGGCAGCAAGCTATATCTTGCCATCAGGACTAGGAGATGCAGAAAGGGAGACAGAAGTAGAGAAAATGATAGTAAATGATTTTTGTTTTTAATATAATGTAAAATAAAAACAGGAGGAAAAATCCTTTTTTTTCTTTTCTTTTTTTTTTTTTTTTCAGAATGTAACACTGATTACCTTCACGAGGAATTCATCTTTTTCTATTTTTTATCATCTCTGACACTAAACAAAACAAATATATCTGTCCATTATATACAAAAATGGATTGTTTTAGTAATTGCTTTATATTTTCACAAATATTGTTATTTTAACAACATTTAGGAAGCTATGCCAAGAGTTTCGCTTTCCAGATATACTGAAGTTATAGAAAAGTTTGCTTTAAAATTCATAAAACATATCAAAGATCTCAATATCTGTTAGCAAAGCCATCAAACTGACATATGAATGCAGTGCATAGCTAGTTCCAAATCTTTTGACAAATTATTTTCACTGTATAAAAACTGACTAAGCAAAACTGATTTTCCTGTGAAAATGTTTTATTTTCACGATATTTTCATCACAAATTATTCTTGGACTGGGACAGAACTCCTGGCTTTTGCTTGCAAAAAAGATTAATGGGAAAAAAAGACAAAGACTGCAAGGTAGGTATCACAGAAACCTATCTTTTGATTATTTAGATCTCAGGTCCTATGGGAGCTCAAACTTGTTCTTGAAGAGAGGAAGGGATTGAATGAATATATTTTGGCCTGACGTGGAGTTGGGATGCAGCTAGGATGGAAATATGCCCAATGCTGAAAAGCATTCTTATGTGCTAAGGTACAGATTCAGCCATTTACATAATAGTCTGGTACTTAATGTTCCCCCACATCCTCTTTAATATAGGCCACAGGAATAGCAGGGATCACTCAAGCTATTAGATCTAATCCCTAAACTGCAGGCGATTATATAATTGTGCTTCAAGGCACCTGTAGACTATGTATCTTCTATTCCCCATTCATAGCAAGTCACAAAGCACTGTCTAGTAAGCAGTATTCAACTTACAAACTTCAATAGAAAGTATCCAAAAAGCCTGAAAAAGTACAAGAAGAGCAGGACAGAATAGGAGCATTTTTAATGTCATAATTTTCTGCAACAGTTGAGAATGCCTAGATGATAAGATTTGTATATTACACTGTCTAATGATTAGTTGTTCAGAGTTTAACAGCTTTACCAGGGACACTGAGACCAAAACAGTGGAGAAATTCATCTGTAACAGAAGTGAGCTGAGCTCTTTGTGTGATTCAAGATGTGCCTGTGCTGTATTCCCAGTTTATGAAAAAAAAGTTTAGCTTTTTTTTTTAAATAGCATTTGAACTTTATGACATTGTAGATGCAAGCCCACTGTTTATTGAAGATTGAATATCTCAAATTTTAGGACTCAGTTTCATGCTAATGCAAAACAGGAGAACACGCAAACTCTTGAGGTTAACAGAATAAAAAATATGAAGTATAAGGTAGCAGCTTCCTTTCAGCTTCTAAATTGAATAAGATTCAATCTGACAAGGTTTTTAAAACTGAGTAAATTCAATTTGAAAAGGTTTGTAGAAAATTAAATTAAAGGCTTGTAGGAAATCACAGGTGCACCAGGTGACATATAATATGAGCTAACTGCCTACTGAAGATCTCCATGCAGTATTAAACCCATTACAGAAGCTCATATTTCCCTAGAACATGCCAGATGCACATAAAATGAAAACAATTTAAATGAGAAATATGAAGTTTTGCTATTACCACTAATGTTAGCAATTTAGTAAGTTTTATAGCATTATTTTTCCTCACATATCTGTTAAATCAGTATTATTCATAAGAAGGACAGTTACTTGTATTTGTTCAATTACAGAATAATCTAAAGAGCATTTTGAAGTGTAGGATTACTTACTAGAATGGAATATGTTCTATATGTCTATGCATATGTTGTCCCTGACTCAAACCTACTTGCAAAAAATGCTGGAACTAATAGATACTTAACAAAGAAAACATTGAAATCGTGATAAATAATATTTGCATACAGGTTTAAAGTGCAGAGTACTTCACATTAATTATGTCCCTTTGAATTATTGTCTTGATTTGAAAAAAATGGTTTTGTCTGACAGCATGCAATCAAGTGTATAATGAGATTGTTCTAGTTGGCAATCACACCAGGATGGATGGAACTCAGTGTTGGTCAGTACGTACACACTTTGTTGAGAAATGCTTTCAGCTCTCATTTCAAAAACTGTCCAAAACACCTGCAAAAGCTAAATTTTTTTAAGCTGTTCTTCAAAGAATAATGATAAAAAGAAATGAATCATGAGAAAATGCTCAGCATTTCCAAGCTGCAGCCTTTTTCTCTCATTTGCAGAAAAAATGTACACTAGTCCTTTGGAAAGTGAAACTGTATGAACACGTTGGACAGGTAGAGACCTATATGTAATATGACATTGAACTGTTCACGTGGTATCAGTCATCCCCATGTGCTTAACTTCAGAAACAACAGAGTATTTTTAATAAAATTCTATTGTAAGGATGTTATCAGAGATGTTATCCAGAGGAGAATATGATGGGAAGCAATTATCATAATTATATACTAAAAACCTCTTAGAAGGATGATAAGGTTGTAAAGGAAAGTACATTAAACCTGGAATATGTAAGAATTAAAGCGGCTTAATTCAGCCTCTTGTGCATATGCATTCTGAAGAAGTCTTTAATTATGATTATAATGCCTTTTTTTCCCCCACAAAAACCTCTGCTTCATCAAGGACATAAGTGGGGGAAATGGACACTGCAGCAAACCAACTTGCATACATTACTTCATAAAAGTGGAAGAAAAATAATATTATTTTTTTAAAAAAGCACAGAAATGTGAAATATTTTCCTTAAGTATCAAATAACTCACGTGAAAATATGTTTCCATTCAAAGGGAATGATGAATGAGAGCTACTAATGCTAAATTTCTTTTGTTCAACAGATCTATCTAATTTATATATAAAAGTTTATAAAGATCTGGTAGGAAGTATGCACAAATGGTGCTGTTTCTTAATAGGATTTGGATACTGGTAATGTTTGAGAAGATTAAAAGGAAAGTAATGGAAGAAGCTTAGTAGTTACATGCTTTGAACCCAGTATCAGGAATACAGAATAGATTATATGGACCACCATTAATAATAAATTAAAGGGGCACAGATCATGCAAATTAACATAGCTTCAGAGAAACCCTATCCTGTTAACTAACCTGTTTTTTAAATGAAATTATGTTTGTTTAATATAAGTAAATAGAGTTAGTCTGACATTTCCTTTCTAATATGTTTGGGTTAATATTACATTTGGATTATTAAAGTTTAGTAATGTGGTCTATGTTTGCAAATTAGGTAATTAGAAAAAGTTAGTACTGGTTGCAGAAGTATATGCTTGAGAAGCATCTATGGTATGTCAAACTCACTTGCTCTTACTTTTCAATCTACTCACATTGAAAAGGAAAAGGAAAGTAACACTTTTATCTATCTTTAATGGGAGGGTCAACAAGTCTCTCTAAACTTCATTTATCCCAATTTTTAACACAGCGTTTTGAAATTAAGAGTTTCTCACTTGAGTGGTGGGGAAATTTTTCTTATTGTCTAGTAAGGAAATTCTATGACAACAGAAGTTTGCCCACATATAAAACTGCTCTAATGTTTAAAACATATAATAACAAAGGAGATGATGTATAGAGACTTTTGGCTGTATCCGGTGAAATGGAGGACTGCTTAGAGTGGATGTAGACAGGGGATGAAAAATTTTTGAACTGTTTTACCATTCTATTTCTATTGGATATTTTATTAACACATCTACAAATTGACTTACACCCTAAAGAAACTAATTTAATTTTTCACTTGATCACATTGATGACATAAGAATTAACTTCTCAGGAGAAAGAATTTTCAGGCTGTCTCACTCATCTACCAAAAACTATCCAGGAGTAAAATGGGTCACAGCTTTCACATACTGTCAGAATGCAATTTCAGCAAAGTGGGTAACTAGGCAGAAGTCAGAGATGCATGCCACACTGGTGTCACTTCTGCATGGCTCTTGTTCATAACTGCTGAAAATGCATAGCTAAAGGTGGTGACTACATTGAAAAATAGTGTAGTGTAGCTGAGAATGTGCTCTATCAAGTAATGTCACTATGCTCTGCATGTGTTGTAGTTTCCATGGAAATAAATAGAAGGCATTACTTTCAAAGTGACCTATGTAGACATCAATATAGGACCAGAAACACAGATAAACTTTGCTTCTTTAAAAGATGTAGTAGTAAAAAAGTGAATATGAAGCATCCTAACAGTACTCCAAGGATTGTGATAAGAAAAACATAAAAGAATACAAAAATGTTATTAGGATGAAACAGAACTCCTGAGCTGACTGAATTTTGAGGATTTTTATTTGGAGAAAATAAAAAGTACTAATATCAATTATTTTTTTTATGGAAACAAAAATATTATGAATATCATGAAAGATAGAAGAAAACTAGTGCTTGCCAGAAAGTGTTTCAAAAAAATAAGCTTGTAATACCATGAAGGCCACAATAAAATTCTACTCTAATGGAACATTATTCACTTACATCCAACTCTCTTCCTCTTGAGTAAATACAGAACTTCTTGGATCCTGAATAAGTTAGACAGAAGATATCGATACTTTTGTTCCTACGTCCAAACACAATCAAACAAGATAACAGGCTAAAAAAATCTTTCTAACTTCAGAATAACTCCCTCAAAGTAAATGTAGATGATTTAAGATGAAGAATGTAATTCAGTAATTGAAATTACATCTTTGTGGCATTAAAAAAATATTGTAATAATATTTTCTGAAAGGTTCTGAAAACATTTGCATGGATAAAAAAAAACAAAATGGATTATCAAAGATTATTATATATTTTGTTCTTCAGTCAGCACTCTCTAACATTTACTAAAATGTCGCGTGAAATTAATTGCAAACATATGCTGGTGCATTAGATGAAAATGCTTTGGATCAGAAGTGGGCACTCTATACTGTGGCAGTACAAATGACAAATACGAAATGTGTCATCACTGAAACTCAGGAGACGGTTAGTACAGTTTTCAATACACTGTGTTCTAGTAAAAATTTACATCTTGAAGATCTGAATGTGATCTTTATATCTTCATAAATTAATCTGTTAAATAAATTGAGAAGTTCTGTACCATAGCCAAATTCTCTCCATATGGCTCAGATACAGGTTAAATGAAGAAAAATAAGAGTAGAGAAAAGGTACATACAGATATTACACTATGGTTGGGCATTAAATGCTATTATGAATAAGTCAATAACTCAAAAATACGGTTTATGAAAATTTCTCATTATTTTCAGTTTTCACTTTTAAAGGAAATTTGACTAATAATTGGCTAAAACAGGAAAAACTTTTTTTTTTTCAACTGGACTAAATATAACATTTAATTATTAGTAGTATAAAAAGTATCTTTTTTTAGGTTCATCTATTTCAGATTCTTTATAACTCTTATAGCTTCACTTTCCTATTCTTACCCAAAGAAAGGGAGGGTTATGAGGACACAGCGTGTAGAAATTATCTTCCAGATTTCAACAGAAATCAATACTGTAAACAGATGCATATGGATAGAAGTAAGGCAAAATAACACAAATATTCTGTGATACAGAGAACATCCACAGAAGACCTCACACAACACTTTTACCACCAACTGGAGTCCTCTAGCCACCATAGCAAGAGTATATCTGTAGACATGCATGTGTTAGATTAGGCAAAACTTCACAGAATTTAGCTAATTTCAGATAGCTGTAGGTCAACTTTTACATGCCACAGTTAATCTGATTCATAAGAGACTGCCTTCCTTATCATGCTCTTCCCTTTACAAAGCTAAAACAATCTTTATCATTCGGAGTATTTATACTGATAGACTGTAGTCATGTGTTTATGTGTACTTTATTCTGCTATCTCTGGTTTTAAAAGGATATTTAAATGAAACACAGCAACCATTCTGCTTGAGGTAATTTGGATAAGTGGACTTAAAAAAGGTTAGTGCATGATCTTTTAGATCCATTAATTTCAAAGTTATGATGTATGGATGACTCACATTAGTCCCTTTAATTGCCATTCCATAGCAGGCAAGCAGGAGATTTTATACATTTTGCAGTACAAAGGTTGCTTCCTATGGCCACTTTGCACTGGTTGCCATGCAGCTAGAAAATAACTGTGTAAAAGTGAAGGCGTACATTACACAAGAAAAGATGTGTTTGTTAAGTCTCACTCTGGAGAACTGAAAGGTCCAGATAGTCAGAACAGGTGCTGTGAAGATTAGTTGCTGAACGAATCAGAACTGATGACCTGACAAACATCAATTTTCCAAGCCAAGAATTTGATGACTTAGAAAACTGTGTAGAAGATTCAAATTTCAATTTTAATAACAGTGCTATCGCATCCAGGGTATTTTTTGATTCAGGTTTCTGAAGAGTAGTCCCCTAGCTACCTGTATGAGTTTGCTGATACTGTTATACAGCAAACGCAAGAATGAAAGCAGAGATGAACAGAAACACTGGCTGCAGATTTTCAGATTCACCATAGTGGCAGGAGGGGGAAGTCAGGCTGAGAAAACAGAAATAAACCCTTACGTTACAGTAAATAGGACAGCCTGGGGACAGTTACTACATTGTGACAATTCAATGATAAGAATTTGTTTATGAGACTATATGAATAAGACGCCATTAATTACAGATTTCTTATATTGCACGGTCCATTTTACAAACTACTGGTATTTAAGTGCAAACCAAGTAATTTTTCTAAGTATCACAAACATCGTGATTGACAACAGCAAGATTTCTCCGAAATATACTGAGATGGGTAGATGACCAGAATAGCCTTTACAAATTCACTTCCTTTCTGTTTCAGCTTCTTGCCTTGTGTTTGCCTGCTGCAGGCTAGTCTCTCTCACATCTAAGGACATTTTCATCCCCTTGACAGAAGCCCTATCTTAGATGCAACTGGGTAGGGTTGTACCAGAGCTATCTTTAAAACTGCTGACTGGGGAACCCTTGACGATGCAGTGGCTGAGAGCTCAGCATAAATGAAGCACCTAAGTATTTAACTTATTTCTTAAGTGGATTTCGCAACCCACATTGAGTTCTGCATTGCTGCAGCTGAACTATTTCCAGAGTTGAAGACAGCTCACTAAGGCCTGCTCAACTTGCAGCTTCTGTTAGGTATCTGGTAAAAGTAGGTCCCTGAACTAGAACTCCCTCATCCGAGGAAGGTTTTCATGCAGTATACGGATAGTAATGTCTTTTTCAGTTACCAAGATGCTGTATAGAAACCTCTGTTAATCTACATGGCTGAACTCCCCAGACGAGGTTGCTTTTTACCAACTTCACAAAAGTGTGAAAATTCCTCCCTATTTCATAATGATACTCAATGAGACCTAAGAATGATTTAACTAGTACTGAATATCAGTCATTATTGTTACAAATTTAGCACATAGACTGCCACTCAGATCCTTGGGGACCTTCTGCAGTAAAAATTACAGAGGCAGACTGGAAGAGATTTGAACATGTATGGTCACACTTAATCCAGTGAAAAAATTACTTTTTTTTTCCTTTTTAATGTAGTCCATATTTCATTTCATCCTATATTTCTGCCAAATAAAGTGGGTATGATACCAAGAGGCTTAGGGACAGAGGATGGTATAGCGTCCAAGGGTGTAAGTTAAGGCTACAAGTCTTCCACAGCACAGGTCCAAATACAGCATGGCCTAACTGATAAAAAAATAATATTGTATTCATGAGGATACTTGATGAAGTCTACTTTAGCATTGGAATTATCCTGTGCCCTGAGATTCAGACATTTATTAAGATTTTACACCTATCCAAGATGATGAATTTGTTGCTAATAGTTCACAAAATTTAATTACATCTGTAAGATCAAAAGGGCAATATTAATGTGTGCTTTATGAACTAATAAAATTTTATGGTTATTTTTCAAGGTTAAATATTCCCTCTGCAATTTTTTTTTTCTCTGAAAATTAGAATGAGTGGTAGAAATGCCTAGTTTAAGAAATGCTGATACTGCTCAGGAATAGCTTCACAGAAATATTAGCAAGATTGATCTGTGAATCAATTTATTCTGTGAAGCTGATTTTTTGAGATCTATTTACAAAATCTTAAATGCATATTTATATTTTACTTAGCAGAAAAAAGACGTGTCAAAGTTCAATACTTCAGATTATTCCTATCAAGTCTTAACTGCTAGCTTAAAAGTAGAGAAACTGTGGCAGAGATTCTATCTCACACTGCCAACCTTGTTCTAGCAATCTACTGCAGAAACAGAGAACAACTCTACATGAATTCAAACACATGGGCAGTCTTTTTTTTTTTTTTTTTTTAACAGTCCTAATGTGAAGCCATTGTTTTAGCTGTCAGCATAAACCAAAAATAAAATAATTCTTACTACGTAAACCTAATTTATGGCAAGCAATCAGACAGAAAATGCAGGATTTCAGAAATGGAAGTAACAAATCATTTCTTTTCTCTCCTGTTTTATTCTTTACACCTAACAATCATTTGCCATTTGGTCCACGGAGTGCTATTCTCTGCTAGTTCAGGAATAACATTCAGGAAATTTAAAATAATACAAAGAACTGCAGACCAGTCCCTCATTTTCCCCAGAAGATCAGAGAGAGTAGATTGCTGGTAAGTTGACTACTTCCAGCTTGGCAGGAGTTTACTGGCAGGGCAGATAATAGTTACAACATGCAGCTCTGAGGCTAGAAAGGCCAGCCAGAATGACCTCCCCTCTCAGTAAAGCAAAGAACTCAGTGACTGAGTTCAGCCAGTCACACTTACACTGGCATGAGGTAGTAATGCCCCAGACAGTGGAGAGAGTTCATCAGAGCATCCACCCACCTGGGGAAAGGAGACTGACAGATGCAATTTTATGTTCAAAAATGCTGCCTCATGATCTAAAATGAACACGTGGCATAGTACAGAAGTTTGGAAAAAAAAAAAAAGAGCATTATTGAAGTCAGCAACTCTCAGTGACATGAAAATAGGGAAATTCAGGGGAAAAAAAAAGGAGTGCAAATTAGATCCTTGTTTTAAATGAGTGATCTCTGCAATCATGCATAACTTATTTAAGCAGTAAATGTGCATGAAACTAAAGTGGCAGGCTGACATTCACATACGATTATGCATATTATTAAATAACTTAAAACCGTGAGTGATACGGCTGATTTCACTTAGGTCATCTCTAGTGTAAGATAACAGCCAACATGATTACAGATACAACTTACAAGCCATGCCAGTTAGATAATTACTGTATTTATAGCTTAAAATAAAATCACATTTCGGGATCTGCTCACCTATACAGCCAAATGTTCTTCCAAATAAAATGCCATGGAAAAGATCATAAAGGTATATGGAAAGATGAAGACAGAAAGAATTACCGTACATTTTTATTGCTAGCTTGACCCTGTTAGATATTACAGAGGTGATGGGTGCCCTCACAACTTCTTTGATTATTCTCTGGGCATCTGACACAATTTATTTTTAATCATCTGTTTTTTTGCATCTGGTTTTTATTTTGATTTTAACGGACTTTGAAAAATGTCTGTGTTCACCAGACAGCACATTTCTACAGCCTGGTGTTTTAACTAATGAAAAGTCTATCAGCATTTTTTCATGCTAATTACAGTGGAAAGCTCTGCAGTCGAGCCCCTTTACTATGAAAGAAGATAATGAATGCCCTCGGCCAATTTTTGGGGCTGTGGCAATGTACAGCAATCTTCCCATCACAGTAAGTATGTTTACGGTGATTAATCTAGCACTGAAGTCTGAAAACCAAGGGTAATCTGACATTTTCTTTCTATACTGAATGACAAATGATAACATTGTTAAGGACTGTTCTGTACAATCTGCTAATTTTTTATATAATGAAAGCCAAAAAATCAGCAAAGTAAAGTTTCAGTTACATGAGTAGTCATACTGATGTTTGGGTCAGATTCTAGTCTGTTTGGTGCACCTATACTGTAAGAATGTTACCGCATTTCATGCTACCTCTTCTATCATTGTTCGTCACACAGATCCCCTCAAGACTGTTACTGCCCAAATGTTTTGAAGAGGTGGGAGTTATGCTCCGCTCTACCTCAGATGGCAGAATCCAAAGCCGTGGCTTGATTTTCGGCCCTTATGTACTATGTCTGATATAGATCTCTCACTCTTCCAATTCCAATTCACCTGTGAAATCAAGAAGGTGCTTCCACTTAAGCAGAAAAGCAGAATATATAATGCAATATTAGTCAATAATCATCTGTCATTCTTGTGTATTTCCCAAATCATGATTCATAATCAAGATAGCAAAAGTCAAAAAGTCAACAGCCCATTTCAAATAGGTCTGTGTTGTTGAGAACTCTCATTTGTCAAAGCAGTCTCCCCATCCAATTACTTTCAGTGAAACTATTACATTCTGAAATTCCTGTACCAGGTGGTGACTAATGAAGAGTTCATATAAGGGTAAGGAAGAGACCATTTAATTTTGGAAAACAGAGTAAACAGAGTCCTTATAGATATCATTAATCTGACTCAGAGTAATGTTATTGTTTTATAATCACTGTGCCTCATTGCTGTTCAAACCTGTGTAATACAAATAGCAGCCTGCCAAATAGAAAAGATATTTCAGTATCATTTAATATTTCTATCAATTCTTTTTCGGTGTTTCATTTTCCAAAAGGGAGCAGATCTTCTCTTATGTAACATGGAATCATGGACTACTTTAAATTTTGAGGTACTTGTATAATGTTGTTGCTAAGCACTTAAGAAACAGAAATTAAGTTGGTAAATAGCTTACTGCAAATGACTAGGCTTAAAGAAATTCTATTTTTAATGCTGGTTTTTTTTTGCAGTCTTTGTTTATTTATCTATAAAATTATTTAAACCTCTGTTTTATCTTCTCTCCTACAGAATTTTGATATTAATCTTTATTCTGATATTAAGCTTTTATGGTTGTTTGATGAAAGCTATAATCATGCTGAGATAAGTAAATACAATATTTTATTCTTAAAAATATAAACAGGTGACATTCTATGCCTACTGCATTACACTTGCACCAAAGACTAGGTAAAAAATTATTTGGTGAGTTACCTGGTCTTGAGGAAGATACTCTTGCTATCTCTAGAGAACAAGGCTTTTTGGTCACTGCTATGTCTATCAAATCACAAAGACTGCTGTCATTTTCTGAAGGAACTGCATCCAGAGGTACAGAGGGTATACCTTCCAATGCATAACCTCTCTTCTTTGAATAAGATTCCTGAAATGCAAAAGAATAATTAGGTAAGAGAGAGATTGCTCAGGTGACAGGAAAAGAACCAGGTTCGGTAACCGGCTAGGAGGGTTTACCATTCAACAAGTTAAATATCACGTTCTGCCGAAATGCAGATTTTAACAGACTGGAATGATTATTTGCATGCTTGAACATTGATAACATTTCTTTTTGTTTGTTTAAATGTTATTTTAGTTGGAACAAAGTACACGTATATTTAAAGAAATACCTTTATTCAGAAAAAGCTGTATTTTGATGGCAAAATCCCAGGACGTAAAGATGAATTACTTCTGTATACTTGGATGAGCAGCAATAATCACACAAAGTCTCTTAACATTTATACATAGAGAGTATGTATCCCCACCATTAGGAAATTTTGAGGAAGGGAAAAATAAGGCATTAGCTGGAAGTTTTAGTGGTATACTGAACGGTCCCATCAAGCAGGCTGTCTGTTCTTTAGAACATTAAGAATATACCATCAAGTCTCAACAGCATTACTGGACTCACAACTTTTTTTTATCACAGCAGAAAGGAATTGTATAGACAATGACATAATCCTAAATATATAGGGCATATGGATCACTGGAAATGTCAAGCACTGTACTTAAATCAAGTATGATACAATAAAATAGATAGATACATAAAAGTAGAGGGGTTACCGGGAAAATGGTTAGAGTGTAAACCACGGACAAATAAGTTCTTATGAACTCTTTCCATAAAAAAGTAAATGTGACAATAGTACACCAAGCAGAACTTTAAGTTAGAATCAAAATAAAATTAATAATTAAATCATCTAGAATTCTATCAAATGAAAACTAACTGAAGATGTTAAGCATTAATTAGAAAGAGTGCATGTAGCAAAAAGGACAAACAGAAAGATCTCATTGCTGGAAGAAAGCAACATACTCTTCTGGTTGCTGTAACATTATGTGCTCTTCATTTTGCAGGCACTGAACATACCCGAGAAATTTTTAAGCTGTTAACCAATCCATGTTAAATGTTAGCAGATTACATAAAATCATCTTAAAGTATCAGGCATCAAGTAATGTGATTTTATTTTCTAAGACTGAAAGCTTCAGCAATCTTCTCAATAGTATCAGTTCTGTTGTCTCACCTCACCCACTGCAACATGCAGGAATTCTACAATAGTTCTACTACATATGTCCTAGATATTTCATCTCTACCAAAAAATCTTTTAAAAAAATACAATTCCATTTTAGTTGAGTAATCTTTACTTCTGAAATCAAAGTAATCTGATCTTAATTTAAAAAAATTAGAGATAATTCAATCTCAAATTTCTGTAAAAAGTTGAAGATGACGAATATAACTGAGTACCCACTATCATGAACTAAAAATTAGTTCTTTTTTGAAATTAAAATTTACAAAAGTAATATACTGTGCTGTGTACATTCAAATAAGTATTTAGTTGAAAAGATAAAGATGTATGCTCTACAGAATGAAGAGAAAAAGAGAGAAAGGTTGAAAGTGTGTGAGTCACTGGGAAAGTATAAGAGCTGACCATCCAATTACAATATAAATTAGATTATAATATAATAATCAGCAATATGAGGCTCAAGTTGCAGACAACAAGCCAGGGAAACACCATGCCTTTTACTCAAAGGCCTCTGGCAAACTGGGTCTCTTCTGAAAATACTTGATAGTCCAATATATCACATCTGTAATTAAAAACCCAGAAAAGAATAGAGAACAGAAAGGGAAAGAAAAAGGATGTGACTGTTGGCCAGCAGGACTGAACTTGCTTCTAAAAATATATATATACGGTGATTACAAGTGATAATTTATGTAGGTTGCTCCAAAAGTAACGCCTTCTATTTATTTCCATGGAAACTACAATAGATGCAAAAAGTGCAATAACATTACTTGATACAATAGATTCACAGCTACAAAATACTATTTTTGAACATAGTCACCACCATTAGCTGTACATTTGTGCCAGCAATGAACTCAAGCCTGCATGCTGAACTAGTAAAAATCTACACGAGTGGGAGTGATCCACTGTTGCCACTGCTGAAACCCACCAATCCTGCTCTCCTCACTTCCACTGTTTGGTCTCCAAAAATGTTCAGCAAGCGTCAGAGAATGTCAGTGGGTGCCATTTTTTCTGCATGGAGAACTTCAGTTCCACACCTTAGCTTTATACATACTTCCATGTCAGAAACCATTCTGTAAGATTGCTACTCTACTGTCAAGTGTTCCATGGCAACAAGATGTAATGGAATATTGTTGGGAGGGTTCAAACCTCTAATGCCATACCACCAACATCTGACTCTCACATTACAGGCCAACATAATAAAATAGGAGATATTATTTTTGAAGCAGCCCTCACACAAGTGAAAACGGTATTCCATAACAAGGGTGTATCTTCAAAAATTACAAGATTTTGAGTTAGGCCTTTTCTCTAAGTTTCTGCCAAGCTTTACCCTTCTAGATTCTCTTACTTTTCTTACAAGAATGAGTTTGAATGACAGATGCTCAAGCAGTATGGCATTAGCAGTGCATATAATTTTTTTTGTATTACCTGAGAACGGAAAAGGATAGATATTCTATAAGCATCTAATCTGAACTGACATTCTGTCAAGAAGAAATAATCTATCTGTAATGGAATTCTTTTTCATACTATCTATCTACCCTGCAGAAATCAGGTGAGTTGTTTACTATTTCCCTGGAACAGTGGACAACACACGTGAGTCAGACATGACTGCCAGATGAGCAATGGTAGAAAAAGAACTATTCTTACAGGATATACTGTTACAAATTATTTGCTACCATTCATCATTTCTCTGCAGTGGCAATTCATGTAGATAAGTTGTGCTTTAACAAATAATTATTAATTTCTTTATAACTTAAAAATTCTAAAACTATGAAGTTGAGTTGACCTCTTGAAGTCTAAGCTGTTTACATTTGAAGGCCACACTCAATCCTGTTATTTAAAAACTTATATCTCTATTTATGTAAGCCTCAATATCAATAAATGATGTCATTAAATATTAACTGCCATTACGACTTATGTGAAACACCTAGTGAGAATCATACAGATTAGAAAAAAAATAGTTATTTTAGTCTTGAGGATTTTTTTTTTTCTTTAGAAAATATGTGGAATATGTTTTCCCTAAGAATGTTTATACTTTAAAAGGTAATTTAAGAACACTGGTCTAGAAAGAGCTTAACTAATGGCCAGTTTCTATTAAAAATACCTTGGAGTGTTATTGATCCTAAATGCACTGCCAGCCTAAAGCTAGCATGAAACTGAGCAATGAGTGCATTTTCCATGTTTGTTATTTCTCAGTGTTTATAAACTGTAATACAATACAACACAAAAAAATTCTGAACTGTAACACAATACAATACAAAAAAATTCTGAAATTGGGACAGTTCATACGTCCCACAGTTCTTGATAAGTCACAAAGGCTGCTGAGATGAATCAGGAATTCATTCAAGAAAGAAGAGGCTTCTGATCAATGAATGAAGATAGGGATATTTTTTTAACACATGAGGTAGTGGGGAGAATGCCTGAACTAGAGCAATGCTGTGTGAGTTTGTCAAGATAACATACTGAGAATAAATCACTGAAAATATTTCCTGTGTCATCGTAACTTAAAACCACAATTAGATTGTGAAATATTTATTTTGACTTATTCTGTATTGAAACAAAACAGTAATATTACTGTAATTTTATGGCTATAAAAATTCTCTTTACCTATTTCAAATAATTTAACCAAAGCCATTTGTATAGTATCGTGTAATTAGAATCATTTTTCATGAATCAAACTATGATGAATGTTCCTTGTTATGACAGCTAGAAACATTTGGATATGTAATTTGTCACAGAATAGATAATAAGGTTCACTCCATGATATATTACAAAATTTGGAAAATCCCCAGTAATCTCATTTAAGGGTTATGACATTGGAGGATCTACTCTGGTTGCGCAAAGTATTAAAAATACAGATTTTAAAAGTAGTCTTGTTTACCCTCTTTGGAAGCATCTGAAATCACAGCTTTGCTGTTGTAGTACTACTAAATATTATCCAAAAGAATTTTTTCTGACCAGTACCTGGAACAGCCCTTGTGATACAGTTTCAGTAAGTTATCCCGAGAGCTGATAAAAATGTTTATTAAAAAAAAAGAAGTTTGTTTTCCTGTATATTCTTATTGTTAGAAATGTAAAATAAAGAATCATTATTTTTTCAGAAACCATTCACAAAAGTTGAATTTTCTTTTTTGAATTTTTGTTCAAGAAAAAAATGAGCATTCTTAGCAATATGGCACCATTAGTGTAGCTTTATCCTCTCCTTTCAATTGTGTATTTTCACATATCTTGCTTAAAAACTAAAATTTCATATGAAAAGTCTGCTAATGTCAGTCCTTAAGAGCTGAAGAGTCCTACAAAGTTTCACAATATAAAATTAGCTAATGTAGCCCGAATTACAAATGTCTGAAAAGATGGGTACATCGTGAGCATAATGAATGCAGTGTTAACCTCAGCAGCAGGAGCATATCACTGTATTTTATGGAGAATTTTCATAATTTTCTCTGGCAGATATTCAGAATTTCAAATGAAGTTAGATTGTTGTAGTCATGCAACACATTTTCCTATGCATGCGACATCCAGGCCATGAAAGAAAGGAGATGATTCCTCTAATAAATAACTCACTCTGACAAAGAATGTACTGCAGTCTAAATAATCTCGTTTATGCAAATGCTAATGACTGTGTGTGACAATGTAGCATAATGCAGTAACTGGTTTAATGAATGAGTCTTAGTTTAGCTGAACAAAATGCAATTAAAAACTAGAAAGAAATTTCCAGGTTAAACATCCTTCCATTTTTTCCACTGTTTTTTTCATGAACAATGTTAAACAAAACTGTTTACAAAAAATACAGTTTGCCTGTATATCAAGCTATAGTGAAATGCTTATGTAAAATGAAGGTTATTATATTAAACAGATAAAATGAGTCTAAATCTCAGCTCCATGGAAACAATGCTTCTCTGCAAGTTGCTTAGCTCTTATGCCTAGGTTTTAAACTCTCTCTCTCTCGCTCACACACACACACAAAAGCACTTCGCTCAAATTTCTATAAATTTAGGGAAATCAGGATGAAAAAATATATATATATTTATGCATTGCTAAGTATGATAATAAATGCACTTCTTTAGTCTTTGTTAAGTATTCCAATATCATTTCATCATCTCATAGATAGACCTTCATATAGGAAGGAGGGCCCATACAAATGTTTTATTTTCATACACCACTTTCTGCAGTAAGTGATAGAATAAATCGTTAGAAAGTGAAGAGCTGAGGTGGTGCATAAGAAGATGAGTGAAGATAATTTCACAATTACAAGAGGTAAATTTCAAAGTTCAAAGCACACAGAAGTACAGGAGGAAGGCTCTTCTGGCATTGTGGTCAGAAGAAGAATGAAACATCTTTCCACATTATCAGAGATCAATAAATGCATTTGTACTTTTGTCAGGCTCTGAGTTTAATTTGGTAACAGTCCTAAAATTTTGAAGGTAGCTATGAAGACACATTTTACACACTCTCAATTTGTTATATAATCAGACCTTTTCGATAAAAATGAAGAGAGGGAGTTTTCCAGAGGTTGGTTGGTTAGTTTTTGTTTTGCCTTCCTTTTAAGAACAGGATTGCAACAAAAAAGAAAAGAATTTATGGGGAGAGTGGTAGACTTTCTGAATTACAGAAATCTCAGTAGTATGCAGTCAACAACTGACAGATTGATTATGAGTCACATGATTTTTTTTTTTCTTAAAGTCACCATTAAATTGCCTTCCCCAAGGGCAATAAAATAAATATTTTCTTCTTTAATGTTTTCAGATGTGCCTGAGAAAGAGTAGGTGTGAAATATGCAATTAAAGAGTGAATAAGAATTCAGAATTCTGCCTTTAGACAAGACAGTGAACCATTCACCCTTTTGCCAGCATGCTTTCCACAGCTGAAAGATCCATGGGCTCAGTCCAGCTCTGAAGAAAATTTTGTCTTCTGCCCAATCAAAACTTTACTAACGATTAAGAAATGCAGCAAAAATGTTATGAAACACCCTTCACTCATTACCTTGTGTTAAGCAGACAGGTTGGAATCTTCTCAGATTTTATAGCTTAGTTCCTGTTAATTATAGTGCCAGTAAACTATGAATAAATGAGTTGAAGGAGACAGGGGAACTGAGTACATCTAGGTAGATATAGAACTATAATATATTCATAGATTCATAACATCACAGAATGGCTTGGGTTAGAAAGATCATCTAGTTCCAACCCTCCTGCCATTGGCAGGAATACATAGTGCTTGATCGGGTTGCTCAGAGACCTATCCAACCTGGCCTTGAACATGCCTTTGGAATGGGGCATACACAGGTTCTCTGGGCAACCTGTTCCAGTACCTCATCACTCTCCTAGCAAAGTTCTTTTTATCTAATCTAAACCTATGCTTTTTTTACTTTAAAACCATTATCCTTTGTCTTCTGTGTAAACAGTAATTTTCACTATTAACCTAAAGCAGAAAATAAGCCTAGAATGGCAAACGGCAAACTGACTTGACTAGAGAATAAATAAAATCAAATAGGAGAGGCATTATGAGCAACAGTTTCTTTGCAAAGAAAGCTTTACCATCTCAGTGTGCTAATTTGTTACTAATAATCTGTGCCTTTTTTGGAAAATATTTAGTATCTGCCTGTGCCATTTATTCTGAAATCGTACAAATTTTCACAAATTTGCACAATAGAAACCAATAGCCAGATGCCATACATAATGAATTTAATTTAAGCTACAAATAAACATTTCAGAAAAGACGTCTACCATGTTTAAAATTTTTCTAGTTTGACATGAAGAGAAAAAAAATTAACTCTGTTTGGTATAAGGGTTATTACTGCAATAGTGCCAAGACTCTCTTAGAAAAGAAACTCAGATGGAGCTTCCATAGTAAAACAGAAAGAACAAGAAAACACTTTTCTGAATACTGAAGTTACTGAAAGACATAATACAAAAAAAAAAAAAAAAAAAAAAAAAAGTAGTTTTGTTATGAATAATTTCTTTATCTGGTACACACCAGAAAATGAGATACAAAGTCAATGTGAGTAGCATATTTTGAAATTATTCTTTAAAAGTCCCCAAATGCATGAAAAATTTGGCATGCACTTCCTAATTACATAGAACTAAACAATCTTAAAGTGTCTACAAAAGCATAGTATTTTTAGAGCACAGTTTTCAGCAGTGTGAAAATGGAACCTAACAATAGGAGGCAATCAGAGAGAAAGTAAATTCATACTATAACTCAGAATCTGTATTCAGAAATCAGAATGTAAGTTATACCATTAAAAAAGGATGAGAAACATGAACCAGTGTAGTAGAAAAATCTTAATACGCTGTTGTCTCAAAGAACACAGTAATTTTCCATTCAGAACTGCTATTAAGAATCATAATTCTCAGTGGAACTCGATGTACTATGTAGTTTCCTGGCCAAATATGTGCCAAAAAAAAAAAAAAAAAAAAAAGTACTAAAACTTGCTAATGTTTTTAAGATGTCTATTTGCAGATACAAGTTCCATGATCTGGTACTACTCTATAGTATTGCCTTCATATTCAATTCTTCGAGGATTGGCTTCACCAGAATAATCTCAATTGGATAAGACCAAAGGACTACACATCAACATAGATCTATAATTTAATATTCATCAATGAAGGAGAAACATTTGTCTAGACAACATGCTATTTCCTTATGGCTCTCTAAATAAGGAACTACATTGTTTTGTTTAAGCTTTATTTGTTACAATCTCTATGGTGTTACAATCTAATGATTGCTTATTTTTTGCATAATAGAAACAAAAAATGTTGTGATTTTATAGAATAATCATTTAATTAGAAAATAAATCTTGCTGCATTTTTGACTGTATTTGAACTTTGAAAACTTTCTATAATTTTAATGCAATATTCCTGCTTCAAAGAACCTAAGAGAATTTGACTTCTGTTTGGCCAGAATCCAAGAATCTCACCTCAGATTTGCAGTCCTATTGGTGTTTATTGCAGATATTATCCATTAATGCTGTTCAATTTTCTTCCACATTTGAACTGCTAGTCAGTGTTTCACACAAAATGCTAAAAAGTACATAAAACTCTTTTACATACTGATCCTAATGTTTTCAGTTAGTCATTTCAATAATCGCATAACTCAACTTCAAAATGGCAATGTAAATGCTTAAAGTTACAGAGAATCACAGAATCATAGAAATATAGGATCAGAGAATATCTTGGGCTAGAAGGGTCCCCATGGATCATCAAGCTCCATCTTCCCTAGATCAAGTACTAGATCAGATGGTTCAGGACCCCATCCAACCTGCCCTTAACACCTCCAGGGACAGGGCATCCACAGTCTCTCTGAGCAACCTGTTCCAGCAACTCACCACTCTCTCAGTAATATATCTTACTGTATATCCTTTATGCTGAAGAACTCTGCAAAATGTCTGTTGGACTGTTCTGGTTACAGGGAGAAACTTTTGTAAGACTTGTTTGTTTTTAATCTCCTTTTTTCAAAGAAAAACAACTATTCTCTACATTGTAGTAAGGTCACTGTTATTTCTACCCATTATAGTAAAATATCAGGACTGTTTATTGTTTCTAGAATGTGAACTGAACATTTGCATTCTATAGCAATATGAATGATTGCGAGCATTGTAGGTAGAAAACCATAAAAAATGACTTCCACATTTCCTAGCTGAATTGTCTTTCTGTGGAGGCCAGAAGGTTAAAAGACTTATTTGACCAGAATTAGCACACCACATTTTCTAATTGTAAACAAATTCAAAATACATGATCATGAAAAAATACACCAATATAATCTTATTTCTCATTTTTCCTTAAACATGGACTATCAGTTAATTTCAATTTCATTTTCTTTGATTTGCAATTCATGATTTCATGTTAATTACTAAATACTGGAACAATTAATTGAAATCAGCTTGGGACTGTTGGAAATTCTTAGCCTTAAATTAAGGTTGGATTTTTGTGAATACATGTCTCCTGAAAAATAGAAGCCCAAATGGGATTAAGAAAATGAATGCTTAGGCTTAAGCAGGCTTTAGTAATTTGTTGAATCAGGGTTTATCTCACTTTCAGCCTCAGTATAATGGGTATTCATAATAGAAGAAGTTTTCAGTGAAATACAACAGTCAGGCACAACATTAAAACCAAGGCACACAATCTCTTGTACAGTAGGAAAGGATTTACAGAAAACAGGTTATAAAGATCTTTTTAAATGCTCAGTTGTCAGTCAGATCTTTTCTTCAGTAAGAAATCAGGTTCTATCAACTTTACAGGGACTTACTCTCCCTGACCTATGAAGCCATGATTTTCCCTACTAATAAAAACTGAAGAAAAAAAAATCCCTCTCAATTTCAAGCACTGCCTTGTCAGCAGTTATCAAACATATTTGTATACCACCAATAAGTAAGTAAGTAAGTAAATAAATAAATAAATGCCCTGTTACTATTATAGAAATAAATACAAGGCATTTATCATGGCTTTTATTCCACAAAATGTAATATTGAACAGTAAACCCGTTTTGGGCAGACTAAACTCCTAAGTAAATATTCAAGTTTCAACAGAATGCTTTAATATTTCTGTTATGAAGCAGCTGAAGGTCTAACATTAAGTTTTTCATATAAAGATGAATTTCATTCATGTACAAAACTATTTTTATGTATTATTGCTATCCATTTGCTGTGCAATTTAAGTTGATTTTTTCTTCTCTTTTCCTTTAATTTGTCAGGCTGTACTGAAAGCACAAACATTCCCTTAAAGTGTGCTTTCTGAGTATCACTAAATTGCAAACCACAAAGTAGCATTTAAGATCTTTCCAGTCCATCACCGTGCCTCATTTTAGTTAGGAGCATGATGATGTACAACTCAGCAGTAACTTGTACATTCATTTGAATATTTTTAACAGCTATTAAGTCTGTCTTGAAAATCAGCATGATTACCAATACTTCATATGACTTCTGATACATATCAGCACTTCCATTTTTGTTTGATCTTTCTCTATCTTTCCCATTTTATTTTGTTATTTCATGATCATACCAAGACATAACACAGACCAATACTGCCCAGATTTACACAGTGCTGGTCAGTCATTAGTAAATATTCAAAAAATAGAGCTTGTCTGAGGTCACACTTCTAGTATTTTATAGAGAACTACACCATCCAGATTGTTGTGTATAATTATATGGAAGAGACTCCTGGAAGGCATCTCAACCAACCTTTTAGTCAAAACAGGCCTATGCAAACCATTAGCACAGGCTGCTCTGGGCTTGATCAGTCAATTCTGAAAATACTTAAGGATTAGTAGATTGCAACATTTATGGTTGAATTATATACCTGTACAGTGGTGTCTAGACTGTGCTACTAGTACAGTAAAAATTAATATGCCACAAGACATCTGAAGTCATCAGCAACTGGAAATTTATATTGGAAATTAAGTGGTTACATATTATGTAAAAGAACAAAATACTCAGCTTCATTCCTTAAAGCACAATCAGAAAATCTAGCATACCACTAAAATAAGTCACATTTTTTCCAATATATTTATTTCCTATCGCTGTTCAACAGGATATAATCATCACCTGCTGATCCTTCTAGGCAGAATACATACTGCACTTTTCAGTCGCTGCTTCAGTGTGTGGGTGGCATGTTCCTGAAATTACCAATGAAGCTTCAGTTTACCAGGGAAGAGACGACACTGTAAATCACGAGTTTAACAGAAATAGTGGATAATATTGCTTTCCACATCAATACAATTTAAATAAACTCACAATTTAATCTATTAAATTAGGAAAATATAACCATATTTTTACCTAAAGGCTTGAAACCTTAGGAAAATATCATAGAAAACATAAAAATCTTCATCTGGCTATTTATGTTTCAGGTGTGCTGTCTCCCAAAGTTTCCCTGACTAATGGCGGTTCCTGGAAGATAATCACAGAACCATAGAATTGTAGGGGTTGGAAGAGACCTCTAGAGATCATCAAGCCCAAACACCCTGCTACAGCATCCATCTCTACTTTATCTATACCATCACTTATCAAATTAGTATTCCACCAAACAAGATAATGTGTTCCTTTCTCTGTAACATATAAGTTAGGTAATACCTCAAGGCTTCCTATTTCTAATTTTGGTGAACTTTAACACCAAGTAATATTAGCCAAATTAGTTTACTCACCAGTCTAACTTGGAATGTTCTTCCACTGAATGCACTAAGAGAGAAAGTCATTATGAAAGTGAAGGACGACACACAATTTCTTGAGTACATTTTATTCAAATACTTTAGCCAAGAGTGTTTAGTTAAAAATATGCTTTTCAGTTTTCTCTTATTAAATAGCAAAGGAGAAATACTCCTTTTTTTTATGGTCCCTTCTCTGTACTCTGTTCGAACGTAGATTCAACACTCACACTGACCTTAAAATCTATAAAACCTTTTAGAGGCAGATGAGAATAGAAGTTCAAGCTGGGTTAATATGTCAAGATGAAAACATATAATGCCTAATAAATTTACCAATATTAATATTATCCAATAGAGACACATTATCTCTTTCTGGACAGTAACAGTGATATTTTTAGGAATTTACTTCATATCTATGTGAAAACTGAGTTAGTTTCTTACCTAATTTCCTTGTTCATCTCTTACATATCCAGAACTGTCTTTGTGATTTTAAACTTAATTGTGACATAATAATTGTTATTGTCAGATTTTCTATAGAACCAACTTTAAACTGCTTCTATCAAGGAAATACATGTAAAGTAGGAAAATTACTCCATTTGGCAATATAAAATTCCTCTCCATTAGAAACAGCTTTTTAAAATGACAAAAACAAGAAAAGACAGACATGATGATGTGCTTGAAGTAAGACGTTAAATATACAATCCTACTAACTGATGCATCAAACTCTAAACTCTAAATATTCCTATCAGAATTTACACTGGTACAGAAAGAGTACTACAGTTTATCACCTATAAATGCAGCCTGGAGTCCACTTTGTCATCCTTCCCTCCTAATACAAAACATTTTTTGAGAAATTTCTCTTCCACAGCAGAACCTGTGACAATGAGTTTATAAGAGTTCCTATTTATAGCAATCCATGAATTCTCTGAGTACAGCTCAGTCTCAAAAGTGCAAAGTGCAAAGTTTTCCCAGTCCATTGCTACTAAAAAGATGAAAATCTGACATTAACTGAGCAGTGCAATTCTTCTTTAAATATTTCAGTATAGATATTTCCATATCTATCTGTTTCTTTTGTAAGCAGCCATGCTTCCTGGCAGCTGGTAACAGGAAGATTTATGCTTAAAGGTTTAAAATCAAAGTTCCATTTTTTCTGTAGTAACAGCACTACTCTCTACAGACATTACTTTTATGCTGTAATAGTTAAACACATGTGGTGATCCTAGTTGGCTGTCATATCAAACACAGGGAATAACTGTCAGGGTTTTAAGTTATACATATAACATATTCAAGAGACAATGCAGTCAAGCTGATCCAGCAGCTTCCTAAATGGGACATAACTAAACCTACCTTATCTCACAATTACTTTATATCACAATTAGGAAAATATGCTGGCACAGCTGTCAAGACTAAAGTGTGCAGATTGCTTATTTTAAACTTATAATATTGCTATGTTCACACAGGACTCTGTACTACTCATCTCTCTGACATGACAGTCAGTTCTGTATTTATCTTTGTACGTCAAGCCCTGCTAACTTCACCTGTTTAGCAGAGAAATACGGAGAGTGCACTATCCATAAAAAAGAAAATGGAGTGGAAACTACAGAAGTTAGCTCTTTTGGAGTATGCTGTTTTATTCCAAAGAAAATGATAGTACATCTGTATGTTGCTTTGTGAAATAAACATATTAGAAGCTGAATACTAAACTAACCAGCACCGTGGAATAGAAGATAAAGACCAAGATATAATTCTATCAATGGGCAAACAAGAATGTTCTACCTCTACTTATTTCTTTCCACTCACCTTGCATCGCTAAACCAATAAATAAATAAAGTAAATAAATGCCCTTGACAAACTGTTCAAATTGCTTCTTACAACTTTGCTCAGATGAGAGCCAAGAGTATACCAACAAGCACAGCTCTTCCTCATAGCCCATCCCTCACTGTTACCAGTGCTATTCCTGTACTTTGGTGCCACACAATCACACACAAAGACCCACAAACATAGTTTTTCACAAATCCTATTTGCCCTTGAAGCACAGAGCATTGAGAATTTTCAGGAAAGAAGTCTATGGAAGAACACTACTCATACAAATGCTAGCCAAGACGTGTAGCTATAAAAGCAGATGGAATATGCTTACATGCCAATATGGAATCTCTATATATGAAATGCAAGACTTCCTTCTTGGTCTTATACTTATTTTGTGCTGTAACAGACCAAACAACAACTTTATTTCAATTCAGCTTCCAGTTTATGTATTCAATCAATTTCATCAGCATCTGTCACAGTTCTGAGTCCACTGATTAATGCCCTGAACAGACTCATCAGAGGACCTTTCCCACACCTCTGTTCATGGTCCCAGTTCCTGCCTCAGAAAAATTATAAGAGAGCCAGTCTCTAACTTTGCTGCAACACTGTAAAAACTGTATCTTAGCCAAGGACTTGCAGACTAGCTTGACTTCAAATCTACCTCATTACCACGATCTGGCCCTGGTTCCTGATTAAGCCCACCAGACCTTGTCTCTCATTCAACATGTTAGCAAGACCCCCAAATCCCTTTAAGTGGTGCTGCTCTCCAGCAGCTCAGTTTATACGTAGATCCAGGGTTGCCTCTCTGCAGCTGCAAAATCTGGAACCTGCTCTTGTTAACCATCATGTGGTTGTTGATTGCCCAGCTTTGTAACTTGTCTAGATCTCTCTGCAACCCAAACATCCACTGAACTCTGTCCTGACAGCCTTTCCTTGGAGATCCTCATAAGTACCCACACAGATATTTAGCTGTCTGTGCTACTTCTCCATCTAAACTTTCGTATTCAGCACAGTTTCCTGTATTTAGCAGAATTACCACCCTCTTGATAAAAGCTCCCTCCTTTACATGGTCAGCAACAAAGATAAGACTTTGCTTCTAGCTTTTACATGATAACCAGGCACTGTTAAAAACTACATTTTTAAGGATCATAGTTCAGTTTTCATTTCAGTAGTTATGTAGAGCATAGTGAGACCTCTCCAGCTAGTTCTCACACTTAGTCACATATCTCCTACTTCTATGGCTAGTCTGAGAGAAAGCTGTATGGGAAATGGCATTTTCTTTGATTCCAGATCTGAGACAGGAGGAAAGTTCATTGGCATCATTTCTTTTACTATGTTTAAGAAATACAGACATTAAAGCATTAAAAATCTTGGTAATTACTGCAGAAAGAATTTAAAAGAACTGAAGACCTTTGGAAGGCACCTGTGGAAGTACTATTATGTCACATAAAAATTCTGTTTCAGTTTAACAAACATTTCACTGCACGGTGAACTGTTCCCAACAAAGCCTGCTATGCAAGAATTTTAGAGTGCCAAAGAAGTAGAATACATACAACTTAAGCAGGCTTGCATATTTGAAAGTTTTCAAGTTTGCTTTTATTCTGCTTGCGCATATTTCAGATTATATGAAATTCTGAAATTTGTAGAAGATAGTTATGCAGGCTGAACAACATCCTTTTGTATTGACTTACAGCTACAGAATATAGAACCTTCCTAAGAGAGGTCCTGTCAGATATAAAATACTCATCTATGGAAGTCAGTATTTTCCACCAAAATGTACATATCAATTTTACAAAGGATGGAGTTCCTGCTTAAAAAGAAAGATTAATTTTGAGGAAAAAAACCCACAAAAAACAGCCACAGTAACAGAAATTAAAAGCTACAAATACAGCTGGGTATCCTATCGGTCTGGCTTTTGATTATTTTGAGGGTTGGATGAAGTCGATTAACTGTTCTGTTCATATGTAGACTAAAGCAATTTCTAAAACACTGAAGCTTCTAAAAAAGCAGAAAGATTTTTCCTTCAAGCTCTTCCAGGACTTCAACAATGGTGAGGCTATAAGGGAGGACCTTATGCCACTTCTGAGAATATCAGGTTATAAAACAATTTACACAGAACTTTATATAACA
Source organism: Phasianus colchicus (assembly GCF_987193195.1). NCBI lineage: Eukaryota > Metazoa > Chordata > Aves > Galliformes > Phasianidae > Phasianus > Phasianus colchicus. The sequence continues at coordinate 47,727,958 of NC_143436.1, forward strand.
GCCATTATTAAAATGAAACTTCCCAGCATAGTATGGACAGAAATTACACCCTGCATGTGAGAAGTATCTCCAGCCAAGACCCTTTTTCATAACTACAATAAAGAAATCAAATTTGTCAAGGAGATAACTGCTCTTTTCTTTGGCATACTGCATACTGTCAGCTTATTAGCTCGCAGATGGACTCTGTCATAATCACACCAGAAATTCACTTTCTCTTTGCCATTGTACCTCTTACTGTGTATACAAACCAAGAATCAATTTCATGTTAGTTCTTCGTTGATGTGCAAAAGGAGTTTAATTACATAACTACAAAATCTGTTCTAGAAGAGATCAGGAAAAACAATCTTGTCATTGGTATTTAGGAGTAATTTACAGAGCCTTTTGTCTATTTCAGTCCTTTTAGTAGAATATGGATTTGAAGACAGACTGCCATCTACAATTATTTCACCTTATTCACAATGAAATCTGCATTTTCTGTCATGGTACTGTATTGACATGAATATCAGAAGCATATTTTTGTACTTTTATCTAAAACATACTGTTGTAGTATGTATCCATCGTAATTTTTCAGGCCAATTCAACATGCTGATCCTATTCTAAACAGTGAAATAAAAAAGCATGTGTTCTGGATCCCTATGAACAAGATACTCTCTGCTGCAACCTGAATTAATTTTGGAAGATGCCACTGATGAGCTAATAGTCTGAAAAATCACAAAGTGTGATGCTAATGCTTTTTCAACCAAATTCAACAACTTGTAAATTTGAAATTTTTCACTGCTAGCTTCTTTATTTTCTTGTATAAGAAAGAAAAATAATAAAAACTAAATACTACCTCTACCTCCATATTCAATTCTCATGGAGAAAAATGAGTTAGAAAGGTATTATAACATTTTGTGATGAAATGGGGATTAAATATACTCTTTTTTAAAGAACCATAATTAAAAGTGTTGCTAGTTTTCAGGGCAAGGAAGATGAGTTATTGCATAGTTGAGTTTAAAACTGAAATACAAAGAATCATACTAACTCAGTAGTCACTATCTTAAAATTTACATCCTTCTTGAAATTAATCTCTTTACTAAAGAAAAAAGAGAGAGAGAAAAGAGAGAGAGAGATACCAACCAGGCTAACTTCATACTATTTTTCAAATTCATTCTTCAATTCTGTAACATTCTTTTTAACATTATGTTAAAAAGAAACTAGGAACAGAGAACATTCTTAAAAATCAGGAAATCACTTCAAAACGACACATATGTTCATCACAGGAAAGTTTAACAATAATTAAACTGCAGTTAATACACACTTAGAGAAGAAAAGTACCATTCAAGAATTATTTTTCAAAACAAATTCATAAAAATGAGGAATTAGTAACTACTGAGCTTCTGTTGTAAATCAGGATAACTCCAATGGCTCTACACCTTGCCAAATGTCTGAAATGATAGATAGTTTGAAGCAGAAAAAAAGCTACTGAAAGTGGAATGGAGCACAAAAGCAGCTTATAAAAAGACAGGACAGTGCTCATTGTTATTCAAGTACATTAGTTGCTGTATCCTGTTTCCACTGACAGCAGTGGAAGCCTTAGTATTGACTTCAAACAGGTGCAAGTCTCATGAGACTAAGGGGAATAAAAGGTACAGTCATGGTATGAAAGCAACAGTGTATACAGTGTGGTGAGACAGGATACTAATTCCAATCTGGTACACAGGATTCTGACAAAGCTCATTAAACACAGTGTCAAATAAGGATGCAACCAGAAGAAGAAAAAAAAAAAAAAAAAAAAAAAAACCCAAAACCCCAGACATTTGTAAATAGAAATTTGGCAGACCTCCATCCAGTGCTACAAGAAAAGCTCAGGAAAGATGTCATAGAATTTAGAGTGCCCTTTAGAACAAGGGAGACCCAGAAGTGGCCAGAAGCATCGTCCTGTTCTGTCGCAGTACGGGATCACTTGTTGAGGACACAGCTGTTGGCATGCCTTGGTGGTTACTGCAAACCTGCCTGCTCTGAGTTGCTGGGTTTTAGACCCAAGTATATAATCCATTTTTATTTATTCCCAGTATCATCATGAGTATTTGAAAATGTTAGGGGACTGAGTTTCTTGTGTGTGTGTTTTGTTTTGTTTTTTTAACTTAGATAATCTTCAAAGAGGCTGTATTCTTACATCAGTTGAGTTACGTATGATGTCCTCAATGAATTCTATAAAGAAAGTAGCTGAGATATCATTACATTAATTAGAAGCTGGTCAAAAGTAGAGAACTTATCCCAAAGGAAACTATGGACTGCAAAATGTCTTGCCACATTAGATCAGAAGAGAAAGCTATGCAACATAAAATCTAAAACAGGAGTAATAATTATCAAACAGTCTGAATATTAAAGTCAGCTGGATAACTGAAAAGGATTACAACAGGAAACTGAACCTCAACATTTAATTTTAAAACTGGATTTTGAAGTTGAAGTGAAGACCAAAGGTAAAAATTCTGAAGTGGATAAGGCAAGCCTGTGTCTATAAGGTGAGGTAGAGAAGAGATTAAGCAGCTATTCCATAATTACTGAGTTTTAGGATGAAAAGGTAAACATATACCTGTGCAAGCATGGAAAATCCGAGGTTCCTGCATCCATTACAAGGTGTCAGAGCCTCCCATAAACCTGAAGGACCACAAGTATTTTCACCTCCATCATCTTCTTCATCCTCTCTTGGTGATAAACACATTGAAGAAGGCCTCTGTACATAAAGAAGCAGTACTTTCAAATTAAACATAGATAGATTGTAAAGAAACATTGCATTTAATAAAAAGAACTTGAAAGACTCTCTTTTATAAATGCCAAAAGAAAACCTCTTATTTCAGTACAGAGCTATTACTCAACTATTATTCTGTTGTACAAAAATCACACTTTCTCAGGAAGGTGTATGTTGAGCTACCTGCAATTATACTTTAAACCTGAGTGAACAAAGTAATATACGTTTGTTTTCTTGATTATCATGTAATTAGCAATTTTTACTTGATTTTAATTGAAAATTTGCTTTATTATTATCATTATTAAGTTGAGAACAGTTCTGAGATATTTAAAAATACACTATTCTTCTATAGGGAAATAGCATGAACTAAGGGTATCTTGCTTTAATAGTCATCTGCTGTGTTCAAAAGATAAAAATGGAATTGAATTACATTTGCATGGATTAATTCAATGTTTTTATAGGGGGAAAAAAAAGATGAATTCAGTCAAAATGTGAGGTTTCAATTTTTATTTGATATTTACTAATAGCAAACATGTTAGCATAATTTGCTTACAAAAAAAAAAATTAAAAAGTATTTGGGTTTTTTTTTTTCACAAACTAGAAGGCCGGAAAGGTACTGGAAAAAGCTATTGAGTTGTGACCATTAGGACTTCCATATTGGCCTCAGTGATAATGGAATAAGCCTGATTTTTGCTTAAACTGGTATTCTATCTTTTTTATGACAGCTGAAAGCAGAATGTGTGGACATTTTTCATTTATTTATGTTATTTAGTGTGAATGATAATTCATTTCAACTAAATGAATTGCAATGGAAACTTCTACTGATTTCCAGAGGAGGAAATTTAAACCAGTGACAAATGATTTTTAAAATATGGCGTTTACAAAAATATGACAACAAAAAATTGCTAATTTTACTCACAATTGATCTCTACGCCACAGATAATTATTTTGCCCGTAGTTAAACTGCAGTACATGTAATAGCTGTTCTAACCTTCTTTAATCAGCCCATCTGATATTCATATAACAAATTCTATCTCCAGGAATACTTAGTCAAGCAATCTTTCAGATGTGGCTGGATTTTTGAGTGGCCAGCATAATGCTGCTTGAAACAGCGGCTGACCACATCTATTAATCTCTGAAGCACTGTTATGAGGCCTATATTCAAACAACAAACAAACAGCCAAAACCCCACTCAACTGCAGATTATTTTAAGCAACAGAATAAAGAAACATGTGGAGTGTGCTGTAAGAAGGGGCATGCAGAGGAGAAGGAAACGTACTGGGGAAGAGAAGAGCAAAAACAGCAGAGCAGTTTGAAGATGAACACGAACTGAAGGATACTGGCAAGCAAAGCAGAGGCACTGCACAGACAGGTGTTAATAAACCATGTAACACCTGGGGTTCATTTAGCCTTTGGACCCTGTGCTAACTTCTTATGCACATAGCAGGTTGGTATATCACTAACTCAAGCATGATAAATATTTCTAAATTCCATGTCAGCTGACTCACCAGGGTTGAGAAACCAGATACATCTATCTCTACTAGTCTTATTCTCCTGTAGGAAATGTTTGCTCCCTTGTTGCAGACCTCATGCATCTAGCCACAAGTAAGGTGGATTTATTTACTTTTTATTTTAAACCAATTTCTAAGCCATTCTTAGCAAGATATTTCATGAGGTTATTTTGACAGTCAAGTGGTACCACAGAATGTGTTCCCATAGCAACCGGTTTTCTTACAGGGATTATTAAAAGGATTGGGTTAACTCTGCAGAGTGTCGGTCATGAAGGACTATTACTGCTTTGCATTTGGACAGACAAAGGAAGCAGAATATGAGTTCTTCCCATCTATTTATGATGCCATTTTCCACAGTGTTTACCCTGTGTTCATATTTTAAATTTCAGAATTGTTGGATCACAGAACAAAGTGCTTCTTGCCCCCTGGAGCACAAAGCAAAGAATTGCAGCAGTACTAGGTGCAGAAAAGCCTGTAACACACATCAACTGTGATCTTAAAAGCAAATATAAGAGGTTAAAAACAAGTCAGGGAAATAAATATAGTCAATTTGCTTTCTAAAAGCAAAAATTAAGCGCAGCGTTGGAGATATTTTTTTAATATAATTAACAGAGGATGAATAATGAAATTCAAGGGAGAACGTCTGAGATTTAACTATTACAGAAAAAAGTAGAAAATGATCATAGCAAAAATATTATTGAGCAATAAAAAGTAAACAAACAGAACAAGAGAGAATTCTATTATTTACTTTACATACAATATATGAGACATACAGAGATAGAATGCATATCACAGTAATTTAAATTAATGCTGTCAATATAGATGAGACGATATTGGAAATCTTCAATAATCAGATCTCCTGACTATTTTAAAAAAGGACCAGCAGATGTCAAAATGCATTAGAGAACATTTGGAATACACTGACTGGTACTCTGATGCCTCTAGACATCCAGGTATGACACAATACAGGCTAATTTACAGACAACTGAAAAGTAGGGCTGGATCTTTTCATACTGAATGACTGATTTCTGCTTTCTTCTTTCCCAGATTTCTGCTACAGATAGAGCACTAAAAAGAAAGCAGTAAGATAAACGCATATGAAGGCCCAACAAGCAGCTATCACTATCACTTTTCTCACCAATCCCAGATGCCTGGTTCTTCCCAGACAACAGGCAGAACAGACTAAGTAAAAACAAGTTGCTGCTGCAGGGAAAAACAGCTGCAAAGAGGGGAAGGACTGCATGAGAAAAAGGGGAGTCAGAAATCCCCTAAATGAAGGAGTGGGTTTGCATACACTAGGGAGATGGAGACATCTGGGGGAGGCAGATGAGATACGGAAAGACTTATAATCTATCAACGGATCTCAAAATGATACACAAGACCATAAAACCCTTAACCCAAGCCACCCACTTTCCTGCTAACCCTTCCCAGCCTTCATTTTTGCTCAGATCTCCCTCATTTTTCCATTCTGTTGTAAAATTTAATTTTGCCTCCTCAGAGATTCTTTAGACATGAAAATCTAATTTTGTGTATGCTGCTGGGAAGCCTTGAAATAGCCCTGTGGGGAGGGGTTTAGTGAAATTGAAGTTATTTATGCCCTCTTCCCAGAAGAAAAAAAAAAAAAAAAAGAAAGAAAGAAAGAAAAAGAGAGGAAGAACTTTCTGTCTTCTGAAGAAAAATAGATACAACTGTGGACCTTTTATATATGCCTTTTCTGACTAAAAAAAGGAACAGAAAATGTAGCTAGAAAATGCCACCTAGATCACAGTTGCTCAATTAACAGACTTTGACATTACAGAACGGTGAAGTCAACATAACCTGTAGTACTAAGCTTCAAAAAAGTCAACTTTGTAAGTTAAAAGAGACAAGAGTGTAAGTGTCATAGATCCTCAAACAAATCAAGACAGAAAACCTTAAAAGATATCAGATACAATCTGTAAAAAAGTAGTAATTGGTAGGGAAATCACCAGACACTTATGCTGAATACATCATCTAATAAAAGAAAGCTATATTCTAATTGAGACACTAAAATAAGTAATAAAAATTGCTTAAAATGGTGCAAGACTAATAATGAACTTTCTGTGTATAAAAAAGAGAGAGAATAACAATACAGCAATGAGAGAATAGCAAGACCTAAAGAAAGAGCATTGGGCTGCTATAATTAGTGCCAAGATTTTCTTATACTTCACTGGTTCTGAGACATAACCACCAATTTGATGAGAATTTATATTACGATTTTGAAAATTTATGTATGGAATTCTTCCTCTTTGTGTCTTCATTTATACAAATTGCAGAATTGTCCCAGTACGTAACTTTACACTGAACAGTATTTTATTCTGTAAACAGGCTATTTGTTCTGATATATTTATGTACACCAGGTTGAGGATCACAATAACCTGATGTCTCCCTCCTGATATAAAAAAACAAGCTAATATTTAGCATAGGATAATGAGTAGAGATGAAAAAAAGCAGAGAAAGTCTCCTCCACTCTTAAATGTCAACAGGAAAAGAAACATACCTTTGTGTCTGTTCTTGAAGAGCAAACTGCCTTGACAAACATATGACCATGTCAGTATTTCATATGATCCTAACCACTGGGTGGCAGATGCATGCCTCTACTTCTCCTTCATCTGCCCAAAAGGATAAGTAATAATGTTGTGAAATAACCATGAATACAGTGCATTTCTTTGTCTAATAGTCTAAATTTAAATTACAGTGAATGAGGAACTAATAAGGAAGGAACCTGTTCCTGAATATCCACTATAAACTGGGCCAAGAAAGGTGCTGTGCTGTCACTGCTCCCTCGGCCACAAGGTTCCTCATGCACCCCCAGCCACTGCCCAGGATGTACCCAGGAAATCGCTTACTGTGGAAGGGAAAAAAGCAGCATTTGAGCATGAAGTGCAACACCATCAGTAACTATTTTTCCACAGCAGGATCCCTACATCAACCAAATGAACCCTTCTGGGATTCAGTAAGGATCCCAGCAGGAAGAAACCTCATTCACAAGACTTGCTATGTCTTGTACACAAAATGACAGTGAAATGTTTTAGAGGCCTGGGCTTACCTTTGTCACATTCCTCGAGACACCCTTCACCCTGGTTGGTGTTTTTCTACTTTCCATCCTCATTATCTTGTCCTCCACCATGCACTGCACATTTCTTTCACAAATAAGTTCCTTTTTTTACATTTCTTTCACCACTGTCATGCTGTGAGCATGGTTAGAGTTTGTTTGCCCTTCCTGTATTTAGCCAGGAGGGAACAGCAGAAGAAGGACAATCTTGTACTTCAAGCTGCTGAATGCTGGCAAATAGCATTCTGTACATGTCTCTGCCACAATCCCTGTGAGATGCAGGGCACGATGCAAACTTCTTCAATATGACTGCTAACTTTGTGGTCCTCTTTTCTTGGCAAAATCACAGATGAAATTTTACAGAGATGCTGGGTTACATCAGAAATCAGCGTGAGATATTCCGTGACTATTTACAGCAGTACGTGAGAATAACTGCTCTGAAAGTACAAGGGCTGCTCTGAAAGTAATGCCCCCTAATTTATTATGTTGACCCACGATATCAGAGGCAGACATCGGTGTTACAGCATTTGAAATTGAACCTTCCCAGCAATATTCCATTATATTTTGCTGCCATGTGACAGATGGGTGAAGAGGGGCAGGCTGACAGAATGGTGTCTGGCATGGAAGTGCACATGAAACAAAAATATGCCATACAATTCCTCCATGAAAAAAAAAAAAAAAAAAAAAAAAAAGCATCCAATTGATGCTTGCTGAATGTTTATTGAGACCAACAGTGGAAGTTAGCACAATGAGGCAGTGGGTGGTGAGTTTCAGCAGTGTCAACAGCAACATGAAAGACAAGCTTCATTCCAAAGGACCATGCTCAGCTGTCATGACATGAAATAAGAGTGTCTAGATCAGCTCATCCACATGAATCCGGAGGTTATGACCAGGGAACTGCGTACAGAGCTGAATATCAACCTCAACACACCGGAAACAATGGTGACAATATTGGAATATGACACAGTTTGCTCCTGGTGGGTCTCACAAATGCTCACACAAGAATAAAAAGAGCACCATATGCAAGTTTATCAGGACCAGCTGAACCAATACGAGGCTGACGGTGACAATTTCTGGATCATATCAGTATCACTGACGTGACGCGGCGTCATCACTATGAGCCAGAATCAAAACAGCAGTCCACAGAGTAGCCACATTTGAATTCCCCATGGAGGAAAAAGTTCAAAACACATCCTTGTGTGGGTAAAGCGACGTGCATTGTCTTTTGGGATAGGAAAGGGAGTGATCTTTCAGGATTTACTAGAGCTCAGACAAACCAATTCTGACTGTCCTGCCACACCCACTGTACAGTCCAGATTCTGTGCCTTCTGACATCCATCTTTTCAGGCTGCAACTATGCCATTATAGAAGCTATGAAACAGTGGGTCACTTCTGCTGGAGCAGATTTTTACAAGTGTGCCATGCAGATTCTTACAAGCATGTCATGCAGATTCTTGCTCATCACTGGTGAAAATGCACAGCTAATGGTGGGGACTGTTGAAAAATAATGTTTTGTATCAGAAAATTTGCTCTATTAAACAGTGCTATTGTACTCCTTGTAGCTGTTGTAGCATTACTTTTCAAGCAACCAAAGTACAAGTTCCAGTAATCCCAGAGAAGGAGAATCTTGACTTCTGTACCACTGCTCATCAGCCAAGCTGTACATAACAGTTTTTTTGTTTGGGATTCTACGGCTGCTCAGTGTGCATGTGCTACTGATATCTATCATAACAAGCATGTGAGAAATTAATCATTCAAGGGCAGCAATTCTTTCCCTCTATTCAGCACTGGTGAAGCCACACCTGGTGTACTGTGTCTGGTTCTGGGCTCCTGAGTACACAAGACTCCAGGGGAGCCACTGGATAGAACCTAGTGGAGAGCCAAGAAAATTATGAAGGGACTGGAGCATCTCTCCTATGATGAAAGGCTGAAAGAGCTAAAACTGTACAGCCTGGAAAAGAGAAAGCTGAGGGAGGGGAGGTGGTTAGGAGATTTTATAGGCATCTGGAAATACCTAAAAGAAGAGTGCAAAGAGGAGAGAACCAGGTTCTTTCCATTGGTGCCCAGTGCCAGGCCAAGAGATGACAGGCACAAACTGAAATGTAGGAGGTTTCATCTGAACATCAGGAAATGCTTTACTGTTCAAGTGGTCTGAGCAGCGGAACAGGTTGCCAAGAGAGGCTGTGGAGACTCTTTCCTTGTAGACATTCAAAACTTAACTGGATACAACCCTGGAGAAGCTGCTTTGCTTGAGCAGGGCATTGGACCAGATGCCCTCCAGAAGTTCCTTTCAGTGTAAACCAGTCTGATTCTTTTGTTCTCTTTTCAGATTAGGATCTGATACTGTGCAGTAAATATACCCTTGACCTAGATGACAAATAATAAGAAAGTGCGGTGTGCACTGAATAAAGCAAGACTTATAAGGGAAAACAAGATTATAAAATGAATGAGAATTATTTGAATGTGTTTTTCACAGCAAGCTTATACGCTGTAACCTTGCAGAAAAAAAGATACCATTTCTTCCATCTGTAAGGGAACTACAGATTTTTCAGAAAGATAACTTTTCATTTGCCAAAAGACTGCAACATTAAGAAAATGGTCCATCAAGAGAATACTATACATTTTAAAAAAACACTGATCTTGGCTAATTGATTTTTTCACTAAAAGTAAAAGCTTCTGAATATAATGTAGTTATCTTAGGTTATATGTACATAAAATAGTCTCCACATGAAGATTATTACATTCAGTTCAGAGTAGATGGAGATTTTCAAATGGCAGAAAATTCAATAATTCAACAAACAGAAAAGTTGCAGAGAATTGAACAATATGTGCTTTTAAAAAATATACTTTAACTATAATAAACAGCTATCAGTTAAGAATTATGTAGTATATAGAGCTGATAGAATCTTCATTTACAGATATTTTGGGAAACATACTGCATTTATTTTTCTGCTAGAATTGAACTACATTAGCTACTTGAAGTTGCAATATAGATTTTCTTGATAACGTACTTTAAAAATCATTTTTAAAGTAGTTTGAACTGTTTAAAAGCTATGTAATTTGAGCTACATTTTTAGTCTATAGATTCAACTGGTTGTCTTTAACATAGGAACATATAGGCACTTTCATAACATACTCCATTCTGATATTCATGGGAGAGGACTAAATTGTCTTCCAAATGAATTTTTACCTCTTAACATTAGGTGAAGCAAAGTGAGCCTGACTTATAAGTGCTTAGCTAACTTTGAGCACGTACCTAATCCTCATGTATTGGGCTATTTTCACAGTTTATCCCAAATATTAACACCAAACACTTGGTACTGATGGGTACTGATACTTGGTATTGGTATTTGATATTAACCTATAATAACTGATCTGATATTACTTAACATTGAAGCACTCTGAGTGCTTTGCTTGACCAAGGAGAAAGAACTTATCATTTTGAAGGATAAAGCTCCAATGGGGAATTCAACTCAGCAACCACTCAGTTTGCAACAACACTCTCTATTATAAATGCATTTATAGGGACGTCCTTCTATCCCATAGGCATAGCAGATTTGACCTAAGGGGATATTCAAATATAGGCTATGCAAAAATGTATTAATTTGAGTCTTGACCCTTAAGCACATGAATAGTTCCAATCAAGTTAATGGGATTTCTCTTGTTAATGGCAAGCTTATGTGTCTCCCTGAATCAAGGAGTGAATGTTTATACACACATGACTCATTCTAAAATGTGACTCACTGTAAAACTCACATACCAGTTGAGAGACACTGATAATGAAAGATATAGGTGCCTGCAGAAAAACAAGATCAATATTTTCAGAAATATTAAATAGAAACAAAAGCTTAAGTATATTTACTTTGCATTAAAAAATAAATGTACTTCAAAGTCGTGCATTTTTGGCTTTAAAAGTAAAAAAAAAGAAAATATTGCTTGGAGAATAACTACAGCGACATCTCAGTATTCAACATCCCTGTACTATCTGAATGTTATCATATAATGTTTGAAAAACTCAGCGCAATGTAATTGCAAAGCAAATCAGCCATAAAACATGTATTTTTCCTTTTTAAAAGTTGTGAAAGAGAGGGTGGATAAGTGGGTGGCAGAATGATGAAACTTATAGAAAATATATTATTTGTCATGAAATAGACCAGAAGGAACAGAAATTAAAGTAGGGGAAAAATCAGGTGGTAACTGAGTAGGCAGAAGTCACCACTTTATTACTCCTCCAGTACACAGTTTTTTATCTCACATATATATTCTCAGTAAAAATGTGTTACTGAAAATGAAGTTATTATTGCATTAAGATGCTGTTGGCTTAATGAAGGATAGAAGAGACAAAGCCATTCTAAAGAGATAGACTATAGACAGCATTCAATCTGCCTGAAGATGAGTGCTGGTTATCAGTAGATAATCAAAAAGACCTTAAAGAGCACTTGTACAAGATCATCTCCAGATCCATCAGTAACAAACTGCAAGCAGTTTGTCATATATTATCTAAAATACTAAATACAATACAAAAACAATGCACTGAAATAACTGAAATAGAATGAATCTCCTGACAGTAAAGTCAGTGTGTTATGGAAGTTAAAGGCCTAACTGCAAAAGATCAGTCAAAGAGTAAAATGTGCAAATGCTCAGATTTTTCTACAGATATTAGGGGGAAAAAAAAAAGAAAAAAAGGATTAAACATACACACATGCTGAATTCTCAGTGAAGTGTGACCTGCATGAGATCCACCCAAATCCTCTCCCATTCCTAGTCTTTCTTCACTCAAATAGCATGTATAAACAGAATTTAAAATCATCTTCAATAGAAAGGCAACTGTTTTGGTATGGATAGAAAAAAAACACCAACCTGTTGCTTCTTCCTGTCTTACATAATTAAAATAATGACTTCACTATCATATCATTATCTCAATAACAAGGACTACCAGAAGATTTAAGACAGTTGTTGCTTTTCCTGTGCTAGCTCATATGTACTGTTTTTTATTGCCTGTAATGGAGTCAATATAGTATGTAGAGATCTACCCCAATACAAGTACACCTTTAGTTCATTTTCCAGATATATTCCTGGGTAGCTTAAGAGCTAATACGTAATCCTTTCTTCAGCCAGATATCATGTAGTGTCTTAAAAGTTCTGTAAAATACAAATGAAGTCAGTAACATGCCTTCACCTATAATTCCTTTGCAACACCACTTCTTATGAAGTACCTATGGCTAAAGCAGTGATCAGGTAAAATTACTGAGATTCCTTAAAAGAAACACCATTATAAACAGAGCGAAGGGCAGGGAGGTAAATATGCTAACATCTATGAGGAATCAACCAATAATTTTAAAAAGATGTGCATAGGAACAAAAATTATTATATTTTAATACGTGTTTTGTTTAAGGTTGACAGGCAGTGCTGAGGATGGTTCTTTGCAGACTGTAATAGTTTATATTCTAGAGATACCGAGCAGAGCACCAACATCAACAGAAATGATAACCAGAATTAATAGGAACTGCTCAATCTCAAATAACTACTGAAGCAAATAAAACTAAAGAGCCTCTTCTAAGATTTTTGTGCATGGCACTAAACTGAGACTTACAATAAGATTAGGAATGATGGACACCAAAAGAAAAGAAAATAGATGATCAAAAATGGCATTAGTCATTACATCCTTTTGAAAAATTAGAGAAAGCAATATAAAAACAGGTGTGTATATGGTCAAGTAACCCTGGACCCATATTCCTTGAGAACACAAACTCAAGCAGAGTACGGTTGCTATAGCCCAGTCTGCCTACACTCTTAACTTCATCAATGATCTTCCCTGAACTGGTGACCACCAGGTCCAGTAATGCTTCAACTCTGGGTGGTCTGTCCAATAACTTGCACAGGAAGTTGTCCTCAACAGACTTCAGGAGTCTCCTGGATTGTTCGCAGGAGGTAATTTTGCCATCTGAAATATGGCAGAATATTTACCATTAAGATTGCTTGTATATACTGCTCCCTCTTACTGAGAAAAAGCGAACAAAGGAAACTGAGGCTGCTACTGCTAAGAAAGTACCTACTTATTCAACTTCTAAAGAATCACTGAATATGATAAAGTGAAACCATACTTTTGCATTTATCTCCACTCCTTAATGGATCCTGTGAGAACTCACATAATTCTAAGGGATTAATAGGCTCCATTTTTTTTTTTATGCCATCAGGACAAAAGTTCTCTTCATACTGTTCTCCTCACAACAGAAACAGATGAAAGACATACTCATATTGTACTCACTTTTCTCATGTACCACCTATCAGATGTTAATCATCAGGCTTTATTTATATATATATACACATATGTGTATATATATATATATATATATATATACATATATATAAATACATATATTACTAGCAGTAGTTATGAGCTTAATTTTATTCTTATACTAATGGGGTAGACATGTAATCCATGTTGATTTCAGGTATATATAAAAGGCATTTAAGAATTCTATCATTTTTTCCTACCATTTGTATCTTTTGTGTATGTAGAACTAATGTCACTATGTATTAAAATATACAAGTGTACCTGTGCTGGTACCTCCTAACAAAACAGAGAGTGTTCTAGAAATGTTACAGAAGTAAGTATTTCTGTAACATGCAAAAAAAAAAAAAAAAAAAAAAAAAAAAAAAGTTAAAAAGTTCTGAAGTTATTTACTTGTTGCTTAAGATCATAAATCAGAAATGAGTTCATTTGAAAGCTTGCTTTCTCCTTCTTTCCTTATTAACTCACCTTTCCCTAGGGTAAACATCTACATATGACAGGAAAAAATAAGTCTTCCATATATTCAGGCTCACACTTTTTACAAACCATCAAAACTACTTTTTCAAAGAGAATAAATATGTTTTTAGAAACTAAAAGCTAAATGTAATTAAATGTTAGAGATCTTTCTCACATTCTTTATCAATATCATACATTGTTACAAATATTTTGCTTAAATGTGACAAACCAAATGGATCATTGCCGAGTAAGCATTTTTTCTTGATTAAATTGCCTCAACACCAAAGTCCAGTGCTTGTCATTGTGCACTCTGCCTAATCTCAAACTGAGATTCCAGAACATTCTTTCAGAATAACTTTCAAAGTTGAGCACCATGAGGACATCTCAGCTGCTGATCAGAACAGCACTAGATGTCTATGTTTATGCAACTGATGTGAAGGATTCAGCTGCACATCACAAGCACCTAGTACTATTCTAGACACTACATGGTAGCTGCAGAACCTTAATCACTGTTCCAGAAGGAATGATGCAAAAGAAACCTTGTCTGTCTATGGAGAACTGAGATAATTAACGTTTATGCAGCTGATTCCTACCTTTGGAGATTCAGCATTCCTACTAGTAATACTATGATCAAATAGAAAGAAAATGAATTTTAAGAAAATCATAATGAAAATAACTTTTTGTTCTCTTGTGAGAGAGAAGTTTCAAAGGTCATTTTGGCTAGAATAACAGAGAAAAATCTGAGGAGAGAAAAAAAACATGGGAAATGCAATTAGGAGTCCACTACAGATCTTTTGGAGGTCTCTAGGGAGTCAGGGCTTGAAGGAACAATTGCTGATGACTGTTATCCTACTAACAGCAAAGTTCATCAGTCTCGTTGATGATTTGGTTTTGTAATATGACAGAGACAGTTGAAGTTAATACTGCAAAATCACCTTCCTGGATGAAAATTTCATAATCTTTTACATTCTTCACAAGTAATTGCAACTAAGATGATCCCAACTGAAGCTGAAAACTACAGCTTAAGAATGCACACCATGTCGCACAGTACTGCATACTCACAGGACAGCAGACATGAGAGTATGGAAGAAAAGTGTTCTGCTATGTAAAGCTGGCAACAATGTGCACAATGGCACAGGCAGCTCAGGAGAGGTAAGGAATGATAATGGCACAAATAGGTGTGGAAAAGAATGCTCACTTAAGCACTGAATAACACACGCACAAAGATACCTAATTATCCACTATCTAATTATATATTTTGTATTGACAAGATGGTCTCATGATCAGTTCCAATAGACTCTTCAGATTCTGAGTAGTCCTGCTTAGATTGTAGATTTTTTTGGTATTTGGTTGAGTATAATGACAAACTATATATGTGCTCAGTACAATGTCTGACAGTCTCTGAACTAAAATGGCCTTCATGGAAAAAAAAAAAAAAAAACACAAGGATCTGCTGTGGTTAATTTAATAAAACATAGCTGTCCAACAGGATTCTCAAGTAGATAAAATACTACAAACCATTTGCTGAACATCCAAAATTTACATACAGCTTTATATCCATGAAGACAAACAAGCTCTTTGATCAGAAAAGCTTAAGTTCTAATGACTTTATATGGAGAAAAAAAAAAAAAAAAGTGCTACAGCCATATCTGAGATCCTTGTATAAAAGAGGTTTAACTAGGATGAAAGAGTCCACAGCAGGGCAAGTGAAATGGTTGGTAGCATGGCAAGATTTACATACAAATAAACTTGCAAGTGTTAGGATTACTCATCCAGATTTAAAATAGCTTTAAGAAAAATCAAGCCTGCATTATTGCAAGTTGTGGAGAGTGTGCACCAACTATTTTTTCTTTACTACTCTGTCAGATTTTACCATAGAAGAATAAATACAAGCATGTACTCAGGAAATAAAATGCCAACACATACAGCATGTTCTGCAAAATATAATAATACATTGGTTATCAAAGTAAACAATGTGGCAGATTGGACCAGAAGGATTAGACACATTTAGGATTCACCAATGCAAGCTAAATACCTAACAGCATTTAGAGTGATACATTTGCCTGTAAGCTGTTTTCCTGCAAGTATCTGATAGTCAAGGAATTTGCCCCACACATACATAATTGGAGAGACAAACTAAATAGTCCAGAAAACCATTATAGCGGAAATGAAGTCGTATTTTTTAATGCAGATCAGATGAACTGGTGGCTTGGGAAGCACCCTTCCCCCTTGTTATAGTAGACTCTATGTAGCTTAAATCATACTAAGCACTGTCATATTTCAGCATTTTACATTCTCAAATAAGTGCTGACTATTTCACAGGGTATGTCTGTGCAGCACGCTGGAGGATTGTCTAGCAATACTTGTACCAGAAATCACAGCAGCAGGGAGCTGCAGGCTAATTTAGTTGGCTGGGAAGCATGCCATCAGGCAGATTATTCTATGTAGAGTTCCACTCGGTTACAGTTAGGCTTCCTCCAACACAGAAATCTTTATGATGCTGCTCTAAAGCACAGAGTAATTTACAGATACAGAAAATAACCCTACAGTAGTACTTTTAATAACTACAGAACATAGTTTAGGAAAAAATACCAAAGAATTGTTTGAACTTCCCTGTGCTGGGTAAACTGCTTAAAAAAGAACGGGAAAAATTTGCACGAAGTCAATGTGTTTATCTCTTCTTCTTTGTAACACCTATCTCCTGTTTGCATACAATTGCCATTTTGGAAAATACGTCATGACATGGTATCATACTTGAAAACAAACCACAGATGATTGGTACGGATGTCAGATTATAAATGTCTAATGAAATAAATCACAGTAAAAACAGTTCTTCTCGGTGGGAAATACCACCGTGTGCATTAGGAACTAGGACTAACAGATGGTTTCGTGTTGGGTGGTAGCTTTTAAAAACAATTTATAAAATTATATAACCTTGTCTTCAGAGAGTGGGTAGACTTTTGTAACACAAATCTTAAATGTAGAGTTTACATATCCTGCAAGAGATAAGTAGAGGGCTTTTGTACCTTTATGTCCAATTGAAATAATAGCTAGAATTAGCCTGTAAAAAGAAGTTTGTAACTGAACTAGTAGGGATCAACCGTTCAAAATTCTTGCAATGTCATAATTCAGCAATACAAAAATTATCTATGCTATAAAAGGGGAATTAAATACAGTGAAAGTATTCCAAACATTGGCTCTTGGTACAATTCTCTCATAAATACAAATGACAAAAATAAATACCACTAAGGTATGTTATCATTTTTTTCCTATGTTATATAATTTAAAATATACCTGATTCTTACTATGGACTCTCAACAAATCAGGCCTGATTATTTTACTATTCTGTAACTAAAAAGTTGACCTAACTGTTCTTGAATGTATGTTTAATATATCCACAAGTCAGACATTGTATATACTTATTGCTCACTTTCCTCATGTGGAATTTTGTCTCACTCTCCCTATAATGCCTCTAGACAAATTTATAATACAATCAAAGGGTTCCACTTTTGATCTAAGAGAGTAATTATTTTATTCCAGAATATTTGATCTCTCTTTTCCACTGTAAGATTTCAGTCCAGACAATATTTGTTTAAAAGTTGCATTTAAAAAGTAATAATAATATTATCAAATGCTTGAATAATGTAAATTGTTTTTCTCATTATTTTATTATTATTATATAATTATATAATTATATTATTATTATTATTATTATTATTATTATTGTTATTATTACTTTGCAAAATAAAAAAATATATATTCACTTCTAATTTTTGGTACATGTGCTTCTTAGAAGAATTATTTTTCTTTGCATTAGATAAAATTTATAACTGACCACACAAATTTTATTCACCTCTTGTATATAAATTCCTAACAATCTTCTTCCGTAACACACAATTCTATCATTTCAAATCTCCTAAAGATTCAAAAATAAATCATATTGTCTTTATATACATTCACCTTGATTTTCTGACATGAGAATTAAAAGTAAATCTTTCTTTTGAATACATACCATCACTGTTTTCAACAGTGTTAATATGGCATGTTTTAAAAGATATTATTCTCTCATAAAGTACGCAAGTATTAAATGCCCATTTCAGATGACAGAATTACGGAGAAATTGACACTTATATTGTGATGAAATCCAAATCTTTTTTCTTGAAACTACAGAACTTTTCTCATGCTTCAATTTATATTACTTCTGCTAGCCTTTGTTATCTATTATATAACCATGGAATGTAAATGTGAAATGTAATCAGATATACTGCTACCTCTTCTGAGAAACCTCTCTGTAGTGTAGTCCCAGTAATCCTATATGACTTCAGTATTTCAGTTTTATTCTGAAAGCAAAAAAAACGAGGGCATCTCATAGCACAAGTTTCTCAGTATTTTATCTTAATTACTCCAGGTAATTAAGAAGAAGACTAGAAAAACACTTTCTATATGAGGAACTGTACCTCCTTTAATCTAAACTACAATTTGAAGACAGCAAGATAATGCATTTGCACTTGGAAATCTATAATGTAGGTTATGTATTCTGCTTCTGAACATGATAGCATAACTGTAAAAGCAAACATTGCAAGTAAATACCATCTACACAAGATTGAAATAACTGATGTGAAGAAAATATTGTCATTTAGAGTTTCATTTTTATTAAGTTTATCTAGCAGAATTTTATTATTTAAATTTAATTTTAGTTCCAATTTTGTTTTCTCAACTCCAAATGTGAAAAATATTTGTTTATTCTTACACTATAAAGAACACACCACCTTCCAAATGCAATCTTAATTGAGAATTAGAAATATGCAATAACTTTCTGAACAGAGAACAAGATAAACGTCTTCTAAGAGTCAATTTTTAAAAATGTTCATTAAATTAACACATCCAATTGGTGAAAAGACTAAGATGTACTGTATCTAGTATGTACATCTTCCATATAGAAGTATACATATATATACTTACAGACATAGAATAGTGTAAACGGTCTTAATAGTCTGTTTTTTGTTTTGCAAAAACAAATAAAAAGTAGCATTCAACAGAAACCTTTCTTATGTGGACACACACACAAGCCATTCTCTCTCCTTTCTGAATGTTTTTAAATTAAGAAACACCAGAAAATACACTGTAATAAATATGGCATATTTCTGTTTTTAGCAGTACATTTAGAACAATATGTTCTCACACAAATACGTACACCTCAAACTCGACAAGAAATGGGTAGCAGAGGAATTTAAATTAAAACAATTTACTAGCAGGAGCTCTGTATCATTCCTCCCAACATACACTTAAACATTCTAGTGTTTGTTTTCCTGGCACTTTATTCTTCCAGATCTTTTGTTTGCAAGCTATACCCATTTAAATTTTCTTACTTGCTTTTGAATTCACACAGATCCTTTGAATAGACACTTGACATGTAACCCCTATGTAGTAAAGCACCTCTAAATTTAGCCCTGAGATTTTAGTTTGTGCCTTAAATGTATGCCATGATGTTTGATAATTTTCCACTTACAAGAATTACAGACGTTTAAAAGTAATTTAAACTATAAACTCTTTTAAAAATGCATGATTTTAAGAAAGCAAGGAAAAAAAAGTTGAAACTCTTGTATAACATGGCTGCTTTTGTTCTTGAAATTACTGAGCCAGACTGCCATCTATTGGAAAATAAACACTTCTAAAATTATATTTTTTTGAAAACTGAAAGTACTATACGCTACCGTAAAACTGATTTGCAAGCAATCACACTTAAGACAGCTTAATTTTAAAATTATATGAAATAATTTACATGAGAGCACATCATACATGTGTTGAAACAAAGCCAAATTTGCAATATCAAGCACAGAAAATGAATTTTCTGGTGTGGCTTTAACTTTCTTTAGTTCATTATTTGTAATGAGCTCTTCAAGTAAATCATCAAGTTAGCATATTCACATCTGACTTTGTACTACTCATCAAACAAGTGTTCAAACTATTTACCTTCTGTTCTCATTCAGGAAGCTAACAGTCAACACACTGTTCTAGAATCCTAAATTTTATCTAGCTTCCCTTCCAACTTCTGGAGTGGAATTCTGCACTTTATCTCATCTGTTCCTATTTAAAATTATATGGCATTTAGCATTACTCTCCTTACTTTCACTTACTGCTCCATTGTATTCTCTTCCTCCCAGAGGTTCAACTAATCTAATTTGCAAGATTCTGCCCTTCAATTTTTGTATTCAATTTTCCTATGTCCTCGAGAAAGTTAAGTCTACAGAAAGGAAACTAAACATTTTTTTTTCCTCTAGGAAGCTCCTTTTCAGTTTCACCTGGCCTCAGAGATGTGCAAACTCTACTTTAAGATTCTGTAAAAACATTAACCTCTTGTATTGTTAAATACCTTATGTCACAAATTAGACATCAGGTCAACAGAGGCACATAAAGTAACAAAACATGTAGTGTTTTCCATGCAAAATTTGTTGAAAAGGTTGTCCTGAAGACTGAAGTCCTCTAGTCCAAACATATCAGAAAAACTTGCTGAGTGGCTGGATGATTAATTGTTGAACTACTCAGTAAACGGACAACTGGATTTAATTCTGTTCTTAACCTTAAAAAGTTCTAACCCACAACTTCTTAAAAAAAAAAAAAAAAAAAAAAAAAGAAGTAGCATTCTGTATATGCTGTATCACTGAGCAAAAAACAGTGCAAGACATGTAAGGTCAAAAAAGGAATAGAATTTACTAGTGGATAAGAAGTCCTAAGCCACTCAGGACCGCATTGGTATTTTTCCAGTGGCTGTAAAATACACAAAGAACCCTGGAGGGAATCATGTGGGAGACTACAAATGTGACGTTAAAACTCACTCTTATGCCATAGAGAGCAATGAACTGCACTTTTCCACTTTCCAGATGAAACTTTTTATAGTCCAGTCACCGCATTAAAAAGCGGACTGCATCACGACTACTATTATGCCAAACAAAGAGTTTTGCTCTTTGAAATATCAGAGGTTGACACTGATTCAGGACAGAATTCCAAGCTGTGAATACTAGATAGAAAAACATACCTTTTTTAAGTATCTCGAATCAATCTAAACCTTCAGTCCCACGGAAGATGTAGCCCTCTTCAAAATTATCAGTTTTTTATAAAAGCTAACAAATGCGCTCTGCTTCCTGATGCTTTCTCCTTACTGTGTCTATGATAGGGTAGTCTCAGGAGGTGCTTCCTTGATCCAACTGATCAGATTTTGACCCACAATCCCTCCTATTTCTCTGACAAATAGCATGATGCAAAGGCAGGGAGTAAAGGAACAGCCAGTTCCTTTGAGGAATCTCCCAAAGGTTACAAAGTCTCATGGCTTGGATTTTGGAGAGGTTCAGAATACTGTACTATAGAAGTTCAAAAGTATGCATCAGTCATCAACTCTAGAACCAATATTTGTCCAGGAAATATCACCTAAAATATTACCAGTGGAGACCTGACTACTGCACCTGCTCAGAGCTAACACTGCCACAGTCAACAACAGGTCAGGGGAAGAGTTACTGATTGCAATCTGAAGCAAGTGCTCATTTGTAGAGGATCACCTGGTGCAGTTCTTACACCTGTGCTGGAACTGGTAAAGAGAAGGACAACACACTTAGTCCTGCAGGCAGAAGGAGACTGTACTCCAGTGCTACTGTGCTGTCACCGTTTCCAAATAGTCCTGGAGTATGCAGCAGCAAGTTAAATAGATGTAGACATAGAGCCATGAATGGTTTGGGTTGGAAGGGACCATTAAGATCATCTAGTTCCAGCTCCCGTGCTATAGGCAGAGATACCTCCCTCTAGACCAAGTTGTTCAAAGCCCCATCCAGCCTGGCCTTGAATGCTTCCAAGGAAGGGGCATTCACAACCTCCCTCAGCAGCCTGTTCCAGTGTGTCACCACCCTCACAGTAAAGAATTTCTTCCTATTATCTAGTTTAAATCTATCTCTTCTGTTTTAAAGCTATTTCCTCTCACCCTGTCATTACATGCCCTTATAAAAAGTCTGCTTCTCGCTTCCCTGTAAACCCCCTTCATGTACTGGCAGGCTTCTATAATGGTCTGCCAAAGCCTTCTCTTCCCCAGGATGAAGAACCCCAGTGCTCTCAGCCTGCTCCTGCAGGGGAGGTGCTCCAGCCCTCTGATCATCTTTGTTTCTGGACGTGGTCCAACAGCTCAATGTCCTTTTTGTGTTGGGGACCCAGAAGTGACACAGAACTCTAGATGGATCTCATGAGAGCAGAGTAGAGGAGCAGAATTATCTCCCTCGACCTGCTGGTTACGTTTGTCTTGATGCAATTTAGGATATGGTTGGTGTTCTGGCCTGCAAGTGCACATGCCAACTCATGTTGAGTCTTTCATCAACCGACATTCCTAAATCTTTCTCCTGTAGTCCCAAATCTTTCTTCTACACTTTCAAATACTTCTCCTGCACCCCCAAATCCTTTTCCTAATAGTGATAATAGAGGAGAACTCCTCCCAGAGGTTCAAATAATCCAATTTGAAAGATCCTGCCCTTCAATTTCCCTATTCAATTTTCCTATGTTCTCCCTATTATCTCCTAATAGAGATAATAGAGGAGAACCCACTTACTCTCTAGATTATTTGCAGAAGCTTCCCAGCAAGAAGAAAACTCAAGACAAAAAAAAAGTTGTAAGAATCTCTCTCATATTTATCCTAAAATCCATTTCTGCCTCTCTGTATCCATGTTTCCTTCTGCCTATTTCTTTCTCTGTATATTCATGTTCTTATACATAAATAGTCATGTAAGTTTCTTCAGTCATCATCATTCACTCTTCTAACACCTTGTCTCTGCCTGGATGGCTCCTTACTGAGCCTATGGGTCTTAATCTAAAAAGCAGCACTTCCCCCAAAATAAAAGACCATATTTCAAAACTGAGAATTTTGGCTACAAAGAAGACAGACAGAAACTGAACGGACTTAGTAACAGTAAAATACTTTTCTATAATGAAGATCTTTTTAGATGAAACAGCAAAATCTCACATCACAATACAGTTCCTTCCATGTATAGGCCTGTGCAGTTGGGTCCACTCAAAGGGAAAACATGCTCTGCTCTGAATGGTGACTTGATGATAAAAGTGTGTATCATCACCTTGATTCTAGTTTTCATTGAAAGAAAAACTTGTTGCACTAATGGGAAAGAGCGATGACATGCTTTAGCCAGTTCCCATTTTCAAAGATTTGCTTTCATGTTGGGTTGAATAAATAATCACATGAAATGTCAGCAAATGTACTTGCCTAATTTACCTGCTATAGATAAATTACAGATTTACCGGTTGAATATTCACATTCTATTTCATTTAGGTCTGTAAAAATTCCAGTTTGAATAGACAGAATTATATGAGTTTTAATTTCTGCAAAACAGCAACAGAGCAGACTTAAATAGCAGTTAGCATCTAAATACAGAGGGACACTTGAAAGACATAAAGAAATGCTTAAATGACTCCAGTACCTTGTTTACACTGACTTCAATATGGATTATGTATCTAATTGCTCAAACATAAAAGGACTTTACAAAAGTAGCTACTGCATTTTGGGGCAGCTAATCATTCCTGTAAACCTAATTCTGTCTCCATATACGGTAAGGAATTCTCTAGCACATAAAATGTCTTAACTTGTTATGCTTTTCACCACATATTAGAGCATAATCATTCTTAATTTATGAAGAAAGAAAATGAAATTTAGCATTTAACATTTTACCTCTGTTGTGTGTATTATTTAATGAGCAATCCTATTTATTTTGCTTACTGAGGAAAAGAATTAAATTAAAAGGAAAAAAGAATAATAAAAGTGCTTTTTTACCCTGTAATGAAAAAAATGAATCCTACAGCACTTTAATTACAGGAATAATATTAATGAAGTTATATTTTTAACTGTAGGTAGAAATCACTGAAGTGTCACAATCACAACAATTTTCAGTATTAGACACTCAGTCTTTCATATCATTAACTACTAAGAAAGTTATATGGTAATAAAATTTGTAGGAATTGTAACTGAAGATGTTTAGCTTCTTATTTTGAGGGGTAATTCTGATCAAATTTTGCAAGCATTTAGTCTCAGATATAGTTCTGAGTATTATCAATTTCAGTGCATTTCTCAAAAACCCCCTTTTGCACTCCCCAAGCTCAAAAGTAAATTTAACCTGAACTTTTGATCACATTTGTAGTGATAGCCATCAAAAGCTATTCTTACTTCTAGGAGGCAATATCTTTATAAAATCTTTATAAAATATCTTTATAAAATTAGAGGAACACTAAATTCTAAGTCTGTAATGAGTGCATCCTATTCTTTTTTTTACCATCATATTATTGGACATATCATAATCTTGCACTATTTCTTTCTTGAATGTGACATAAATAAAGCAAATATAAAATCCTAAATCATCTAGGTTGGAAAAAACCTTCGAGATCATCAAGTCCAACCATCAGCATGACCTAGCAAAGTCCCATTCCTAAACCAAGTCCCTTAGTGCTACATCCACACTTCTCTTCAATACTTCAGGGAAGGAGATGGCACAAATTAACTGGGCAGCTCATCCCAATGCTAAACCACCCTCTCCATGAAGAAATTTATCCTAATACCCAAACTAAGCCCACTCTGACACTACTTAAGATCATTACATCTTTCACTTTTTTTTCCAGACGACCCCCAGATGGAGATCAAACTGATTGCAGATGTTGTCCTGATGGCCCTAGATGGCAAGAGAAAGCTATAATTGGGCAGCAATTCCCTTGAATTTGGATCCATTGGTACAAAAAAGAACAACTATTACTGAATATATTGTCTTTGTATCTCATCTTACTTACTACATTAAGCTTGGTTTGGATTCCACTGGTCATAAGTTCTTCCTCTGATATTTTACTAAAATTGTCCAGAAAATGGTCTGATATTGTATGAGACAGATCTTCAAAAGAGTATTCCTTTTCTTGGCACAATTTGATTTCATCTAAGAGCTTTGATAATTCTCCAGTCACAGCTTCACCTTTAAAAACAGACACACCGTTAGTCAGTACTTAGAATATTAGAGGTCATTTATGACTAAAAAGGGAATGCAGGTTATGTACATTTTTCCTTAGTATTTCTTACATTCCATGCCTTAACATCTAAACAGTGATCTTCATACACAATTCTACCTTCAAAAATAATGACATCTCATTCCAGGATGGGAATCACTCGAGGTAATCTACTTATTTTTCCTTTCCTTTATAGCTTGTATTTACTTAGGATGAAATTCAACATGTACTTACCCTTTCTGTTTTCCAACACTGAATAAAACCAGCAGCTATCCAAGAATATAAGATTTAACCAGAAAAGTTGCTACAAACATACGAAACTACCACTCCATACACTGCATGGGATTCATGTTCGCTGGTCTGAACAAGTAAGACATTGCATAGTCTCTGTAAACTCTAAATTGATTGGGACTAAGTTTCAGAGAATAAACATCTGTCCCTGCAAAAAAGCTATGTTTTATAAACAATCCTTGGTCTCTTTCTCAGAGTCCAATTTTTTGGAATAATGGGGGGATGTGTTGGAAAAAATCCACAAGTTTGAAACATTCCTCCCTATATCAACCTATCAGAAATACATGTTTAGTGCATTCTTTATTGTATTTCATGATTTCTCCTTCATCTTCAGTTAATCAATTTACCAAAAGAGTAAGACAATGGGCTTTTAGTAGCTATACTAACTGAGGGCCTCTACTTGAAAGATTGGAATAGTAATAAGTATTAGAATCACAACTGTGTTGTGTTAGGCTGGGATAATCTACTGCATACGTGTTACACAGTTACCTTTAATAATAGCAATGAAGAAGTGAATGAAAGCCAAGTTTATTCTTGAAGCAAGTAAGAGACTTTTTCTCTTGACTAGGTTCCAAGAGTCATACTGTTGGAAACTACACTCCTCCTACTCAATAAAATACAGAGATAATTTCATTCCATTCTATCCTTTGGGGAAAAAAAAAAAAAAGTAACTGAAGAAGCCCCAGGTAATATTCTTTCTCTTTGGTCTAGAGCTCTTTTTGTGCCATTCTTTATAGCTTTTTTTTTTTTTTTTCATCATTTGTTATGCTAGGTAGACAGACACAATTCATTGTATTTTTTAAAATTACAACCGTGACTCCAATTTTTAGATCCAAGAACACAAGCTGTTAATTAAAAGCATCTAATTGCCTTTTAATAGTTAAGTATAAGAAATCTTTTAATAAAAACAGTTGTTACATTTTGTTGATGTTTGCACAAAACTTGAAATTGAATCAAAGTTGCAATTAGCTCTATTTATATTTAGCCTTCTAATTAAAAAAAAAAAGAAGAAGAAGAATTTATTTCAGATTAATACGAGAACAAGTAAAAATTGGAAATAAAATACTTGAATATTACGAACTATTTTAAATACATCCTGGAGTACATAATGAAAACACAGGACTACTGTTTCCTACAGATTTATGTTCTCTGAGTGCAAAAATCTCATATTCTTCCACATATGTCCTTCGATATTTCTTGCTAGGCAAGAATTAGTTGTGTGTGGTAAGACAGGAACTGCAAATGTGATAACTGACCTGTCTGTAAGCGTACACTAACTGGCTATCTGATTGCTGCCAGAAAGAATACATAAAAGATGAATTTTGCTTAACTTTCTATCAGAGCAGGCCTAAGAAATGTCTCTCTCCTCTATCTAGCTATCTATTTTCATGACAGTCACAATAAGGTAATTGATACAGCTATCCATCTTTCAAATTTGGTTTAAATTATTTGAAATTAGATTATTAGAAAATGACAGACAGATGGGAAGTACAATCACATACAATTTCTTTCCTTTAAAATCAGATTACACAACAAACAAGGAAAAACAAAGTAGCATGTTTTACTGTGTTTATATCTTGAAAGCAGAAGAACAATGTGTTTTAAAAGTATTTACTACCTAAATTAATGAGAGATTTTTCTATGGCACAGGGAAGCTGACTTCATGAATGATTTTACTAAACTCAAAGGAACTATTTATATTCATATTTTACATGGCTGTCAAGCACCCCAATGGGAAACGTGAGTAGAACTAGAGTATTTGTTTACTGTCACCATGAAGATCATATCTGGCTTGCAGCAATAAGCTTAATTTTCTCATGAACTAAACTCTCCTAGTAAAGGGGTAAAAGAGACTCAAAAACAAAAACAAAAATAAAAACAAAACAAAGAAGACAGGCAGTTATTTGCCAGCAGTTAATTATATGTACTTTGGATGACCATAGAAGCCAGTAATCAGGTTTGTTTTTACAATTAGGATGGTTTTCATGAAGAGCAGGATTACAACATGCTCAAGAAATGTCCTTCTTATGACACTGTGGTGCATAAAGATGTAAGTAAGAGCATAAGATCAAAGCATGTACACATAACAGTGACAGTCATGGTACATGAAGGGTATGTTAGAAGATTCATCTGTAGGAAGAATGGGAGAGCAGTACACAAATGATCCTTCAAAGAGCCAAATGTAACACAATCAGAAAAGGTACTCACTGGCTGAGACAAAATAAATTCTCTCCTATCTTAAACACCTACAGAGTATTTTGGCAAATTTATTAATCTTCTGTTTTACTTATGAAATGCTTTATGTTATAGAAATTAAAAATATTTAAGATAAAACAATGTGATAGACTGTAACCAATCTATGACTTGTCATTTTTGAGAATAGTTCTTTACTTTCCTTTATGGTATACATTACAGTGTATGCAGGCAAGCTAGGTAGTTCATAATGGAAGAAAAGCTTTTCAATATCAATCTCTCTTTATCTCTCTTTTTCATTTCATATCTTCATACAAACATGTTAGAAGTATAACTTTACTATTAAAGACAATTCAATACAGCTTCTGTATTTACTTTTAGCCTTTGGAGATGGAGGAACTTCTGGAGACAAAATGCAAGACTGATGTTCTGCACCTTCCAGTGGGCGTTCCTCTGAAACACTTGCATTTCCTGTTTCCATATATTCTGCAATTTAAAGATATAAATACATATAAACTCCAGAATGAAGAAGGTTGATTCTAATCAAAAGTATATTTCCTACTTCCTTTTTTTTATGAAACCTTTTCTAGTTTTGCATATTAAGATCTTGTAAATATTCATAAACACTGCGGCAAGGCAATCATTTATTGAAAATATTATAAAACATTATAATGGCCAGTTACCTTCTCTAGTCTACTGAAACTGTTAGAGAAATCTAACAGCAAGAGTAATGAGTTGTAAGTATCACTGTGTTTTTCCTATCTCCTTAAATATCCATATTGCTTTTGAAATATCCATATTTCTTGTCCATTGTATTATTACTGTTGAAAGAGTTTTCTTTTGTTTTAAATATGTTAAGAATTTTTAGTCAGTTTAGTTTTAGCCTCACAAGGGCAGTGTAAAGGGGTCAATAACCTTCCTCTCACTGCTGGCCACCCCTCTTTTGATGCAGCCTGGGATACAGTTGATCTTCCAGGCTCTAGTCAAGATATTCAAGTTAACAGTAAGTAGAAATATTGATACTGACTAGATAAAATATTCTGCTTGCAGTAGAGAGACTAAGTACTTGAGAAAAAAGGCACTCTCAAAAATTTAGATACAATTGTCTAAAAAATTCCATTCTAAAATTTTTCTCTTTTATTTTTTAAAATTTGCTTTGTCCCAACTTCATGAGCATGTTTATAAAAACAGACATATGTGAAATGATGAATGAGATAAACTTCAAATTCACTATTAATTTTGTATAAATATATATTATTTTCACATGGATTAGTACACGGCCTAGCTCAATAAAACTCTAAGACTTAAATGAACGTTATTGCAGAATAAATAGTAAATAATTAATGAGAAACTAAATTATGTAATAGTGTATTTTTGTTTTGTTTTGTTTTGTTCTCCAGCAGAATGACTGGTTCCCAGTTCAGGCAGTTATTTTGCATCTCCACTTTCTTGATTTCCTGAAGTTTCTTACCCAGATACTACAATAACCACTTTCATGAGTATCACACTGGATGAGTAAAGTGTTTCTGGGAACTGAAAACTTCCCTGATTTAATTTTTGCAGTCTACAATGTACTTGTTTAGCTAGTTTTATTTCTGTTTAAATAACAAATCCGATAACCCAAATACAAACTGTGATGAAATCGACATCTTAGAAAATGAAATTGGAAATGGCAGAGAACAGCATGCAGTTTTAGAATACTTTGCAGGTTGTTATTTCTTAAGATTATGATTTGAAAATGTAATATAGTAAGTCAGATGGTTTGCAACGGTCCGTTGGAGAAGCTGTCATAATTTTCTCCATATGAAAACATGCGGTTTAAGCAAAGAAGCAAAGATAATTTTTAAGTAAGGGACCATGTGAAAACTGTAGAGTCATAGAATCACCAAGGTCGGAAAAGACCTCCAAGGTCATACAGTCTGACCATCCATCTTTCACCAATATTTTCCACTAATTCATGTCCCTCAGTACAACATCTAAATGTTTTTTGAACACCTCCGGAGTCAGTGACTCCACAACCTCCCTGGGCAGCCTGTGCCAGTGCCTGACCACTCTCCTGGAGAATAATTTTTTCCTAATGTCCAACCTGAATCTGCCCTGGCACTTGAGGCCATTCCCGCTAGTCCTATTCCTAGTTACAGGGGAGAAGAGGCCAGATCCCACCTCCCCACCCCACCACAACCTTCCTTCAGGCAGTTGTAGAGAGCCATAAGGTCACCCCTGATCCTCCTCTTCTCCAGACTAAAAAGTCCCAGTTCCCTCAACCAATTGTTCTCCAGACCCCTCTCCAGCTTTGTGCCCTTCTCAGAACATGATCCAGGGCCTCAATGTAGTGTAGTGAGGGGCCCAAAACTGAACATGATACTCAAGATGTGGCCTCATCAGTGCTGAGTACAGAGGGATGACCACTTCCCTGCTCCTGCTGGCAACACTATTTCTGATACAAGCCAGGATGCCACCTTGTGCCATGCTGGACATGCTGCTGGGTCATGTTCAGCCACGTGTCAACCAATACCCCCAAGTCTGTTTCCTCTACACAGTCTTTCAGCTACTCTGCCCCAAGCCTGCAATGTTGCCTCGGGTTGTGGCCAAAGTGCAGGACCTGCTACTATGTTGAACGTCATCCCATTGGCCTCAGCCCAGGTATCCAGCCTGTCCAGTTGGTTCCAGTCAACTTGGTGTCATCTGCAGACTTACAGAGAGTATACTCAATCCCCTCATTCAGGTCATCAGTAAAGATACTCAGCAGGACAGGTCCCAATACCAACCCCTGGGGAACATCACTTGTGACCATTCACCACCACTATCTGGGCCCAGCCCTCTTTACCTAGCAGAGTGTACCTATCCAAGCCATGGGCTGCCAGCTTCTCCAGAATACTGTGGGTGACAGTGTAAAATGTTTGCTGCAAGCAGCAGCAAGACAAAATACTCTGGAATGTTTTCCAGCTCTGCCAGCTATAATATTTGTTGAGTTATTGTGTGAGGTGGAGGAGAAATAAAAGAAAAGGAAGATCAAAAGAAAAAGAAAAGGGAAAATAAGAATTAATGCTTGAAAATATGTACTGGATAATTTTGCAGCTGTCCAAAAGCAAACACAAAATAAAGTTCTACCAAGTGGCAGCGTTCAAATTATTGGATCAATAATTAAATTATTAGGAAAGGAAATGCAGGTAAGATTGTGAAGAACATTAATTTTGGTGTCATTTTGATATCCATATAAGTCTTGGGAAACCTCTAAAAAAGACTCAGTGCACAATGTGCTGGAGAGGTTTAGAACAGCCCAACATGGTGCAACACTTACAGCTTCAGACTTCTGTGGTACTTGTACTGTTAACTTTATGCTCTTGAAAATTCTACTGTATATATGCAAAAAACAATGAAGTGATGGATTCAGTTGTGAGAAGCTTGTAGATTAGGTAAATGAGAACTTCCTCATGTTATCAAAGGAGCAGACATAAACCAAGTGATCTATTTTAGGAGCCAAATACAAACTACTCAAAAGCAGTTGATGCTTTCACCCGCAACAAAATTTTATTCACCTGCAGCTAGCTAGAAACTCATCTTCCATGCCTTTCCAAACTTAATGAAAAAGATGAAGTTGTTAACCATCATCTGTGTTCTAATTACAGTGTAGCTTAGAGACTTCTCTGGATTCTATCACTCTCCTCAAAACAGAAAGACAAGCTCAGTCAATTAGATCAGTTCATGATCAGAACAGTTTCCATAGTTGTAGTCTGAAAGAGTTTAGAGAAGAGAGTTCTGCAACAGGGGAGGGTGAAGTCTGCTCAGGATGCAACCTGTCAGAATCATAATGCTTCTCCAGCTTTCTGTGTCATGTCATCCTGTTCTATATTTCACAGACAGTGGACATGACTAGCACAGAGTGAGGGAAGCATATGTTAATACATACACTTCAGAGATGGCTCTTCACCAAACTGCTTTGGGAAGAATGGAATATTTTACATCTGTTGACTCAAATGGCAGATTACAGTTCAGTGAGGATTAATCCAAAGAATCTGAAAATCTGAAAATGTTCCAGAAGGGTTCCTCACTTCTGTAACGTGTGCTAGGCCAAAGTCAAGCAGAAGGGAAGGCATTAAGATGTAGGCAGACACACACAGATGTCTTGCAGAGGAGCCCCAGGATTATCAGCTATGACAGAAGATGGCCCAGCTCAGCTGGAGTTGTTGCTGAATATCCAGGGGCAGTGAAAGCTTCAGCTCAGATCAACCTGCTCTAACTTCAGTTCCTCCATGTCCTTATTCCTTAGTGAGGTCAGGATTTTTGCTTAATTTATAAGACCTTTACTTCTATTTTGTATTATTATTGTTAATACTTAGTATAAGCTCCTTTGACTTTTGTTTTGATAGGCAACATAAGCAAAGCAAACAGTTAGAATCACCTAGAGTTCCTCCCTAGAGTGACTTCCTCTCAAAGAAAAGGAAAAAAGCCAAATTTGACTAACATAAAAATATGAACAGTCACCTGTTCAAATAGAAAAATCTCCAATAACTAGTTCAGGTGAATAAAGCAGTCCCACCAACAAACACCCCCAGAATGGCCTGTGTCCCTGAAGATTAACCTAATTCTGTGTAGGCACATAAGGAGACATGTTCAGGGATGATAAAAAGACAAACACTGGAGCTATGATTCTGAGATAGGTGAGGAAGGTGGTAAATAGTGGATTAATTAATTAACAAACATAGTTTATTAAAGTGCTATACAGTTGATGAATACCCAGGAAAAAAAATAAAGGTGCTGGAAGTGCTGGGGAATTGACATCCCAATTCTTTTCCTCCCAGAAAGATCTAATAAATCATTGACTGGAAAAGTCTTTCAGCGAGGCTGCAGACTTGTACTGAAGGGAATGCAAAATCTATACAGAAACACAGGAAGAGAGAGAGAGAGAGAGGAAGAGAGAGAGAGAGAGAATAGACTAATGCTCTGTGATAACAACATTGCAGCTATATATGCAGGGGAGAGAAAATAGAGTCCTGGTTCTGTTTCCATTCCAGCAGCTGTTTATGTATTTTCCACTTAGGAATAATTGGGTAACATGTACAAACTATGTTAGTTTCTTAAGCACCATCAGTAGAAGAGATAGGAAGTGGCTTTCTACTATATCTTCCATACTGCCTATACTGCAGAGCTTACTGTGTCTTTCCCATCATTTCTCATCTGTATAACTATCATCTCTTTTTTTTTCATAATAGCAAGAATTCTGTTTCCAGAAATAGTAAAAGAGCAAGATTCTAACAGAAAACATATTGGGCTGGGGAAAAAGGGTTGAAAGATGGTGCAGTGTGCACCTGCGTCACGTTCACATGTGCTGAAACTAAAACACAGCTGGTCGGTTTAATTTTAGGCCTACTAGCCTTGGCAACTTCCCTTTCATCTTCAATGGCTAATTATAAAGCCTTAAGTGCCAATACTGTTAACTGCTTCAGCACTGAATGCTGTTGTTCCATTACATCCAAGAAATGAATGTGCTAATTCTCCAATCTTTGAGCATATAATGTCAGAACAGCTAATTCTTCTTACCATGTAAAGTATCTATACTGTAATAAGTATTTTTAACTAAGCTCAATTCAGTTCAGACCTGAGCCAGACACAGATGATGATGAAACATATATGAAAGACATAGAATTAAAACTTGAGCTGTCATTCTAATCTGTCTGTAATTAACAGGTAATAAAAAAAAGGTTCAGGTGGCGTATAGTTTAGTTATTTGTTTTTGGGTTGCTCTTGAAAGGGATTTCATGATTTATTTGCCATTTATCAGATAATGAAACAAAATCTCCAGGAAAATGGAAGGCTTTTCATGCATTTTTTTTTTTCTTCTGCGGGAACTTCAATTACTGTTTTCTCAGGATGGTTGAACAGATTTAATATTGCTATTTCCATGAACTGTTTCCACGGATGTAAATTAATTTCTTCTTTCAGAGAACTTCTTTCAATTCAAAGAAATTTCTCATCAATTTCCTTAAAACTAACTCATAATTCTCCCTGAACACTTTTCTTATAATTTTGCTACACCTCTGTATATAGCACTGAACACTATCCATCAATCTCACCAGTAATACTGGTCACATTACTTCCTGGTTTGTTTCATCAGTCTGTATGTATGCATCACTCAGCCTTTGAATTAAATTTTGAAAGCTAATATCTTGCAGCAGGAACATATATAATGCTGTATTTTAATACTATAAACTGTACAGTGACACTATAAGACTTAACTCGGATTTCTAGGTTTCATAACAATATCAAGGGAAAAATGGAAAAAAAAGTAAAAATGCCAAAAGATAAAATCTTACTTTAACCTGCCAACAAGGAGGAAAAATCAATTCAATACATCATGTTGACATAGAATCATATAATCATACATACAGAAAATAAAATAGAAAGAAACAAAATTCAGCAATTAATTGTCTGACACCATTCATTTCATCTCTTTTTCCTTTTAGTCTACATGAAGGACATATGTAAACTTGCCTAGATAATGATCAGAACACAGGAGGTTTAGCAGGAATGTATTTGGAAGCCCCTACTTTCCCTCAGCATTTGCCCTTTCTTTGCATGGAATTCATTACCCACTGAAGTTGAACTCAATTAGAGTACATTAAGGTTTCTCAAATTCCCAGTGCTTCGCTGATTTTTTCACCTACAGAGAAATAAATGCCCACATTTCAATGAAAAATATACTCAACTAGCTTTTTAGGGACAGGATAGATCTGCTGTATCATCATCAGTGCTAGTATTGAATCCTGCCATTCTTGTTCTTGATTTTTCAACTTCATCTCAAAGTTCAAACTTTATCTCTGATCGTTAAAGGTTTAGTAAACCCTTTGCTGATGAAAAAGAATCTCAGTAAGCTCCACAAAGGAGTACTGAAGGGGCTCATCCAGTTTTTTCAAGTTTCAAAATGACATTTTTAAAACATTTTTCATCCTTGCACATCACTTCTGACTATAACACAAACTGAGCAAAAATAAACAGCTGTTTGTTATAAGTCATACTACTACAAGCTCAAAGTATTAGCAGCCTTCTTCATATTTTCAAGGCAGATGTGAAAAAGATATTGTGTCAAAGCACAAAGAAGTTTTGAAATTGATAGATTTCTTCTTTTTGTGATAAAAACTAGGGGCAGGTACTGACTTATACAAATGACAAAACCTTGAGATTTGGGTGGATATTTGGGTGTGGATATTACTATTTGACACAGCACGAGGGTACTTTGAAGAAACTGTTGATTGGTGGGGTTGAGACTATCAAACTGTATCAAATTTAGAGCTCTCTACTGCTGGTTCCTCTTTGCTTTTTGATGAAAAATTCTGCCATTTTCCTGGGACAGAACTAACGCTGGGACCTACATCATATAAGAGGCAGGTTCATTAAAGCAAATAGACATATTTATGTAATTACTACACTGATTTATATTATTTTAAATACTATTACATATATGTAATAAACTGTATAGGTCACTCTGAATACAATCCCTCCTATTTATTTCCATGGAAACTAGAATGTATACAAAGGGAACAATAACACTATTTGATAGTACAAATTTTCAGCTACAAAACACTACTTTTGAACATAGTCACCACCATTAGCTATGCATTTTCACCAGCAATGAACAAGAGCCTGCATGTCACACTACTAAAAATCTGAACCAGCAAAGATGACCAACAGTTCCACCGTTGTTCTGCTGGTGTTGCTGTAACACACCACCCACCACCTCACTGTGCTCATATCCACTATTTGGTCTCCATAAACATTCAGCAAACATAGATTTATGTCACTGGATGCCATTTCTTCTGCACGGAAGAATTCAATGACACACCTTTGCTTCATACCCACTTCCACATCAGATGCCATTCTGTCAGACTGCCCCTCTGTTGCCATCTGTCACACAGCAACAAAATGTAATGGCATGTTGGTGGGAAGGTTTAATCTCTACTCCATACCACCAGCATCCACCTCTGATGTCATGGGCTGACACAATAAAATGGGAGGCATTACTTTTGGAGCAGCCCTTGCATATGAGTGGTTAATAAACTGAATCAGATCAACTTGCACTCTACTGTAAACAAGGAATAAGGAAGAGAACTGTATAGCTGGAAGTACTTAAGGAGGAAAAGGAAATGGGACAAAAGGAAAAAGAAAATAGGAAGGAGGGAAAGGAGTTAGCCCTTTTCAGTAACAGTGAGCTCTACATTCAGTTCATCTCTAACATGAGTCAGTACCTTAAGAATATCTCCTCCCCACTCCTCCCCATCTTGCAAAATTTTAATTATACTTGTAGAAACTTTCTTTCTTTTGTACCACCATCTCCCTCACTGGAAAAGTTTGTTGAAGCTAGCTAGGCAGTGTGTAAAGAAATGAAAACCTGAAGACAGGATGCCGTCTGGCCACAACATCATTTTCCCTAAGAGATGTTTGTTACGATATGCAGATACAAGGGAGACTGATGCATGAGCTAGTACACTTTCAGCATCTGTAGTAAACTGATTAAAATGGCTCAAAGAGAACAAGAATCAGTACAAGTGTAGATGCAGTGCTGATACCTGCCATCATCACCTTAGTCAAATACAGGTAAAGAAAGACTAATCTGAAAATGAACGCATGCAAGACAAAATATATGTGTAGCACTGAATTATGTACTAGCTCACGTTCGACTGTTAAAAATTGAGTTTCATGAGTTTTACATCATGAAACTGAAGAAAGAGAATAAATACATGCAAAAAAAAAATTGTTTCTGCCATGACAAGTTATTGCTTGCTTCTCTTTCTTTCTTTCTTTTTTTTTTTTTTAAAGAAAACCAGAAAGGCGCCATAAAAGGTTTTGAAAGTTTGTCATCATTCTTCAGTTACATTTGTTATTTATGAATGAATCAAGCTTTCAATTCTATTTTACCATCACAATTGAATAGAACTGCAGTGAAACATTATTTTCCAATGCAGAACATACAAAAAGTAACTGCAAGTGACACACCATACTAATGTCTACTGTCAGAAAAAGGAAGGATATTCAACCACTTAATTTTGTCTATCTAGCAAACAAGAATTTTCTTTTCAATTCAAAAAAGAACTCTTTTTGTGTAATGAAATATTTTCAGTGTAGGAGTTGCAATATTGAGTCTTATGCCTCCACGGTATTCTGACTTGTTTCTATAGATGTAACTGAATATGACTTACCTTGAAGCAGAGCAGCAATTTGGAGTGATTGTTGAGATGGGTGTTCTTTAAGAATATCTAAAACTGTTCTACCCAAACTGTCCTTTATGTTGGTATCAACGCCTGAAAAAGAAAATGATTTCTGGTGAAAATTTTAACCCGAAGTACTTGTAAGTGTGGCATGAGACACTTATCTGACAAATCAACAGCAGATTAACAGCTGTGCTACAGTTGAAATACAATATCCATTTCAGTTTAAAGCTTGAGCAGTCTAAAATTCACCTGCTGACATGAATTGGTTGTATGTTTCTCTTGCTCCTGGTGATATAAAGTAAGCTTCTTAAACCAAAATATATTTAACAGACTGTTACTATGAAACAGGCATCCTGAAAACAATTCTTTACAAAATCAAGAAATTTTATAAAATCAATTTTAAATTTTAATAAATTTTATAAAACTAAGAATTCTGATTGTTTTTCCTGCCTGGATTCTAACTCTCCCCAGTCTGCTGTAATTCACTGGGGATTTTCTACTGCATAGAAAATAGTTATTTCTACTACACAGAAAGTTATTTGTGGTGTTTTGTAGTTCCTGAAAAGACTGAAATATCCATATGAGGTGTAAGGGCTGTATGCAAAGTAAGAACATTTCCTCACAGAAATGTTAAACAAATAATTGGCTTGAATTACGAACATAAGCATCAGTATGTAAGTTTGAGGCTTATCTTGGATAGGCTTCTGAAAATGTGGTATACATGATGCTGCATGAATCCTCAACTTTGTTTTGTCTTTAGGAATGTTTGTCTGATAGAGTAAGAATGAAATTTTTTAGTTTAGATGCCCTTTCATAAGAAGAAGAAGGATGAAAGATCCTAACAAATGGAATGAGATTCTTCTCAGAAAACTATATAGAGGAAATCAGAAGCAGCAGGATTTATGAAGATTATTGAGGAAGCATGAAGGGATTGATTTCTCTACTCAACAGAAAAGACTGCAGCTCTTGCTGTTTCCTGAACTGATTGAGTGTTTCCTAATTTATTTATGAGAAAGAGACATTTGTTTTCTCAATGAAAATAAAACCAAGATATTGCTGAACTATTGAAGCTGATTTTCAAAGTCTGGAGACATCAACTTACACTTCTCCTTTGCAATAGCTATTCATAATATCTGAGTCTTCTTTGAAGCAGAGTTAAAGAAAAGGAGATTGCTAGATGAAAAGGGATCAGGTAGAAAGCATTGCCAGAAGGTATTGAAGGAGTTAATAGTGAATGTTCTACTCTGCTACATTGTAAAATTATACAGTGGTAGAGGCTATAACATGTACTATTCCATGAGAGGTATTATTTATCTGTGGTATAAGGCTTCCCATATTTCTGAGATATTCTCCATTCCTTCCTCTTTTGTGTGAATTAATATAAAAAGACTGCCTTTTTGAGGGCATGTGCAGATCTGTTTTTGCCTTTTTTTTTTTTTTTAGTTATCCAAACAGGAAAACATCTTGGAAAATTTTTTTTTTCCAAAGACAGATCTCAAATCAGATAGATAAGCACTAGCTGGGATTCAGTTAAGGAGCTCTGAGCATGGCATTACTTCTTTTGCATTGTATAACCCCGCAAGCACTGACAATAAAAATCAGTAAGATCCCTCACTACAAGAGAAGTTCATGCATCTCAGCAGAGTTTTCTCTGAATATTCACATTTCATTGGTCTTCTCATTTACCTGGGAACACAGTTGTTTAGATGATCGATTTACCTGAAATAAGTTAAAGTATATGGAATCCCCATAATGTAGAAACTCTGTCATCTCAGAAGGATGACATATACTCAAACCCTTCACAGTGGTTATAGAACAGGTAAGGGAGCAAAGCCAACAGGCATTTTAGGTCCACTCAGGTACTACACTCAGTAGACTACACTGCTGTATAATCTTCAAGTCACAGAGGCCACTACAAGCTCCAATAAATGGAAGAAAAAAAAAAGAAATCAGCAGTAACATCTTTTATTTCCTAGCTGAATCTAAATATACTTGGCTGCCTTTCAGAGTAAATTAAAAAAATTATGCAGTCATTTCATTTTCTGAACACATTTATTCTCAGAATACAGAGGCAGACACAAAGTCCTGTAAGGAATTTCTTAGTCTTAGTAAAAACATTGCTTTTGTTCTCTTTGTGTACATTATCTTCTTATTGCAAAAGAACTTCAGCTCAATGAGAAGTCATGTGATTAGATACATAAAGGTTGAGAAATAAAGCAGTAATTTGAAAAAAAAAAAAAAAATTGAGGAGGTAAACACCAGTTTAGCAATATTATTTGGTAAGCATTTCCTGTCAGTTAAATTTACCTGTTTCAAGCAAAATGCGTGCCACTTCCACCTTTCCAAACAGGGCTGCTTCGTGTAGCGCACTCCCTTTTTCTGTCTAGAAGAACAAAAATATTTTGACAATTAAAATACAAGGCTAAAATACCAAGGAATCTTTTTGAAAACAATACATTTAGGAATCAAGTATCTATTTTTTCCTCTATTTTATCTACATGTAAAAAATATTGAATGGGCAAGAAAAAATACTACCCTAACATAATTTTTTATTCAAAATGACAGTGTAAATTCTGTTCTACCATAAACACTAATAACTGTATAAGGAAATATAACAGGGATATAATAAATCTCTGAAACAAACTAAACTGCATTTGTGCAAAATTTCTAAACTCTTATTACAAGCAGTGAAAATCTAGTTAATACATTAAATGGAACATAGCTGTTCAGCACAGTTTACATGTAGATAGCTTCAATTAGGTGTTTTAATCTGTAACTGGATTATGACCTTGATTGTCAGTTCAGTTGTATGGTGAGAACAGCCCTGGGATATCCCACCTGGCCTCCAGCTGATGCTCCACTAGATGCTCCCATTTAATGTGCATCATATCTGCTCCATGCAGATGTCTTGGTAACCCATGACACCTCCAACAGAATTAGATGTCTATCTTTAGATCATTTGAATCCTGCCTTAGGTAACTGTGAACCTGATTTTGCGGAAGTCTCTTACACAAAATTATTTGTCAATGGAAATTTTGTTCAAATAAAATTCACATTTCTGAAAAGAAATTAACTCTTAACAAATTATGTCTCCTATTATTCCTGGCTGTTACTCAAGAATCTGTAGCATTAGCTATAGATTGAGAATAGCATTAAGAATAGATCTCACTGAATCTCCAGCTCATCTATTTTTTCATAGAGTAAAGTAGATTTTGAGTGTTTTTGAATTGTGGTCAACTGTTAACGGTTTGGCTGGTTGTATTATTTGGTTTTGTTACATTTCTATCCAAATGCATCCATGCCATTTTTGCTGTGATGGAAAGACTTCCAAGACTAAAGGTATTTTAACTCTGAAAAAAAATAGTAGTTCATTATTTATTAGCTGTATCAGAATGCAGAGTTACAGAGATGCAAAGGCAGGATATTTAGAAATAATCAGTAATCTTGCATGTGATTGCAGAATAAGCGTGTTTGAACAACTGCACCTGAAAACCCTTTCTATGCCCTTAATAGGAACACTCAACTTCTTATCTTTCTTCATACTTGGTGCATTGATGTACAAAGCAGAGTATGAAAAACGTTATACAGTATGTCAGTAAGATGGAGAGGAAAATGAAGTAAATAAGAGAATATACATATGAAATACATCCTCAAAACAATTTCTGATCTTTCAATTTTCAAAAAATCCAAATGGACATTCACAGATTTATTCTGACCAAGAAAATTAAGCATTCGGTTTTATTTAGAGACAGTTTCAAAATCCTTTATGTAAAAGTATCTAGAGAAGTTTTCCATTAACTGACAAACCTTAACACCAGATGACCCTACAATGACATAGTGCAACCACAAAGGTACATGCAGAGTGCAAGCTGCAGCTCGAAATAACCGGGTATGGAAACAGTTCTCATAAAAGGCAATGAAATCTAAAGGCCTGATTACTGAAAAACACAAGAGCAATCTCACAGAATGCTTTGACACAGCCCATTGTCCTCTTCAGTGTTTATGTTGATATGGCATTTCCTTTGGATTGGCCACTTGCTGACATTAATAAACCTCAAGACTATTGATTGGACCTAGTACTGTTAACACAGAGTTCACTGTCAGTACAAGCTCTCCTGGCGCCACCAGATAGAATACTGTTAGGGGTCACTAAGATGATCAAGAGACTGGAGCATCTCTCCTGTGATGAAAAGCTAGGAGAGGTGGAACTGTTCAGCCTAGAGAAGAGAAGACTCAGGGGGATTCTTATCAATATAATATATACCTGACAACAAGTATTTTAACTCTGAAACAAAATGTTAGGAGATACCTGAGGGAAGAGTGCAAAGAGAACAGCGTCAGGCTCTTCCCACTGGTGCCCAGTGCAAGGACAAGAGGCAACAAGCATAAAATGAAATGTAGGAGATTCTGTTTGAACATAAGGAGCTCTTTATTATGAGGTTGACTTAGCTCTATCACGGGTTTCCCTGAAAGGTTGTGGAATCTTCCTCCTTTAAGCTGTTCTAAAGCTGGCTGATTGTGGTCATGGGCAACCTGCTCTGGGTTCTTGCTTGAGCACTGCACCAGATGAACTCCAGAGATCCCTTCCAATCTCAGCCATTCTGTGATTCTGTAATTACAGTGATGCATATGCCAGTAATGCAGTTCACAGAGGTTCGATTCTATAGATGACAAAGTGCAGACACGGAAAACAGATGTGCCTTGGCTGAAAATGCAGAGGTATTTCTGTATTAAAAATAATAAGGAATCTTTTTCGGTGGAGAAAGTCAACATACTTTAGTGATAACATCTATCTTGAATCCATTGCTGTGGTGATTTGAGACTGAGAAGAATTAATGCTTCTGTATACCAAATCAATAGACTTGAGGAAAATGACTGATCCTTAGATTCATTCCTCAGCAAGAGGTGGAAAAGATCCTGTTATGATATTCAGAACTGGCAGCAGTTCTTTCTGTTGACCAAAAGTCCCAAATCCAAGAGACTGGAGGAAAGGCAAGTAACAGTTGGCCAAAGCATGTATCTTGTAAGAACTGAAATGAAGATTAACATAAGAGGAAATTTCTTTTTGAGGGCTAAACAAGCAACTTGAGAGTTGAAAGATTTATTGTTCTCTAACCATGAACCAAAGCTCTGTTATACATAGAGGTAGCAGAGAAACTTAAGCCACTTACAAATTTAATTCATAAAACTGGGAGAGGAATACAAAGCCAAGTGACTTTTTTTTTGCATTTTTCACTTTCTTGGTGTATTCCAAGGCAGTATTTCCTGTAATATGAAAACACAATCCTGAAACACTTTGCAAGTATTCTGGTACTGTATGAGTTACAGGGCAGTAACTCTTTGCTTTACAACTCCAAGCTATCAAACAGTTTTAATTAATATCATTTTCGAGAAAAGAGGTATAGATTACAAACAATCTACCAGAATAAGGAATTTAAAATGTACCCTATATAAGCAGTGGACTGAGCTGTCCACCACATAGGTGATTTTCTAAACCAGAAGAGAAATATTACCAATAAATTAAAAAAAAAAAAAAAAATCATTCTGGAACATGAAGAAATACATGAAGTATACTTGTAAGATGTGTAATCCTGCATGAGATGTTACAAAAATGAATGCTGACGCAAATCCTAAAAGCTCTAGGCAGGATTTCATGGTAATAGAGAATACCTAATGAGTGAATCAGATCCTTCTTGACCCAAAAAAAAAAACTGTCCAGAAGGCAGAAATGTTCTTATTACCAGAGCATTCAGTTACTAAAGTCCATTTTAACACAAAGAAAAGATCCTCAGGATGGACAGGGCCAAGACAACTGGCAGAATAGTTACATATCCCTTTGTAAATGTCCATGTGGAATACAACTTGAAGATACAAATTAATTTTTTTCCAGTAACAGTAGAGCACATTACACAAATTGAAAGTATTAAAATGTAGGCAAATAATTTATCTACTGTGACATGAGATGCACTAGGGATTTTAAGTATAGGTCTTTTTCACTTATAATGGTGTACATATGTGCTAATACACTCTTGTTGTCTATATTACAGCAAGTAAACTTAACATTTGTAAACAGTATTCTCTGCTTCACTTCATGAAGTTTTCATTGCCTTGGATCATATAGCTTGAAATCTAACTATCTGGAAATTCTTCCACGCTGACCCTTGATACATGAAATATATTTTCACGATTACAGTGAACTAAAGTCTGCATGAGTTTACACCAGTGTATTACATATTGATTTCCTGTCTTTAGTTTTCTGTGACAAAACAGTCTCTGCCCCAAGTAGCCTATAGCTAAATGCAGGCACAGTGTGACAGCTGGGCATACCAAACAAGAAGGACATTTTGAGTAGGAACAACAGGATACACAGATCAATTTGGTGTACAATTTGCAAACTCATGTAAAAGCATCAAGTGTTTTATTATAATTTTTATTTGTTTGTTTTTTAATTACGTAAATATGCACTAACATGTAATTAGGTCACTTGCTTAGTGCTTATTCATCAGCAGTTTACTACAGACTTGATATGAGTCTCAGAGATGCTCTGAATCACGGAGTGGTAGCTTTGCAAATTGATTCATGGAATACCCTCCACACATAGTAACAGCAAAAAAAGGGCATAGCTCTTTGCAGAAGAACTTCAGTGATAAGCAATGGAAACTGCCATCATTTCTGAGTCAGACAAGGAAGGCAAACATGGGTAAATAAAAGTGGGATAGGCAGAGAGGGCCAAGGTGTGAAAGTATTTACAGTTATAAAATTACTATTTACATGAAACATACTGAACTATGCAGTATCTTATTTTACGCTGAGGGTCCAAAATCTATCACTCACCAAAACCTGTGTATTTTTCATATGTTTCAATTAAAATGAAAACTTCAAAGCATAAAGCGGTGAAGCAGATTTGTAATTGCCCACTTCTAAATAATTTCAGATAGAAGGATATTGGGTAGACCTGGGAAATGAATAAAACGTGTGATTAATTCAATCAAAAATTAAATGCTGTCTATTATTAGTCCAAATATTTGCCATGACTAAAAGTGCTCAGGGAGAGAAAGATAAGATGGCTAAAGTAAGTTTCCCATTTAAACAAATAAATATTTACATTTACAGAGAGTGATAGCAGGTAGGCTATTTCTATAATTGCCTCTCTACATTCTGATAACTCTTTACTGCTGATAAGCTGAATGTATTTAATGTGTACAATTTTATTTACCACATGAGATTATACTTTGTATATTGTTCTTTCCCAATCAGTGATGCAGAGCAATTTAATGAATATTAAAACAGCTGAGTTCAGTTTTAAGTAACATGCTGATATCATGTGCTCTGCTCATTTTAATGAGCTGCCAGAAATCATCAACAAAGAAGTTTTCAGAGGTTACAGAAGTTAATGATATGCGCAGAACCAACTTGCC
The DNA here is from genome assembly GCF_987193195.1 of Phasianus colchicus. NCBI lineage: Eukaryota > Metazoa > Chordata > Aves > Galliformes > Phasianidae > Phasianus > Phasianus colchicus. The sequence goes on from NC_143436.1 coordinate 47,772,160, forward strand.
AATACACTAAGATGCAGAATGAAAGAAACATTGATGGAGAAAATGGATACAGCTAAAAAAAATACATAAATTATATTCCCTTACGGCAAGTAAGTCAAACACAAAAGAAACAAGATTCTCCAGTGCAAAAATTAAAATAAAAATACCCCTGACTAAAAATAACGGAGAAAAATCAGAATATAACTTAAACAAATTGGAATGCCATCAGAAATAAATAAAAAAATAAACATCCCAGGATTCTAGTATGCATGGTAAATGGATCAACATTACCAAAAGAGCCTCTCATTTCTACCTAAGAAAGAGATATCACTGTACAAAATTGGCTGCCAATATATTTTTTTAAATATCAGTAAAAAAAATGCTGGTATAACTGTAGATAGAAATGGCTTAGAAGAATTCACAGTAGTGCTAAAATTATCTAGATTATGTAAGAGGAAGACACATCTCATAAAAGCACTGTATAATATTCAACCCTCGTATAATCATTGCTTTGTAAGCTGCCATGACAGAGACTATTTTTCTTCAATTATTTTATTTATTAAGCATCAATTCAGGCATCACTTCAATTTCCTTTTGCCTCTTCCCCATTCACTTTGCCTCACATAGAGAATAATTTATACACCCACAAAACTATATTCAAGGGTTTGATTATGTGTAGTTTTTGCATTAAACTCTTGAAATTACTTAAGATGTAGTGACAGCAAAGGGCAGCTGAAACAAAAAAGCTGCTTATTTTAGCCTTTTCAAGTGTATCATTTTCTAAAGAAAATTAAAAACAAATTTAATATGGTCCTAGATGTAAGCATAATGGTATCAAATATACAAGTAAGCAAAGCACCCAGAAAGTGTTTTAGTTTGAAGCAACTAACAATGTAAACATTAAATATAGTAACACTAATGAAAGTAGCAAAATAATTTTAATGCATTTTCATTTTGAAGACATTTGTGAATATCCATCTTCAGCCTTAAGGTATGTTAGTATCTTCTGTTTTGTTTGTTGTGGTCTGTTTTTATTTACACATGTATTTATCTTTTAATTATCACTTTCTTTTCCTTAAAAGCTGAAAAATTGCCTTGATATAAAGTTCAGGAGTAGCAAAAGTACAGTCTTAGTGTACAAAGGTTTTAGGTTAAATATGCTTGAAGCTTAAAATGGCTAAAAACTTAGCCAAAATTTAAGTAAAGGTCACAAGAATTATTAGATTGCCTATTCATAAAGAATGCCAGGAGTGGTTCTAAAATAGATATAGTTATGTTTATATGATTGTTTTAATTTGAACATAGAAAGCAAAAGCCATCTTAATGCAAAGGATATAACTCAGTCTCAGACCTTGTCTCTGTTCTCATCTATGCCACTTTTATTTAAAGTGTCCCCTTTGACACCATTATTTTGGATTGTGCAATGAACAGATAGTATATTGGACTCAATAACTGAAAGAGAGCACTGACTTCAATTTTCTTTTACATTTATACAACAAAGTATTTAGAAAAAAATATTATCACTTACTGGACTTGTTTTAGAATGGGTTCGCCCTGGGAAAATGAGTTCTCATTCAAACATTACTTCAGATTGCCATGACCAATTACACTAAGAGCCACAGATTTAGCAAGTCAGCTTTGTATCATTAAAGCCAACAGCATAATACATATATTTGCTTATATAAATGATATAGTTTGAGTATCTAAATCTGTATGCCTCAAGGCAACATTAAAATATACGCTCAGCTTTGGAAATATGGATTTTTCTTGAGAATGTATGATTTGGTTTGTAAAAACTAAATCAATATTATATATTATCCTGTAGCATTTATAACAGAAAATGCAAGTGTATATATATTAAAAAATGAATTATATTCTAAAGATAAAGATTAATAAAGATTACAAGAAAGTAAATAAAGATAGGAAGAAAGGAGGAAAGGAAGAAAGAATCTGTGCACTAACTTGGCAGCTGACATCCATTCCAGCCTCCAGAAGCACCTGTACAACAGCTTTGTGGCCATTTCGTGCAGCAAGATGCAAAGGCGTGTGTTTTCTTGTATTACAGTTCATCAGGTTTGGATATGCTTTGATGATCATTTTTACAACACGCAGACGTCCATAAAGTGCTGCCAGATCCAGAGGTGTTTCTAATTTGTTGTTCCTTATTGTAGGGTCTGTTAACTCTTCCAACAGAACAGCAACTACTTCTGAATGACCGTACTGAGCTGCACAATGCAATGCTGTTTCATTTTCATTGTTCTGTTAAAAAAGAAGTTTGTGTTTAGTCACACAATGGAACTGCTCTGCTTGTATAAATTGCCTCCATGAGATAACTACCTAGGCAGGGTTTGCAATATAATGTATGATAATACATGCTAAACGCTTCAGAATGACTCCAATAAAATTTTACTAATAATACATAAATACGTCAGCTTTGTGGGTCTCAAGCAAACTTGATCCCTGTGTCTGCATTGTTACCAATGCATTTTTAACATGTCCCAAAATACATGTTGCTCATGAGGATATGCCAAAATCTGTAATACTTCTTAATTCAGCTGTTCCCGAAATCACAGCTGAGTCCTTCATTTAAAAATACTCTGACACTTAAGTCTCACCTCTCAGTACAGTTGCTTTTAAGCCATCAAAGTTTTCTATTAGTTCTGAAAATACAGAGTAAAACTGTACAATGAAAGTGTATCAGGTACACACTACTTTCACATAGCACTAAAAAAGTTAGCATTAATCAAAACTTCGAAGAAGGTAAAATAGCTAGTATAGATATTAGGAAGACTTCTTCTATCACATTATGAGGCATATGAGTATTTGTATGCTATGGATTGCATATTTTTTTTGCTTTATAAACAACCACATCCCAAGTTTTTTTTCCCCAAACTATTTAATAATCTTAATAATAAATAAATATTGAGAATAAGCAGTATATTCTTTAATTGCTTTCTTCCACTTCTGTCTGTATGACTGCAATACAAAACAGACGAATAACTTTGGACAGACAGGAAGGAAATAATTTATAGAGCTCTCTGAATTCTGTATACCATCTATATTATTAATATATCTTACGTTGTCTCTGTGAAGACTTAAAATAGTCTAGACACTATAAACTATGCACATTGACTGCTTCTCCTGATAGATGATTTATAAAATTTTGTGACAGTTGAAAATGTTGTAAAAGCCATTACGCCATATAAAGAACTACATTTTTAATGCAAAGTCAAAGAAAGATACTAAGGTATCTTAAAGTATAAAAATGTTGTTCTGAAGAAAGCAGAAGAGTTAGGTCTGAACCTACAGACTGTATATTCAAAGGAAACAACTGATAAAAGTTCTGGAAACAGACAGGAGAAAGTAGAAAAAAGAAAAAAGATTTGTCTTTTGAAAGACAGAAAATATGAGAGCATCAGAAAAATGAGGGTTTGGCCTTTTACATGGATGCCAGCTAGGGTGATAAAATCCTTGTATAGTACTACCTAAACTATTGTTCTTAATTTTATAATCAAGAACTAAAAACCCTGTTTTATCATTTTAACATTACTGTTGTTTTCATCTCATCTTGACTTAAAATGACTCAGATGAACCCGCGAGACAGAAAACATAGATCAATACATTCTGATAAATTAATGCTGCAGATAAGCTCCTCAGGTAAACGCACCACCACACAAGTTGAGGGTCCCTACGACTGGAATGCATTTCCTGCTATGTTGCAAGACAGAGGCTGGAAAGTAAGAAGAGCAAGGCAGAAAATGAGAGGCAGACAGGACTCGATGGCTAACAAGTATTTGAATGTGCGCTTTATTCAGACCCGCACACTGTCTTTCTTCTATTACACCAACTGTAAATTTCAGTAAAAATATCTACAATTGCAGCATCACGTGGCTGCAATGATCTATCAACTACCTGTGAGATGTTTTCTGAATTCTAGTGAATTCTTTCCTCTGTAGGAAACATATAGGATATGTTTTGCCTAAGTTTGGGGAAGAATTTTTTTTATTAGAGTGGTATAATCACAAATCATAGGCATAGTTTATTATTTATTTGTAGAATTTTGTTGTTTCTATTATATTTGTAGTTATTTATTTATTTGTAGAATTCATTAGAAACTATTTATAAAAGCACAGATTTTCAACATTTCATAGACAGAAATGTATAGATCAACAGGCAATTGCAAGATAATTTTGTGTACAATTATCACGATTAAATAAGAAAATCAGATAATCGCACATAAAATGACCAATTTTTGTAATTTCTTCCAGCAGTTACTGCATTTACATATTCAATGGAAATGGTTTCACAGAGAAATTAGATGTATAGCTTAATTCACACAGAGTTTACAGAAATTTGCAGAATAAATGGAGTAAATCTACAAGTGCTTTACTTAAACTAGGTATCAGTTTTAAGAGGAGAAATAAATAAATTAGTTGGACTTGGACATTTCCTTCTCCCTGTAGAACTACCGTGTTTCTTTACACTTCTCTTTAAATCTACAAATTGATACAGAGATCCTGAAATACTTTACTGCATGCTGCCCACATCCATTTCTACTTTTCCCTTCTCAGTGCTGTTTAAATCTCTGCATTGTAATCCCTAATGAACATGCTCTAACAAATAGCTTTATGAAAATATGAACTGTGAAAAAATGGCATCTATATTGTTCTCATATGGATAAGAATTGTTTAGAGAACAGTTGCATTTGGATAGTAAGATTTTTTCAAAAATATAAATTTCTTAGAAGTTATCGGCAAAAGTTCTGTTGTAAGTTATTCAGTGTCAGTCAAAATCAAGTGAAATGAACTTCCATTGAAGTTTGCCCTTACTGATGTGTAAATAAAATCCAGAAGTACTTCTTAAATTTTTAATAGTTAATAGTTGATTCCTTTGAATAAAAGTTTCTTCAAATTTGTTGCTGCAATCAAATCAAATCAAATCAAATTTCCTCTGCACTACTATTTTAAAATTTAGAAGTGAGTATAACAGTTGTGAAAGAAATTCCATAATTCATCTGCATATTCTGTAAATAAAGCGGGGGGGAAAAATCAAAGGCAGACACGGAACAGTTATTTTTCAGGCTATTTTGGAACAGATTTTGTACTTCTAGCAGTCGCTACTATTAAGATAAGAATATAATGCCTATGCTTCATTTTGACAATTTGGCCAAGTCAGTAAATATGTTAAATGTCTAAATATTATTAATACATCCTGAACTCTTTTCCTTCACATCTCAGAAGACACGTCAAACAGCATTATGGAAATGTGTGTTTTTTATGACGATCGTGATTTGATGCACTGAAAAATTTCATGGCACATTAAATATATAAATGTAAGTGAAATGTCTAATGTGTAGAAAGAGTCAAATTCACAAAACAGAAGAACACCGAAAGTTTCAGAAATGTTCATATTTTTTCTTGTAATTTTTTTACTACTCATACTCTCTGAATATATATCAAAAATATATATTGGATGTTATATTTCTTCTTAACATGATTCATCTTTCTGCGTGAGTCTGTGTGCTCATTTTCTCCTGCACATATACTGAACACTGCATATTGAGATATATGTGTCTGTTACTTATATAACTTCTCTGTATAATAGGATTTCCTATCAGTTATATGATTTTATATTGATGACCTGTGTGCTACCTGCACAACTTTCTATAAACAAACATGTAAGTAATTTGAGTCTTAACAGCATACATTTTTATTACATTTGATATTCATTTACTAACAAATTTTGATCTCTTACTGCTTACTTGATCTTTGTTCACTTCATAATTTACATATTTTCAAGTCTTCATCAATAGATTTTAAACTTTTTTTTTTCCCATTTATCTATGTTTTGTTTAAAACTTACGTCAGGTATGTTTTACATACGTCAATTCAGATTGCTGTACTAAACAGGGAGAGAATTAGTCTTCTATATTTGTCATGCTATAACCATTTTCTGTACATCTATGTTCCACCACCCGCATGAAATAATTGTTGCTTAACTGTTGCACCCTTTAATTTTTACTTTTTTTTTTTTTTTTAACTTTATGTAATGAGAACAGTAGGGGGCATTCAGAGCTTTAGATGCTGGATATGATCTTATGATGCTAGTTAACTGCATCGTAAATGTGTGGAAAGCATTTCAATTAATTTACAGTATACTGCATTAAATCTAGTTCATGTAATATACATTTAGGTATATGCTTCTAATTTACTTCTCTGTTTTATTCAATCTTATTTACTCTCACTTAAGTGTTTAGAAACATTTATTTCACATAGAATTTTAATAATAAATGAAGAACGAAGATGTATTACGAATTTGTTGCAACAACTTTTTTCAAAATGAACAAATTCATTTACTTATGCTGAAAGCATATGAATTCTTAATGTGAACTTTAGAAAAACAAAAAACAGAAAAAGTCTTATCTGAATATATTATTTGTTGTGGTGAAAAAGTATCAGAAACAAACAAACAAACAAACAAAACACCATGACCATTCTTCTCTGCAGTATTCAGGAGATAAATGAAAGCAGAAGAGAAAGAAGGAAGGAGAGAAAGAGACAGAGTAGCCTAGGATCTCTGATAAATCGTAGCTTCAGTTTTGCAGATCTAAGAAATGCTGTGGTTACTATGAGAAGCCACATGCCTTAATGACCCTATTAGCAAGTGAGCAAAAGTCATAGAAACACAGGCTCATTAAGAATGCAAAATACAACTATTCAGATGAGGATGCCACTGTGGTGTTACTTGAGGATAGGTGGGTGGAGTTGGTTTCCCTTCATTCTATGACATGGATAATATCTATACTTCAAAGAGTGCTCATTTAGCACACTAGGTGCCAGAAAAGTGGTCCCCTACTAAAGCTAGCCACTGTCTAGAATAGAACAGGAGATTTACTAAGTCAGGACAACTGTGTATGTGTGAGTTTAACTTAAATATGATTGAGATTCTCTTCAGACTCTTAGGAACCAATATTTCATGTGAGGATTGCTTACACATTTTTATTTATTAAATTTTGGGGTAAAATGCATAAACATCAGAGGACCTTCTTCCCAGTGCACTATACAATCAGATATCATTCTATGATTCTGTATCTCTGCTTACCTGCTCCAGCAATCAAATCAGACAGACAGGGTAGCTCACCTAGTCAAGCTCAAGAATATTCTAGAAATTTGGACACATGTGGGATTGGGTTGTGTGCAGAATTAGGTTTCAATTTACATTTCCTTTTCAGATCTTAAAGAAATGTATTTTCCAATCTCTCCCTCTAGTTCCTGAATAGCTTCCCAGTTTCTGCTAGTAGAGTGTAAGGATTTCTTGAAGTAAAGGAGCAATGTGCAACCAAGAAGTTGTTGTTCTTAATTTTACCACAGAAATAAAATGTAAGAAAACTGTATCACTGATAAAAAGTAATCCTGTAATTTAGTTGGATTCATCCTGCATGCAACACCTGATAAGAATGAGAAAGATACAGAAACTCCAAAACCGCAAATCAACGCACAGAATAACAAGTTTTGTTCCTCGCATTTTTTCATGAATGAGCCCAGATTTCACAGCATTTCCCAGAATTCTTGATATGAATGAATTTTATTATTTTATTTTCCTTTATTTCCTGCACTAATACTTGATATTGAAGTCATAGCTGTTCTGTAGATTGCAATTGCTAAGTGTTCAACCTCAAATATCAAACATAATTCAAGAGATGGCACCTCACAGTGATGAAGTGTTTGCAGTTTAGGTCTACAGTATTTCTTGTTGTTTTTTTCAGTTTGCTTTCCTGTCGCACTAATGTAGACAGTGCAGATGCCTATCATCTGCCAGGTTGTACTTTGCCATTTGTAACCCATGGCCTACAAGGGGGTATGTGGCCTGGCACAGCCTGACCTCTATCCACCCTCTGTCCTATGCCATCATGGTGGCAGCTGTGCACCACTGAACGGCCTGGCCCAGCCCTGGGGGTGCACGCATTTCTCAGCAATTGACACTGGTGTGCAATTGACACTGCCTGGTCTGAGACCAGGACAAGGGGAGGGCGTAGTGCAGTGCTAACTAAAGTTATGGCAAATAATTGCATGTATTTTACTACACTGGCTAAACGTAGTCCTGTGAACAGCAAAAAAAAAAAAATGCAGCTGTGCTTTCTGTTTTGAGAAGAGGACTCAAAATTGACAAAAAAACCATCAACTTTTTGGTATACTGCAACTCCATTTTCAGTCAACGTAAATACATTATCTGCAAATTTTCAAATAGGATATATCAAATAGCAATCAGATATTGAACTCAAAAATAACATCTCTTTACCAGACTTTTATAAGATCTCTCTTACCAGAGAGAAATAACCCTCATTTCACAGTCATGTCTTATTCATGTTATTGCCTTGTGGCCATATATATTTTTGTCTATTGTCAAGGATGAAGCACAGCAAAAATAAAATTTCATCACAAATCTTTGATGAGCACATAGAGAACTCACTAGGAATGTGAACCACTGCGATCAAACCAAACACTGATGCATTAGTTTCACAAAAACAAGGTCAAATATCTCATTACTTTTATGTCTTTGATACTCTCTTTTTTATGTCTTAGTTACAAATATTAAAAAATTTTATAAAATAAGTTTTGTTGATGATATACATTAACCGTGTTACATACAAGGCCTGCTCTGAAAGTAATGCCCTCTATTTTATTATGTTGGCCCATGACATCAGAGGTAGATGGTGGTGGTATGGCAGTAGAGGTTGCACCTTCCCAGCATTACATTTCAATGCTGTGTGACAGACGAAGTAGAGGGGCAGTCTGACAGAATGGCATCTGACAAGGAAGTGGGTATGAAATGAAGGTGTGTCATTGAATTTTTCCATGCAGAAAAAATGACACCCACTGACGTAAGTCTACATTTGCTGAACATTTATGGAGACCAAACAATGGATGTGATCACAGCGAGGCAGTGGGTGGTGCGTTTCAGGAGTGGCAACACTAACAGGGTCACATTTGCTGGTGCAGATTTTGAGTAGCATGCAGGTTCCTATTCATCACTGGAGAAAAATGCATAGTTAATGGTGGCAACCATGTTCAAAAATAGCATTTTGTAGCTGAGAACTTGTACTATCAAGTAGTGTTATTTTGCTCTGTGTGGAAACCAATAGGAAGGCATTACTTTTGGAGTGCTTATTTATTTCATATGTGGCCCAAGACAATTCCTCCTCACTCAACATGGCTCAGGAAAGCCAAAAGGTTGGACACTGATGTTCTAGGATATCCTACCTGGAGACCAGCAGCCACTCCATGGCATTTTCTCCCATTCCTTCCAGCCTCTGCAAATTTCTCAGCTACTGCAAGGCCTTAGAAGGTTGTGAATATCTGTGTTCAGGCAAATGAGTCCTGCCATTACTTTTGGTCACCTGAATAACCCTCTTGACTCTTCTAATAACATGGACTAGACCTCCACGGAATATAATGATGAACATGCAGGCCAGATAAACACCAACATTTAGATCTGAATCTGGAGCTGACTCCTACCTTTGCATTCCAATAACCTTCTGATTACCCTTGCAAATTCAATGGATTATGATTACTACTCACATTTCATAGTCTACCTCCAGTCTTCAGGCAGTTCAGCTGATTACACAGGACATCAGATTTTCTATTTCTTAATACTAATCCTACAAATGAAACTTACAGGTATATATAGATTGAAAACAAAAGTTATGCCATGTGTTTGACAATAGAAAGGAATTTATTTATCCTATCCTTACCAATGTTAATACACTCATTATTTTTACAAGGACTATGTTTTTTTTACTGTATCTGTCAGGCAAGCTAATCTGTTTTCTTTTGGACAGGTGTGTGCATATACATGTGCATGCATGCAGTCCATGTGGTTTGTCACTTATCTCTGCATGTCAGTTCATTTACAGTACACTCATCACATGACCATTATTAATTTTATACAATTTTTATCAGGAATATGATATCTAATAAAGTAAAAAGAGATACAAAGTTTATGCAAATTTACATTAGCATTTACAATGCAATAGCTGGAGTATGTCTTCATATGATTTTTCAGAAAAGTAGATGGTTCAGATTGGATATTATAAAAACTTTCTTCTCTGAAAGAATAGTCAGGTGCTGGAATAGGCTGCCCAGGGAGGTGATTGAGTCACCGTCCCTGGAGGTGTTCAAGAAATGTTTAGATGTTTCACTAAAGGACATGGTTTAGTGGGGAACTACTGGTGGGAGGTGCACAGTTGGACTGGATGATCTTGGAGGTCTTTTCCAACCTTGGTGATTCTATGATTCTATGACAAGGATTTTTCACACTCTTTAAAATCTAATATTTGTTCGGTCCATGTCCAATCAGAAGAAAGGTACCTGGTATATTAGAAGATCTTATTAGTCCTGGAGAAGAAAATACAAGTACAGTGGAAGGAAAACAGATCTTTTTTTTTCCAATTTGACTATAAATATGAAAGACGTAAAGAGTGTGTGCTGTTCTCTCCTGATGATATACACAAGTATTATTAATCACTTTACCTGTTCATTCACTCTGGAGTGTGATGGCCCATGATGAATGAGAATCTTCACAATGTCTACATCTCCTCTCCAAGCAGCCAAGTGAATAGGAAAATAACCTTTATTATCTGCCACATTAGTTGATGCTTCATACTGAAGTAATTTGAGAACTATATCCCTGGAAAACAGGAGGTAAATCTAAAAATTGATGGGAAGCTTACTTTGCTACATTTTTATATAAACATACATATTACCAAAAAGAATGTTATTCAAGTGAAACAATTATAAAAAGAAAGATCAATCATCTCTAAGCCTTAAATAGGTAGCAAAACACAGCCAAAATATGTGGCCTATGTTATGACTACAAATGAAGTCCTTCTCTACAAAGGAAGGTAGAGGGTAAATCTCAATGCAATTGGTCTCCTAATCTTGATGTAATCTCATCTAATTGCCTATTGAGAAAAATAATATGGCAAAGAATTTCCAAAATAAGTCACCACATCTAAGCCTTGAGGGTGACTTTAAGTTGAATTTTGTGTATTCCTGGCAAAATCAGAAAGTGTGGAAATGACCATGAAAGAGTAAGCCCACTACTGAAAGACTTGCTATATGTAAAATTCCAGAAAAGAGACTACTCAGATTTCTTAGTGCAAATTAGGTTTGAAAGATTTTTCACGTCACAATGGTTGGTCTTTCAATAGGAATTCTAATGAAGACCAGAGTTGGGAGAAGTAGTTCAAAATTTTCTTCAGATAGATAATACTATATAATGTATAATTGTTTTAAAGAAATGCAAATACAGTAAACACATGATGAACTGTGCTGAAGTGTAGTTGACTGAATAGTGGACACCAACTCGGAATGAAGAAAGCTTAGATTTTAGTCTCCTGTCAATTTACAAAATAGTTCATAGCTCTCCTTCAATCTTTATGAATGCCCTGACCTTCCAAATTTTTCTAGTATTGATCTTTTTCAGTGCTCCACAGGAACTTCTCAGTTCTGTAGAAATAATTTTGAGAGAGCAAAAAACTGAGTCCTTAGCCCAGTAAAATTACTGAGCTAACTAAAATTACTTAGGGGTGACTGAAATTTGAATTCCTGCCCCAGATATGACTTAATTACCTACATAATTTCAATAGGAAAGAGAACTCTCCCAGAGTAACCATTGAGGAACGAATTCATCACATACAATGAATGAGTAGGAACTTAAATGCTGGTGTCCAGCAAGTGCCCCAGCCATAAATAACTGGCTAGGTCATGGTGTCTTATGCTCCCACTTTTCATGAAAAACTTTGAAATCTCTCAAATTCATCTTAGTGTAAAGTGTGAAAAACTAAAACCTCAAAAGTTTTCATAGCACAAGAATCTCTCCTATGTAGGAAGGATCCTGCCAAAAGATTGTACTCACTATTGGATTTGAATATCAAGTTTCTAATCCGAAATAGAGTGTAGAGCTGTTTGTTATTTGTGATGTCTAATGACATTATGAATATCAAGTGTCCGTCCAATTCTGTTGCTGATGGTGCTACCATTATAGCAGGGTCAATGTAATTTATCATTAAGTATGTCATAATGTACTTCAGATTACTTTAATAAGCTGAGCTTGAAAGATTGTGTCTGCTCCTTACCCTGCTGTGAGTGTAAAGGGTTATAGCAGCCAGAGGCCACAAGTCCACATCTCGAACTTCTCTCTGACTTCAGCAGGTCAATATTGTGTCTAAAAATACCATTTCAGTTTTGAATGTTCTGAAATTTCATTCTTCATGCTGCTAGGATTCACTTGAAATACATAATGAATTCAGCTTTATACAGAAATATTTTTACTTTGCTGGATAATTATTAGTTTGCACTAAAAGTAGTTTTAGTCTGTTTAAAACCTGAGTAATTTTTGTGAGGACGTGGGCCCTTTGACATTCAAAACAGTGGAAAGGCCAGAAAACAATTCATAAAAGAGAAGATTGATTTCTCCCTTGTTGAAAAAGGATAAAGCTTAATATTTCATAGTAAGGACTTACAGCCTATAGTAAGGACTCATATCGCTCATAGTAAGGATTTAGAAGTTAAAATGTGCTTATGGGTGATTCTAAATCTTGCTACAGAACTAGGTTTTGGAAAATGTATAATATCTAGTTAAACAGTATTTTAGTGTTGTTAATTTATTCAGAAAGAGAATATCATATTTTCTCCAAAAGATGACTCTTCAAAAAATAAGCAGGTCTCTAGAACACAATTAAATACACATTCTAAAGTTTTAATTTTTCCAAGCAAGAATGAAAAATTCGTGAAATAAAGATATTAAATGTATAATTACTACAGATTCGTATTATCTTAAAGATCTGTGTGTCCAAAGTCACTTTAAAGTTAGTGCAAATCATTCTCAATTTCAAGCGAGTTTTGATCTCCCACAGCCTTTTGTCAAAATTTTCTTCAGTGAATTTTCTTCAACCCCAATTTAGAAACAGAACAGGTGAACTGCATTAAGTGGGGCAGCTCTCACCTTTGAGATAGTGGGGTCCATCCAAGAATGTTATAGACCTCAAAAATTGTTCTTGATCTGTCTTAACAGCATGCAGTTGCCAGCATGATACAGTGGTAACATGGAGTAAGGGGCAACATATAAAAACAGGCAACACAGAACAGACTACAAGGTGTAAACCAGAATAAGTAGCAAGTTTCCATTTTCTTTTTGTTGATTAAATTACTCAAAGAGTTCACCTGTTCACCTGCACTGGTATGCCTGTGCAGCAGTCTTCAATGTGAATTTTGCAGGTTTTCCCCATGCTTCTGGAAGAATGCATGTGTTAACTTAGTAAAAATTACAATCACATAAAATGAGATGGAAATCTTTTTTTCTGTTTTTAAGTGTGCAACTACTGAGCATTCTTATCATTCTACTTTTATTTTGATAACGATTAACCTATACTGTTCTTGTTTTGTACATCCATTAAACATCCACTGCACTATATATGTGCACATACGTGCACACAAGTATACGACAAATTTTTCTGCTGCAATTTCCTTTCAGCTAAAAAGCACCAGAAATACCAATAGCAGCAACAATAAGAAAGAGATGCAAAAACATGAATTTGGCAGAATCAGTATAGAACCTGTCATTTCTGAACTGCATTTCTCATTTTCAATTACTAAATTACTAATAAATGACAGTGTCAAAAATTCTTATATCACTACAATAATCTTATCTTCCATGGGCCATAGCAAGTCTGTGTCACCATTCAATGAGTACTTCAGTGCTATGCTACAAATGCTAAAGCACAAAGTTAAATGCCATTCTCATAAATAAGAACTAAACATGAGGTACTTACTTGTGTCCATTCAAAGCTGCGTGATGTAAAGCAGTATAACCTGAACTGTCTGTGCAGTTTATATTTGGTCCACGCCAGATGCTGCAAATAAAGCACAATTTAAAGTTTTGGTTTGTTCTGTTTTTTTTTCAGTTTGACAAGTAAAGAAATGTCAGAAATTCAATGTATAATTCACCGAAAGATCACTGCAACAAGTGTGATTAAACTTTACAAGAGACAAATTATCTTTGAAAGACCTTAGCATAGTAAAAGTCATATTAATATCAATATAATTTATTTATAAAAGTTATTTTACACATTCATCATTATATCAGTCATGAACTTTATATAGGGCAATTCTCAAAGACTAATAACTGTTCTGTCATTTCAATTAGAGTTGTTCTCCCAGTATTACTCTGGTAATTACACTGCTCTCATGATTTTATTTTGTACTTATTTTTTCACAAGCATATATTCACTGACTTCAGGTCAGTTAGCCGAACTTCATACTAACATAAGATTAGTAAGAATCAATCAAATCCTTTCAAGAAACACTAAATCTGTCTTTTACAATTTGCCAGATTTTTCTTCTCATTTGCCAGTTACATTTTTACATGAACTATATATATAAAAAAAAATGTGTTTTATTCTATATTTCAGAATTATTTTAGAGTAAGCTTCGTTGTAGACCCTGCTTCCTAGCCAGTTTCCCATCTTATGAACAGCTCACAAAATAGTAAAGGAGATTTTTTGTTTCCAAGTAGAAAAATGTGACTGATAATGTATCAGAAGACACAACAAAACAAACAAACAAATGGAAACTGGATATCAAAGAAAAAGTACCTTCAATTCTTTTTCTGACTGAATTTGAAGTCAACTGCATCCTTTATGGAAGCAATTTTCTACCTGTTTTTATTTAGTAACACTGATTTCATTCTTTAATATTATGACCTCCAGAATCCAAGATAATAAATCTTGAATTACAGTATGCTTTCTTCAGCTTCTAATACAGTGTTAAACAGTCAGTGGCAAACAGTATTTTCACTTTACTTCATATTTTAAAATTAAATGCTGCAGTTTAAAGAAAATAACCTGAAGCTAGCAAGTAAAAAGAATGTTTAATTCTGCCACTTTCCACAATCTGCATCAAGAAAAAGGCATGTAATGCTCAGCACATGCTTTTTAAAACTCCATACTACTGGATATATGTTTTATCATCTGCAGAAAACTTGTTTCACAGAATGGTCTCTTTTTCTTCATTATTAATCATCATGATTAATTTGATCACAAATTTAAACAGCTGTTTACCCATAAACAGTACACTCAAAAAAAAATTATTTTTGTGATATGTTTTGTTCTGCAGTCAGTCAACGTAGCACCATATTGTTCTGGATACCTCACTTCTTCCTGGAAAAACTGGACTGAAATATTTTCTTGGGTGCAGAAAAGCGAAAAGCAAAGGTTTGTTTTTTTTTCCATCTGCTCAGAAGCCTGGAGATGTTCTTTTCTGCAGAAGGTAAAAATCATTGTAATTTTTCTGATTAAAAAAAATGTTTAACTTCTTGAAACAGTAAAAACTGAGTCCTTGAAATGATAGCCCTTCCATAATACAACAGATGGTTTTGATGTGGCAAAGACATACAGTCATCATGTAATGGAAAGAAATCAAATCCTTATTTATTGATATAATGTCTTTTATAGTTTTGCATAATACATATGATTTTCTTATGCACTTGATACTGCTCTCTTCCTTTAATTTGTATCAGTTTATAGGAGAAAGAAGCAGAAAACTAAAAATGTTATAAAACCTCATATTTTAAATAAATGTATAAACAATCAGAATATTAATCAGAATATTAATTTACTTGGTCTTGCTTGCTTACTAGCTTGCTTTGGTTTGGAGTTTTTTAGTGTTTGTGTTTCCTGGTTTTTCAAAATGCAATTTGCGTATTATTCATTATGCACTGGGCTTTTTCTAAAAATAAATAATAAAAAATGGTCCTTAAAGTTCTTTCCCCCTTAATTTTCTCCTTTCATTCAGGCATGTTTCAAATTATTGTTATAATTCCTCACTTTGGCCTTTGGATATATTTTTCAATAGTGAATCCATACTGATTTTTTTTTTTTCCAAAACTTAAACTATATAAATGCAAGCTATATGAAGCTTCATAGGACACTCAGGTTGGGATACAAAGGTGCAAAGGACAAAGGAGTGTGAGTAAATGCTGATGACTCAGAGACACGAGAAGGAATGGAGAGACTAATCATTATCACCTTCCAAATGGTACAGAAAGTCACATTCAAAATTGGAACTTGGTTATCACAGAATCACGGAATTGTAGGGGTTGGAAGGGACTTCTGGAGATCACCTAGTCCAACCCCGTGCAGGTTCCTACAGTAGGTTACGTGGCAAACCATTCAGTCAGGTCTTGAATACCTCCAGAGGAGACTCCAAAAGCTCCCTGGGCAGTCTGTCCTCTGTCAACCTCAGAGAAATTGTTTCTTGTGTTCAGATGGAACTTCCTGTGTTGTAGTTTTTGCCCATTGCCCTCTATCCTGTCACTGGGCATCACCAAAGAGAGGTCCCATCCTCTTGACACTCACCTTTTAGATACCTATCAAACTAAAGTAATCAGAAAACACAAGCAGGACTCAGGTGCTTTTCTTCCTTTGTACCAGCATAGGAATTCCTTTCTATAAGGTCTTGCATTGCTATGATATTGCAATATTATTTCCTACAAAAATTAATGTAAGTTCAGGAAATGCACTGGATGTTTATGTTTTGATTACTGACAATCAAATTCAAATCCAATGGTTTGCAAATAGAAATCCTTACTAAATAGCGAGTAGTTCATTTAAATACCTTCTCTTGTAATCAGAATATAGCAGGGCAAAAGTATAGTGGTGTATCAGACTTCAAAGAAAAGGTGAGTGGAGAAAGAGAAGATGCCTAAAGAGCCCTTCTTTGGCATCATGAATACATACAATACATGAAGAACTGTCAAGCATATTGATTTATCTGTGTATTGAAACATTTACAGAGTTACCACAAAATCCACACACAGGAGAATCTGGAACTAAATAAATCATCAAAATTCAACCTATAGAAAACAATGTTCAGTGACAAAAGATTAACAGCTCTTGAGATTACCATTAATTTAGAATGTTCTGAAAAACGCAGTTGTTCTATTTTACCATTTAGTTAAAGCTGCCAGAAATCAAACTGCTTCATTTTATATACGTTAGTAAGGTAATTTTTTTCCTTTGCACATCACAACGTTACAGAAATCTACAATTCTTACTAAATTTTTAGAAATTAAATTCATATATATTTTTTGTAAAAAGCAAACAGTTTTCAGTCAGTGATGAGCTAGAACATGATCACAAATGAGTTTCTTCCATTATAACTAAGAAACAGTCTTGGAATGCTACTTTACCTATACTGCCAAAAACAGAAAGACCTTTTAATAATAGCTTGCTCTCAATGTGGACAAAGAAAATTGACCTTTTGAAGTGATGTCAAATATTAATTGGACATAGGCTTTACTTAGTAAGAAAACTGTGATTCATTTCTTTTTTACAATCTGAAGATAATTGCATACAACAAATAGCATTTCAAAAATGAGATGAAAATGACTAAAAAAAAAAAAAGTTAGTTGATTGATTTGCTATTTTTCAATTACCTTTGCTATGTCTTTTGCTATATGAAAAAAAATAATTGTGAAGTGACTGTTACACATATATGAACAAAAAAGCAAGGAAATGAAAAGTTAATTCACATAATCATCAGAACACAGGGATAATATTTGCTGTCAAGAGCACCAGAACATACATATACAGAATGCCCATCACAGCCTTAAGTCTGTGTTCATCCTATTTCTCATCTGTAAATATACTCACAGTATTTCATTATCCATGTACTAACAGTTATGGTCTTAATGTGATTGTTCTACCAAGATGAAAGGAAAACATTTTGGTAAACAATAAGAGTTGTTAAAATCTGAAGAGAGCTGCTTGATGACCTCAGTGTCTATTTGCTCATGGGTTTCATTTAAACTTTATCTGACAAGTGACAACACTCTTTGCCAATTCCTTCTCAGAAATGATGTGGCAAAAAAGAGGATGACACTGCCTTGATGAAATCATCTCCTTCAGAGGAAAAGGACAGAGGACAGTGTTCGTGGCACATATTTGGGGGGTCTAAACCCTGTCAAGGGCTGAGAAACCTAGCATATGCTTTAATCTCACACCGCCCACTCCTCTCCCCACCATCCCAGGTCTTGAAGATACTTTGAAGATGTTCCTAGAGATCTACTTTTCAGGACTATAGAAGTAGTAAATTTTATAGTGCTAAGTCAGTTCTAGTAGTGGGTCAGTTCTAGGGAATCTTAGGCTTCATCCTGTTCCCGCTGATGTCAGCAATAGACACCAAGCAGCTCATATAAATCCAGATTCCATATAATTCAAGTGTTTACAGAAAAAAATATGGAATTATATACATATATAGATATTTGTGTTCTGAGTCAATTTTCCAAAATGGCTATGTCTACTGTTACATAATCTGTCAAATACATTGCCAAAAGATATCTGAGCACATAGTCAGGTTCTCATGCTAAATATTGGTCTGTCTACATTCATACAAATTTTCAATCATTAAGCTGAGCTTATGCAAAATATATGGACAAATTAAAGAGCAATACTGAAAATGCATATTTTTGCACAATACTGTATACATCATCAGTTATTCAGATGCATAATAGTAATTTTACTTGCTGTGATCATTAGCAAAACAGTTCCCAATCTCTATGCATAAATAAATCAAATTGACAACCATGTTGCCGTAACCTATTTAAAGTAATAATGTTATTTATCAAACACAGAAGTGCTTACTTTTAGTAAATTTTATTTTTTTTTTCTTCCAACAGATTCCTCTTTAATAGCATCCAGTGCTATATTAGGTATCTTACTCTGTATAAAGAATGTGTGCCTTTTTCATGTACAGCTTTACCTATTATTTACAGTACTTTGAATTTGAGCTACATTTTTCAATTCCTTCAAGGAAAGTAAACTTAAATACTTGCAAAAACCCTGCTAGAAATTCACTCTTTAGACCATAATAAATACCACAAGGTATCACAGAATCACTGAATATCCTGTGCTGGAAGTTATAGGTTTAAACTGTCAAAAGTAGATGATTTCTTGAAAAAGGCTGTGCCAGTGCCTCACTGCTCTCTGAGTAAAGAATTTTCTCCTAACATCTAACATAAGTCTTCCTTCTTTTAGTTCCAAGCCATTCTCCTTTGTCCTTAATAAAACTCGGACTCCATCTTTTTATAAGCTCTCTTTAAAAACTGAAAGAATACAATTAGGTCTGCCTGGAGATTTCTCTTAGCCAGGCTGAACAGGGTTTCTCTTGACCAGCTCCTTCAGCCTTTATCCACAGGAGAGGTTCTCCAGCCCTCTGATTGTTTTTATGGACCTGCTCTAACAGTTCCACATCTTTTTGGGGCTGGGGGCCCTATGCCTGGTTGTAGTATTCCAAAAGAGACCTCACAAAGGCAGAGCAGAGGGAGACAATTGCCTCCCTTGCCCTGCTATCCGCTCAGTGAACTTTAACAATATATAAATAAACATATCTCCAACTGTATACTGAAGTACTTTACTTGTTTCACTGTGAAATGCATTTCAAACACTCTTCATTTTTGAATGTGTGACATATGTTTAGCTTGTTTTGTTTCTTGCTGCCTAGTTTTGTCAGTTCAAATAATACAACAAAAAATTGTGGTCAAGTAATTTAAGAGATTAAGTACATTAAGGCTTTATAGCAGCTTATTCCATTCATTTTCTTTAACCTAGATCTTGTTACAGTCTTGGCCTTAAGTAGATTAAGCCTGGAAAAATCGAGAACTTTACTGAACTGTGATGTTATTTCCATGCTGATTCTATTCAACTGGTGTAATTTTAGAAGCACAGGATTATGCAAGTTGGAAAAGACCTTCAAGTCCAACCATGAACCTGATCTAATGAGTACCACCATTAAACCACGCCTCTCCCTGTCATATCCACACATCTCTTAAACACTTCCATGGATGAACAGTCTACCATTTCTATAGGCAGTTCATTCCAGCACTTGACTACTCCCTTCCATGAAGAAATTATTCTGAATATCCAATCTAAACTGCCCACGGTACAACTTGAGATTATTTCCTCGTGTTCTTTCACTTCTCACCTGAGAAAAGACATCCTTCTCTCTACAACCTCCTTTCAGGTGGTTATAGAGAATGATGAAGTCTCCTCTCAGCCTCCTCCTCTGTAGTCTAAACAACACCAGCTCCCTCCTGGTTTTTTAGTCCCACCACCAGCTTAATTGTTCTTCTTGGCACATCTCAGCATTATAACTATGATATATATGATATATAAATATAACTATGAATTCTATTGTATATGGTAACACATTTGCACATTAATAGGATATTAAATATCAGATGTTGGACATCATATTTGTATTGACTATCATAAGTAACTGATGTTCAATATTCTACTTCCTCCCTCAATGCCATATGCAAGAACTGTCTATTCATTTAGAAAATGTGAGTCCATATGTCTAAGCACTGTTACCTTGAAGTCTCCTAAATAGCTGGATATCATGCATGAAGTTCACTGCAAGTATATATTGTTCATTATCAAGACAGAAAGGATGACAAAGAAACTGCAGGTTGTCCTTCCTCTTTCTAAGTGTATTATAAGTGGCCACATTAATCCAACAAACCTTATTTCAGTAATAGGCCAGGAGTTTTACAAGATATTTGCCTGTACAAGATGTACAGGTATGGTCTACATTCCATAAGTTTCATAGTAACAAGAGATTATTACTGAAATGGCACATGGGCAATAATTGAAGGCAATCTAGCTTCCATTTTACTTTGCCAGTGAAGATTTCCAGAAGTAAAGGAAATCCCACTATGCAGCAAATTGTGTATAAAATTCCGCTCAATTATCACCATTCCTGCCTTCAAGAACATGTAGAGATAAGCTAAGAAAGGAGGACAGGGAAAGCCATTTGATTCCTTACTGTGGATGTACAGTAGGCATTCACACACACAAAAAATAATGCTGGGAAGCTTCAGGAGTGTCTGTGATTCTATGCATCTCTGAAGGGCAGAGAAGTGTTTCTTCCTCCCATCTGCTGTTGAAGCCTCTAGTACACATACAACTTTTGAATGCTAACTGGGAACAGGCAATTGAGGACAAATTATCCCTCCCATCTAGCCTATCAAAGATATGACCATCAATAACAACCTAATAATGTTCATCTGTACGGAGCATTCCTGTTATATACATTTTGCCTGAGTTCAGAATTTGGTACTGAAAGTCTGTCTTAAGAATTATATGCACAAAAATGAATATTAAGCAATACAAAAAGAGAAAAAAAATCATAAAAATAACATTATGAATTTAGCACTACAAGTATGTTTATCTTTTACAGATCATGATTCTTTCCTCCATAAGGAGGTACAACAAGAGCTGGTTAGAAAATGATTTTTTTCCAAGTATGCAAACAGCAGAATCATCTCTTAAAGTGACAACACAGTGTGGAAGTAAAAAGGGTAATTAAAACAAATTATATAGAACAAAGGCATCCAACAATCTATTACTCAGGAAATAATATCTTGGCTGTAATTATTGTTTTTCAAATTTTGCCAAATATCACTGTTTAAATGAACAAACTTAACAGGCTACATCTACTCAGACTAAAATTTAGAGGAAGGTGAAAGTTCTTAGAAATATACAAATAGCTTGAATTTCAAATAGACAGTCTAGCATATTTGCCCATATGAATTGTAATTCTTAAAATTGTCTACTATATTTTTGACTGGAGAATTATACGGCTATTAGAGTCAGGAATTCCATCTGCCATCCACACTTCCTTCCATGGAACAAGCTGAGAGAATGCCAGTTGTAAATGACAGTTCAGTGTGTAGTTGAGGAGAGGCAGAATCCCAAATAAATAGTGAGCAACAAAAGTTCAAGAATACCCTTAGCCACAAGTTTCACAGAGACAGTGTGACATTACCATGCATTGTCATTTGAATAATCCTAGGGCAACAAATGATTGCAATTGAGGGAAACAGAGATGGTCTTACAAAAACATATTTTGACAGAGTTAGGATGTAAGGAGCAACTCTAAAGGAGCTTCTTAAGCAAGAAATTACAGAACATACACATGAGTACATCCAGACTGCAAAATGCCCAAACTAAGCCAGCACAGTACTGTGCTGTATAATATTTCATTCATATTCGTCAGCACATCCACAAAGGAGCAGAAGAGACAACAGACAATGGGGGAGCTCAAACAAGAGTCTGCCCTAGCTGCTCATCGTAGGGGGAATCATCAGACCATCAAAGGTCAGTCTCTGCAACCCCCAACAAAGCACAGAAGCTCAGGAGAAGGTGGGAACCTAAATTATGATCTCAGAGTAAGAAATACTTGGTTTGGGCCGTCCTATGAGAATCTCCCCCTGTTGTCCACAGGTGACATACATCAAGATGAGGACATGCAGCACATGCCCCTTTTCAGCTGAGGGTAGTTAATGCATGGGGGTAAGGGACATATTATGGGATTGCACAATACAGCCTAGGAGATGTTTCTGGAAGAACCAAAGGAAAAATAGTGGAAAAATAGAGGAATAAAGAGCCAATCACATGTAGATAGTTGTCTATGCAGTATCATTCTCTGACCATGCACTACATATGACCTTCATAAATTCAATTTCTAGTTTCCTGACTGAGAGACTCTATTCGGTGTATATGTGTATGTATAAGAATCCAACAGCCAACAACTGGGTCAGACCATGAGTTAAAGGACCCGTGAGAGCCACCAACTGGAGTGGAACCATCATTCAGTGGGTTCATGTGACCATGGAGCTTGCTACTGTAGGGAATATAGATGTGCAAAAGTGTGTGATCGCTAGCAAAGATCAAACAGTTTAGCTAAAAAGTAGGTATGTGACAGACTTAGGCCACTGGTAGATACATTCTAGAAGTTTGCAGATTAGACATTGTGCATACATGCATGCACGCTTAGAAATGCTCAGTTTGGTAAAGAATCTAACTAGAAAAAAAAACTTGCTGAGGAGCACTCCATCTTTCTAGTTGAGTACTTCATACCATAAAAATTAAATAAGACCAATCCAAGTCGAATTCACATAAATTAGATTAACAGATAGTCAGTAGTTGTATCACTACAACTGTTATACTTTTGCATATTATATGTTGGTTTGTTGTTTTTTTAATAAAGAAGAAACACTGATTTTTTTTATAATGTAATAGGTAATAGGTGATAAAATGGTCATTCTTAATTAAAGGAATCTTGTTTTGCATTTGATCTTTGTCTAAACAGAAAGAATTCATCATTCTTTATGGAATATTAATCTGGAAGTACATTGTCTGGATATACAGCATAACACTGTGGCTATATTCAGAGAGCAATATGTTCCAGACCAATATTGGTTAGCTTTGCCTTATCCTTACAGTCAAAACCAATTTGCCTTGAGTCGTTAAAAGGGAGAAAGCTTTCATCAGTTATGACTCCAGGGTTTCTCTGTATTCCAGTTGTCTACAGGGACAAGCTGAGGTTTTGCTTAGTTCATAGCAAACCTAGTAACTCCAGCTTGTCAGTGACGAGTCAGACAGATCCTTGGATTCATTCCAGAGTTCTGTCCTTGAGAATTCAGTCACCCAGATAGGAAAAAAAATGTTAACTCTCATTCTGCATCATCCTGCACCAGAACTCCATGTGAACATCTATTAATTAAGTTACTAACTCCAAAGCTAGATCAGAAAGCAATATCCATCATAAGCAGAATGAGTGATGCTTAAGCAGTCTGAATTATGTTTTTAAATTGTTGTTACAATATCTCCAGGTATACTCTTACACGATCTGAGCAACCCAGAGTAATGCCATACAGTTAATGCTGAAGATCATTGCGTCAGTTTAACTGTTCCTGGAGGTGGCAACTCCACGTGGCATACCACCTATCATGGATTTAGGCTGCCTACATATATAAATTACAGAAATTACACCCCATTGTTACAAATCAGATCTATAGGCTTTGTCTAAGGTCGCTAAATTGATCAACCATCTGCATTAAGTATTAGCCTACGTAATAGAAAAAAAACGAAGAAGACATAACTAACTGCATGTTTTTCAGTACATATACAAATACATATATTGAACTCCAATTAGAAATACAAACTATTGGCAGACAACTACTCTTTAGTGAAATTATATAAACAATAATTATTTTTCTGTAACTACGGCAATAAAGTGGATCATCTGAAGGGTTCTGAAAGCCCTTGCATATCTCATGATTGTAAAATACACTTATGTAAAGATATCTATGGGCACTGAATTATGTTACATTTTATCAGTATTTTCTTTAGAAGAAAAGACTACATTCTCAGACAGACCACTCCAATTTTTTTCTTTTGTAAATAACAACTGAGATCTAAAATCCAAAAATCACCTTATTTCTCATGTTAGAAACAAACTGAAACAAGGTCAAACTTCTCTCTTTCAAGAACTTAGATATATTGACATATTTTGTTAGAAGGGATTTTTGTAACTATTCTGTTTTAAAATCAGCAGATTTAAAAACATTTAAATGATTAATTATGTATCTTGAAACATTTATTGACACTTTGTTATATATAATAAAAACTCCTAAATCTCTCATACTTGAAGCAGCACCAGAAAGTATACATATTAAACACATATTAAAAAATGTGAGATGTGGATGTTGTTATAACTATGACCTCATTGCAGAATTAGATTGTTCATCCTAGAAGCCAACACAAAATGAGATTCTTTGTTATGGCTCTAGGATATACAGAACAGAACTCTCTATAGAATTTGCAATTCAGCAGCTTTTAATATGTTGTCTTCCACTGTGGGTTTCCTGAAAAGCAGAGAAATTCAAATAGACACTAGAAAAATAGGCATAAGAAAAAAAAAAATGCTATTCCTTCTCCCCTTGACTCTAGAAGGCTATTTCATATCTTATTCTCAGTTTATGCTGAGACTGCATAACCTAAAATAGAGTCTTTGTGGCATCTGATCTTTAACACACTGGGCTATTATAATTGATATGTTTGTATGTCATTAGCACAGTATAGAAAATATGGATAAGAAAGATATTGGATGAAGCTTTGTTCTGTGGGACAAAAATTACTAAACAAGGACATTTTTTAACTAGGAACAATTTGGCAAAATTCTCTAACCTATGTTCAAGCTAATCAGAATATCTGGACAAAAATAAAAGCATTTCAATAACACAAACAGATCATTAATCCCGTAATTTCTCTTTACAGCAGCATGTCATGTCTGAAATAACATCAAAACAGAAGTATGCTACTAAGCATGCATTTCATTTGCTCTGCTTTGCCAACAGAGGTCAGAATTACTTCAGGAGCACCCAAAGCATTAATATGATCATGACTGGAATTACTTAATCAGCACGAAATTACTTGCACAAATACCATACTTCAACTAG